>NW_027185392.1:9670000-10870000 GCF_022577435.1 Embiotoca jacksoni | reverse complement strand
AACGTTTTTGACAAGAGGAATAACAGTTGAACTTATTACTTTAATTAATTGTTACATGAATATATCTTAAAACCAATATTTTAAAATCCAAAGATGACTTATATCTGAGAGGCTGAAACCAATGGAAAAGTTACAATCAGCAGCGGGTTAGCTTAGCTTAGCATGGAAATAAGGGGAAACAGCTAGCCTGGCTTTATAGGACACAGATATACATACATATGTCAGAAGTGTGCCTGTGTTCATTTGGACAGGAATTACCAATTTTCAAACATGGAAATTAAATAGAAAAATTTATTTCAGAATTGGTTTTTTTTTCCCCTGTGGACACATATGTGTTGCTGACTATGATCATAAATATGTTTTGCACAGTTAGGAGTCATCAGTGTTACGGGACAAAATTCAGTATAGTTGCCTTTAAAGATGATAAACATTTGGGTGTGTGTATGTGCTGAAAGCATTTGCTCATATAAATTATAGTATTAGAAAGCACACGCATTTAGCATAAATGATGCATGTAAAAATGAACTGCTGTTTAGTTGTATACTATTTCATGTGGATTATGTCAGCAGTGGATTGCAGGGGCTTCAAACGGAAATGATACACAAACCCACCAGTGTGTATGAAGGTGTGTTTCTTCATGTCAGACTTCTGGTGGAACCTTTTGCCACAGTACTGGCAGGGATAGGGCCGAATGTCTGAGTGTATCAGCAGATGGGTGGAGAGGGTGGAGGAGCGCTTGAACACTTTTCCACACACCGTGCAGCCAAACGTCCTTTCCTAAAACAACAGGCACATAGAAGTCAGGAGAAGTACCTCATATTTGCATGACTACTTTAGAGGGCATTGTGTATTTTGTCCAAAAACACAACCAAATAAATCAATAAAAGCAAAAGGTGAGTAGTTCTTTTTATTTTTTTTTAACAGGAGGATTACCTAATTAAGGCATTTATCAATACAATGTGATTTATCAATGCACAGCACGGCTAAGACAACTGATATTCCAGACACATGATCAAGGTTATGATATTTCACAGCCCGGTTGTTGTCATAGATTCTAACCAGCACAAACATCAGTCCGATAAAGGATCAATGAGTCAGGCGAAGTAGACTAACTAAACACCCCCTCTGCTCCTGCACCCTCTCTGCACCCTCCTAAAATCACCAACTGGCTGAAAGGAAATGAAAGGAGATGCTGACCTTGCCCCTGCATGGTGACCGCTCATTATCAGCCGTGCTGGACTTGATGCGAGCTGCTGACAGACGTGTTCTGCTGCCATGACTCCTAAATATGTGAGTCTTCAAATTTGACATAAAGGAAAATATCTGCAAAGACAAAATATATAGAGTTTGACACTGGAAAAACTAGAGCAAAGTGACAAGTTGACATTTCTTGGCACTAATATCACTGGAATAGCAAATTTTACAAATTCATTAGGTTTTGGCTCCTCAGATATTATACACTTCACAGAAGCTAGAACTATTTGGAGTATAGCTGTGGTCCAGTTTTACACATCATTAAATCATTTAAGGAAATAGTCGCAAATGTTTATAAATCCACTGTCTCCTGTCAGGTTTCCTCATTTTATAAAGTTTGGCTTGACTAAAATGTTGTGCACAGGGCGAGTGAGGATTTTCACCCAGCAGTTTTAAGTAAATTCAGACTTGGGAGGTATCAACAGGTCTCTTATATGTTGTCTGCAGCTTGACTCCTGAATTTTGAGTCTTTAGCAACACTACAACCAGGCTGTTGGATGGATTATCATGAAGTTTCATACACATATTCACGTCTCCTTCAGGATGAATTGCAATAACTGTGGTGGTCCTCCAGCTTTACTTCCAGCCATCATGTCAACATTTTCAGAATACTTTCAGAACTGTGATATTTAATCAGCCTATACCTTCACTAACACACTCAAATATGGTGGAAACTGTAAAATGTTTCTTACTTACTATTGATTTGATTTTGTCTGTATTTATTCATATGGTGTTTTTATTTGTATGCTGTGATAAATGCAGCTCTGCCTTGTTCTGCACTTCACTATGCCGTCAAATTGCATTTCATTAGAGCAATTTACTTCAGAACAAATAACCATCATAAATTAGGACTGTGCCTGAATCCTTGAAGCCTGTTTGTCAGACAATGTAGTTTAGTGTATGACGGAGGGATGCCATACTTTGCCACAGAATGGACACTCCTGCCTTGGAGCGCTGATCTTAGGGCAGCTGCTGCCCCTGGTCTCCCTCAGGATCTGAGGGTGCTCCGTGAGATGTCCCACTGATAGCTTGTCTGGAAATCCTGAGCCCAGACAAGGACTCAACCACACTGCTGGTGTGAGAGGGTGAGAGAAGTCTTTCTCCACTGGGCTAAAAGTGTTTGAGTTGACAGGACTGGAGGGCTCAGTAGATCCCCAGTCTGAGAAGAAAGACAGACAGATGAGCTTCTGAATATGTTGAACAATACACTCTGACGTTTTTTTGTCACAAGGTCAGAGTTACTTGCAAAAAAAAAAATCTGTTCTCTGTCTCATCTGCTGAGTTTAACCCATCACTGCTGCTTACTGCAGATCAAGTGTTTTGTGTTTCTTGCTGTCTTTGTGAAGTCCTTCAGAGAAATACTTGTGGCACAAGGCTAAACAAAATAAATAAATAAATAAATATCTCTGCCACCCACCATAAGATCTTGGACTACATGGCCGAGGATGCCCACTTCCATTAGGGGCAGCAGGAAGGTCCTGCCGCAAAAATGGAATGGACACTGTGTTACTATCCAGTGTTTCTGCTGTGGAGTCCCCCAGGGATGAACCCCAGGTCCCCTTCTCTTTTCCCAGTTGGCTGAAGGCCACTGGAGTCGATGCAGGGCTGGGGTTTCCTGCTGCAGGCCGAAGGTGGAGCAGCCCTCCTCGCTTCACCAAGAAAGAACGAGGCATCACTCAGCGGGAGAAAAGACCTGATCTACACCTCATTCAACGTCATCTACAGCGGATAAAACAAATTGAATTAAATCAAAAGTTATTGCTTTACACAGACTGTTGCCACATCACCATCATCCACAGTTCCCTCATATGAATCTCACTGTTCTCACAATGTTGTATGAGGTACATGACAGCTGAAATCAGTTTCTTGTGTAATGTTACGGGTTTGCTGTTTAATTTTTATGACACACTGTAACTTAAAACACGTAACAAAATGAGAAACCAAGAGGTTATACAAGATATTTATATTGCCCAAAAGAGGGCAGCAGAACTGCTTCAATCTGTATAAATACTGTAGGCTGTATACAATTCAGCAGACACGGAGTGGTAATATCAGAAAGGACAGAGCATTTTATATTGACTACATGTAATGATTATTGTTACAGATGTTTCTGGATTTCACTTTATGTGATTACACATAATTCTCAACTTTAAATCTGTATTTTGGATCCAATATTTACATGATATATGATAACAAATAAATACATATTGACACCCTAAAACTGTTTTATTAAATCTGTCCCAGACTGTGTGTAGACCCCTGATATCTAGGTCTCTACAGATTTTTTTTTAAATTACTAAACTATCGATACTTAATCCACTGTAGGGGAAGTTTTTGAATTTATTTCGCTCTGATTCATGTTCCCTAGACTTGACCAGTTTAATCAGTTTGTCCAAATCTGACCAAAGAATCTTTTCTTTCAGTTTTCTTTTAAACAAATGACATACTTGATGATAAAAGCTTTTTTTTTTTTTCCAGGTTCACACTGATTGCAACACTAATGTGACTGAATCTGACATTTGGACCTAAATTTCCTACAAACGTTTTTCGTGACACAAACAGTCATATTAGAATCGCAACAATATCACTTAAGTACAACACATTTCATGACTCAGTGCTTAAACTTGACAGCTGTGAGTGAGTCGGGGAGTTCAGTGAAAAACACTGAGGTGTTAGATCGCATTTCAAAAATACAATAAGTGTCATAGTTTTTGCATGTTTAAAAGTATTTTACAGTAACAGAAAATGTAAGTTTAGGAGCTGCAGAGAAGTTGAATTTAAAAAAATAAATGAACTTTCTATCCTGTGTTACATGGTTAAGGTTATCTACAGTGGTGGAGGAAGTGCTAAGACTTATTACTGAAGTAAAAGTACCTATACAAAAATATAATAATACTCCATTACAACTAAAAGTGCTGCAATCAGAATAAGTGCAGAAGTGTTATCAGAAACATGCATTTAAAGTATCAAAATGAAAGCAGAAAAAAGCCCCATGAGACTAGTATATTATTATACATTCGTAAATATGCAACAGTCTTATTACAATGTTAATATATCATTTCATTATTATATATGTATATATGGGGCCCTGTTCCAGAGGTCGCATAGATAAATCTGTGAGACGATTATATGGGGCAGGAAAGAAGAAAAAACAACATCTGATGAACAAATTTGTGAACATTGTCTTTATTTTCTTAGTATAGATTTATGTCTTTGAGCCTTCGGCAGTTATTCGGTGAGAGATTTAAACCCTAATTGCTAATTCCTAATATATATATATATATATATATATATGGACATACATATTATATATATATATATAAGAATAAATATATATATTATATATATTGACAGCTGTGAGTGAGTCGGGGAATGAGTCGGCCACTTTATTATGTACACCTGTTCAACTGCTCGTTAACGCAAATATCTAATCAGCCAATCACATGGCAGCAACTCAATGTATTTAGGCATGTGGACATGGTCAAGTGACCACAGTGTACCCATCTTCTGGTGGCTACTTCCAGCAGGATAACACGCCATGGGTTAGGGTTAGGGTTATGAACCAAAATCTCTGAGGAATGTTTCCAGCACCTTGTTGAATCTATGCCACGAAGAATTAAGGTAGTTCTGAAGACATAAGGAGCTCCGACCCGGTACTAACGCTTTGTAACTCAAAGTGGCCGGTGAGTGTATATATTAATCTGAAAATTAACTGCAGCTGTCAGACTACCATATTCAGTTTTCATCTGAAGTACTATGACATAGAAGTATAAAGTGTTTTCAAGTGTGAAGAGTCCAGTAAAACACACAAAGCGCATAATGTTTAGTTTAAAAAGAGGATGTGTTCAGACTGATACAGAATATTGATCGGACTTCACAGCAGAATAATAACAGTCGAACAAACATTGGATCTGAGAACTAAATGTAATCTGTGAATGTAGCATTAATATTCCCTTTATTCCCCATCACTCTCTGCATGAATGACTTTGAGGAAGACAGTGAGAAGTTCTCATTTTATAAAGACCAACTGACTTCTTGATATTTTTCCCGGGCTTGCCTTTGAAATGTGGCGACACACAGAACGCTGCAAATTTTACTGCAGCTCAACCTGAACACACTTACTTTTACCAAAACATTTTACTGTGTAAAGTCTGTAAAACTATGAAAGGTGAAGCAAAAGAGCCATCTATAAAACAAAGACATTTTTCACTGGCAATGCGTGAGAATTAAGAATTGTGCTTACACGTGACTTGCACAAAAAAAAAAAATAATGCTTTGAGTTATTTGCTGCATATATTTCTTTATAATAAAAACAGCAGTTTAAAGGATGATTCATGTGGCCACATTGATATTATTTCTAAATTAGGTGATTATCATCTGAAATAACAAAGAATAGTTATATTTTATTTATCCAACAGTAGCTAAACGTTCAAGTTAGCATCAAATAGAAATAAATATACAAATACTCACCAGGTTTCAAATTCCACCAGTGCTTCTCGGAATCACTCAAACTTTACACTAAGAGTCTGACTGAGATAGAAACCTTACATCAAGCTAGAAAAGACGTAAGGTCAGAGAGCTTTGAGGTTGATGGTGAGAGGATGATGATTTGTGTAGATGAGGAAGTCTGTGCGCACTGACACCGCGGAGATGACGCTCCAACCACACTGCTTCCTCACACAGAAAACATAAAACTGCACACTCCTAGCAGCATAACATCTGTCCAGATTTTACTTTCATAAAACATTTGCAAGTTGTGGATATGCACGAGCGGTGGTGCAGAAACAGAACGCAGATAAAACGAGGGAAGACTGATAAATCAGACTAGAGAGGAAGTGGATGGAAGCTGTGCTGAAAATTCTTCAGAATGTGTTGACACACTGTGTTGACACAGTTGCGTTGCAAAACAGATCATTGAGGTCAAGTTAAAAAGAAGCGGACGGATGCAACTGCAGATTCCCACCGACGGTATTCAATAAAAAAACACAAGAGGAAGAGACACAGCGAGAGAAATAAATGTGTGTTTCGGTGGAATAAATGTGACAAACAACAAAATCAGGCCTCTGCAAAGGTGCAATGTCAAAGTTTATTTTGTATCATTCATAGGGATACAGAACACTGAAATGTATTTTTTTCCCCATCATACTGGAATTTATATAATTTTACTGTCATTTAATATATTTGACAACATCAGTCGAACTGCAAGAGATAAAGAGAGAGGGTGGACGAGGTTCCTGGGTATGATGCTGTCGAGCAGCCGTCACATACAGTACGATAAATCTGAGAAACCCTAGACCAGACTAACACTACCTGAAAGGAAACACTCACACTGTATCGTTTAATTTCCCATTTGAAAAACACGTGGTGGATGTTTCAAGTTCAAGATGATAAATCTGGAGGAGCACAGTGGGATCGTATTCCACGTCAAAATTCACTTCATATAACATGGCTGTTTGATGAAGTGGCTGACAATGAAACATAAATGAAATCATTCAGCATAGTGTGTAAATCTCTCTACTTGTATGGCACATTAGGATGTTTAATCATCATGATGTAATGCTGTAAGCAGGAGCAGCCAAAGTACTGATGGTAATTATAAAAATAATACTAAGGATGAAGGCTAGTACCATATTCAAAACTAATTTACAAACATATCAAAATGTTTCATCACAGTAGATAGAGTTGTATTCAGACAGTGGTGAGTCAGAGCACCATCACTGAACAGCAGAACAGCACATTTGTGTCGAGGGACGCTGGGAATGGATCTGGGTCCAGACAAAGGTTTTATTTTGGAGAGGAAACTCAATCCTGAATGAAAGTTTCTACAATTAGCTCACGTCATTTTTTTTTTTTTTCGGGACTGAAATCCAAACTGAAATATTAAAGTTAGAATCCTTAAGGTTTAATCGTGGTCGTTTTGGCAACATTACTGGTGGGATTTGCAAGTGCGTTTTCATAATAAAGTTCGCAAAGTTCAGTTTGAAACATGTTTGGAGAAGTGACTCTGAAAGAAATGACAGAAATGCAACAGAACATGTGATACTGTATGACAACAGTATAACAGCTAAACAAATCATGGGCTGAGAGCATTTATTCCCACAGTATTTAATACAAGAGTGTGGGAAGGTTTTCAATTCAAAAATGGTGCAAAATTTGACAAAATGTCAAGAAAATCTTAAAAATAAAATGTGCAAATTAATAGTCGTTTCCATTCACCAGTTTAATGTTACTATTAGGAGTTGGTAACTGCAGGCCAATTGAAAAGCGCTGCAAGATGACGTAATTAAAGGAGAAGAATTATTCTGGAAATATGGCATTCATGTATTAATTTAAGGAAAAGTGTGGCTACACGCAAATCTGATGTTTTAGTCTGCTGCTATTTTGTAATTTTTGGTTTTTGCAGTGAATGGTCCTTATTCTGTACTTTGAAATCCGATTCCAACAGTAACAATGAAAACTTAATATGGCTATTTCCCATGTAGGGACTGATATGACAAAACTCTTAAGGATAGTGACTTTTAAGTCTGAAATTCAGCCAGATATGACTCAAAGTAAAAACATCTAAAGGCTTAAATCTCATGTTCAACGGAGCCGCTCTGTACTAAGAACTAGAAGGAACTCCGCTGAAACGTGTTCGTTGACAATATCCAAACACTGATTCCATTGGAGAGATTTCAGTTGCTTCACCCGCCAGTGACCAGTAAAAGGCTGTTATTTGCAACAGTACGGTCGGCAAACCAACATCCTCTTCAACTATTTGATGGCCATTACTGGAAGATCCAGTTTCCTTTTTTCTGAGGAGATAGCAATAATGCTCTGCTTTTTCATTCTGGCTTTTGCATTGCACAAACGGTGTCAGAATTGTGAAGCAGAAAGCAGGCTAATAGAGAACTTCGAGAAAGTCAGTCTGAGGAAATATGAAGCACGATTAAAAAAAATAATAATAATAATCAGGCCATATAATCTTGGAGCACTTTAAATCACGTTACTGTCCCTCTGAAAAGATGAATATAATAAGAAATGATCCCACCATGAATCCATTATTCCACACCGTCTCTCACAGCATCATGTCATGAGTGGAGAGTTCGTCTCTCTGTAGTGCAAAAAGCAAAGATCACTGCTGTACATATGACACCGTTTGATAAACCGGACGCACTCGGACTTCTCTCCATCTTCGGTAAGACTTCACTGAGTGACGCAGCTTTAAATATCATCTATATACTTCTGTTCCTGTCACGCCGTATATTTCATATTTCATATTTCTCCGTGCAACATTTTACAACCTTTTTTTTTTTTTTTTTTCTTAAACAGAATATATTATTGTTTGATATGTAAAATATTTCCCACCCACACACTCTCCAGTTGTGACGACGGCCTTTTCGGTGGCGTCCTTACAAAATGAACTACTACCCTCCGCTTTAATTGGTCCACGGTCTCAGCTGTCAGGAAGTGTAATGAGCACGTGAACTGGTGATCCACATCAGCTCATGAGGGACACTGATAATTCAAGGGATAAGTTTGAAAGGGGGACTGATACCACTCTCATGTCTTGTCTGTTAAATATGAAGCTGAATACTGGAAACGAATTAGTCTTGCTTAGCATCAAGGAAACCTGCTAGTCTGACTAAGAACAAGGGCACCAAAATCCCATCTACCAGCCCCTCTAGAGCTCACTAATGAACACATCCCTCATCTGTTCAGGATCATTTAAAGAAGAAGAAGAAGAAATATAAATTCCCTTTCTTACGAATTAAAAGTGTATTTATAAAACTCTACTCGACTCTCAGCGGTTTTACTCGCTGCTACAGCTTCAGCTACTTGGTGTAGTCACTTTTAAGTAATGTTGGCAGTGCTGCCGACTACATTTAGTGACTTTTTAGACCCTTTGAGCAACTCTTTTTGTTTTTGTTTTTAAAAAGGGGCAAATCTAGTGACTTTTTTTGGGGATAAATCTGAGCTTTTTGGACAAACACGACCATCTTTCCAAAAGAAGAGTCATCTGTACAACCCACCTCACTGCTTCTCCTCGATTCGTTTAGTGTCGGAGAGGCTGCGTGAGGGAACAAATAAGAAGGCCTTTCTGTTGCTAACTTTCTCTCTCGGTGATCATTTAACATGTAAATATAGCGAAAATCCCAGAACAGTCGTCGTCTTTAAATTATTTGCGCGGTGATTTTATCGGACGACCTGACGGTTATAAAATTCTGAGTTTTAGTGGCGAAGAGCAGCAGCTTGGAAAAGTCTTGACGGGACTGTTGGTCAACATGTTGTCTTGTTAAACGAGAGCACATTTGGGGTACAGCGTGAAGAAGAGAAGCACCCCCGGATGTAAAGCGCTGACATCACCTGACACGACGCAGAATGTAAATTCGGCGCGATGGAGTCACAAACACGTCAATTACCACACGACATCCAGTGATGAGCTATTTTGCAACTTTTGGAGCTGGCTTCAGCTCCTCTCCACAGAAAGTAGTCAGCAACACTGAATGTTAGCAAACCGCAGCCAGATATTTCTACGCAACTGAGGTTACTGAATCAGTCCAATGACTGCATGACTCTTTTTTTTTTTTTTTTTAATTTTTTTTTTAACTTCTGCGAATGTTGCACAGTGTTTTACCATTATACCAATTATGGGTTCAGAAATCTTGCACAGTCTTGCATTAATCTTTAATCGACAAAGTATAGTATGTAAAAAAAACAAGCTGGGATTTAAGGGAGGGTAATGTCGGGACACTCCCCCCCTGCTACGCTAAACTAAGCATCTCCTGGCTGTAGCTTCACAGAGACATCGTAGTGGTATCAATCCTCTCATCTCAGTCACTGTAAGACGCTGAATACAAGCATTTACCACCAGGTTGAACTGCTCCTTTAACTCAGACGCGATAGTGTTTGGTTTTGAAGGAAACTGTTCCCGTCCTTGCTGAGTATGAAGAAGCTCCGGGGAGGAAGTTAAACTGTTCAGTTATAGATTTGATTGCTCTACACGAGTTGGATGGTAACCTTTCCAAGACTTAAAATAAAAAAAATAATAAAAAAAAAAAAGAACAAAATGAAAGAAAGAAATTGAAAATCATAGCAGCACATTTTCCCGTCTCTGAAACACTCGGAGTCACAGTAAACCCGCGAGATGACTGGTTGGCACGAAGGACGGTGTAGAAAGTTTGGCCTCTGTCGGTATCTCTACACTCCTACAGTTTCATATAGATATATAAAAAAATAAAAAAAATATCAAAATAAATTACAACACATAAATAATTAAAAGACAAAACAAAAGATTTGGCAACATCGAGTTTCTTCCTTCCTTTTTTTTGTGGGTTACTGTGAATATGTTTTTGACATAAGCTGTTGTCATCTGCAAGCCGCACAGACAATGTTTAGTAAGTTAATGATTCATTTAAAGAAAGCCATCTTGTGATAACCCTATAATTTGATTCGGATGTGTGCACTCATCACCTCTTACATGTTCTTTTTAACAGTTCACACACAGGTGAATAGATGGCTGACAATTTTTTTTTTTTTTTTTTTTTTCTGAAGGCAGTGAGGATGGATGTGAGTGTTACTATTGAGAGGCATTAAAAAGGGAAGAGAAGGGATAAAGATGTATTTAACTCCGAGCCAATCAGGAAGGAGAGTTATATGAGGGTGGACAGAGTATACAGTGTGTCAGGTGTCTGTACTCAGTTTGTAGGAGGAGGGAGGAGAGATTTTTTTTTTCTGTCTGTCTACCCATCTTTCACTCCTTACCACAGGTCCAGATTCAGGTCCAGAGGTGGATCTCGAGCAGCAGCACTGGTCCAGTTTCCATCCATTTTGTTTGTTTGTTTGTTTGTTTGTATGTCATGTGTTTGTGTTTGGATGGACACGTAATTTGCCGGACAGTTTCCGGCGCAGTCACACGTGGGAACACGAGGAGCGGTTTCACATTAACTCTTCGTCCGGCAACAGAGGGTCGGACGGTGTGGGCGACACGGTGGAGGACACGGTAACAGGAGCGGAGACAAAAGGGAGGGATGGTCAGCAGAGGTCCAATCAACGCAACTATGTCTGCATCAAGTAAAAGGTAAACACTGGAAAAGCCGAGGAGGAGGACTGGACTTGATAATACAATCCCAGTTTACAGTAGCGGTTTAGTCCTGCGGCGCTCCGGCGTCTCTTTAAGTCAAAGAAATCCAGTGAAATCACTGCACCCTCAGTTATCCAGCGCCTCGGCACACACCATGCTGCTGTAAAGCGGCTGTGGATTCGGATGTGACCGCACCCGCTCCTCTGCCTCGCTGTCCGTGCTGCCCTCGCTGTCGAGGCGGGCAGAGGGGTGACACGGGCCGGACAGGCCGGGGTAGAGGGCGGTGGCAGGCAGCGGGCTGGGGAGGAGGTCCTCGTCTGAGCTGAGGTAGTCCCCCTCAGCGGAGGCGGGGCTGGCCAGGCACAGATCCTGGTAGTTGGTACTTCCCATCCCACTGCTGACCCTGGAGCTGGGGGCCACCTTCTGCCCTCGCAACTCCCTGACCTGAGTGCAGAGATGAAGGTTTTTGGTTTAGTGGGCGTTTAAAGGGCGCGCGAGCCTCTTTGTTTCTATTGAAGATGCAAAAAGGCTTACAAGTACAGAGCTTTAGTTTCAGTAGTTAGTTTCAGTGGATTGATACATATTTGGTGAGTATTGACAGCAGCAGGACAGTGTATGTGGGACTGTCTGTAGGCAAGGCAAACAAAGAGGGAAACGCATTAGAAGAGTGAAACTTTAATACGATGATGACGTAATGACAGCAGACGCCCTCTTTCCACAGAAATTCAATAGTGCATCAGTTTATCTGTACAATATACACTATAGGACGTTTGTTTGTGTTTATTTCAACAGGTCACCCTCTTCTGCCAAATAACTGTTGTCAAAAAGTTGTAAGGGATTTTGTAAATGATATATTATTATCATCACTCTGTAACACAGTCAATTATGATGATGTTTCATGGTGTGTGTAAATTGTGCTTTAAATGTCAGCTTCTGGGAAATGTATGAAAAGGGGTTGTTGGGTGTTTAAAAACAAAAAAGAAACGTTGATGTGTATGTTTCTTACCATTGAGAGGTCATATAAATGGGGCTGTGGGATTTTTACAGCTAAATCAGAGCATGCACCTGATTCGACTGTCGGGCAAGTGAACTAGATTTTATTTTATTTTTTTAAATAGAAAATGAATATAAGTGTTTGCGTGTTTCTGTTTCCTCGCAGCTGACCAGCTGTCAGACAGCAATGGTGTAGCGGTTGATCACAGTTGATCCTCACACGCATGCTGTTTGCATGTTAGCTTTGCCTTTCCCACAGTGACTCATGAAAAATCTCAGAGGTTTTTGTTTCCCCCCTATCAGACACTCACGCTAGCTGCAGGTGGGGGGAGGGGGAAACCAGTGGTTAACCAATGGAAATGTTTTGACTGTCTGACAGTTGTTCAGGCGACAGCAATTCAAAGAAAATAAGACAAGCTTTTTGCATTTGCTATTATTATTATTTTTTTTAATATGAACAGGTTAAATAATATAAAAAATAATATATGCCCAATTCAAGTCATTGTGAATCTTAATAAATGTACACAAATAATATGCGTGTAAAATTACATGAAGTACATCATTATGTATCAGCAGTGCCGATATGACTCAATCATGAGATGATCCCTTCCAGTCCACACTGAGATTTTTAAAAATGGTTCATTGTTTCCTCATCTGTACTCACGCAAGTTTCATTCTCATTTATTAAACCATTGGTTTGATCAAAACGGTGAGCAGAGGAGCGGTAAAGGGCAGGGCAGACTCATCACACCCCCCCACTTCAAAGTTTAAACACACTTTGTTCTAGTCACGCACTGCTTCTCTCTGAATGAACAAACCCAGAGCATATGCCGATATACATTTCGTCACGACTGAGTGAGTGAACCGAGTCCAGGGGCTGCATCGCAGTGGGTTCGCCTACGACAGACAACAAATCTTTCTGATTGTCATACACTTATTCTTTTAAAGCTCACACACGTTTCCCTCAAGTTCACCGTGAACCAAATGATGAGAAAACAGCTGCAGTGGAAGAGCAGTGGTCTCTTATTATATACTACTACGACACTGAAACGACTGTGCGTGCGTTTAGAGGTGGAAGTGGTGTCTGTTTCTGAGGAGGCATGTAGATGACAAGATCTCCCCGTGTTGGTTAGCTCAGCTGCAAGATAAATGTGTGCATTTATTTACAGTGTACACACACTGTGTGTGTTGAATACCATTTTAAAGTATCAGTACAGAGAAAAGAATATAATCGCTGCAAAAAAAAAAAAAAAAAAAAAAAAAAAGGGGGTTTCGGTTTCCTGTTTGTTTGTTTGTCAGCAGGATTGCAAAAAAAACCCGACCAGCCCGAGTTTCATCGAACTTGAGGGGAGGGTGGAGCATGAGTCAAGAAAGAGCTGATTACAGTTTGAAGCAGAAAGAAATCACAGGGTGGATCAACAAAACATTCTTTACTTTCATTAACATTGTGAGATTAAGCATTTGGCCAATTTAATGCCAAACAGCTTAAAATCCAGCAGATGGTTGTAAAGTTCAAAAGAGATAAAACATAAATAATCTCTGCAAGTCTGAAAGATAAATTTCAAATAGAGGAAAGGATTCAAATAGGTCTGGTTTTATGTTGAGCCGTTTCTGCACATTGGAGAAACGTTGGCTTTAGAGTAGGGTATGGCATATTCATTCAAAGCGACTCAACTGGATTAATTAAAATACAGACTAAAAGAATTTAAACAAGCAGCGGCACGGTTTGAATTAACATTAACACAACGTCTGGCTGGATCGTTAAAGAGAAGCATGATGGAAATTCAGTCTGTTTATCGGGCTACAAATTCTCATCGTGGGCCATAAATGATTCATCTTTGTTGTTTGTTTTTCTAAAGTAACCCGGCTTCTGAAAGATGGAAGAAATAGGGCTGCAAACATTCATTATTTTCTGAGGAGTATTTTCTCTGTTAATCAGTTCAGTTATTTATCAGGAAGTTGTATAAAACGCCGTTCACAGAGGACAATCTTTGATGGTTTTGTCCAACCAACAATGTTATTCAGTCAATTTTCAAAGACATAGAACAAAGTAAGCAGCGAATCCTCAGATATTTTCTGATAACAAACTAATGAGTTCATTAAAGCTGAGCTCTAGGAGGTAAAGTAAAAGGCTCATGGAAACCAAACATTGATTTCATCGTCAGTAGAGAAACAAACATGCACAGTGATGTCAGAAAGGGACATTAAAAAGCTGACAAAAGTTGTTACTGGGGTATTAACTGTTAAAAAATAGTACAGTATATCTGAAAGTGGTTTAACATGCTACTTGGGGTTTATTGCACAACTTTTATTATGAAATCCTGTAAACGGTGAATTTGTTGTCTCCTCCATGCATAAGACAGAGGCTGAATTGAGCGTGTTTTTCGTATGAATGTACCTCGTTCTTGAGCTCAGCGATGTGGTCACGGAGCTGGTTGATGTACTGTCTGGAGTCCGAGTGGTTCAGCTGGCCCTGGATCAGCCCTTCCTCCTTCTGAAAAACACATTTTACACACATACACACAAAGGTTCAGGTCACACTCCCTTTAAACATTACTACACTGTTAAATCAATAGATTTATTTACTCAGATCCAAATATACGGAAAATTTGACGTATATACAAAGATGGGTCCAGACGGATACTGAGACCCATAAACACCTGTATCTCCAGATCTGCGATCTTCTGCCTGAGTTCAGCCATGGCAGCCATACTGTCTGCTTCCCTCAGTCGCACCGCCATCACCTCCTCTTTACTCTGCATGCATCATCACGGAGGGAGGAAGTGGGTCAAGAGAAAGAAAAAGAGGAAAGATAGTATTTTCTGATTAACAGCTGAACATCGTGGATGATAATCATATACTGGATTTCAATTATGGAAAATGAAGATGCATCATAAACTGTCTCCGTCCCATCATCTACATCCTGCTCTTTCCTCCGTCCTTTTCCAGACCTCCTTTATCGCATCTGTCGGTCTTTCCAGGATATGCATCAAAGATTTATAGATAGAGTGACGATTTCTTATCTATTATCTATTTTTGTTCTGTAAAAATGTATCTATTTCTTTCTCTCCATCCTTCTCTGTTGTTCACTCCCTTTCTTGTGCCTCTTATCCATGTTTTGTCTTCTTTCCTTGTTGTTTTTCCATCCAGGTCTCAGTACTGTATGTTCATATTTTTTTTTGCGTTTCATTAAGCCGTACTAGGAAGTTGCTGCTCTCCCCGTCACTTTGCATTTTCCCCCGTTACTTCTCTCCCCTCTTGCAAACTGCAGTTCTGTCCAGACCTTGCAGTCGGACTCGGACTGCTTCCTTTTCATTTCTTGGAGTTGGGTCTGCAGAGCTTTGTTCTGATTGGCCAGCATCTGGAGCCGGTCCTGCAGGGCGGAGCGTTCCTGCTCGTGGCGACCGATATGTTTGCTGTGGATCTGGTTCTATAGAGAAGGTAAAAGTCAAAGGGGAGATGGTGAAAGTCGAGCCCTGACTGCTCTAAGTAACCAGTTAGGGTAATCAACAAAGGAATCTTTGAAAGGCCTGAAAATAAGGCCTTGAAATCCATTTGACCAACAGTGCAAAACCCAAAGTTAAGTCATATAAAGTGAAGTAAAATTGAGAAAAATGGCTTAATAACTGAGATAAGTGATTAATGGAAAAGCATTGCTAAGGAATTAATTTATGTTTTTATTTAAAGTTTCGTATTCATCAGGAACAAAGCCTATTTATCAAAGAAAAAAAATCCAAATGATTTAAGGCAAAATTTTCTTTTGTTGTCTTTTGCTAGATTTGATGAAAACATAAACATGAGGCAAAAATTTTATTCATTAAAATGAAATACCAATTCATTCACCAGTTAATTATTTGACTCATTGTTTTGATACTAAAGAAAGAATCCCTATAAGTCATATGTAATATTGTTTGCGATCCTGATACCACAGTGCTGATCGACCTTAAGTCATTTTAAAATTAATTCTCATACAAAAGGCTTGAATCAAATCAAACAATTCTGACTTTTACACCTTATATCTGTGCATATAAAAAAGAAGGTGTGTAGTTGTGCGTCGTGTCTAACCTGGCTCTCCAGCTGCAGGGCTTTGAGTTTGACCTCTCTAAGCTCCGCCTGGGCCTGGGCCTCCCTCAGTCTGACGGTCATCAGTTTGTCCTGCAGCTCGTTCATGGCGTTCTTCTTCGGGGATTCTTTCCAGCCACCCGTGCTGCTGCCGCGGGACATATGATGCTGCAGAACAAAGAGCGAACGGGTCGAATGTTTCTGCCACTACATCAGCGCAGCACATGAACGCGCAACGCGGGAGGTCATTAACAGAGATGGCAGCAGTTTGCGTCTTTACCTGCCAGCGCTGGTTGAGCTCAGTGACGGTGTCCTGCATCTCTCTGAATGAGCGCAGTGTCTCCAGCTCCCTCAGCTTCATCTGCTTCACCTCTTCCTGCAGGGCCGCTACGTTGTTCTCATCCGGCAAGCAACTGCTCCTCTGGATGGACAGTTCAGCAAGATTAACCCACACAATTGCTAGTGGCTGTGCGAGACTGTATGGAGGCAAATGTTTTAAGAGGAAGGCAATTATTGTTAGACCTTAACTTTACACACTAATCATTGCGGTGAGTGAGGGCCTGAATATACGTGTGGAAACCACGTAATGCGTAGTAGTTCTGCTTATACCACATTGCGGAGTTTGCTTGGAGGATGCAGCAGATCGGCCTCGACAGGAAAACGGATCCCGAAACTCCGGGGAAATTTCCCTTCATGAATTGTGGCACATTTGATTGTCTTTATATTGTTTTAAAGATTAATTGTAGTGGTGCAGGTAGAGCTGAATGTCTTCACGTCAAGCTTGGTTTTCCACAGTATGCGCAGCTGCTGCCATTGCAGCAATTGCTCCACGTTAACACTGCGATGACGAAATTTACATCACGCAAACCGCTGCGTACCCTGAAATACTCACGGGTATAGAAAGCATAATACCATCCTACCGTTAAACGTAAACATAACTTCTGTTTGTTTATGAGAAAAATCCACAGAGGAACTTTAAATAGGTTTTCTACCTGCCGGAAGTGCCGTGTTTGATCATCTTTGTAAAAGGTGAAACATTTTCAAAAGTAGCACTAAACTCAAACTACAGGTGAAGTTGATGGGAAGGTCATTAATATTGCAGATATTTGGTCAAAATTAAAAAATACTGGTCAAGTTACAATTTTGACCTGATGAAAAGTCGGGGGTCAACAGACTTGTTCCTCTCATGCTGAGAGACACAAAAATGTCTGAACCAAATTTCAGCCATTCAATAGTTTAAATGTAGACACTAACAGACAAACAGACACCGCCACACTTAGACCTGCTAGCGTGGCTACAAAGCACAAGTTTCAGGAATATGAAAAAACTGCGGACGTAAACGACGACAGAGCCATGCTTGATTTTTCTAGTTTTCATTTTTATGCTGGGGTATAATCATGATTGAGAAGAGGCGGAGCTGTTGTGTCCCAACACCTCATCAAGTGAAACAGAAAGCTTGAAAACTCAAATATGTGTGAATTAACACTTAGTTAACAGGGTTTAGTTTACAGTCAGATCAAGTTGAGCACATTCACAGATGCGCACGGCCGCTCCGTCGGCTCGTTGTTCACAATGTACTTTCTCCCAGTTAAAATGTGCGCCTGTCGGCTCACCTTCTCCAGATCGAGCACCTTGTCTTGCATTTCCTTCAAAGCGCCGAGCAGTTCAGCCTCACGCAGCCTCGACTGCTCCAGCTGAGTCTGCAGATTGCTTACAAACGGCTCTGTGTACTGAAACAAACATCACCGCGTTACACACGTTGATTGTAAACCAATCAGTGATAGCAACTTTGACAAAAGGCTGATGTGCTTTCTTGAACCCGTGCTGCTGAGCAGACATTCACTAATGACTGTGAATATCAGTCACTTGAACAGAGCTCGTTTGGGACCGTTTTCATTTCTTTGCCGTAAGCAGACCGGGCTGCAGGTGATGCAGTTTGTCATGGCTCACGCTTCAGCTCAGCTAATAATACCACAGTGTCTTTCTGTTTCTTTGGTCTCTTCAGCCACATTGAGTGTTGCATATATTTAACCATTTCCCCAAACATTTTTTTTTCGCTAAAATTGTCATCAACCTACATTCGGGGGAAGATGTGATGTTACCAATTCTTAGCAAATGTCAGCGTATATCTAGAATACCGAATCAACTAAATCTGGTTAGCAACAGTCAGCACTTCTGCTTCTTTGACCGTGATATCAACAAGAGCTGCCGAAAAACAGAGAGCTGAGTGGAACATACTTTCCCATGAGGCAAAACACAAAAAGTTGAAATTGGGCGAGTACAATCGCGTGAGTGCAAGGCTCGATTTGTCATTTTGGGTTTCTCAGTTTTAGTTATCAAAGAGAATGGCGTGTGTCTGGAGGCGTGTTGAGGGAAGGTTATAACAATCTCAGCGAGATTAAAAACACTTGGATTTTTTTGAAGATAACTTTTAATTATCAATTCAGTAAATTATTTATTTGATTGCATTTTTATTCTCATGAATAGGTGTGAGTTTTTCAGGTGACTGCGTAAACTTTAAATTAGTGAGTAACAGCACAGGAATATCCAGTCTAGAATCTTTAAAAAAAAAAAAAAAAAAAAAAAATTTCTCATTTTTATATCTGCTTCTGTTCAGCAGTTTGTAACTACGACTGCTAACAATACTGCTAAGTTTATCTTTAATTTGCATTGAAAAAAAGAAGAACTCTCAACAGAGAATTTTAGAACACAAATATTGTAAATGAGTTTACTCGATATGACATTGACCTAAATGAACCACTGTTGTGTGTCAGCCAGAAAAACTGAAATATTGAACAGGTTTATACTTCAGGTCAAGGATTACAAAATGTACATAAACTCTGATGCACTCTGTATATTTAAGTATGACTTATTGCTACATTTACTTGGGTATCTAGAATTTCATACCTTTCTTGTAATAAGGCTGTGAAACATGTTTTGCATTTTGGTGTTTCAACTTTTAAACTTCCAGTGAAGAATGACCAAACGGTGTCGTATTCTGGTAAAAACAACCTAAATGTTTGTCCCAAGACAAACCGACTCCGTGCTGCAAGATGACTGGACATCCTTAAAAAAAGAGTCTGACATTTTCTGTGCAAACACGGGTATCACGTTTATTATAAAAGAAATAAATGTGCTTTTCTTATGAAGAGTTTCATGAGAAGACCACATCTGGATAATAAATATGAAGCTGGAGCAAACAGACAGATAGCTCATCTTAGCATAAACATTCAAAGCAGGGCGAAACAGCAAGCCTTGCTGTGTCTGTTCATCCATTCGTTTGTTTACCTTCTGTTGTTGCAGCTCTCTGATGGTTTCCTGCGCTTTCTCGAGGCTGTCGTTGGCCGTGTTGCACTGCTGCCTCACCACCGCCAGCTCCCGCTTGATCACGTAGTTCTCCTCCGCTTCCTGCGCCCTCGTCACCTGTCCCTGGAGGAGCAGGCCAGAGCAGGACTGGGGTCAAAACCGTCTGAGGAGTTTCAACTTTCAAATGCAAACCATTGAGGGGAGTAGAGGTAATTGTGGGCATCTAGGGAATACAATGTTATTAAGGTTAAGGGGAACTTTGCTATACTTTTAAAATGGCAGATTTTTTTCAAGCCTTTTTAGGAATTCCAATATTTGGGAATTGAGGATTATTTGCTTTCTTGCGGAGTTAGCGGAGAAGCTCAATGTCACTCTCATATCTGTCCTTTAAATGTTAAGCCACAGGTTGCAGCAAACTAGCTTAGTTTAGCAAAAAGGACGAAAAGAAGGGGAAACAGCGAGGCTGGCTGTGTCCAGGTCAGAACATTGGTTTGCTAGCACCTTTAAAGCTCACTAGTTAACACTGTTGTTGAACTTCTTCAAAAACTGATGTGTGAAAATGACAAGTTTATACAAAATAAACCATCCACAAATGTTAATTAGTAAGCTTTACATGTACTGTCTGGTATATTATGACACGTTTGAACAGAGCCAGGCTTGGATTTGTCTTGGTTTGCCGTCTTTATGCTAAACTACGTCAAAAGCCTGCTGGCAGCAGCTTCATATTTAGTGTTCAAACACGACTCTTATCTACCTTTTGGCAAGAACGCAAATAAGCACAGTTTCAATTTCATTCACATTTTGTCAAAGTATTGATAATGACCATTTGTAACACTAATCGTTGTGAAACTTGAACATGCCACATGCAGGAATTGTACAACCTCATATCAATTTCCATTATGCATAAACACTACATGCATTCCGGGGTTACAGGATGGTTGTGTGGACTGAAAAGATATAAACAACAGTAACACCGTTTTATTTTTTCATGCGCTTTTGGCTGTTGAGTAGAGGGAGAGAAGCAGTGCAGGAGAGCAGAAGAGGGAAGTGTGAGAAGAGCAGAGGACAGCAAGGTCAGTGGGAAAGAGGTTTACAATACTCTACCTGTATCAGTCTGTCTGCTAGAGCAGCACTCTCCTACAGCGTGACGAAGGAGAGGAACAAGAGGATGAAAATAAGAGATGAATAAGAGTGAAAAAAAACACAGTAGGACACCAGGGAAGACAGACCACGAGAAAACCCCAGGAGGAAATTCGAGGGAAAGAAAGAGACAGGATCACAGTTTGAAGAGCCAATCGTTTGAAACAAATGTGGAGAGAGCGTAGACATGGTGGAGGAGAAAAAGTGAGATCACTCAGAAAAATATATTTTTCACTGAAGAGGAGAAGATTAAAAACTGCCGTCTCTCAATAGCAGAGTGGTGGAGCAAAGAGGGGAAAAAAACCTTGATTGCTAACAGTACCAATCGCAAGTATGCACACACACACACACACACACACACACACACACACACACACACACACACACACTTAAGAGCAAGTAATGTCTCTCAGAGCAGATCATCATGAATCGCCCAGACTTATAATTGTCTGTTACAATGGTATACGTAGAACAAGAACAAGCTCCTCATCAGAACCAACAACAGGAAATGAGCTGATGAATTTAAAACCACAATATTACATCATTACAGTTTTTAACTCGATCTCATCAAAACATGACGGGTCTAAATCTGGCCTAATCTGTCTTTTTTTGTCTCGGTGATGCTACAGTGATATATTAGCATTTAGATAAGAAAGGGAGCCCATCTCTTACCTTCTCCAGCGTCTCAATCCTCTGCTTCAGCAGTCTGTTTTCTGTGCGTAACCTCTGAACACAGACAAGAGGGACACGTATAGGACAGTTATCTTTTATGGCCTATTTACTTTTTAAATCCTACAAATTTTGATTATAAAACCCACATCGAGCACAAATACATAAAATACACACACCTTAATCTCAATTTGCTCCTCCATTTCTTTGTTCTTGATTGTGGTGTATTCTTTCTCAAGTCTGAAGAAGCAAAAACAACACAGGATTATTAAAAGAACTTCATTCCTTTATTGCTTTGCTTCAGTGATCTGAGCTTCTTTCTAATTAGTTAGAATTATTTTCTAATTATGCTTAAAAAGCAAAAAATCAGAGGAAGACAGAAGAGGAAAGTGCATCATCCCACTTAACGCAGCACTTAAAAAGAAAAAAACACACATCGCACAACACAGGATGTGAGTGTGCTTCGGTGTACATTAAGCCCGTCCAGCCTCCGGTCTCATTAGGCGTTATCTGAGCAATGAGCGCTCTTACTTCTTCATCCTCTTGGGGTTGTATTTGACCTGGTAGGCCCTGAGGATCAGCTTGTCGGGGCAGCAGTCAAACTGGTGGGGGATCACCTTCTGAAAATGCTGGCAGACGCAGATGGAAACATACATGTGACAAAGATGCTTATTTGCAATTCATGAAGAACCAGACAGACACATTTTAGATGAGTGAAGAAGAGCAGCTAAGGATCTACAAAAGCCCTGAAGCGAGGCAGCAGCTGCTGCAGCTTTAAAACGGCGATTGTTTAAATGTACTGTGATTCAAAGACCAGAAACAACCTTTCTGTTTTAGAACTAAACTTACAAATGCAAACAAATGTAAAATTCACAGCATCATACAACACCTGTGAAAACTTATTTGCACTTTTGCTACTGAAACAATATTCATAGATATATTGAAATTAAGTGGATAAGTTATAATATAGGACTTTACCATCAGGAAACTTAAAAGTCTATTTCTAAAAGCAAAAAGGGATGAATGAATCAATTGATAGAAAAGTAAATAGTTTATCAATTTAATTATTTTATTACATAATAGAGTTGAATGACAATTAAGTAATTTTAAGAACATTTATTTTTCAGCCTTTAATCAAGATGCCAAAAAACTACACTTCACTTCTCTGAAATATTATTAAAATTTTAAAATCTTGTGGTTTTTGATTGATGGTTTAAAAAAAAAAAAAAAAAAAAAAAAAAAAAAAAAAACTATAACAATAAAATCTGATGATGTCACTTTATGACTTGGGAAGTAGCAAAATTTTGCTTATATTGTAAAGACAAAAAAAATTGTTCCATTTATTTAGATTAAGGAGAGATGAAAGAAAAACAGAAAAGTACACAGTATAAAGAGTGTAGAAGAGAAACAGGTTTTGTCTCAAAAGTAAAGATGAGAGACTACAAACAAGGATTCAGATCTAATTCATCTGTTTGACTGGATTTTACAAAGGAGCAACAACAGTTTTTTTGCAGAGAGTGGCACAAAGCTGTGGCTGCATACCTGGGACATGCCCTCCATGTCCAGCTGAATGAGGTCAGTCTGGTTGTACTGCAGGATGGCCAGGCCCACACGGAAGATAATCTCGAGACCCTGCACAGAGAGTGTAATTTCTAATGTATGTGCTTTGTAAGCCAAAAAACTAATTCGTAAATTGAATATACACAGTCATAACACATCTTCTTCTAAAACACAAAATGTTTCCTACCTCATACATGAAAATATCGAAGATGCGTGTTGCGACAGGCAGAGGGAGGAAGGTGAGAAAAAGGGTGAGGAACCAGGAAGAGGCGTACATGGACGTGTGGAAACTCTGAGACCGGAAATGGACGTTCAGCTCTGGAAGCTGCTCCTGTAACAAAGGAGAAAATGTTAAAACCCGAAGTAACTAAGACAGGCGCAAAAGGAGACACCGTAAGAGGAAGTAGTGTGCTGGAGATACAAATTAATAATTTGCTGCCCCTTTGTGGACAAGTTTAACACTGCAAAAGCCTCATGTTTGTTGATAGAATCCGCCGTTTCCTCCATACCTGTAGCAGGTATTCAAACTGGTAGATGCAGAGACCGAGCTCTGCCATGCTGGGTTTGAACAGCTCCCTCAGACGGTACTCCTGCATCAGACGCACAAACACACAAAATGCCTCCTCTTCTGGCATCTGGGGGGGAAGTAAGAGGAGGAAATGAAATTCATTCATTGTAAATCGGTATCATCATAAATTAAACACTGCTCATCCTGAACTGTTTATCATACAGAGAGTGCCATAGTTCAAATATGACCACAGGAGATAATTGAGCTGCACTACAATCTTCAAAAAAAAAAAAAACCTGCTAAGTAATCAACTGTAGTTGCAGAATGACAAAAATCTAGAGGGACTGATTACAAAGAGGCTCGGGCATGCTGTACTGAGCCTTTTCAGCAAAACATACTCATAATGGATTGTTTTCCTGAAATACACTATTTGATCATTACCTGCATTAGAAGCAAGCCAACGATGAATGCACTGCCTTGGCAGTAGCCCACCTCTCGATCCACCAGAGAGTACGCCTTGAAAACACAAACACACACAGACAAACACACACATTAATGACATCTGTATTCTTGACTGAACATTCATACTGTGAGCACTACGTTCAGCTGGTCACCAGAGATCCCCTCATTTCCTGAGCAGCTCAGCTACATGGCAACTCGACGGATTTGTAGATAGTCAACAAGCTTGTTTCCATAGTGACCACTGCAACATTTCTACAATTTATTGTGTTTCTACAGATTTTATTTTTTGGACAAAATCCCATTAGGAAGGAAAGTCTCAGCTGTAGAAAATATAAATAACAGCCCGTCAAATCTGTCCAGTTCCTGTTAATTTTGTGTTCATAAATAACAAAAAACACATCTGTCATGCTAAAATGAACATTTTTTGTAAACATTTTATTATTAAAGCTATAACTTGGAGCAAAGCTGTAAGAAAACAAGACTGTTTGCTTGCAAGCAAAGATGTAAACAATACACAATTGAAATTCAAAAAAGAAAGGTTTTATAAGGAAGGAAATACATTTACCACGTTAGTTAGACTTTCTAGGTTCTGCAGAATGTGTTTTGGTGAGCTACATATCTAATGTAAATATAACTAAGAATATTTACACAAGTTAAGGAGCGGCAAAGATCCCTGGTAACAATTCAATTACATCTTTAAACTTTAGGCCACCAGGATGCCCCAGCTTTAGCAGTTTTAACATTGTACTGTGTCCACATTAAATTGTGGACTGTGCTGACAGGTCATCATTGTAAATGAGAATTGGTTCTCAATTGATTTTACCTGGTTAAATAAAGGTCATATATATATAAATCCCCAGTTTGGCATTACATAACATAACCTGAATCTCTAGTAGCAACCAAGTCACTGTTTAAATGCTATGCTAAATGACTTCATAAAAACGATGTAAATTAACTTTAAAAAGTGTTAGTAGCACAGTATGACGTTCAGACTTTGAGGTGCTGAAATGCTGCCAGTGTTCACCTTCATGACGTTGAAGAGGACTTCCTGTCCCAGGCTGTCCTGGCCTTTGAAGAACTCGTGCTCGGGGTAGGTGCGGGCGATGTCTCTGCGGATGAGCTTCTCGCAAGGGGACGACATCTTTAGCAGCTCAGAGTATTGGTTCTTCACCGGCATGTCAGTGGCGTTGCCCAGCAGCTGCCAGACGATGGCCCGGAAATGATGAGGGATGCCCTTCCTGATCAACTCCTGGGAGGAAGAGAGACTCCTGATTAATACTCTGCTTCTTTACGTACTGAGGGATGCAAATTGAAGGATCTCTAAGCATCAGATGAGAGAGGATTCAATTATGGAATGATGATATATTTACGAGGACCATTTTGCATCTTTCATAATTACACTCAGTACATTATGATGGATCACTGTTCCCTCTTCGTTTTTGTCTCTGTAGAGTTTACATGCAGCCGATGTATTTCTGCCATTTTGCCCATTTTGCCCATTTTGCCCCGACTCATTTTAACCATGTCTTCCCTCATCCATCTTCTCTTCCCCTGGGTTTACTCTTTTTGTGACAGAGTACACAGAGGGAGACCAGGAGGGAGGGAGGGAGGAGAGGCAGAGGACGGACAGAGAACAGTATTGTTGCAGTGCAACTAAAGAGCACTGGTGTAATCATGCTGAAACTACTGAACACAGGACAACAGCTTCATACCAATAGACCTGTCGTTTGTTTCGAACCTGTTGAAAGTTACCATCTTGCTTACATATATAGTCCATTTGAGCAGAGACCATGAAAGATTTCTTTCAAACACACAACACAAAGCAACATGTTGTTAACATACACACAGATAAAAAAAAAAAAAAGAAAGATATAATGTGCATCTCACTTATGACTAAAAACAGACCCGTGACAAAGTGTGTGTGCTAATGATCGCCAACAACCTTTTTCATAAAATGAGTCAGGGATTTCGAGTGCCCCATGTCTGTCTCGGTCTGTCAAACAATCTGGTAAACTTCCTGTGAAATTTGAGAGTAAAAATAAAATGAGGAGGCTGATAATCTCCTTACTGGTTTTCTAATTTCTAATTATATTCAATGATGCATTCTTAGGTAAATGCTGCATGTGGCATCAGTCTTTGATTTTCCACCTCCGGTGCCTGACCCCCCTACCTTCAGGAGTTTGTCCTTTTTGCGTCTCCACTCCTCCCACTCATTCACGATGCGGCCCCATAAGATCCATGTATCTTCCTCAAGATGTGACAAGTTCGAGGAGGCCGAAGAGCTGGACACCAGTGAGGAGCCGCTGTTGCGTCGCGAGCCGCTCATTGACCGCATGGACTTAGAATCAGCCTCCAGCAACCTGCACGAAGAGAGAGTTTATGAGGACGGGAAGCTGAAATTTTGATTGATGGTAACAAAATGAACATGACTACACAGAACAGCAGCTTTGTCTTATTCAAGATGGTACACAAATTGGAGACTGATAGGTAAGCAAATACAAGCATTAGGAGTCACGGTAGGCAGATGTGACATTGAGGCAGATGGTGACATTGAAAAGGATTGGAGAGGCACCAGAAGGCTCAGGGCTTGTTGTCTTAAACTACAGTATCAGAGGTTGAGTCATGAAGATATTACACACAGCTGGCTGGGCTCCTACACGTGGGAAAACTCCCAACTATACGCCTTTGTATACAGGGTGGGACCAATGTTATTAGGTGGTTGTTTTTTTTCCAATGGAACATGGGGTTGTTTGAACTTTAACTCAGTCACTACTAAGTCAAGCTGATAAAAAGTTGTACAGCATTTCCCACCTCCCAATGTTTCCAATCTTTATGCAAAGCTAATATAACCTGTTGCAGAACAGCCTGGTAGGCTATCACGCCAAAACTTCTAATACACCCATCGGTGCACTAGAGGATACCGTGACAGTGTTATGTTTCGCTCTGCCTAGGCAGGAAAAGCCCTCACGTATGACCAGCCATTTAAAGGCTGGTTGGATGGAACAAACACAGTGACATAAGTAAGCGACTTACATAACGTATTTGCAAGCAAACACTGCTCCTTTAAGTGTTTTTTGTTATTATGTTAATCCTCGTGAAGTCAGCAGGGTAGCAGGACAGCAGAAAGCGGGAATGATGTGATTAATGAGGGCACTCTTTAACCTGAGGGTGTCGTTCTCAGTTCCACTTTGACCCCAAATGTCTGATTCGGTTAAGTCACTTGACTTCTCCGTCATTAAGTCTGATCCATGTGTTAAAACTGGCTGTGGAACTTATAATATAAACGTGCCACTCTTTTTCTTTCTGAAGTGATGTATTGTGTTTGTAGTCCATGCAAGGGTTAATAGAGTCAAATCAAAACAGAATGTATTCTTCTGCATTGGTGGGTTATGTAAGATAAATAATTACACATTCCCATGCTCTTCATTGTTTGGGATTAAACCTTATCTAACACAGATTAATGCTCACCCTTGAATACAAAAGTCATTTTTTGTAGACATCGCAGTAACGCCAGGTGGTTATGATTTTAGATTGTATCCCTGAGAAACGGATCCTGAACTGATTAAATAATGAGCTTCCTGAAAGAACATACAGTGGCTTCTAGGATACATGATGTAAGATGTAAATTGACACATAGTCATTATCATTGGAAAGTTTTACTTTCTGAGGAAACATGACTGGAGCTACAACTAAAAGATCAAAAGGATTTTGTTTGAACATGTTTGATAAAAAAATTGGCCTCCCATCAGGTTGGACTGCATGATATTTTGAAGTCACTAATAATGTGAATTTAAGTGAGTATTTCAAAATTGACTCACAGTAAGTGAAATCTGTGTCATATTGAAGGAGACAAAAAAAAAAAAAAATCTCAATTAACAATGTTTGCTGTAATATCATTACAGTTATACAAGATATTTCAGAAATGCTAATGCAAATATTTAGGAACTCCAGGGCAAATTACAGTGTATTGATTATTTAAATAAAATAAGTAAATAAAACCACTGCAGCAAACAAAAACCTTTCTTCAGGTGTTGATGCACCATTACTTTATATTTCATTAATTTAAAAGAAGAGAAAAAAACATTTGGCTCCAAATTTTGAGTACAACTCAATGTACAAAAAACAAAACAAAACAAAACAAAAAAAATCTCTCAGAAAACAGACTTTCCAATACCGAGGGCCAATAGTGCTTCAATCTGGGTTGAAAAGATAAATACTGATACAATCTAGGTGATTCCCCTCATACAGGAATATATGCATGAACTTCACCTATTCACTTTTTTCCTGTAACACTAACCTACAAACCCATTTTTGTTACCCAGTGTATTTCTTGTAAATATATAGCAGGCAGAGTCGTAATTCTAGGTCAATTTGGGATTTGCTTGTGGTCATTTCACACAAATCCCTTTGCACTCGACTGGTGCCTGTATATATATATATATATATATATTTATATACTTATATATTTTTTAAGACCAGCAGTCTGTGTCAAAATGCTGCCAAATACAGAACGACAACATTACTTTCATTTCATATGGATCATTATGGCTGCGCTCAGGAAAAAAGTACTAAAATATTTATGAAACTTATCACCACACTCCAACTGCATTATTATTTTTGGGGTCATATTGTAATCATAACATTGCTGAATACTTTGCACATTCTTAACTTAAAGTTAGCTTAAGTCACTTTCAGATTTTTGTGTCCTTTAGTTCTAGATAATGAAGAATTGGGTTTAAAGCTTGTGCAGCTTGTACAGAACAAACTTCTGTCTTCAGGTTATGATGCATCTGTGTCTTTGATGTTTGCTTTGATTTTTTTCGATGTGCGTCACACTATTTGGCTTTTAATGCAGTAAATGGTCTCTCTCACACTTGAAAGCCCTGTTACGAACTGAAACAGTGACGTACCAAGATGATGAAAAACTTTGCGACTACTTCCTTTGCGGATCATACCTTATAACACCTATCATGAAGTTCCTATTATCTCCATAATGGGACCTTGTCATTACTTATTATTTATCTGTTCTTACCACTACATGAATTTGTGTTCTTGCTTGTTCAAGATTTTTACTTCCAACATGAGCTGTCCACAGTTTCGTCTTATCTTGTCCATAGTTGGTTTGTTTGGATTCCAAATGATTCTGTTGGGCTTTCAGCCATATTGTGCTTAGTTAATGCCCCTTTAAGGGGCTCTTAATTTTCAATTAAATTATCTGGAAACATTAAAACATTAGCCGAGCTGAGTTTTCAACCATGAGTTTCAGCATGAGCAGTAGTCCAGGCTGATAAAATCTGCAAGAGACAGCTGAGGAAATCCATTTTCATCAGTGAAAACTGGGATGCCTTTTTTGGTGAGTTCTCTGGGAAAACAAAGGCCCATTGTTTCAAAAATTAATTAAAAAATCTGAGTGGAGGATTTGGCACCACTACCATCACAAACTGCGTTTGCAGTCCTTGATCAAATGGTTGAACCTGTTCTTATACAACTAAACTGAGTCTCACTCAGTCATAGTGAAGCTTTAATAACTGCTTTGTTTTCACGGGCAACACTACAACACCATTGGCATGGTGGCTGATCTCACCTGTTCTGCTCCTCCAGTTTGGCCAACAGCTCCAGTTCGTCAGGACTCAGGTTCTCAGAGTCGGCTGGGGAGGCCGCTGGTGCTGACAGAAGTGTATCTTGGGAAGAAGAGTCTGGGCTAAGCACTGGGCTGCCTGTCGATGAAGGGTCTGCATCCATGCCAGGAGGGGAAGAAGGGCACTCGAGCTGAGATGGAGCCCCGCCAGAGCCCTCTCTTTCTGGGCTGCCACTGGGAATAGACATGGTGTCAAGGATGGAGTGGGATGGGTGAAGCAGTGTGGGTGTAGTAAGAGGGTCTCCCTGTTGGTCTCCCTCCTCAGTGAGCCTTGCTGTTGCCTGATTGGCCGCCTTTCGGGCCCTGCAGCCAATATGATCAGAGGTCTTCAAACCTGTAATTGACACAAGAAAAAGCTTAATGAAAATGACGACAGATAACTACATTATATGAACCGGAGCAGTTCCCATAATCATCAAAACTAACATGACAAATTTGTACTCCAACAAAACCTGTGGCAAAATAGCATGACATACCCAGCCTTCTTAATTTGTATCTTATCCATGTAAAAATAACATTCTTTTTTTTTACATCAGTTCTCTGAGACAAGGGTCAAAATGATCAGTCCACGGAAAAATGCTTAGAGCCCGTATTCAACAACTGTGCCGTTAACACTGCTGTAAGTTTGTGATGTCACAAACTCACACTCGTGTCATATGTCCGCCCTCAGCACATCGCTGAGCTAACAAGGTAAGAAAACCTATGACTGGCCTGGGTGTGTGGCACTCAGAAAAGAATCAGCCAATCAGGGTCACTGATATCAATGTCCCTTAAAAGACAAACCAGTCTGTTCTATGAGGAACTACAGAGACAAGCTGAAAGGAGGGGATGTAAAACTATACCGGAAAAAAAATGTTGGTCCTTAAAAATACAAAAATAACATCATATGGACTGCAAATAAAACATTGGAAAAGAGTAAAATATGGGGATACAGTTTTTGTGCAAATTTGCGGTGGCTAAAAAGGGAATTTATTATAGTTTGAGTTGATACAAGTACGGGAGTTATCATATTAATTAATGATAACAGGAGGGACAGTGAAAGTAAACTTGGTTGAAAGCTTAAGGTTTATCATTTATTCATACGCTAATAAAGTTTCATTTCTTCATAAATGAATATATAAATAATTGAAAAATGAATATATGAATAAATAATAAACTATGAGATTACAGATTAGTTTACTTTCACCCCCTCTGATGAGTTTCTGTGTTCAATATGCAGTTGTGAAAACAAATCTCCCTCAGGAATAAAAACACTCAAGAGACTTCATTGTCCTCCACAAAAATTATTTCCATACATTTTAGTTTGTGCACTTTGACCTAAATAATGCCCCTCCACACCCTGGCTCAAGTAAATGGTCTGAGGAGTGGCTCTTAGTCACTGTAATGACATCATCCTGACTCAGAACATCAAGGTCCGTCACTGCAGACAAACTCTACGATCAGGGAGGTGTTTTTTTTCCACGGCAAGTTAGAAAATTGAACCAATCCTGCTGATGTGAGTGGAATGCTGCAATCTGTACAGATAAATTCACAACTTCACTAACTTTGTTTTTTCATCAGGAGGAAAAGTGAAAGTCAGCAGTGGTACAATCGCATTGAGCAGTTATTGCTAATTACCCGATACCGTGTTCTTCAGATCACACTGAACGGGCTTCAGAAGGAATTCGCCATGGTCACGCCACAGGTTCGTGTGCATTCAGAAATGGTGCAACAAAATGACTGCAAACAGCTGGGCAATTTATTAAAACCAAACTGAGTTAGTTCAGAGAGATAACCTAGATGTCACACGGCTTATAAATAGCAAACACCACTGGTTTGTATCATATGGGATAGGAGAACTTTTAATTGTTTTCCTTCTCATGTAAACCCTGGTGTGATTTCACAGCGAGAGCCAGATTTTTTTCAGCCAGCAGAAAATGTATGCAACTGTACTGTTTGGGCTGAAAGCATTGTGACTAGATTCTTATTGATTAGGAGGTTTATAAATGTGTATGTTTGTCTGATTAAGGCCATACGAAGACATTCGTGTCTTGAATGCAATAATCAAACTTGTTATTGCTAGACAGGATGCCCACATTATTTTCATCACTGCAAATACATGGATAAAGATAGCCAGCTGGTTATGAAGGGGCAGTGTGAAGACTTCACACGTGCTAGAGGAAAGACTCATTCAATACAAACACGCATACTGTTTACAGATACAAACTCTCTCTTTGTACTGCAGCTAGTACCAGAGAGGCGACCAGGGTGGAGTTGTTACGAGTCTGTGGAGAAAATGAGCTAAAAGGCAGAAATGTTGCCCTACAATGAGGACCAGAATGTGGAGCTACAGTCAACTCCCCTTGACCTGTGTGCTTTATAGATGTCAGCTGTTTTAATGTCGTAGCCCTGTGGAAAATACTATGTGAGCCACATACACACACACAGTATGGCTGAAAAACAGCTCACAATAACATGTATATTATAATAAATATATGGGCGATGCACTCATTTGCATGAGATGAATCACAGATAGAAACCACACGACATACATGTCATGTCATAGTCAGCTGGTCCCTACAATTACAGTATGGTGAGTTAATAGAAAATTGCTTTTGAAGCGTTCTTCGATTAGAAAACTCCCAAACAATGCCATGAAGTATTGATTTCTGCCGTGTGATCACGCATGAAGGTTGGGAGGAACATTCAGTAACATATATAATATGAGGCATAAGATGCTGACATGCACAACAAAACAAGGACAGCAGTAATATAGCATGTAGGAAAAGAGAGAAGAGGAGCATAGCAACTGTCTGAACTCTGCATGTGGAGGAAACAAAGACCACATTCATGCAACCAGCCTGATCAAAACAGTTGATCAAGTCAATGAAACCAATCACATTTGTAAAAGGGATTTCTCCAAAAACAAACTGAAATGCAGTCTTTCTGATAGGAAATGCAATTCCACCCATAGAATCTATTGATAGCACAGATACAAAAGAATTTGCAGCAACAATCAAAGGAGAATTTCAAGCAGCCTTTTCTTCTAAAAAATCATCTGACAGATGGATGAGCCTCAGGCAGTGATGGGTCTGCCTTCATATTCAATCATATTCACCTCAGTCCCAGCAGCTAGCGCCGTTATTGACAAATGCTATACTTGTACTAGACACTTGCAGATGTTTAGCCTCTGGATCAAATAAAGGTGAATATAAAATGCTGATGTTCACTAGCCTGGACAGTCTGTGATGTTTTACACCAAAGGCACAAGAATAAAAAGAAAAAGATGTTGAAGCCGTCTCTCCATGGACAGATCACTCGCTCAATGCTGCTTCCTGAGAAAGTTTTATTTCACTGAAATAAAGAAATCTCTGCACCAGATTTCCCAATGGCTTGATCTGTTAAATTTATATTATTGCTGATGGGACTCAACACTGCAGCTCCAGATTTAGGTGAATCCATAAAGCCACAGCACTGTTGGCTAGAAATTGCACATTTCCAAATGCCACAGCACAAACAAACAAAAACTCAGAGTAATGTGGACCTTTTGGTAAAGAGGTCATTTGATGAATTGACTATCAGATTAATCAACTGATTTTTTTTTTTTTTTTAAAGTGCCATGAGAGCATCTTCTTAAGTGTCAGCTATTTAGTGGCGACAATATAAAAGAAGAGACGCTTCAGAGAGAATTCAGCACTACAGAAGGCTCTTCAGCTGTGTCACTGTGGTCAACCCACACTGAAAAAGGTGAGTCATGCAGGACTAAAGAGTTGTTTCCTCTCTCACACACGTGTGTGAGAGAGGACATTGTGAAGGTCTCAGACAAAGCAAAACAAGCTGGATTTTCTGACCTTGGTTGATGTTCTGTAGATGACAGCTGTAATGTCACTTTGTCCCAGGAGGAAACTGCAGAGGACGAGGGGTTGCAGCATGGTAATCTACTTGTATTTGTGTGTAAGGTTACTGTTTAGCATGTGCTGTGACATGTCTCCATGCTCGATATAACCCATGTTACATTGTTCAAGTTACACTTCAGTGTGTGTGTGTGTGTGTGTGTGTGTGTGTGTGTGTGTGTGTGTGTGTGTGTGTGTGCGCGCGTGGGTCGTTATGCATGGACACTGTCACTGTGACATGAGGGGGAGTCTTGGTGTGTGATTGATAGATATATGTACATGTATGTGTGTGTACATGTTTAGTTTCTCCTCCACCTATATCATCATGCACAATTACGGTCTTGTGTACAATCCACGCTTTTGAACGCATCCCCTCCGAGCTCTCTCTGTCTACACAAACAGACAGGGCTATTGTTTTCTCCAATGACCTTCCTCGAACACGCACGCACCTCCTCCAGTCATCTAACATGAACCCATGTCCCTTTGGCCCTTCCACGGTTGAAATGTTGTTCGCACGGTTTGAATGCAAATCTCAATAAAGAATTAAAGAATGTGTCTGATTTACTTGTCATTGGTGTAAGGAGGGGCTTCACAGTCACCATCTGCTTGGTGACATGGAGACTGATCCACCCTGGGGCAAATAAGAATAAGGAGGGTATAAAGAAAAGAAAAAAAAGACAAGCACCCCCCCACCTCCCCCCCCAGTCTCCTCACAACACCCAACTAAAAACAGACTGATCCATTTATTTCCTCAAAAGACATATTATTACATGCAACTGTAGACATTGTGAGCCGTAAATTACTTTCCTTGACACCCAAGAAAAACAAAAACACACAAATGGAAAACTATGATCAGCAACTAATATACAAAAAACAGAAAAATTAGCTTGTTTTCTCAAGGACCCAGACTTCCCTGATGCGTGTGCGTTTCGCCCCGGGGACCTTCCTGCTGTGACAGCAAGCGCGACCCCTTTGTTAATCTGTAGCTGCTAACCACATTGTTGCCCCCGCCCCCCCCGCCCCCCCTGTCTCTGTTTTTTAAAAGCCACAACTGGATGACTCTTTAGGTCAAACCACTGCATGGAATTAGCTCTGAGAACTGATGTATTGACAAGTTAAATGCACTCCACATATAGTGCAAAAGAGCGATGGTGTGTAAAATAGATCCCGATCAATTTGTGCATGATGAAAGAAGGCCTTTTGCACTATCAACCTGTGAAATGCACTCCTATACTCTAAAAAAACTAAAATGAGAAGTAGAACCAGACACATTATCTTTTTTCATTTCATGTCTTCCTCCTGCTTGTTAATATCTTGCACCTACGTTACCCACAATGCCCCTTGACCACCGACTTTGGACAGATATTCAGGTGTTATGTTAGTAGTAGCTAATGTAACCTACGACCCGTAAACAAATCTGTCAAAAATTAGTGAAATCAAAGATAATTTGTAGACAATTTATGAGACTTGAAGTAAAATTTAGAATTTCTCTTATAATGGAAGATTGTTTATGTTGTGGTATTGATACGTTTACTTAAGTAAGCTATCTGAATAATTCTTCCACCACTGCTGCTTGAGTCATTCAACAGTGAATCTGACTGTGTCTACTGGCTACCCGAGAACCCTGAGAGCATCATCCTGCATCATCATTATGGTAATGACAATCTGTTCTTGAAACAGCCCTCATGTACCGGTTGTGCTGTACAAATCAGTGTACAGTCAATAGTATCGTACGGTACAGTCGTCGGTTTGTTTGTTTTTAACTTCGAAACACGCCGTGAGGTCAAGAATAAATGACGAGGAGACACATTCAGGATAATCAGTGTCAAAGACAATTCATGTTTTCCAGATATTTTCCCCAGAATCTACTGACCATTTTATATGACTAATGCTTTCCTGCTCTAAATTTAGTTGGACGATTTGGTTCCCCTGAGTGCCACGGTAGCAGGAAATGGTGTAGAAATAGCCACAACCCATCAATGTTCACTCACACAGGAACGATGCTCTTTTGGGCCACTCAGTGCATTAGTAGGCTACTGTGACTGATCAGATTATTGAATACCTTAAAAAGACGTTGCTAAACAGACTGCAGAATCTAATATAAAACGAGATTATATGAGGGTGTCGTGGAGGATATTTGAACTGTGTACAAGTCTGTGAACAAACTGGGTGTTAACACAGGGTTTTTATACTGTGAGGGTGTTAGACGTACAGAGCTGCAAAGGTAAAGGTAAAGTAGTTTACACCGAGCCACAAATAAAGCACTCCAAACTCTGTGATAAACAGTAGAGGTGGGGGAGGTCGACACGGCATCGGCTTGTGGTATTGTTTGAGGCAATATTGTTTGGATACACAAATTCAAATGATCAAACGTAACACGGATAATGCGGCTGAATGTGAACTGTGAAATGAGGCCGACATCTGACTGTACAAACAGGCATACAGGAGTGAAGCGGATCTCCAGACCACACACACTCACAGGACTACAGCAGCGCAGGTCAGGGGGGAGATTATCTCCCCCCTGAGGCTGCAGTGGAAACATGGGCCATCGTGGGTTAGTGGAAAAGCCCTGATAGCCAATGACTGACATTGTTTTTCCTGCATTCATTACATTATCTTAAAATGTCATACTTTCTCAGCAGCAGCGTCACAAACACTGATCAGTACTCGAGCTGTTTAATCACCCGCTCTGATTACAAACATCTGTTGTTTGCTGTGAGAGGAAAGGGCCAAACACTACAAATTAACAGTGGAAATGAGATTTTCTTCTGTTTGTTTTTTTTTTGTTTTCTTGCATTTCATAACTCCCTTTGGCCTCCCAGGGAAATGACAAAGTAATCAGTTAGTTGATCTGCGCAGGTGTTCTCAGATATATAAAAAAAAAAATCAAAAGATGTAAAACACTACCGGTAATCATTGACTCTCGTTCACTGGCACCTATAGGTGGCACAGAAAGCCTCCTCGAACAATATACAGATCTGATCTCATTTGTTTTGCAACATAATCTAAGCAGTAAAATCTTTTACCTGCTATTTTGTTGACTCCAAAGAACAAACACACTGATAGCCCATTAACTCACAGTCAGATTACAAGCTGATAGTGTAAAGGAATCATCAACAACCTGATGCGACTACACAGGTTTCTCTCTCTCACTTGCCAACACGTCTATGTTGTTAATCATACTCCAACAGATTCTTCCTGCAGTAAATCATTTCCTCTAGTTCATTTTAAGCAACAACAATGTGCTGCCTGTGCTGATGAAATGCTCTGACGTTTTGTGCAGACAAGCAGCGTGTTCTTACCCGTTTCAGAAATCACTGAAATTATGCTAATTAAAGGCATAGGCAGTATTTAATGCCCTATGCTTATGAAATAATTATCCTTTGTGTTTACCAAAGGAAACAATGGGCAAGGAGACAGATCAAACTACTATTGAAACAGGTGAGCAAATAGAACAAGGAAAGCAATATTCAGAGCGGAGCACAACACCGATTCATGTTAAATGTCATGGCCCTTCGGTGCGTCGCTGGCTCATTATTTGAACGTAATTTGCATGTTGGTGTAAATCCAGCATGCAGCAGTCTGAAAAAAAAATAAAAAAAATGAGATCACGATTCAGTCCGTGTAAAATCTGCAGGGCAACAGAGATCCAGTTATAAATCTGCAGCCCAAAAGAACAATGGGGGCAGAGAGGGAGGAGAGCTGTGGAGGAGCTGCAGTTGTAGTGAGCCTGAACCACGGCAGCCGGGTCATCAAGTTGCTCCCCGTTTCCATGTGTCAGCAAGGGAGAAGGAGTGCAGTGCCGTGCAGAGCCGTGGCCAGCGCCGACACAGTCAAGCAGCAGGCCAGGCAGGAGGACAAGCATCAGTCCACATAGACTATACACAAAACTTTATAGGGACAACATTCTGTCCCACAAATCCACCTTATTAAACAGTAGAAGCTTTACTGTACTGTGTGGGGTCCATCCAGACGCTCTTTTGTGTGGATGGTAGTTTTATTTAGGAAACACTAATATAGGAAGCAAAGATTTTCAGGATACACTAATTGATCAATTAATCCAACGACAGAAAATCAATCAGTGACTCTTTCGATATCTAATTAATAGTTTAAGACAGTTTTAGGCTAAAATACAGAAAATTCTGCTACTGTTTCTAAAATGTAAATATTTTCTCGTGCTTTTAGTATTCTGGGATGGTAAATTAATAATCTCAGGCTTTAAAATGTAAAATGCATTTGAACTGGTAGGCAAGGTTATAGACCAAAGAATTAAGAAATAAATTAAGAAATTAAATGGCATTTTAGTTGACACGTTCTTGGTAGTTGTGTCTCTATATTTCAAAATATTTAGTTTTAACTTAAGGATCAACCTCATTCACAGACAGAGTCAAACAGTCAGCCATCCAAAGGAAAAAGATCCACATTTACCACGTCAATTAGTAAAGTTTAGATTTATAATGTGAGGAAGAGTTGCACCTGAGCCTCTCGGACACAAGCCTGGTGTTATCCAGACTGTTTGCTCACAGCAGCATCAATTTTCTTCCCTGATATTACAGTCTGGAAACCCCTTCGCTGAAGAGCGGACCAATCAGAAAGCAGTGTCAGTGGTTAAGTGCGATGATGTTGAAGTCAAGCGGTTTTTTTCTAACTGTAGTTCCAGCAGTGGTAGAGTTTTGGTGCATATGGTGGTGAAAGCCAACTGGTTGAAGGCCGAGGTCTACGCCCATTAGGATGCAACAACTCATCTTTTACTTTGATTTGAATCTGATGTGTTCAAGCAATATTATATTGAAGCTGGAAAACAGCTGACAAATGAACACATAATGATTTCCTACACAGCTGCAGTTAAAACGACATTAAAAAGACATACTGCTTCTCTGATTATTCAATTCAGATTTTTTTTTTGGGCTGGATTAAGCCACAAGTGGAGTGACTGTTAAGATTTTATTGTAAGCCAAGGAAAAAGAAACAGCATCACCATGTTAGACCATTTATCAAAGACAAAATCTTCTTTGAGTCACGAGGAAAATCCCTCAGTCCATCCTTGTTATGACCAAAACATGAACTCATGTTTGTTACTGACTGACATTTCACTTCTACAAGCAAAAACTGTGGGAGACAATAATGAACCTGGACAGCAGCAGGCAGACTAACTGTACAGTACAATGAGAAATCGGAGAGATGCTATCCCTCCTACTGTTCTTACTGGAGGCCACACGCGCATGCATGCACGCACATGTACAGATGTACAGTACACACACAAACACGAGTGCATGCACATCTAAGTGACCATTTGTCCTGAAGACACAGTCCAGAGCGCTTTTGGCGCAGATACAAATAACACAGCAGAAGCAGTTAGTGCAGAGGAAAAGGTTAGCAGGGATAAACTGAAGTGTGTTTGCGTGTCACAGAGAGTAGTATTAAACCTTTTGTGTGCCTGATTTTTGGATCAGATAAAGAAGTAGTTTTGAGTGTGTGACGCTTTGAAACAAGGTCGCCAGGATGTGAGAATCTGATACCTGTTTCCTTGACGGTGAAATGTGAGATGACTTTTGCATAGTGAGTGGATTGCACAGATAAACCTGAAAATAATCTCATTGAAAAACATGGGCCCATTCCTCAGTTCCCTTAGTCATGGGGCATTTAAACTGTAGTCACAATCAAATGAGAAATATAATTAATTCCTTGAATAGTACCCCTCTCTCATAAAAAAAGATAAGGGCTTGAGGGAGTTCTTCCATTTTGTGACTAGTCCGTTTTTCAACATCATAGCCCTAAAACTGTGTCAGTTCCCCACTTTTTATTTGGTGGTTAAAATGATATGTGTCTGTCCCAGATTTACAACACAAAGTCATTTTACTTAGTGGTTTTCAGTCCTGGTGCCCTCGGTTTACAGTAGTGCTGGTGTTCTGTTTTATAATCCAGTCAAGGACATTTAACAGGATTTACCTGTAAATCACTACGTGATAGATGATACAGAAAAAAGCAGCTGGATTTCGGGTCAAAACAACACTGAGAGACAATCATTTAAATGTCAATTTCAGCCAAGGTGACGAGTTCAAGGCTTAATATCTACAGTGTTTATCACAGGTAGTTTAACAAACATCTGGATAGACCTGTTTTTAATACAACACAGCCATCACTGACGTTCCAGCAGCTCCGTATGCTGAGGATGACTCGCATAATCCCTTGTCTTGCAGTTTCTTACTTGAAAAGCCAGTAATCCTATATTGACGGTTAGTTTGGACATGACAGCTCACTACCCCGGCCTGCTGTGCTGCTTGAGGATGCCTGAACAACAGGCCTTACATGCTCTGCGGTGGACTCCGGGCTCGGCTGGGATCAACATCTGTGGCCAAAATGACACATTATCCTTATCATCATCACCATCATCCCCCCCCCCACCAACCCCTCCTTTCTTTGCGGAACCAAAATGTACCGGCTTCCCCACAACAACAAGGTTGTGTAACGACATTAAATGAGGACGAGACGTTGAGGAGAGACAGTATGGACAACATTACAGCCTCAGCAAGAAATCCGGTTTGTCGGCGAAAGAACGGTCGCGTCTCCGCTGGCATGTTGCACAGCGGAATTTTTCACCGAGATAAATGGAGCAGACGGATGAAGCTGCTGCTGCTGCTGCTGCTGATGGGGCTTCAACAACAAGGAGAGTAATGTGGGCCTGGTCACTTTGAACTGTTTTGAATTGATAGGCTACAAACTAATAAGCTCGCGGGCCCGTGAATAAGGCTCCTCGCGATAACGTTCACGTTCCATTTAAAAAAAATAAATAATAATGACGTCTAATAAACAATTAAACCTCCAAACGCTTTACCTGCATTCCTTTTCCATAATCGGAGCGGTCCGTTGATCGTCGCTCCCACACCTGTCCGTCGTAAATGTCAACCGTTTGTTATCGGCTAATTAAAATCCTAATAGACCGCCGAGGACAAACGCGGAGAGAGCGTCCAACGCAGCGCCATCCTCCTGCCGCCGATCAACCGGGAGCCAGCGCCGCCGCGTCGCACAGCTGGTCGCGAGCCTCTGCCGAGAGGTTGTGCGTGTGTCTGTGAACCGAATTAAAGGAGGAACAATATTTCCAGAGGCCTCCGCTAAAATTATCTTGACAGCCGCGTGATGTAGCCGACGGTTGGACGGGGATGTGGTATAAACGGCCGCATCAATCATTACGAGTAAATCCCAGAATGGCTGGCGTTCTGTGGCTCTGTTGCGCACGGGGCGGGGCGCGCCAATCACGCTGTGCAATGATAGATGATTGACATGTTGAGAACCAATAGCCTTGCGTGACTTTTGGTGGACAACAAATAGAGCCAATCAGCGTGGAACTTTATTCTGCGGGGAGGCGGGCTCCGCAGGTGTCACACAGCGTTGTCATTTAAACGGATTTATTTATGTATAGCAACTAAATTATATAATTACGTGACAAAAACGTTTTATGTAATAGTTTCAGTCAGCCTCTGGCAGTATTGATTAGATTGTTATTGCTGATGTAGCCTATATAAAGGCTATGAGTAAAGGTCTTTTACTTGTCCATTGTATGCACTAGTGTTACGTACATTACAATGCTATGTATATTTTAAGCTGGTTAATGTGCAAAGCAATTGTTGCTATATCTAGTGGAGTAGAAGTAACCTACATGGCATGAAATATGAATGTGAAAATAAGGTGCCTCAAAACTGACTGCTCTCCACCAATGCCACTGCGTAATTATATATTTATAAACTTTGAAAACAGATTTTGTTCAGTAATTTTATTCTCTGTTTGTTGCACAAAATTAGATTTATGTTCAGGGTTTTCAGCCCACTAGGCCTCCAAAACTGAAATAAGGTCTGGATTAACCCTTAATTTAAAGTGTCAAGCATGGAGCTTCACTTAATTTAATCAAGGTCAGTTATGAAATGTAAACAAAACAAAGAAAAGGGCTTTCATACTACAGTGATTTTCAAGATGAGGTAGATAAGGCAGTATTTTCAGGAGAAAAACACAGCAGCAAGGTCACAGCTTTTAAGTACCTTTGTACCTTCTGCTCAGACTGAGCACTTGCTAGAACTCGCTTCACAGACAGGTCTGCTTGTCCATTTCCAGTACATTGCTGGCAATGCGCAAACACATCCAATTCCATGTATGAGGGGAAGGATGATGGAACAGCAAGAGATGAGGTGCTGCAGACAGCCTATGCTGTGGAAAAGCCAGAGCTGCTCTCAGGCTGAGATCAGCAGGAGACTGGAAAGAAGAGGAACATGTGCATTCACAGAGCATGCAAACACTCAAGCAAACACACACATATAACTGAAATATTAGATAATGATAATTTGCATGCAAAGTCAGATTTTTGTACTTTACAAGAGATACACAGTCAATGATAGAGAATAGAAAAATATCCTTCTGGTTAGTATTGAAACAGTGATTTTGCTGTCTTTAAAAGCGCAAATTAGAGCCCTTTGGGATTCAATGTTCAGCCAATGGCGCCACATGCAGGAGAAAATGTGAACCCTCTTTTGTGTAAAGTGTAACCCTTTCTGAGAGTTTCTGGACCTTTCGCGGAATAGTTTAATGTTAAACCCCAATGTTACAATTGGCAACTCAAAATCGGTGTGAAAAGAAACAGTGTATATTTGACAAAATGTTGAATGCTTCTCAGACTCTGTCAGACTTAATACTGTTTGTGTCTTGGTTGTTTCCGTGTTTAAAGCGCAGACATTCATGACATGTCTTTTTCTACAAATACAGGTGAGGTGAGAAGTTATCAGGCTCTGTATGTAGCTTTGTTGTCACTGTATTCAACACAAACAATGTTGTCTCCAAATCATTTAAAATTTAGAGTTGTGCCTCATACTCACCTTCCCTTTTTCGACTTGGCCTGTATTTTAAATGTGGATGGAAATTTGACCCTGTGACCTCCCGTAGTAGGATGAATGAAGCAGAGCATCTTTTAATCTAGTTTTGTAGGTTCCTACAGTAGTATTTCATCATTGGCAGGCCCTGATGAATGACCGAGGTACATTTGAATGATGTTTGTCATTTGGCCAAATAACATCGCCATCAGGTGGACAATTTGGATAGTGCAGCAGCCCAGACTACAGCAAATGTTGAAAAAACTCAATACAGTGAGACCGTTTTGAACAAATACTTAATTTATATCTACTATGTCCATGACATATATCTAGTAATTTTGTACGCGGTCTGTACAAGATATAAGGAGTAAATAATCAATATTACAGTATTCAATTCAATTCAACTTTATTTATATAGCGCCAAATCACAACATAGGTTATTTCATGGCACTTAACACATTAAAGTCCTTACAGCAAGACTGTACAATATTATACAGAGAAACCCAACAATTCAACAATTCAACAAGTATCTCATCCATTTCCCTGACCTCTGTGATTCTGACCAATCACAGCAAAAGAAACATGACGTCGTTCATTCTGAACAGGCTGTGCTGCTGATGCCTTCAGGTGTTGACCTAAATATCGTAAGTGTGAACATAACGACCAGGATAAATGAGGGCAACATCAATTGTGGGTCAATTTAAGTGGAGAGGAACTCGATAGATTAGTCATCAACTGATGTTACGGTGATGCATTTAATCGTTGATAGTTTTATTTGGTTAAAAAAACCAAAAACAACAACAATTAAAACCAAAAAATAAAACTTAACGTGCTAAACAGGACGCTGGAATGAATAAGATAACGGGATCGTGATCGTTTTGTTGTGGTGTTTGTTGGTTGTCATCAAGCACAAAGAGTTATTTACGTCACGGTCCTTTCACGGTTCAGTCTGTGAGTTCAAGCCGCAGTAAGAGTAGAACATGTTCGAGGTGTACCTGAACGCAGCATACGTGAATAGCCCCGCTAGCTCCGTAGTTCCACGCACATTGACATCGGCGGAACATTTGATCCCACTGCAAGGTAACGCTGTCTTACAACTTTTCACATCACACTTTGCAAGTATGTAGATATGTTTTTTTTTATTTATTTTTTAAATGTGGGTAAATGTTTGGAATACTTTGGGGAGGGCCGGACGTACGTTTTGTGGTTTTGAGGGTCGCCTCGACAGCTAACACGCCCGGCGCATGAACATTAGCTTGGTTTTGATTTAACACAAAAGTCGATTTTGATATGAGCCGCTTGGCTAACTCCTAGTTCGCTCTGACGGTCGTGGATAGTTTTGCTTCTGGTTATCCGTCCTCCTGAAATACCAAAATACGAAACTTGTGTCACGTTTGAGGCTCCAGATGGAGCGTGCGCTGCTTAGCTCGCTAACTAGCCGCCGGTATGAATGAAGGAGGAGGAAGAGGACTCCATTGTTTATGAGTGTGCTGCTTCTGTCGCCGGGACAAACACTTCTCGGCTACGATTTTGAGTTAACTTACTTGTAAATAGCTGTACGTACTCCATCCATCGCGTCGGTCGTTAAACACTAAACACTAAACACGTTAATCTTAGTTTACTCCGCCTAATAATTCATTAATTCTTACGTGAGCTAAGGTATGCTAACGTTAGCCAAGTGATCGTCGAACATCGTTGCTAATTTAGCAAATTTATTAAACAAGTCACGAGGAACAGGATTATTATTGTTATATTATAATATCAAACTATTACGAACATGTTTGTCTACCGTTAATTCTAGTGTGCAGACTGCATATTTGTAACGCTCACTGTTAAATGTATAATTTTAATACGTTATTCAAAGACGGACAAATAAGCTTAAGTTATAATGATAAAAAATGAAATGGATCCCGACAATATCTTTTCATTAGATTTTTATTTATTCTTTAACGCTCACCTGGCTTTCATCTAAAATATGAATACGTACGTAAAAGGTCTACTTCGACACAGAGTATTGTTTTAAGAGATGTTTTCCTTGGTTTAACGCAGATGGCAGAAAACGACGTTGATAATGAACTTCTGGACTATGAAGAGGATGAGGAGCCCCAGGGAGCCAATGAGACCGGCACCCCAGCAAACAAGAAGGAGGTGAAGGGGTCCTACGTATCCATCCACAGCTCGGGCTTCAGAGACTTTCTCCTTAAACCAGAGCTGCTCCGTGCCATCGTTGACTGCGGTTTTGAGCATCCCTCAGAAGGTCCGTACGAGTTTTGTGTTGTTTTAAATTAAGTTACTTTTATCCTCCTGATGATGTGTTGTTGCCCACTCCCTGGGTCATAATCCCTTTCTTAGAGCTTCAGCTTCAAGTAACAATTTCTTCCCTGTTCATGTGAATCAAACGGGAGATTTTGAGACTTTCGCACATTTTAAAGTGCCATTTGTATCATTTTTCAGTTCAACATGAGTGTATTCCTCAAGCTATCCTGGGCATGGATATCCTGTGTCAGGCCAAGTCTGGTATGGGGAAGACAGCAGTGTTTGTCCTTGCCACCCTGCAGCAGATAGAGCCTGTAGATGGTCAGGTAGGTTGGTCATTACACTTGTGCCTCTAAGATCTTTGTTTCATACCAAAGTGTCATTAAATTGGCTCCTTTAAATGTTAAACTATTCATGATCTTTGTGATTAATGAAGGAACTGTGTGATTTTTTTGAACATTAAAGAAATAAAATTACCAAAATGTTACGTAGAAAATCAAAGAACTTGAGCAGGGAATAATGTGAGACATCTGTGATGACTAAACAGTTGATAAAACTCCTGTCCTTTTTTTTTACTGTATGACAGGTGTCTGTCCTGGTGATGTGCCACACACGAGAGTTGGCTTTCCAGATCAGCAAAGAGTACGAGCGGTTCTCCAAGTACATGCCCACTGTCAAGGTGTCTGTGTTCTTCGGTGGGATGCCCATCAAGAAGGACGAGGAAGTCCTGAAGAAGAACTGCCCTCACATTGTCGTCGGAACCCCAGGACGTACCTTGGCCCTCATTCGTAACAAGACCCTCAGTGTGAAGAACATCAAACACTTTGTGCTTGACGAGTGTGATAAGATGCTGGAGCAGTTGGGTGAGTGAGAGGAACAGAAATGACCGTTTAATGTGGAGACATCCTGTCTGAAATTATATCTGACTGATATAAAAGTAACTTTACATCACTTAAAATAGTGTTTATTTAAAAGTAAACTTAAGAAATTACCATCCAACATGTGGAGGTAATGATTAAGTTTAAAACTGTTTGATTTTTATACAAGCAAGACTGATGTCCTTGGTTATACTATTTGTTTTTCTTCCACAGACATGAGGTGTGATGTCCAGGAAATCTTCAGACTGACACCCCATGAGAAGCAAGTTATGATGTTCAGTGCAACTCTTAGCAAGGAGATCCGCCCCGTCTGCCGCAAGTTCATGCAGGATGTGAGTTATCATCTCATGTCACATGGAATGTGAATTGGTTTGATTTGATTTTTAGAAGAAACCAAAACATCATCAAACTGAGGTTTTTCCTTACAAATGAAAATTTTTGCCCACATGTATACAATTGTTACCTTTAAGATCCTGACAACAGCAAACAGGATAACTTCTTACCTATTATTTTACCAATGAATAATGTCTTATCAGTAAGTTAAGAGTGTATTTTGGTCATGTGTAGTCAGTGTGAAAAGAGATTGCATAGCTTGTCGTCAAGTCCCTTGTAGCTTTGCCCATTTGTGGCTGTCTGTGTCATAAGTGGCCATATTAGAGGGGCATATTGAACCTCCTCAGCAGATGTGGCTTGGTCAAAACGTGGCTATGCTGCAGTGCAGGAGAACACCCGCAATGGGCTACCGTACTGCGTTCATTTGTCAAAACCTAGGGAACCTCTCTTGTTTCATGCTTTTACATTTCTGATGCGAGTACAACTAATGTTGGTTCCTTCACTCCCTCGCTATGCAGCCGATGGAGGTTTTTGTGGACGATGAGACCAAGCTGACTCTTCATGGCTTACAGCAGTATTACTGCAAGCTGAAGGATAGCGAGAAGAATCGAAAGCTCTTCGACCTGCTCGACGTGCTCGAGTTCAATCAGGTATAGCCGGCATTCTATTGAAATTAGTTGGAATCAGCCATGCACATTATTTTTGGTATTTTAAATCCTTGGGAACAGGTTTGATTATCGAGTACACAGTGACATACTTGTCAGTTTACCCTTAACTTAAGCTTATCATTTTGTAAGTTTAACTCCTCTTGCGCTTTGTCCTCTAGAACACCAGCTCCTGTCCTGTCTTTGCCTTTCTCAATACAAATATGAAAATGTGCCGGACTCAATTGTTTCCTATGGTTCTTGGTAGGTGGTGATCTTTGTGAAGTCGGTGCATCGCTGTGTTGCTCTGTCCCAGCTTCTGGTGGAGCAGAACTTCCCTGCTATTGCCATCCACAGGGGCATGGCTCAGGAGGAGAGGTAGGTGTTGCTTCACACTTGGAAATTGACAGTGGTTTTCTTAAATTTGACTAAATTTATCTATATAAAGAAGCACATTGTACTCACTGCACAGCAATTTGTTTGTAATAATAAAATGCTTGGAGGCAATATCAGGATCCTGCTTGTCTGTCAAGTCAGGCGGTATTACTTTCCTCTCAGTGCTGTGTAGAAAATACCAATTTCTAAGTTATTATGATGTGCTTAATGTTTCTCAAATTTGGATATTTGGATTTATTCCTGTGGTTCATAATGTCGTTACTCCTCTGTCCCCCTCCAGGTTATCTCGGTACCAGCAGTTTAAAGACTTCCAGCGGCGGATCCTGGTGGCAACCAACCTGTTTGGCAGAGGCATGGACATTGAGCGAGTCAACATCGTCTTCAACTACGACATGCCAGAGGACTCTGACACGTACCTTCACAGAGTCAGTTCAGCTAGAATTTAATGGAAGTTGTCTGTCCGCTATCTGCAGTTTTTCATTTCCAAAACCAAAAATCCCATCAAAGAGTCTTTAGCTTGTACCAAATTTACTAATTGATATACACTTTGGAGATTGTGTTAAGAAAATATTTATAATCTGAAACTTTGTATTTTTAGAAACTAGCACTAGTGTGACATAAAAACTTCACCTTTTGTGACATTTCTGTTTCTGTCAAGCAGAGCATGCTTCGAGCCCTGACTTTCTTTTCTTTACCTCAGGTGGCCCGTGCTGGCAGGTTCGGGACCAAAGGCCTGGCTGTTACCTTCGTGTCAGACGAGACCGATGCTAAGACCCTGAACGAGGTCCAAGACCGCTTTGAGGTCAATGTAGCAGAGCTGCCAGAGGAGATCGACATTTCCTCCTACAGTAAGTTTTTCTGTTGCTTGTAAGTGCTGCGCACTTGTCTAAAGACGCTGACTTTCATGAATCACATTTGGTAATATGTGGAGTAGTATCCTGGTATGTAACAGGTTTGTTTTTAGCTAACACGTGCAAGTTCTCTTAACTTTGATGGTGGCTGCTTTGAGGCTTCTTGTCTTTTGTCATTGGGGAGAAAAGGGTGACGCTAAATGAAGCAGTGATCATGCAGCCAGAAATGAAGGTGTGGGCAGAAAAGACGGGCTGTGATTTTCTGTTCGGCACTAAAAACTCTGTTAACATGCTATGAAATATTAAGACGAGGTATCACTGTGTCCCACCTGATAACTAGTGTATAAAGTTACATCATATGACTTTTTGTCACTATATCTCATTGTCTCATGTCTTAAAATCCTCTTGTTTCTCTCTTTGCAGTTGAACAGGCCAGATGAGTCTCAAATGTCCTACCAGGGGAGACTGCGTGCGGCTTTGTTGTTGTTGTATCATCTTGGTGGAACAAAAACAAATCCTCAACATTTATTTTAAGGTGCCGTTCCCACCATATGTGTAGGCAAGTTCATAATGATAAGACAATTTTATTTTCCCAAGTCTTCATGGGGTGCTTGTTTTAGTGTTTTCCTTGTTAAAACCATGGATATATTGTTTTGGTTAAAGAAATAAAACTTTTTATACCTTATTTAATGATGCTGGATTTAATTTTTAACACTTTAAACATTAAAGTATATCAGATGTTTCAATAAAGATACAATTACACTAAACAGTATAATATCAAACATGTCTTTGAGTCACTTAACTGTTGGTAATTATACTCGCAAGAAGAGGGCGCTATCGTCACATTTTAAAGACGCTGCCTCTGTTTCCGGAAACAGCTGGCAATTTTGAACTGCCTGCCAAGTAGCATAATTTGAAACTACAAGTTGAGTTAAAATAAAACCTCACATGAAACTTTAGCTCGGGAGCCAGTTTTATCACGTGGATGGACCAACAAAAACTTGTAACAGTGCCACTGTAGTGTCTATAGCCATGAAAGTTTATAAATGTGACAATAATACAAACTTGGTTTCAAATAAAGAAACATATTTACAGAATACATTGTGATCCAACATAGGAATATTAGGAAATACAGGTTGGTGTAAGAAATTTTTCTGTGCTGCATTTTATGCAAAACAAATCAGTTGGCATTGGTTCAGTCTTTGCTGAATGCTTATCAGATCCTGATAGTGTTCCTTATCATCTAACAGTCGAAGTTACGAGGACAGTGTTATCCGTGCATGGCAGCATGCCATATAAAGGCACAATTCACTGTTTATATCCATAACATGATGTGCTGACGGAATAAAAAGTACACATTAATGACACGCTGTAGTTTTCTACATAAAACTGCAGAAGTTATTTTTTTTTTTGCAGGTGGTCACCGAGTAGTCATATTGCATTGTGGGACAGGAAGGCATGACCATTACAGTAGTTAAAGCTTCAGATGCAGCTGACGTGATCATGTTAGAGGTTCTTGTACACTGGTGACATATAGAGTCCTGAGTTTCAGGGCTAAATAAAGTGCTTTGTTGCTTTTGTGGCGTTTCTCCTCTCAGGCTGATCTGAGGGTCTCAAATAAAAGACAAAAAAAAAAATCCTCCACTCCTGAGCCAACAATCAGTTCAGAGTGCAGGAAGTCCAGGTCGTTTCAGGGCTGTAATTCAGGTCCCACGTCAGTTTGTACAAGAGCAGGCAAGTGTGTGATCCACTCTGGTCATACAGATTACAATATGGGTTGCCTTTATGTTTGTGAATAATACCAAGGCGGTCCTTTCTTTGGCAGTCAGGCGCGTGCCTGTGGTCGTCACTCACTTGGAGCCAGATTTTTTTTTTTAAATGGCCCGTCGTCTTGAAGCACTTTCCATCTTTAAGAAAGTTGACCTCATCACATTAGGGTTAAAAAACCTTTTACTAGTCTATGAACTTGTGTGTGTCTCCGTACATCCAGTGCTGTGGAGGAAGGGCCACTTCATTCAGGTGGCCGCAGTCATCACTGCATTTACATGACTGGATCAACATGGCCAGCCTCTGGAAGCGCTCGCCATCCGGGCACACAAAGGTCACAGGCAGAGTGCGCGTGCGGCGTGGTGAGCAGCACCTTCCATCTGTGCACACACCGCAGTAGTTGGGCCGGTATAGGCGGACGCTCACACATTCTCCGTAGGACAGGTGGACGGGCTCTGAGGCCTTTTGGGTGGGGGAGCAGCTCTTTCCTCTCTGCAGTGAGATTATAAATGTAAAGAGACAAGTGTCATAGTGTGGATGATAATATGTGTTGTTACCAATGGCTTCAGTAGCAACGTTCACGCAAACATCTCATACTGTAAAAAAAGAAAAAGAAGTCAAATAAGCTTGGACTTTTATGCTTGTCCCGCCCCATCCTTTTACATAATGGTAGATTTAAGCGGCTTTACACGCAAACTCATTAGTTTCATATTAGGACCAGACTTCCACTTGTTATGCCAAAACAGCGACTCAGAGGGATTACCTTTAGATTTAAGTGACCAATTTCAAGATTACAGAATTATTTAACATATCGAGTGTCCTCTTACGTTAAACACACTGACACCTGTGATCGTTCTTGGCTCCGGAGCTTTTAAATCAGGAGAGCTGAGAAAAGAGCTCCGAGTTGTGTGTCCAACATGAAGGATTAATATAGACACACCACTTCCCTGGACTCTGAGTACACAGACGGGGCCTAGCTATGGACAGTTGCTTGGCAGGAATGCCGGGGGTGGGGGACTATATTTAAAAAGGCGCCTGCCTGCCACCAAAACACGGCTGAGTAAATCAGCTCTGCCCAGTTCCCACTGGATGTGGAGCTTCCCGAAAGCACTGCTAAGATAATCTCTGTTCTTAAACTCAGGATAAAGATGGCTTTAGCACTAAGAGCATATTTACTCAGGGCCAGAACATCTAATTTTTTCATTCTTTGCGGCACAGATTTGATGTTTCAGCCACTGGTGTTTAGCTGATGGAGGGAAACAAGGAAGCAGGGCAGGTATTGTTTATCCCTTCTCTATCAGACACAGACAGATAAGAGGTCATATAGTATCCTATGATAGGTTTTTTTCACAACAGAGCAAGGTTTCACTGTGTGACAGATAAGTTATTGTGATAAGAAGTTATCTTGGCAGTAATATGGGTATTTGACCTATACTCTCCGTCTGTGTTGGTCCACCTCAGTTTAAGTTCAGTCCACCTCACCTTGGCTGGGACTGGCAGGCTGTGGCACGGCCGTATGGTGCAGATTCTCGTCTCTCTCTCCAGCTTGCACTGAGGGTTCTTGTTGGTGATCCGTGAGGAAACACCCATCCCACAGCTGCGGGAGCACAGGGACCAGTCGGTGGTCTGGACCGGACACTTCATCTCCTTAAGACTGTTCCACACTGTGGAACGTCATAGACATGAATAAAGGGGTTAGGCAGGGAGAAAAAGGAAAAATCAACTAGACCAGTGGTTCCCAAACAGTCAGGATAAATCTGACCGGTCGCAAGTCAATCGGCAGAGAAGGAGGGCAGAAAAAACACATTTCTACTCCACAAAACTATGTTTATTCTTTCAGACTTTCCTTTAATCTTGCTTGTTAGGCATGCTAGTGGTATGCCAGTCTGTTATTTGATCATTTTGGACCAGAATGAAATATCTCAAAATTTATTCCAGACATTCAATGATGATTCTAATGATTCCCTGACCTTTTCTCTGGCGCTACCATAAGCATGTTGTTTTGAGTGAAATGTCTCAACTATGAGATGGTTTGCTGTGAAATTTGGTTCAGACATTCATGCCCCCCTCAGGAATAACTGTAATAACTTTGGTGATTGCATGACTTTTCATGTAACATCATCGTGTTGAAATTTGTCAAGTAGTTTTGTTTGCTTGTTTTTATTAAGTGCTAACACAATGCATCTGAGTCAAACAGAAAAGATACATTTAATTTTTTTTATTGTGCAACCTACGATAGGGGTCAGTGTGAGCATGTTAATAATGCTGACTTTTAACTCCTTGATATATACCTTTCCCTTTTGTTTTCCCTGAAGTAGTTTTAAGGCTGTTGAAATCCATCTTATTCCACACTCAGAGACAGTATCACCTTCTCCTCCAATTAAATCTATTTCATAATAACACTAAGAGAAACTGAACAAAGTCTGGACGCACAACATAAGTTTTTACTGACTGACCCACTGGTAGGACCTTGCTTCTTATGTGGTTAACATGTGATCAAAGCCTCACAGACCTGTCAGCATGTCTGTAGTCCATTAGTCTTATTTTCTAATGTAACAATCTGAGAAATAACAGTAACACATTGGTTGAAATGGCCACAACCTGTACACATAACATATGTGACCTGTGACAAGACGACAGGTTGCTAACAGACAAGCCAAAACATCTGGGACACTGAATTAAACTACGCCACACACAGGATTCCTCTGATGTCACATGCTTTGCCCGTTTCTATGTACGAGTGTTTTAACAATTTGTCTTGATTATTGTTTTATTGACTGCAGAGCAAAGTCCCAGAATAAATTGTTATGAACAACAATACTCTTAAATGAAGGGTTCAAAGATGCCTGCAATGATAAGCAATGCTATTTTCTATTTCTCTCACCAGGCAGGTGTTCGTAGCCATGTTTGCTCTCCCAGCTACTGGACCTGACGTCTGTAAGCTGATTGGCAAGGACCAGCTCATTTTCAGGATGCTGTGGTGCGGGATGGTGCCATGGTCTGGGCAAGTGTCGTTGTGGTGGAGGCACCTGCAATGAGAGATAAGATGAGATGGAACAGTTCATCTGGTGTGTGCTTTTCACAGTGCAATCCCTATAGTGCTCCATCTCTGAAGAGGTCACTTCAGGAGAATTGATCAGGTCAGAGGTCACGATTTAAAGCACTTATGAACAGTAAGTAAGTCTGTGCAAGCAGGTAAAGCTCCATCTCAGAAAGTATTGGACAATTCTTCATGAAAGAGCATGGTCAGGAGAGTGGAATACAATGATTTGCACTTGTTTTCTTACAAGAAAATAATATGTAGAGGCTCCTGATATGTTGTCCATGGTTTCTTGTGTCTTCTGTGAGTGCACAGAACTGTAGCATATTAATTGGATCCAAAATCCCACACTAAAATCAACAAATAATCAACAATGACCAACTATCTGTGCTTTTGATTTTGATTAATCCTTTGGATTAGTTTTCTTAAATTTTGGACATTTGGGAAAATGGAATAGTTTAGAAAATAATCGTCACATGAATCAAAACAGAACATAATAGTTAGTTGCCGTCCTACTTATTCTTAATTGGTCAACTGCTGTTTGATGAAAAATAACAGATATTTATTGTCTGACTTGTCTTTCTTTCATCACCTTTTTTTTTTTCTATCAGAGCAATATCACAGTACTAAGTGATGAATTATACCTTCACTACTTGATAGTCTTCCATAAGTTTCTAAACAAACTCCATTAAGTAGTTTGTAAAACTTCTGAAAAGGGAGACTTGTCATGACATGAAAAAGCAAACCTTGTGCTTGGTTGGAAGGCGCCAGGTGCCCTTATGGCAGTCGACACTGAAGCAGCACTGCCGGGGTATCCTGACCAGACGTGGGTAGGGGCAGGACGGTGAAGCTGGAGGCAGCTTGTTGTCACAGAGAGGAGCGCAGCCAACAGCGCCATCAATACAGGTACACTGGTGTTTACAGCCGGCACGGAAGCTCTCGCCGTTCTGGTAGATCCTGCCATTGTACTCACATGTGCGTCCCTCAGATTTTGCTGAAAAGGACATGTCATATTCAGCTGAAACAAAATATTCAGAGACTTGCAAAACATAGTAAGATGTACTGGAAGCAGCCGTTGTGAAGCTATAACCAAAGGTCAACTGTGATATTCCTGTCCCAATCTCAGAGAGACAGGTCCTTCAGTCTGTAGGGACCACTGCAGCTATAGGTGTGAAAAGTGTTCCCCACATGATCCTTTTTCAGCAGCTTAAACCTTTGATTGTAATGCAAAGCTTCTCAAGATTTCATCAAAGCTAGTGACTTCACATTGAATGGTACACAAAGTCACACTGGGGACCACTAAGACTGAAAATCAAGTGGAAAAGGGGAAACAGGAAGTGTCAGACTCCTTGTCTCCAAAGCATGGAAGAGCCAGCTATTCATAGTTGTGGGGCAGCCCCAGAGATGGAGAGAGTATTTTTATCTTTGAAACCCTCTGTCGCTGTCATAAAACATCGGCGAGTCATTAAAATACCCTCTGTGCTGTCTTTGGATGTGCAAGGTTACATGTTGCTTAATCACTGAGTTGTGATGCTTTTTTCCTATGTCCTTACGCCATTTATACCACATCACATTCACCGTATGGGAGTTAATTTTGAGATACTTTTCCTTATGCATGTTAATACTTTGTTTGACATGAACAAAACTATAAAATAGGGGCCAAATAGCTGCCGATAACAGCTATTTTCTAGGTGAAATTACCTCCCTCCCAACATATATTGTTCCCTCCTCCCTCACCTCGACAGATGCCCCAGGCCATGGTCACATCGTTGCCGTAATTACACTCCAACCCTTTGTGGTGGTCACAAGGCCTCATGGGGCTGCAGTCCTGGTTAAGCTGTGCAGCACACACCTTGCAGCACCCACATCCATCTGGCACAGTGCTAACGCCTGGAGGGCAGACCAGGGGCTGTGCAGGGCACTCACACACTGCTGGGCAGCTAGCAGTCACCTGGAGGGATCACATTGTCAAACAAAACCCAAATTATTTTGTGATTGGGTCATGCATCATTTTCTACAAATATTAAAGAAAAAAAAATGCTCTGAGAGAACAGAAAACGTCTACAGTTCTTTGTCTACATCACACAACACACACACACACACACACACACACACACACACACACACACTGTATGATGTCCAGTGTATACGTTTCAGCATTTCTTTAAATTTTTTGTGAATGATTTCTAATTCTTCCACAGACTAAGCCCTGCAGGACACCTCTAAAGCAAGTCAAGTCACTGCTGGCCAGTCATCCTGGAGTGTCTAGACAGCTCAGGGGTTGTACCCAGTGCTGGCTCCTGATTTGAGTCATGGCTCAGCACCAGAGCCAACTTGTTCCAGTTTGTAGGAGTCAACATGCCACTGTGCTTTAAAAAATAGACATGAATAGACACGCTGACAACCAGGAATCATCTCCACAAGAACTGGATTCATTATTATTATTATTATTATTATTATTGTTATTATATAAGCACTAATGTGTTAGGAGTGGTAACCCCACCATAAAACACTATTTTTCAAATGTTTTACCCTGCTAATACTATTTAGGCTGACAGAAATAAATCACACGAGTGATCACAGTTAATCTGATGTTGGCTTTATGAGGATTAATTTGAGGTTCGTTAACACCAAGGGGTGTTTTTGTGCTGTTTATACCCCGGAGGTCAAAGTTTAATCGCATTTTCAGTCACTACAACGTTGTCCACGACAAATAACACATTAAATCAATCTTAATCTAGAGTTTCTGTAAGCAGACTTTGGCTCACGTACAGCGACATGAGCTTCTGTCAGGAGAGAAATATCTTACCTGTATAATGACGGCTGTTGTCAGGAGAGTCAGGTAGATCAGAAATGTCATGCTTAGCCAAATTCAAGTTTCATAAAATACAAATAAAGTTAAAATAGTTCCTTCAAGCAACAACCAACGGAATGATTGTTAGTCTTAAATAGCTTCACAACGAGTATCAGTCCTTTTTCTTCGGGGATAAGCATCTAAACTCTAATTTATACCCGCTGTGAGCCTCTGCGAGATCCCACCCCCTCTACATGGTTTTAACTAATCAGCGTGCAGGCAACAACACATACATTCTGTGTGGGCGTGGCTTTTTCACGGGGGTCGTTTGCTGATTGGTGGGCGGGTTTTGGAATGAATGTAGCCATTCATAAAAATCCCAGGGCCGCTCTGTATTTGTTTTATGAGTTAAAAATTAACATGTAACAGCCGCTTTCAAGTCACACTTCGGCACATTCCTGCTTTTGTGGCCACCACTCTCCCAACACTAAGTAAATATATTCAGCTGGGCCAGACAGCATGGTAACATTAATAACCTCCACCTCTGGGGAAAAAAAAGGAGGGAGGAATTCCTTCTATTTTTTCAGACCAATGTAGGTGCCAGGGCAGAAAATTAAAGTGGAGTGTATTAAGTAAATAGTAAGATTATAAAGCAGTTGTCAGATAAAGTGAACACACCTCTCTTTTTTCTGTGTCCATCACAGTCTGAGAAAATGTGTTTCCATGGTTTTTAAAGGGTACATTTTGATTGTTTTGCTCTCTGAGTGCTTCATCTTGAATTCAGGTGGGCCGGCTGTTTCTGACTATTATTTCTAACCACATGGTGCTGACACAGGAATGATGAGGGAATGATCACTTGGAAAGAATGGGTGAGTCGAGGTTGAAAGCAGGATTATTGTTTTAAGGGCAGCACATATGAGGGTTGGCCTCTCCCCCTCCTCTGCTGTCATTTTCTTTTTCAACCACAGGTTTCCAGCCACACCTGTCCTAACACAGAGACGTCTTTTGATGAAAGAAATGTGATAGGCAGAGATTTTGGAAGTTAGTATTCTGCCATAAATGTCCAAAGTCTGGTTTAGACCTGAGAAGACAAAAATCTTGTACATGCAGAATTAGGTAACTTTCTCTCAGCAGTTAATTATCAATTATCCAGAGGCATATTTGATTGGCTTAATTAAGGTTATTCATTTAAAAATTTGCAGCAACCCACCCATCATCACTCAGGATTAAGTTATCTTTTAGCTCTATATCTGGTGCAATCAATACAACTTTATACTTCATCCCTATGCTCCATATTTCATAATCCCTTTTTCCATAGTCACTTTTTTTTTTTTACCTACTTTCCTTACTGATTTGTGCTTTGTACCTCAATTTTGCTTATTGGTTATTTACTTACTTTCAAAATGTGCTCTTTATGTTCCTATTTAAGATGTAGACAATTTTTCTGTATTTCAATATAACTTGTACAACGCAGTCTATGAAGATGGCAATCGAAAATCTCACAAATTTCTTGATTTTGATGGACACTCTTTTTCTTAATTTTGATTGTGCCATGTGACAATTGTTAGGTGGTTACAGTGCCAAGCATTGCGCTTCAATTTTAGAATACAACTGGTGATTTGACAGGTCTCATCAACATCCCACTGCAGTTGCGACAACATGAACAATCCTAAAAGGAGGAGACGGATAAATATGAGTTACAGACACAGCAAACATCCCCATCTGCTCATCTTTCCTGTTCCTACCCTGAATCAATCTCAGAAGCCTTTGGCAGATTTGCAGATTTTATGAATCACTGAGCTGATTTCAGTCCTGACGTACCCACGTTTTTCTCAGAAAAGCAAAGTGCTTTTTAATCAGTATTGACAGTAATTCCAAAGTCACTGCTCTGCAAAGAGGGAAGTCACTGGAACTATGAACATACATACAGAAAAGGGTTTCCAAGGTGGTCAAACCAGGATTTAAAACGACACATTTCTGTGGAAAAAAAAAAAAAAATCGGTTAATTTCAATGATGCTATCAGAGGATCCACTGAAGGAGGCATAAATGTTCCCTTTGGTAAATATGTTAATTTGCACCGTTGACCAGAACCTTGTCTTCAGGCAGAAGTTCAAGCGGAGAAAACCAACTCAGCTTATTATCTGTGTTGAACAATTTGCTTTTTAAAGCTCCTCTATTTCAGAAAAAGAAAGCTTGGAGACCTTTTGTACTTTTACTTTTTATTGAACAAAATGATGTTCATTTGACTTGACCACCCTAAAACCACAACATTTTTGGTTTATACATCGGTTTTGTTTGATCAACCAAACTAGATTATTTATTGGTGAGGTTTGATATGGTTTTTGATGGGCGTTGGACAGAGCCAGATAACTGATTTCCCCTGGTCTTCAACCTAAATATTATGTTAAAATGAGGATTTCCGGGCTCCAACACATACGAGAGAAAAATCTCACTTTACTCTTGGCAAGACAGTGAATACATGTTGAGAGAAACACTGCTCTCTATGCTGAGGAACACACCACAGTCAGAAAAATTATCTCAGTCTTAGATATTTGTAAATCTGCATTCAGACACAATTTTCTTCTTAAACTTCAATCTGTTTTGGTTATCAAACTTTCACAACCAACATCATACCTTGTTCTGACTAACTAGTATTTCACTGAAAAACCCATTAGAAGCCGTGGACTGGAGTCAAGACTCAATTTAAAAAAAGGAAACCACGTCAGGAAACTGTCAGTCATAGCTCTAATGGTGTGACCAAAGAGACAAAGTCATGGCCCATCTATTTTAATCCTCCCGTGGTCATGGTACAGAAAGAGCTCTGAAAGTCCTGTGACTGCTACTGTTTTCAGTTCTACTGATGTTGAACAAGAGGGAATCAGAAGCACAGATGTCTCAGTCTGACAGATATAAAACTAATGTGTCATGAAGCAGACCAGCTTTTTCTTTACTTCATGTAAGTGCTTTTCTGCAAGAATGGTTATTTCTATTGCGGCAGCATTGTTTTATCTTCCTACAATTATAAGTGGCAATTTCCACAGGCCACTAAAGTATATCATGGGAGATGTGAATAACTTTTCTCCAAGCTGAGATTCAAACCAGAGACAGAGTGACTGTTAAAGACAATTTGCTCTTAAATAAATCAGGAAGTGGAGAGTCATTTTTCCATAATATGGTTCCTACAAATGGAAATTCATGGTAAAGTAAAAGTACCAGTAAGAAATTGGGGAAAGGAATTGCAAGTAAATCTACAAGTCAGAAGGTTACAGTTTTTCACGATTGCTAAGACATATCATTTCTCGAAACCTTCCACCCTTTTCTTAAAACTGTAAGCACAAAACCCAGTCTTCAAACTCCATTCACAAAACCTCTAAATCTTTTTGCAAAACCAAACTTTTGCCTCAAAACAGTTTCATCTGTTCTCAAAACCAAACTATGTTGTCAGACCATGTTCCAAGCCAGTCAGAATTAAAACACTACTGAGCAGTCATTACCCACTGCATCAAAAAATAGAAAACACAATGTTCAGGGCATGCAGCTCCAGAATTTTTGTTTTTGTTTACAATACAGTGAATGCATTTTGAATTTCCCAAAAAAGAAAACATTTCATAACTGAGCGGATTTAGCATTTTAGTAAAAAATAAAGTTGGGGAAAGGAACAAAGACAAAATGTAAATGAGAAGATGTTTCGTTGGAGCACACAGTCAATGAGCCAAAGGTTGATTCCCTCCAAATTTTCAATATGTAACTCTGTTGTTTCACAAAGTGAACGCTTAGTTTCAAAAATCTACATGCAGTACCGTACAAACAGTGATGGACTTTTCCCAGTCTCCTTGATATCGGCAAAGTGATGTACTGAAACATCTGTATATACAGTAGTACAGTAAACCTTCGATACTGTAACAGAAGAAATGTTTACATGTTCTCTTTTCTGAATCTCTGGATTATGGTGGACACAGAGAATCTGCTGATGTTGGGTTGCATTTTTTTGTCCTGCTTCACTCATCGTCATTCCATGAACAAGAACATGCTTTGTTACAGGAGCTCAGAGAAATTGCTTTTTTTTGTCTAGCTCTTCCTCGACCCCCTCCTCTTCCTCCATGTGCCCTACTCTCATTCTTCCGATGTCTCTCCGATAGCTCCTGTCAATTGTTGATATGAACCCTCACCTGTCAACAGCCTGTGCACTCTGAACTGGCTTATATTCGTTTAATTACACCATTTGCAACAAGTGTCATCAATTTTGAATAGTTGCGTTTATGACACTTTATGGGCTATGACACTTGTGGTTTTATCGTGTTTAACTCATGCTACATGTGGTCACCATTATGCATCACAAGTGCATCACAGTGCAACATATGTTTTAGTGAGTGAGAATGTGTTTTGAGTTTTGCAAAAAGAGTCAATGAGATCTGCAAATTGTGTCTAGGTGAACATTGTTTATGGTTTTGCCAAAAGAGTGTGTGATTTAATAAATGGGTCTAGGCTACTGAGTGTTTGGTTTAGAGAATGGTGTTTAGTGTTTTAGCGATTCAGAAAAACTAATTAGTTAAAAAGAACAGACCTTTTTGTTTTTCCAAAATGTACTTAAAAAGAATGAAAAGCAGTAGAAAAGCATGGTGAATGATACGTGTAACATTATATATGATACTAGAACAACAACAACAACAACAACAACAACAACAAAACAAGAAAAAGGTCAAAACGAAATAAATAAACAGAAGTAAAACTTTAACACATATAATTAAAAAAATGTTAATAAGTAAGCACTTTAAAGTAGTGATTGAGATAAATCTTTTCAGTTTTAGTGTTTGTTTTTTCCTGTCCAGTTAATAGCAGCAGCACACTGGAGCGAAGACAGCAGGCCAAAGAATTGTTCGATTTGGAGGCCCTTTCTCTGTCCTTGAGGGAGGATCTTGTATTGTGCTTGGCCACAAATACTGCCTGCAATAACTGACTTAAGTAGATGGGTGAGTATCCAAAAATAGTTTTATGGATAAGCGTAAACAGCGGATGTCACGATGAGGTTGCAGAGAGGGACAGTTGTTGATTAGACTATTATGCATTTGACAGCGTGTATAAATTTTATTTTCTAAGTTTTGCCTTTCACAACAACATGGTAATGTGCTATTTAACGAGATTCACAGGTATATAAATACTGTTACCCGCTTTAGGTTGGTCCCATCAGTAGTGGTAATGTAATGTAATCTCACATGGCTGAGAGGTACAAAGTGATTGCAAGATGATACACAAAAACATTATGGGAGGCACAACTTTATGAGAAAGGGCTGATGTGGGAAAACAGGAAACGTCCACAGGAAAGAACAGTGAATAAAAGTAGGTAAGGGAGTGGTGAGAGACAGAAGAAAGAGGGAAAGGCAGAGGGGAGGAGTGTTTGTGTGAGTGAGGTGGTGGATGTTCGGGGGTGGGGTAGTGGTGGTGGTGACAGGTGTTTCATGGTAAGAGAGTTTGTTTTTTCAAGAGGAGGAGTGAGCAAGTTCCCCGTTGACTGGTCTCGTCCGCCACGATGGGGTTCCTGGCAGTCTGGCGGTATGGTATTTCACACAAAAACAGACTGCTGGTACCCCGGCCCGTACCACTTTTAAGGTCACATGAACCAAATTACACGATACTAAGGTCATAGGCTTTTACATACAGACAGACGAAAAGAAGTCCATGTTACATAATGTAATTCCAATGTAATTATCCAAATGGGAGCATGAAATGGAGTCTTACAGAAGTGGAGTCCTGAGAGAAAAAGGAGGACAAAAGACTGCAAGCAGTGGCAACGGGGTTATTAGTTTCTCTGCTGCTGCAGTGGAAAAGTCTAAAAAGCATGTGGGAGCTTTGTTTATGTGTGTGAAAGGAGAAAGGCGTGTGTATGCTATTGCTATTTTTGAAATAACAGCATATACCTGAGTATTGATTATCCAGAGAATGTGTGGGAAAGCCCACAGTGGGACTGTGTTTGTATGCATCCACCACACTCCTCATATAATATTATAATGTGTAATGAGATATGGGCTAAATCTAGCAACGACATATGGTTCTCGTGTTAATGAACTGTGCAGTTTACCAGAGCTTTGTAAAGTTATATAAGAGAGCAGGACTCGGCTTTCTGGAGAGAGGAGACAGGCCTGACCAAGACTGAAAACAACTTGAATCTAGGACAGCCTCCTTGGAGCAACTTCTCCCTCTGGTGGAAGTTTCAGAACCAAATGATGAATATAACATAAAACCCATCCCTTAATAAGATTTATAAGAATACAGTACCGATAAGATAAAAACCTGTCTTACAACAGTCCTTTAATATTGTGATTGAATTATGTTGCTTTTTTAAAACAAAGTGGGGCTGCTTTATACATGTCACAGCATTAATTCATGTCAACTTTTTAAACTTTGCTCTTTTTCGTTCCTCACAAGGTTGCACAAGAGACTCATTTCTTTCCTTAAACCTCCACAAGATGGAGCCAAACACTATAGAAAAAATTATATTCCATCACAGCAGGATTTGATCAGTGCTTACCTTAGAGGTTCTGCGCTGTGAAGTCAACATTGGCATTGCACACACAACAGGCCAACAGAGCACCATGAAACCACTACTGAGCTTGCTGTCTTTCAAGGCTTTGGTGTCAAAGATGGGGGTTTAGACCAGAGGCAGGCAAGCACTTATGCCATTGAAAGACCGCAAGCCTTTTATCCAGTCACATCAGCTGATTTGACCAGAGAGAGAAACTTAATCAGTGGCTTTATTGTAAAAACAGGCAGAATTTAATCCCTTGGCATTCGCAGGTTGCAGATCTACGTTATCACATTCATATCAGATGATTTAATGAGAATATGTTAAATGTTTTGTTGCTATCATCTCCTCTCTTTTTCTTGCTCACCCTCCCTGATCTTTAATTAAACTCGTACCAACAAACTATGAGTAGGTGGTGGAGCCGATGGGGGATCCTTTCTCCCTCTCTTTCTTCTTGTCTTTTCTATTTCTATCATTTTTCTCTCCCCATTCTTAGTTTTTCAATTAATTTCCTTTTTCTAAACCTCACTGACTCCTTTTCCCTTTTGCCTCTCTCTCCTATCTCTCTCTGGATTGTGACAGCAGAGCGCAGCTGCTTTGAACCTGGTTTTATTCGGAGCACGCTCTTGTCTCCCATCACCCATGGTCTCCTGATTAGGCTGCCAGTCCCCCCCCCCACCCCCCAAACCTCTTCTTAGCAGTCACTGGGGCTCACAGCAGCCGCCTGACAGGCAAGGAAAAAGCCTTTCCCAGGTAGAGTAGCAGCACTTGCCTGAAGACTTGTAAGCCTAAATATCCCACTCATCTGGGAGGTGGGGATTACCCTTTGGCCAGCTGCTTGAGCCTTAGTTTCCCATATGGGAGCCTTGGGTTTGAAAAGCACAAATATGGAAGCTTGTTCCACATAAGCTGCTGTAAGGGCAGATGCATAGCATATGTCAGGATTTTAGCTCTTGTTAGTTAATTCCCACTTAAAGGAACATTTAGAGAATTACGCTGAAGTCATTTGACTTTGGTTGCAGACATATGCTGGCAATTCTTTTGTTAATGATGTTTAAAACAGCCCCTCAGCTTTCTTAAAGCAATGATTAGCCGTGCATTTACCTGCCTAAAATATAAAGTATTTACTGCAAAACAAGCTGGGTGTTTGGACAATAGAGTGTGAAGGTCAACAGATTTTACCTATAGATTTTGAGTGGGTGTGTGAAGTGACCTCATGCCTTTCAGCTGTCATTTAGATTGCACTTGTTACAGTCAGAATTTAGAATTTATTTGGAAATAAAAGACCCCAGGAAATGTTGGCTTAAACATCTCATCTCACCACCAAACTCCAGTGTCTGAAAATGAACACCAATCTTAACAGTTGGTTTCTTCATTTTTTGACTAAAACATTACAGGGCTTCTTCATCTAAACCCTAATTTATGGAGCCCCTCAGGGCTGTGTTCTGAGTCCCTTCTTTATTTCCTCTTCACCCATCTCTGCGTGCCAATTCTCCTGTCTAATGATATTATCCCTTTTGGAGGTGACATCCCGGTACTGGGTTTAAACCCACGGCCAAGTGTTGACCGTAGTCCACAGCAAGTAAAACAGTCGCATACACATCTCAATCTCCATGACTACCACTTCTCTAGTTAAGAGGACAGCAATGTCTTTTTTTAAATATTTTTTTTTTTACAAAAGGCTTGCAGTTACTTATTAAAAATGCACAGCACATCATTAGTAGCCAACGATCATGCATTCATCTCATCTGGCTCAAACTCTGTCTGGGAAGAAAAGCACGACAATACAGACTATTCAGATTCTTTGGAGGTCATACAAGATCATATAGCTCACACCAGACTCAGAAACAGCTTTTATCATAATGCTGTTTTTTAATTGAACTCAGCTATCCCTGAAGCCACGCTGGTGGCAATGTGGGTCTGTCTATGGTTTGGTCCACCACTTTAATCCAGACTGAAATACAATATATAACTGATGGATGGAAGGACATTAAAGTTTGTGCAGACATTTATTGAACAGCCTACTACTGACTTTTCTTCTAATTCCACCAGCAGGTTGACATGTTTGATTAACTATCTCCATTGCACAAATTTCCATGAAATTTGCAACAACAAACTGACAAAACAAACAATTTGTATTTTAATCAACTTCAGCTGCTTTCTGTGCTAATTAGCAAATGTTAGCATGCCAGCATCTTGAATTAAGAGGGAAAACATGGTAAACATCAAACCTGCCAAACAAGGCAAGGTATGGATTGCCAGTTTGAGCATGTTAGCATGCTGACTTTAGCAATTAGCTCAAAGCTGCGCTCTAAATGCATCCTCAGAGAGTCACAAGCATGGCAGTAGACCTCACACTATTACGAAGCTTATGTCAGTAGGCCTATATTGTGTGTTTACAGTGTAAACAAGAGTTTCAATATGCTGCATTTAATTTTTTTTTTTGCATTGGCCTATAATCTATTATACTGTATATATTAAATATATTATATTTATTTATAGCGAACTTTTTATCATTTCCCACAAGAACTAAAAATGACAAGATAATGTAAAATTGTACCTATAATGATGATAAAGTAGATCTAGAGTAAATTGATTTCTATTCTCCTTTCCTTAGCAATTTTCTTTCCTTTACTCCAGTACCCCATCCTCCCTCCCCATCTGTCCCCATGCATCCCACTCCCGCTTGCTGCCTCCCACCTTGTCTCCCTCCTCATCCATCATATCCTTAGCATCCATTCCTTTCCAGCACACATGCTTTTCTATGCATTCCTGTAGAGACACACCACAAGCTGACTACAAACGCAACCTTCCTTCAGCAGAGACAGACTAACACAGATATCTCAGTCTGCAACATTTACAGATAACCCACATCTCTCTCTGTCGCCTCTCTCCACCCTTCATTTGCCTCTCCTCTGTTTCCTTTTCCTCTGCTTTCTCCGACCCTGCTGGAATGAAGGTCCTATGAAGATAAATGACACCTATCACCCTCCGTACCTTCCTACCATCTGCTCCCTTCACAGCTGCAGTGCGGAATTCCCCTGGAATTCTCTCCCTCCTCCCACTTCTCTTCCTCGGAGTGTCTTTCCTGACAGGTTCACAGGATCATCTTTTGTCCATAAGGAACAGAGTAAAGGACCATTCATAGGGGGCTGGGGTAACTAAAGACATTAGGTTGCCATGATGGCGTTTCAGGAGCATGAAGCGCATTAGATTTCAATTACGGAGGAAATGAAGTGAAACTCTGAAGAGGCTATTTAATCATCATATTTTTGTGACAGTACACCACTGATTTGATTCTGCAGATGAAGAGACAATCCAGTTAAAATCTGATCTAATGTGCCACTTTGATTTTAGACAGGGCAGTTTAAAGAATAGAACTATATTTTGGGAAATACACGTATTAGATTACCTGTTGCATGTTGGAGTTGCATGAGAAAACTGACACTACTCTCATGGCTGTATAAAACTTGCACAAATAATAGCTTTGCCAAAAGACTGGAAGCTCAGAAAAAGCTTGACTGGATAAGTCAGAAAAAAGCAACAACAGCACTTTATATTTCAATTTGTTTATTCTGTGCAAAAACAAAAAATCTTCAGGTAAAGTCAGGCTCTGCTGCTAACTGTAGCCTAATATTTAATGAGACTAGACTGGAATCAATCCTCTCATGTAACTGTCTGACAGATAGCAAAACAACCTGATGGCCTTTTCACAAGCTTTGATCTAATGTCAGCTTCAAGACCAATCACTACCAAAAATACAGAGTGATCTTAATCTAAACACATCCTGCAGTGTCCATATCCCAATCATTTTCTATGGGAGACAATTTGTTTATATTCAGAAAAGAGGGCTCCGCACGCTTGGGCATAATGGAAGTAATTTTAAGACAGGGTTTCAGTTAATTTACGCTAATTAAGGGGCAAATGACACTTGTGTCCATGGATAAATCGCTATGCACATGTAAGAGATGAAACTTGACCAAGTTCCAGTCATCAAAAAAGGTCATGGTCAACAGTTCCAAAACATCTTGGTGGACATCATGTTTACAGTATTTAGGACATTTTCTGTTGGCATTTTCACAGCTGATGTTTTGACTTGTGATTGTAGGAAAAGCACAGGTGTAAGTAATATTATCAGTGATCACCCCGTTGTATTCAAGTGTCCGCACTTGTGTGACAGTGAGCCAGTACACACAATACCAGAACTGTGAAACTGAGACAGTTAAATAGAATTTAGACATCATGTTCTTTTCTTTTTGTCACATGTCAAAATGTCTTCTGAGAAAAAGGCAGACTGCGCTGATCTCCTCAAAAACAACATTCTTTCCGTGGTTGTTTCTGTCTTTTAGAAACATCACATAGTCACACACTGAACTGTCTTAGGCTATACACTGTGTAGAAATTCAGTTTCATAGTAAGACTGATACTACAGTAAAGGGATAAGACAGAAAAAAATGCCATGTTGTTACTTCAAATCCCTTTTTCCACACAGAGCAGAAGGGCATGAATAAATCAAAGAATGAGCGAACTCTTTACAAGTCTGTAGTAAGGAGTGCTTGTGCGCATTTGAGGGCACCTAAGAGAATCTACGAGACAGAGAGGGAATGTTTAATTCAAAATGAAGACAGAGAACAGTCTCTGAGTTGTTCAGTGTTGTTGACAGTAGATGCAGTAATAGATGCATGAATGGGTTAAACAAAAAGAACAGTCACATTGTCTCGCTGTGTCTTTCTTAAAATAATCAGTTTGCAAAAACACATTATAATGCTGATTAAAGCACTATGGTGAACCCTTTTTTTTTTTTTTTTTTTTTATTTTTTTTTTTAATGTTTTTACTATTACATGAAGCAAAAGTGTTTCTTGTACAAACAGGCTCTTCATAAGGTACAGAGGTATCAAGTTGAAAGAGGGGTGTCTCTGAATTCCCACTAGTATATGACTATACATATCTTTGTAACTATTTAACTTTATTCATTGATAATATATATTTAATGATTTTTACACTCATTGTTAGTTTGCATCTTATTGTGACGAGTGAGGCTCCCACCTGCGATTCCTGCCACACCTAGTAATCACTGAGAGAACCAGAATCATTGAGAACAGGTGATCCCACTGTTCCCTGGTTCAGCTTCAAAGGGAGTCATGTGCAGCTAGGTGCCTTGTTGCTGACCTCAATGTTGCTCTGGAGCAAGTCAAACTAGGTAGTGTTAGCTTTTACCCTACTATAAAGTAAAGGAGTATGATGTGTGCAAGTGATGGGTGATTAGAATTGTTTGATCACTGAAACCTGTGGCTCAAGGTATGCTGTTGTAAAATGAGATTTATTTTTGTTGGGATTTATTTTGTGATTGTTCTGTTTCATTGATTTGGGAACTATATAATAGGTGCACCTTGGCTGTGATGTTGATCTTGATTTGCATTGGGCGGACTGATATTTGGTAAGGTGATAAGGCAATGTTTTGGGAAGTAGTTGAGTTTTTTGGTGGAATTAAGGAGGAAAATTAAAAGAAGCGATGTTGCGCAAAATAAGCTGCCCCCTTGCTTTTCTTAACCCATAGCCCAAGAGGTAAGTTTTCTCAAGAAACAGTTTATTTTAGTTTACCAGCGTTACGCCATTCTTATTTTTTGTTGTCATAGTGTAGCATGACATCCTCTTCAGCAAATAGAGCATCAAGTCACCCTGAAGTCGCAAGAATTTACGACGCAGGACACCACTGATCTACAGATAAACTCCAAAAAGCTTTCATGTCATAAAACTTACCAGGCCGAATAAACAAACATAAACTTCCCTTTCGGCTGGGATTTGATTCTGTCTCGTACTGTGAACCAGCTGACCTCTGACCCTTCCGTCAGCCCCACAACGTAAAACTATTCCAGACCACTAATGTCTGCTGCCCAATGGTTGAACATTGGTACAACTCCACAATGACAAACTCAGTATTCAAGCTGACACTATAATGCACATATGTTTTATTCTCTTTGTTTCTCATGCAAATTAATAATATTTGTACATATCATTGATGTTTATAAGCCTTGCTTATATAGTTAACCTGCATACTCTCTGCCTGTCTTTAGTTATTCATATTGGCTAACAATATACACTTGTATTAAGTATTTGTGTTACTGATGTCAGCGAGTGTTTAACTTTAGTCATGGTGGATGAATAATGAACTTTTATTCTTGGCTGTATCAAAAATAATGGGTAGCCCTTTTCTTAAAGAAAGCATTCTCCCTGTTTTCAGAGCAGGCTCGCAGAGTGGTCATCGGACACTTGACCCCGCCTCCAACCTGGCCATTCATAAAAACTGTAAACCCTTGACTGAAGCGGGCTTTTTCTCTTTTTCTGATCAACCTTAATATTTATCATTATTCCCTCTCTGTTTAAATAAATCTCACACTTTCTGATCATCTTAGAGTTACCAAGCTCTATATTTTTTATTACCCCAAGTAAACTTTAAGCCAAGTGAAGAACGCATACTTTTAAGTTTAATTGAATTTAACTATCGCCTGTAACCGACAATGCCGTTGTTTTATTTTTTCTCTCTCTCCGCTCATAAGAAGTATTTTTGGTAAGGATAAATCCAGTCATCTCTCGACCCGGACAAAGCTCAGAAGATCCTTTTTGCCAAAGCTGACTGCTGTTGCATCACTGCACCCTGGTCGTCGATCCTAAACAAGACCCAACAGTATCAGCAGAAGAAGCCTGGACGGGACACGAGCTGCGGGAGTCAACACCCACAGCATGATGCCAAACTCCAGGCCCTTGACATCTGCACGGAGGTCTGCAGGAAAAAGGCTTGTCTGGACGACTGGGACCACCCTACAGTTGGCATAATCTATCTGAGTACTTTGATCCATGGGGTTGATGTCTGACAGCTGATTTATCCTATTCTAAATTCATAATCTCTCATTAACGTCAGGAACTAGCTCTGTTTTTAATAACTTAACTATTATTTGTTCCCACCACCACTCTGCTATAGCTCAGAAATCCTGTTCATGACATCCATGATCCATATACTACAAATATTAATATAGTTTATTGTTGGTATAAATATTATTCAATAAATATCCTTATAGACCAAGCACTTGTTTTTGTGTTTCCTGGAAGATATTGAAAGTCATTGTACTTTTTCTAAATGTAATTCAGAAGCATGCTTTCTAAAATATTGAGATTTCTTTGGAAACAGAAATCTTTCATATAAAAAAACACACAACTATAAATAAACAAAGGTTCAATGCTATTCTCACACCAAAATAAGCCTGTCTTCAATGACTTCCAAAACAACATTTGTGAGCGTTTTCAGCGCCATCTGTTCACTGAAACCTAAACGAGAATTTGTCTTTTGCTAAAATGATATATGACTGTTAAAGCGTAGAGGCGGACAGTACAAACTGAAGCCAGACTTCAGCCAAAACTAAAAACAAATAAATCCAAAAACAACACAACACACTAATGTTGCCTAAACACTTGCCAGTAGCACTACTTGAACATAAATTTAGCTCTCCTCTCCTTCTGGCTTGCAAATTTCGCAATGACTGGTTAAAGTCAGTCATCTCAGTCACAGGCTTCTTTGCTATTGACGGCATGGCCAGTGTGTCTCAAACTGTAGCAGTAAACGAGGAGGCAGGGCTCTGTGTGTAGCTGGCCATGATGTTTGGACACAGCTATTGTCTGTTAGAAGCCTTCAACTTGGATATTGACACATTTACTCGGATGATACTCGTAATCGTTAAAAGTAAATTATCTGTACTGGATACTGATTTCAGCTGCGTACTCGTCGCATCCCGAGAAATAACCAAATTTTCCGCAGTTCCACTTTAAGCTGCCATTCCACTGCTGATCAGATGGCAAAGAAGCAGGAGTAACCGCATAATTACGTAATGGCGGATGTGAGGTGAACCTGAAAGACGCAGTTGAGAATTGTCCAATCACATGAAAAAACATAAACAAATACAGATTTGCTGCCAATAAAAGAGAGAGGGCCCAGGGCGGAGAGATTTAAGCCCCATGGAAAATCTGATCCCAACCAATTGAAGAGCAGCCTCAGGTCAAAGGTCAAGGTTAAAGGACTTGCATTCTCTCTCAATTGGCCGGCACAATGCATCAGGAAGTATGTTGTATATGCATTTACAGAGAAATTAACTCAATACAATTTGTAAACAGTTTTTATTGAATGCTTACAGGCGCTGACAGACTACAAAGTGCATTTCATTTTTTTATTTATGTTTCACATGTTAAAGTAGTATTGTTTTTTTCTCTCGACATTGAAGGGGGTGGTGCCCCAGCGCCCCATACTGAAATAACGCCACTGCCTGTACGGCTGTGTTATTTAGGAAAACCTGCGGAAGAAAGACGAATGGGAAGCGTATAGTGGGAATGAAGGCTATGTGGACCACCTTTAAAATGGTGCCCTTTGGGCACATTGACATGTGCAATATTTTTCATTTTCTTTTGGTGAGATTAAAACATGGTAGGAATGAGGACATTTGTGAATAGACTCCTTTGATTTCCTTTGATGTGAGAAGGTGATGCTTAATAGTCCGTAATGATGTGCTGGGAGAAAAGTGCTTGATGAGTACTTTTGTGTTTTTTGCCAAAGGAAAAAAAAAAAAAGTAGAATAGAGAAATTTTCATTGAGTGTGCTGGTATTTGTATGTCTATGCTTGTGGGAACAGAGAGACTATAATGGGAGAGTGAGTTTTTTTTGTCCTAAATTTCTGGCACTGTCAGAGGGCTGTTTATGCTTTAAGAAAGGGTTGGTGTTAGCAATTTAGGTATGATGACTAAGGTCAGGGTACGCAGCCTGGAAATACATTACATCAATAAATGCTCTAACAAAGTCCAAAAATGTGTGTGATCGGCTGCATATTGATGGATTGAAAAGACATTTTTTTGCATGTTTTTAAATGTAATAGAATTTATTTGGAAATGACTAAGACTTTTTTATGAAGCAAAAAAGCACAAAAGAACCAGCAGTGCACTGTTTGTTCTGTGTGTCAAGGCCTCCTATCTTTTTTTGCTACAGGAAGCACAGATCTGTAGGAAGTGGAACAAAGGTGAGTGTACACAAAAACTAAAGTAGTTGGTAGTTGGCTGCTGTCGCGAAAATTTTTTCCCCTCAGGGATTAATAAAGTAACTACCTAACCTAACCTAATAGGTGGGTGTAGACACAGGGAAGATTAACAACGTGAGAAAGGATTTCCAGCCTCAGCAGCTGTCAAGTCAGTTTCTTGTGAGGACAGATGTTCCATCTGATTTTAGGTGCCACCTTATTTAGATATACAGATTTTTGTGATAAACATCGTCAACAAACCATTAGTTAAATTAAATTCAGTGTGCAAAATAATATTAAAAAAACATGTCTGGTTTTCCAATATTTAAAAAAACAATATTTATATATTTGAAACATTTGTCTGGCATTTTGGCATCTAGTTCTGTCCCCATTAGATTATGGAGAACAGTGACATAAAGCTTGACATTGAAAATAAAATGTGGTGTTGAAAACTAAATCTGAAACATTGTTTTTAAATCACTCGTATAGGAAAAAGTTGCATTGCAAAGTATTGATCCTGGAAAAACTTTCTCTTAAAAATAAAGCACAGGCATTAAAAGTATATAACCTTACAATCTTATTCATTTTTTATATTTTTTGCATTGAAATGCTTTTCAGTGTCAATCTTTAGATATTTTCTTCATGTCTGTCTTTTTTTTTTAATGATCTCAAGGCTTTTTTCAACGTAACAGGCAGTTTCCGCTTTCTGTCAATGTTTTGGCCAAGGGAGAACAGGTTTGAGGGAAGGGGCAGAGAGTGCAGTATTTACACCTAATTTCTTTAAAATTTGCATGCTAAGGGAGAGCATCAGTAATTTATTTGTATATTTCAGCGTGAAATATTGTACTTTTTTACTCTACTACATCTAATTTACAGACATATATGTAGTATCTATGTAACACACTAGATTTCCTGTGTTAAGTTTAGGACTGTCTTTAGGTCGCTCTGGGAGTGAATGAAACACGGCAAATGTTTGCAGTTTAAAACAAGGAACTGAACTGCAATTTATTATAGTTATTAACACACAGAAAATCAAGGGAACAACATAAAAGAAAAATAACAAATTCAAATAATAGCCCCAATACCGGTATTTCTCTCACAGTCAGTCAGTTTCAGTCTCTTGTCTTTCAGTCTACTACCCGGGTAGTTTATGTCTGGAGGCTCTCAGACTAACTCTTATCTGAATCTTTTTGCTCTTCGGTGCTCCGGCAGGACAATCCAAGAAGACCAAATGCAGCTTCACAAGATGATCAGGGGTCACAGGGTCACTCAGCTTCAGCGCTCTGTGGAGGTTTCTGGGGATCGCTGTCTCCATCACAGATCCATACAAAAAAAACAATCTGCATGCAGCAGAATTGAATATGATGTCAGTACTATAATTTATAAACTCTATTGTTGGTGTAACAGGAAATGACCAGTAAAATAGTATACACACACACACATATATATATATATAACATTCACTATGGTCAATATTAACATAGCAACATATTTCACACACACATGTACTCATGTCTCAGTGACATCTGTCACTTATACCTAACAGACATGATTTAAACGTCCACCGTTACTAAGCAACACAGTCAACACTGTTCTCAATCTGACCGTTTACTTCTGGCGCTAAAAACAAGAGCATGACGTCATCGTTCCCGCTCGATTCAACAGGTCCCGACGCATTAACCCCCAGCGCTTAGCTAGCGCTTAACTAGCCCCGTCGGTCACATGTAGCTCCACAATCACAGATATCAACCACGTAAAATAATATTCAACAACAATTTAATATTTATCTCCGACTGGTTTTTCTTCTCTTCTCTCCTGATCGGTATCTTTAGCTCAACTAAACAACTGTCCTCCTTTGTAGCTCTACAGCAACGGCTAACTGTTAGCAATGCATTCGTCACTCACCGGAGATTCTTCTCAGACTTAAAGAAACTTTTTCCTTCGGAGTCGGTCTGGTTAACGACCAAATAAATAAAGATCCTCAAAAGCAGTGAGCAAAAATCAACCAAATGAGATTCTTCATGGTGTAGATCATGACGCTGCTGTTTCATTCGAGGCATAAAGGGTCGTCTCCCGGGAGAAGGCTTTGATCTCCCGACGTGCACCACAGCGCCCCTCTGGTGAACGTCGGTATTGCATGTTTGAGTTAACCCTTTAGTTGCTGGTAAAACTAATGTGGGTTACATCTATATATCACAGAAAAAAAGTTTGAATGAAAAATAGAATACATTGTTTAATTAATTCCTGGTTTTGGATCTTTCTAGCCTGAGGTAAGGAGATTCTTTAGAACCACACATTCACATTGTCAACTGTTTTTATTGTAAATGTCTGCTCCCATATTTGCCTCTGTACCCTGCGTGTTGTAAAAAGACTCCACTAGACGTCACAACAGAGGAACAAGGATTTCATTAGAACACATGGATTTGCCTAATGTGAATGATAAACATGGCATCAATTTAGGGAGTCACTATTTTGCTGGCTCTGCAATGACGGGGACAAAACACCCACACGCTGTTTTCCAGGATTTTCAATGTGCACAGTCGTAACAATCTCAGACTTGTTTCCATTTACTTTTTCAGGTCCCTGACATTGTCACATCTCCATACTGCTCCTACACCACCCTTACCTGTCATTTGTTTATTGCATCTTGCTAAGCTGTTGCTTTAATTTCTGGGGACAAGCACAAACAACGCTCCAAACAGATGTGGGATACACAAAGCAGCCATCATGCACACACAAACGTGTAATTTACAGCAAGTATATCTCCAGCCTTACAATGAATCACTTATATTTGTGTCTTCTGGTCACCATTTCAGATATATGAGCTGTTAGATTCATCTAGGAGACATTTCCCCTCTAAACTTCTCACAGGTCACAATCCAACAGTGTCACTGGGAACATGTCATGACATAATAACTCCTTTGACTACAGATACTTTATGTACTCATTTGTACTTTCTATTAATTTGATTTTTGAGTGTAGAACTTTTACTTTTAATGGAATGTTTTTGTATGTTATTGTGTTGATAGTTTTGCTTCAGTAAATGATCTAAATACTTATACCATTACTGCTTCTGTGTGTGTTTATGGAGGGCATGGACCTACAACATATTTTGTCCTTTAATTTGGAGGATTTGTTGCAGTAAACTGCAAGGCTCTGGGGACTGACAGCTGGACTGGATTTTTGGGGTCTGCTGCCAAAGTTGAAGACAGTTGGAGAGCCCGTTGACTGGCCGACAGCCAGGAGTGACTGTGGCTTCCTTTGTGGTTGTGCTTGTCATTGTTTTTTTTTCTGTCGATATTATCCTCTTGTAATGTCTTGTAAAGTGTTAGAAGCTACCTGAATTGTATGCCAAAGTATAAGCCCACTACTCTGTTGTGTTTGACTATAGGTTTATTTTGGTCATTAGCCCCAAATTCTCCAGAACCTCCAGACTACGGTCAAACTTCATCAAAGCACAAACATCAGTAAACATCACAAACTGTTGTTAGTGTACATTTTTAGATTTGTTACTATACAAGCAGTTTAACAAACATACTTGGATTTTTATTTTTTTTAAATATTTTTTTACAGTGTATTATTTGGATATCGTCTGCTCATAAAAAGGGAAACATTTTTCAATACCTTTTCCAGTTTGACGTTTTTACAAGCACTATATCAGTCTGGGTGTCGGTGTCAAATAATGCGATTATGTTTGGTATGACAAATTAATGTTCAAATATTTTTTTTTCTACTTGCTGTCCTTTTGTAATAAAGTTTTCTTGCCTTACCATGACATTTGATGTTTACAAAATATTAAATTAATAACCTTTTTCTGAAAAAGACTCCAGTCATGTAAATACTTGTATTTAACATGAATATTCAGTGTTTATAAGATGAAGAGGTATAAGCAATGCTCAATTAACACAAAACAATTTGGTTACATGTCATACATACATTTTCAAGCGTAAACAGTTTTGTGGAATAACACAATCAATAAACCATGCTAAGAGAGGGTAGTTGAGAATGCAAACGACACCTGTTGAAAAACTAACTTTAAATGAATATTTAATCGTAACATGCTGAAAGGGTCAAAGTTTGAACAAGTTAACATGTCAGCTGCCCCAACATGACCAGAAGGTAATTTGAAAATCTCAGAGGAGGATATATTCAAAAGTATAACAGTGCATACAAATTTAAATCACAACACAAGGTCATGAAACACTTCACCTGACAAGTAGAGGCACACATCTACATTTAAATCACCAAATAAGAAAATAAGAAATCACTAACATCATAAGAGAAAAGCATGAGAAATTACAGTTTATATTTATTTAGCATATGTTGTATGAGTGTGATATCTTATTTCTTCCCATACATTTAATTATATTTATACTAATTTAGTAGATACAATTGTCAGAATCACTCAGATGCAGATGAAATGGAGTTTTTCTTTGCAGTCCATGTTCTCCCACAACATGTCTTTGGTTAAAGCTCCACAGCGTTTCCGCACTGGACACTGGTGGTCCTGATCTCCTCCCTTTGGCCAAGCTTTATACACCAGAGGGTCACCATTCACCCACAGCCAGTGGTCACCCAGGTAGCGCAGGCCGATCCACACCCGATCAGTGATGCGGTTGTGCTGGATCTCAGTCTGGGCCAGAAGTAGATCAGTCTCAGAGAGCATGCTGGGAAGATCAGTTTGATTCTCTCTGCAGTGCTCCAGAGCCTCTTCCCAGGTCTTCTTCTGCTCCATCACATTAATATCGATGCAGTAAAAAGGCCTCGTTGCATTTCCTTTTAAGTTATTCCACTGTCCATCCTTATAGATTTCTGCTCTGTCCTCATCGACATTATCTGGTTGTCTCTGAGCCCAGTTTTCAAATGTAATGTTTCCTCCTCCAGACCACTTCCAAGCAGAGATGTTGTCAGGCTTTTGCTGAAGACCAATCCAGCTATTATGATTTTCTTGTCCTGAGGCTTGAAGGAGCTTGTCTGTCTCACTTTTGCTGTTAACAAAGGAAAGATCCGTGTAATATTGTCTGCAGTATTCCTGAGCATCTTTCCAATTCAATTTTTCAGGGACGTAAAAGTGTTTTCCTATTTCGGCATCAACAGCTACACAAAAAACGATTAAGAAGATGCTTCTTTCCATGGTCATTGGTCTACAGCTCAAGATGAAATTGTTTTCTGTGTCTGTTTGACCGGGTTTTTAAGGATCTAACTTTGCATGTGCTTTGGCTTTTTTACACAATCAAAACTTCTTCCTGGTTGGCTTAAAACCAAACAGAAAAACAAATGACACACACAAGCACAGGACATACAGTGAAGGAAATAATTATTTGATCTCTTGCCGATTTTTTAAGTTTGCCTACTGACAAAGAAATTAATGGTCTCTAATTGTAATGGTAGGTTTATTTTAAGAGACAGAATATATATATATATATATATATATATATATATATAAAAAAAAAATCCAGAAAATCACATCATATAAAAGTTATAAATTGATTTGCATTTGATTGTGAAATAAGTATTTGATTCCCCAGCAAAACATGACTCAGTACTTGGTGGAGAAACCGTTGTTGTCAAGCACAGAGGTCAGACGTTTCTTGTAGTTGGTCACCAGGTTTGCGCACATCTCGAGGGATTTTGGTCCACTCCTGTTTGCAGATCCTCTCCAAATCCTAAAGGTTTCGAGGTTGTCGCTTGGCAACTTGAAGCTTAAGGTCCGGAGACTGGCTCGGCCACTCCATGACCTTAATGTGCTTCTTCTTGAGCCACTCCTTTGTTGCCTTGGCCGTATGTTTTGGGTCATTGTTGTGCTGGAAGACCCATCCACGACCCATTTCCAGTGTCCTGGCTGAGGGAAGGAGGTTGTCGCCCAAAATGTCACGGTATGTGGCCCCGTCCATCCTCCCCTCAATGCGGCGAAGTCGTCCTGTCCCCTTAGCAGAGAAACACCCCCAAAGCATAATGTTTCCACCTCCATGCTTGACGGTGGGGACGGTGTTCTTGGGGTTATAGTCAGCATTTCTCTTCCTCCAAACACGGTGAGTCGAGTTGATGCCAAAGAGCTCGATTTTGGTCTCGTCTGACCACATCACCTTCTCCCAAGCCTTCTCTGAATCATTCTGGTGTTCATTGGCAAACTTCAGAAAGGCCTGTACATGTGCCTTCTTGAACAGGGGGACCTTGCGGGCGCTGCAGGATTTTAATCCATTGCGGCGTAGTGTGTTACCGATGGTTTTCTTGGTGACTGTGGTCCCAGCTGTCTTGAGATCATTAACAAGTTCCTCCCATGTTGTTCTGGGCTGATCCCTCACCTTTCTCATGATCATTGATACCCCACGAGGCGAGATCTTGCGTGGAGCCCCAGACCGAGGGCGATTGATGGTCATTTTGTGTTTCTTTGGAAGGGGAAGGCACCATTAATGCTAAACAATATATACAGGTTTTGATGCAACATATGCTGCCACCCAGACAACGTCTCTTTCAGGGAAGGCCTTGCTTATTTCAGCAAAACGATGCCAAATCACATTCTGCACATATTTCAACTGCATGTCTCTCAAGTAGAAGAGTCTGGGTGGGTGCTAAATTGGCCTGCCTGCAGTCCAGACCTGCCTCCCATTTAAAAATTTGGTGCATCATGAAATAAAAAATACGACAAAGGAGACCCTGAATGTTGAACAGCTGAAATCCTATATAAAGCAAGAATGGGACAACATTTCACCTTAAAAACTCCAGCAACTGGTCTTTGGAAATGACATTGTATTTAATACAGTGCATTAAATAATATTGGAAGAGTTACTGAGGGTAGTTGGACATGGCATACAATGCTTCTTCCACCACTGATCAAGAATATGCTAAATGTATTTAGGTAAGAACGACTGAATATTAATGTAATTTTAAAATGAGTTTACAAAGAAACTTCACAGGGCTACTTCATGGTACCTTTTGATAGTATGACTGGATCAAGTTGGGCTTCTGTGACAAGCTACATTTACAGTAGAATTATGACTTGTTGTTTTAAAAACAGTTTACACTTTGAAATTTCCCTTTGTGTTGTTTCATTTAGAATAATGATTTGTTTCCTCACCATTTAGGCTGAACTATTTAAATGCTGGTGGTAAAAGTAACATCAAAACATACTCCCATGTACTTCCCCTTCACCTCCACTGCCTTTACATTGTCACTAAGTTGACCCCATTAGTTTTAAGTGTCTGCCAACAACAGTGTCATAAATACAGTGTACAGAATGAAGAACCCACTGCTTCAGGCCTCACAGTCTTAGTCTATTAATATGACCAGTAAATCACACAGGTACTATGGGCACTTAAGAGGCTCATGCTCTACTTCAGATTAACAAGTGGGTCATGACGTTCGACGAGAAACTGTCACTCTCGAGCTCACTGGAAAATTATTATGAATAATGGTCCACGCTGATAAATCTCAAAACTAGCTCGGGTAAAAAAAAAAAAAAAAGACTGAATGAAAAGTTGTGAGTTGACAGATGTGGGATGTGCATTTTAAGGGAAGAAACACAAATGACATCAAGGATATCATATAGACTTATATACATTTTGGGTTAGGATAAATTGCCACAATATTACAATATATTTCCTGTTAAATATTTCCGGTGAATGTTATATAGATAAATGGTGTGAATAAGTTATATATCATCACAAACGTAAAGAGTGGAAGGTAATAAGAAAGCAGCCTCTTTTTGTCTGGCCAAACCAATTACAGGAAACCAATATCAAGCTGTTGCCATTGACTACGCTTTGCTCCATGTGATTCGAGAAAATAGATCCCCTGAGGTCAAATGGGATGAGAGCATGTTGTGTAAATTAGGCGCTCTGAGCTCATGGATCTTTAATAGATCTAAAGGTTGATTCATAAGCACATCTCTTCCTCTGCTCCACTCTCAGACTGTGCTGTGTGCAATAACAATGGTTTAATAATGCAAATTATTTTTTATAGAGGAAAATTATAATTGCATTGAATAGCTTTCTCTCTTCTGGTTGGACAAAAGTTGTGTCTTGGCTTGAAGTGAAAAGGTTAGTTCAAAAATTGTCAAGTAAAATGGCTTTGAGATAACTTTTTCCATTCAGGTTCTGTTTTTGGGAGGATCAGGTGAGGCCCAGCAAAGATGATCAACTGTGAATCAGGTAAGTGTGTACATTCATTATGTTTATTTATGAGTGTGTGTGTTTGTGTTTAAAGAGAGAGGCGGTCTGACTGCTCTCTGGCCCCTGGGCCAACTGCATCAGTCAGAATAGAGATAAGAGGCTCCAAATGCATTACCTTTGTGATAGTGCTTAACCTGCTTATACAGTGCACAGACACACTCTCACTTACACACACACTAATACATAAACACGCTCTACTGTTGCCATCTGATAGCCCGCTGAATAACCTTCAAAGGCGAAACATTGCATGAAGGACAGAAGAACCCACAGGAGTCAGACTGTGGATGCTTTTCTCTTAAAGCGTATTGAAATTCCCATAATTAGTGATGGCAATCCCAATAATATACAGGAGACTCACTCAAATGAGCCATTAAAGAAAGTCAGGGCAAAGCCCCATCCAAGGTCAAAGGAATTATGGGATCGCCAGCGCCTCAAAATGTAAGTCAACTGAGGTCTTACTTGGGACTCCTCAACTACTATGGAAGTTTCATTCCAAACCTGTCGTCTCTGTTTGAACCACTTCACCAGCTGTTGTGCCATGACAGAGCCTGGAAATGGACAGAGCAGTGAGACTGCACTCATACAGACCAAAACTTCACTGTTAGAGTCTGACGCTTTGACACATTTTGACCCCACACTACCCATACAGCTTGCATGTGATGCCTCTCCTTATGGAGTAGGAGCAGTTGTTTCCCACATCACGCCCAGCGGTGAGGAGTGGCTGATCGCATTCGCTTCACGCACACTCAGCAGAGCTGAAAGCAACTATGCACAAACTGAACGAGAAGCGCTAGGGATTGTGTTTGGTGTCCGAAAGTTCCACCAATATCTATTTGGAAGGAAGTTTATTCTTCTGACTGATCACCGCCCAGTCCAGTATAGTTTTCAGAAGTTCTTCTTTGCCCAGACAATGTTTTCCACTACACATTTGTGTCTGTTTTTAATGCAGTGCCACCTGAAGGTCATCCATTATTGGTTTTGGCCCTGTCCCTTGTGTACTGAGTTTTCTCCAGATTCTCAGAATCTTTTAATGATATTATGTACTGTAGATGATGAAATCCCCAAATCTTTACAGTTTTAGATTGAGGAACATTATTCTTAAATTGTTGCAGAATTTTCCCACAGTCTCTCACAGTGATGAATCGCTCCCTGACTTAACTGCTAAGAGACTCTGCCTCTCTGGGATGCTATTTTTTATACCCAATGATGTGACTGATCTGTTGCCAATTTACCTAATTAGTTGTGAGATGTTCAACCAAGTGTTTTTTTTGTTTTACACAACTTTTTCAGTCTGTTGTTGACCCTGTCCCAACTTTGTTGAGAAAAATGTGCATATATTTTAATAAAACAGTTGGGTTGAGTAACTATTGTTTTGGGCTTACTGACATATAATAACTATACACATGTATGAGAAGAGGCAAAAAGAAATTGATACATTTTTCCTGGATCCGATGAAAACGTACTTATTACACCTTATAAATATGCATATATATCTATTATAGATTTTAAAAGTAGAGAGAAAAACATTAAAATGGGGTCATGTTTTACAACATATCAACGAATCATGGAAGGCATCAACCTTGCCACATGTTCTGATAGACACACGTTAAAGGGCCCTGCCAGTTTTCTTGCATGCAAATTACTTTATTAACATGGCTTGTTGTGCCCTGTACGCTTTGACGTGTAGCAGGTGATTAAGGCATGACTTCTCAATGACACAGAACATGTTCAAGGCAGCAGGCTAAATCCCCTCTGCCTTTACTCTGAGGTAGTGTATTCAGTCCCAGAGAAATTATTGATGATGACTTGATTAATATACATATAACCTTGGCTTGGTTATAAAATATATATGAATACATTATATATATGTGACTAATACAAGGTTCATCTCAGTACTTCCCCCTGGCTCATTTGTAATGATTAATCACATTTTGAGGGATTATGGGTAATTACCTTTAAAAATATTCAATAGGTCACAGGGTATTCACCATATACTAAAAACATTATGGATAATATATACAGGCCTTCACTCAATGGTATTAGATGTCATATATAATAAGCTACGTAAGGTTTTATGGAGTCAGAAAATCATAGGCTAAATGAGAGGAACATTGGAGACAAAATGGATTCTTGAACTAAAGTGACTCAAAAAGCGAATAATGTAAACAATATTTGTATTGACACAGTGAGTCTTTATTTTCTAGTAATCAGCATGTGCTTCCGATTTTCCAAATTGTGTAGTAGCATCAGAAGAAAATATAAGCTGCATTTGCACCAAACTAAATTAAAACACTGACTCATGGCTTTTAGAAGCTTTTGAATTGAAACACAATTCCCTCTGAAGCTGTGTCATTGTCTCTGAAGATGGATGGTAAAACACAAGGGATGTTTCTGTTACATTCATGTATGTAATCTATGGGTCACACCTCTGCATCATGCACCATGCAGAAGATTACTTGCACATAAACTGCACATATACTACACAGATTTCCCAGCTAACTAGAAAATCCCTCCTCATTTTGAAGGACTGCAAGTCAAAAAAGCTAGAAGAAAGTTTTTAGCTTCACAGTTTACCTACAAACTGTACCTTGTGTACTATATTTTCACCCTGAGGCCAAATAACTAGAACTTGCTGACATCAAAGTTTATGTTTTGTGCAAAACTACATTTCCAAAAAGTTTTTAAAACGTTACACATACACAAGTCTTTTGTGACTCCCTTATTTTTATATTAACTGTTGACCTTTGTCACATTTTCTATCTATCCTGGAAACCCAAAGTTATATACGTCAACAAAAAGAGCCAAGGAAATGTTTGTTTTGGAGGAGCAAGGCATGAAAGACATTAATCAGTAATTTCAAACCACACCTGTGGATGGAGTAATTAAAAATCTATATTTCATTTTTGATGAAAAAAACAAAAATAAAGCCATTAGAGATAGATTGTAAAAGAGCCATAAAGGAGGTGTGGTAGAGTTGGTGTCTCCCAGGGAAGGCGTGTGTTAGTTTGATATTGTCAGTTCTAAATCAAAGTTTGACTGAAAGACTGATTGCCTAATTTATGGCTTGATAAACTCACCTCATCCCTACTGTTGCTCTAGCATGCAAAAAGAAATCCTAACAACTTTTAACAATGTTACAACAACTATTGATAATGTGTCCTGGCTCCATTTTAGTGTTCATTTGATGTACTACAACACCACCAACACACAAACATGGGTATATTAAGTACAGACAGGCTTAGCCTCTCTTTTCTGCACTCTACTCCTCCCTCCTTTGCTCCCTTACCCTCTATTCTGTCCTGCTCTGATAGCCCTGCTCCTGTTAATCACTTCATAGTGCGGCCTCACACACATATACCCAGACAAACACAGACACACACAAAGGCCCAGGCAGGGGAGTAATGAAGCTAGCTAAATGTTTTTGGCCAGGCTCTCCATCATGTCATCAAGGCGACCTTGGCTGGAGTGGACAGGTCAGCCCGCTGGAGACTGACTCAAACTAAACAGAAGGGAGAGGGATGAGTGTGTAGTGTTGCAGTGAAGTGCACAGGAAAGTTAGAAAAGACACAGATGACATGCGCATGCTTATGAAAATAAGAGGTGAGATATCCCTGTCCCAGTTTGTGTGTTTATAGGAACATCGATTATGTCGGCAAAATAAAGGGAGGAAGGAGGGGCAGTTTTGGAATGACATGCAAACACATGAAAAATACCAGAAGAAGAGATGCAAAGCTTTGAGCTTACAGTGACTATGGAGTTACTATACCCTCCATAGATTTACATAAGATATTCAAATGACTCCATGCTGACCTTGCTTTTCACGAACACCAATGTGGCTAAAATTAACTGCTGATGACAGGGCTGAAGAAAGAAAGACCACACTGCTGTGCCTCTCATATTAAAACTGAAGGTTTTGCACAGTTATATACGACATATTCAAGCTTAATGTTTGAGCTTGTGAAAGATTTTTGCAACCGTATTACATCCCTCTTTCGTCTCTGCAATGCACGAAGAGCTTTATAGCAGGTGCATTTTACAGTATATGCTCCTGGTTTACTATTATTTTATAGGTTATATTTATTGTGTTGTTTGTTTGAGTTGTTTTAATGGGCCTTTGACATCTCCTGCGCAATGTCTGTACTCATATTTATCAGTGCTTTAACCCTAATGTGAAGAAATAACCTTCCTTTGCCTCCAGCCTCTACTTATAAAAACACTCAAAAAACATAAATTTAGCAATTTAAGGAACAAATGATAAAATAACACATGTAATTTCTGCTCCAGGCTTGTATAATTAGCCAACGCCAAAATGACTCACTGGCCCAGATGCTACAATGGTGGATATCTTGTGTTTTCTATGCTCTCTATTCTATTAATGTTGTACAATATAACTACCTAGTTTCATGTTGTGCAAAATATATCTTCTGTTGCTGGAGCTATTACCTAAAGAAAAACGTTCAGCATGCTGAGGGCTTAACATTCACCTTCTACCAAATACTAATAAAACTTGTACAACAGCACCAGCAGCAGCAGCAGCAGCCTCCAGCCTAAATACATTTCCCTCGGTAGCCTCTCTCTCTTTCGAAAATACATGTCCATCACTTTAAAGTTTTACTTCTTTGTGTTTATGTTTGCACTTTTAAAACGTTTTAAGTTTAGTTTTCGGTGCTATTTAAGTTTCTCTGGAGAGCATATCTGCGTTTACGTAAATGTTGTTTTACTGTAGGATGGAGCTGCTGTTTAGATTGAAAAAAGGCTATTAAAGGGAATTGCAGTAGAGAGGGTAGGGTGGTATATTTATGACCAGGTCAGGTCATACAGAGCCTTCAATGGAAAGATGAGGACATGTCTCATAGTGGAATAAACTGTAATGGTTTTGTCCTCTGAGGGGTGACCATGAGAGAGTAGATGTGTTTATATGCCTTTCTGTTTGTGTCAGGAGTTCAGTTTTGTCCTCCGTTTTGCCCCCGATCACCTCTCCTCCTGTGTCCCCTGTCTTTGTCTGTGGCCACGCCACTCACCTCCCGTGGCCACGCCCCTCACCAGTCCCAGCAGATGCAGCCACTCACCCCTGATCACCACCTGCAGGTGTGCTGCATCTCCCTGATCACCTCCCCAGACTATATGTAACCTGCCCCTGCACAACTCTGGTTGTCGGTGCATTTTTGTTTAGCCACCCGTCCGTCCTCTGTCTGCTCTCCGTCCGTCTTCCGTCAGCTCTCCGTCAGTCCTCCGTCAGTCCTGTACCTGTTCCCTAGTGATGGTGAGATGAAGCCTCATGAGGCATCGAACCACTTCAGCCAATTGGTTCGAGAAAGGGTTCATTTCTCGAAGCTTCATGTGCACACGAAACCACCTACTGGCCAAGTGTATAATCACAGGCAGCTGTATCTGATCCACATGTGATGCATTGAATTTTTGTGTCTGTTATGGCTGTTGGGAATGACTATGAATTACAAAAATGTATGACCAAATAATTTCTGTACATAAATTATCACATATGTGCATAATAAAATATTTTTTTAATGTATTCTGTGTGTGTAAATTTTCCCAAAATGGTAGTATCATATGATATGGCAGGTTGTGTAATAATGTTTTTCTGTCACTTTAGGAAAATGGCATGGGCTTAAGCAGGCAGAGGACAGTGAAAGTGCTTGAGGAACTAGGAAGAGGGGACTGAATATGCTTGTGTAACTTGGACAATGATGTACAGGACAGGGGACATTTTATTCATTTTTATTCAGAAATAACAGTTTCTCAACAGTTTTTGGTTTTGTGGATGTCCACATGTCAGAAGTAAGGCTAACAGCAGCCACCTTTTCCACTTTAGCCTTAGCCTTCTCCTTAGCTGACTCATACTTGGCCTCCACCATGGCCTTCAGAGCCTAAAGGAAAAAATATATAGTGCTGAACTGTGAGACACAATAAAGTACTCATTTGTTTCATGCATGCACCCATACATACCTGCCTTGTAGGGAGAACATAATTAGGATCCAGTTTGGACACAAATGCCCTGAATCCAACATCATCCACAATACTGAAGGGCTGTGTGTCCTTCACTATCATGGAGACGAGGGCTTCATCCAGCTCTTGTTTTCTGGTGGCTGGTTAAAAGAGAATAAATACAGTGTCTGTTACCTGTCTTTATTTGCACAATAAACAAAAGTGAACAGGGAAAAATTGTGATGGTGCATTTGTAATATTGTAATGACTTACCTTGGCTGGGTGAAGCTCCAGTTTCCTCCTTATTCTCATGCAAGGCACGGTAATGCCTTAGCATGGATGAGGTGTTGTTATTGTACCCCAACTCCTTGGAGCACAATAAACACCTCACCTTTGAATAAAATAAGAAACTGTGAAAAATACAGTTCTTGATAAGCAAACCTAATGTGTCTGAAATAGAGTTAGATTTAGCTTACCTTATTAGGAGTTATCAAATCAAAGTGTTCCCACACAGGGGAAATCCTCCTCTTCCTATCTGGCTCCATCTTATCACCTATCCTTCTCTCCTCACTCTCCTAAATCTCCAAACTATCTCTCTCTCTCTCTCTCTCTAACTTCTCCAAACTATCCAAACTCTCAACTGACCGCAACTCTCCACCAACAACCCACATTTTGAACGGAGCCTGAGGGGTCTATATTGCTGTCAAACCTCCCGGCAAAATCTGAACCACTTCCCGAAGCAGTCACGTGGTACAGCCGGGCAGCGAGGCTTCGGACGTCATCATTTTTTGGCTCCTCCCCTAAATGAAGCAAGCCTCGACACACGCTTCGAGGAAACGCCCCCTCCATTACTCGACACACGCTTCGAAGCGTCGGCACATCTCGTAACATCACTACTGTTCCCGTTCCTCCGGCCTCTGTGTCTGCTGCGGATATCCCCGTCAAAATCATCAGTTGGTGGAGTTGCCCTCCCGGCTTGGAAGATTGTTGACGCCGTCCCTTCCGCTGGTCTGCCGGCTGCCCTGTTACCCGTGTCCCCCTGGAGCTGTTGGTTTAGTTGCCCTCCCGACTGGACGTAAAGTGGACACGCTCGGTGCCACCTTTTGGTTTGTAGTTTTTTGTTTGTTTTTTGGACAATAAAGACTGTATTTTTGGAACTTGAAAACCTTGAGTCTGTGAGCTTGCATTTGGGTCCTGGAAAAACACCCCACCACATAACAGTTTGTGCGTGCAGATGTAGCGTAATACTTTTTCTGTGGGTGAGGGCACTTACATCTACACTGCATATAAAACCACATAATATGGTATGCACTTTAAAATAGGACGGATGACATTAAGCGGCATTGTTGTGAACACTATTCAATCTGCACATTTTTAGATGATTTGCTTAGTTTATGTATTATTTGACAGAAACTAACATTTTAGATGAATATTGAAATTTAAGCCACACTTAAATATGTATTTCATATGCACATGCATTTAGTTATTGCACTAAATAATGTGTTGATAGCATAAACACATTTATGAACTAAATTATTTCACAAAGTCAAACTAAATTTTTAGTTTGAAAGTTTGAAATGATGAAACAACAGTTTGTCATCTGCACCTGCACACAATATTCCCTTTATAAAGCACAATCTCCCTGGAAATGTACGTGCGTAGGTCCGCCTCATATCCCACCTTCAACACGGCCACATTTAACCATAAATGGTGAATGCAAAGCATGAAATGAATGTTTATGCATCCAAAATTAGTCATGTGGCTCTGGTTCTTTGGTGAATCATGACAACAACAGAGAGGAAAACCCGGAAATGTGATTTTTTTTTTTTCCGATACAGAAATTGAGGTGTTTGTGGACGAGGCAGAGGATATAGTAAGTAAGATTATATAATATAGCACCCTTCACAAAGTCACAGTGCTTTCCAGCAGAAATAATAGCAGAATACAACAATATTAAAAGCAACATACAATCACAGTACACAACAACCACTGAAATACAAGCACTAGAATCTGAAAAGATATGTCTTCAGACGTCTTTTGAAAGGGTCAGTAGACACTACCAAACGTACATCAAGGGGAACAGCGCTCCACAGAGTTGGAGCAACCGTTTCAAAAGCGCAATCACCTTTAGTTTTCAAATGAGTGCGCAGGACAGACAGTAAGCCCTGATCAGAAGACCTAAGTGACCTACTGGTGGTATAATGGAGCAAAAATCAATATTATGACAGCAAGAGTGACTTTAGTTTATGACAACAATTCCCTTTAGGTTTGACCAGATGGAAATTAGAATATTCCAAGAACAGTGCAGTACTATAAGTATTGTGTTCATGCTAAATTTTAATCATCATGTCATCCACCTTGGGCCTTACTTTAGCATAACTTCAGGTGACATGTTCCCGTTGGCCCATCAGACCCTATGTTTTCCATGAAATACATTATGTCACTTCTGTTTCTTCTGATGGCTAAGCTTGCAGTGGGGAGAGAAAGTGTCGTCCAACTTGTAAAACACATTGTTAGTTCAACTTAAAATCTAGCTTCCTGCAATGGGTATTCTGAGTCAAACAATGACAGCGTAATATACAGTGAAGCTGACATTGACTGCATATATATCAGGACAAATGGGAACTGCAGGCTGCCATACATTAAACAAAGAAAAAAAACTGTAATGACTTTTAACATTTTATTTGATGCAAAATACTTTGTACAGCTGGATAAACCTGTGATTTAAGTGCTAAAACAAAGCTAACATACATCCACAAACATCTGAACACACTCATACATTGTACATAGCAGGGGAAAGACGGCTCAATCTTGTCCTCTCAGAGACAACAGAATAATTAAAACTCAGGTAAATGCGCCCTGTTGTCTTGACTAAAGAGGAGAGGGAGAAGTAAAGAAAAGCAAGGGCAGTGCTGTGCATGCCTTCCACATCTCCAATATTTGTGCAGGATGGTGTTGACTTGAGACCAGGAGTTGAGAACAGATGGGCATGAAGTGGTCAAGGAAGAGAAACCACCCTGCTTGCATAGCATTACTGTAAAGTACATCATCATACTTTTACCCAACATCTGCCTCTGTCTGGCTGAGCTCATCAACAAAATGTACCATGAATGAAACGTCCCACTGATATTGCTCCTCAGGGAGATCTAAAAATCTCTTCTGCCTCTTGGGAAAGCTAGCATGCTGCTCATGAAATGATATAAAGAAGAAAATCCTTGGTATGAACACAACCCTTACTTTTTCATGGAAGAAGTTTTAAACAAACTAGGCCCTTGATTAGTTAAATCTCTATGAGGTCTTTTTTTGTATTAACTATTTTTGGCCTTCTCGCCAGCGGCAGATGTAACCAGAGGCATTGTGTTGTCTGTTGAGATGTTCGTCCATCCTGTTCTAGGAAATGCCTTCAGAAACTTTCATAAAATGTTAACTTGGACTAAGGGCTGAACTGATTAGATTCTGGTGGTCAACTGGTCAAGATCACTGTGACCTCACATCTATCCATTATTGTGAGTGTAATATCTCAGGATCGTACTTAAAGGGAATGTCTTCCCGTTTGGCATGAACGTTCACTCAAAAGAAAAAAATCATTGCTGGTGATCAAAGGTCAGAGGTCGCAGTTACTTCGCATCCATCCTTTTCTTGTTAACATGGTATCTCAGGAACGCCTCACAGGCACTTTCTCAAATGTGGCACAAATGTTCACTTGGATTCAAGGATAAACCAATTTGATTTTGTTGATTGAAGGTCAAAAGTCACTGTGACCCCACAAAACACAACTGAAGAATTCATTCCACCAGAATTTCACACATTGTAATGGAAAAAAACAAGGAAATCTTATATCCAAAAGGTCAAAGAGTCAACTTCATTGACATCAAAATGTTGAAAAAATACTTTTCTGGCCATTATTCAACAGCACAGCTCAGGGACAGAGGGGAAGATGCGACCATATTTCACATTTTCTGTCCTGTCAAGTTGAAAATGTTTGTGAACCATTTATATGTGGACATACATAGATTTTACCATATTTTAAAAAGTGACTGTATCATATTTGTTTTCCATAAATACATGACGTCCATTTTAGGTGTTTATTTTGTTTTTTATTGTGGCAGATTACCATATTTTTAACTTCATGTACATAAGTAGAGCAATATTTTGAAAATTTGCATCACAGCATGGTTGGCCTGAATTTCTGCTACGGCTGTACCTTTCTCATACTCAGTCAGATACTCTGGGGCAGCCTAGCTAACAAAAATCTGGAAAATAGGCATCAGTATTTGCAGCTCACTGGGTATGAAGATGTGTATCAATGAAGTATGTGTGCACTGCCAGGTTGCTGATATGTTACATCCTTCTATGTTGTCATTTCTACACATCTGTAGGTCTCTATGCTCTCGCTGCCTGCTGAGTGACTGGGGCAGATCAGAGTAATGGAAGAGAGAATGAATCCAGACACCAATCAGCTTCCCCACTGGATTCACCAAAAACCCTACTAAACTCTATAAAATCCCATTATTCTGCCACCTGTGGGACAGAAGTTCCATGATCTTAATTTGGATATCAGATTTAGAAAATGTATGTAAAAACAAGTGTCAGTTTGCTTGCCTTTGGCTGATTTTCATGAGTAAGTATATAAAGTTTACCTGTATAATATCAAAAGTCATAAAATTCTTTACAGTAAAAAAGAACTAATAACAAAAAAAAGAACGAGACCAAGACCTGAACACTGTTGCTCGGCTCATGACTGCAACTGAGTCTATTTCAATCACACATCATGCAATATTGCAAGGCCATTATATTACAAAACGTTTCCAAAAACCGACACAAGCTGGTAAAAAGGGGTTGCTAATTGTAAAACTCATTAGAAACACTGCATGTGACAAGAGAAAGGGGGAAACATAAACAAACAAAAAAACACAACACAACCCACCCACACACAGACACACACACCAAAGCAATAAAGTAGAACTCTTTGGGTACTGGAAAGAAGGCTGTGTCGGTAGAACACTGTGTCGGTACAACACTGTGTCGGTTCTTTTTGTATTCGTGATTTGCACTTCGGGACTGTATATTTTTGTTGTTGCGTTTTCACTTTTTGTGTTTGTGATTTGCACTTCAGGACTGCTCCTTAATGTTGCTGTGCTTTTTGTTTTTGTTTTTGCGCTTTACACTTCAGGACTGTAAATATTTGTTGTCGTGTTTTTGTTTTTTTATTTGCGCTTTGCACTTCAGGGCTGCTCATTTTTGTGGTTGTATTTTCTTTTTGTTGTTGTGTTTTGCACAACTTTACTATTCCACCTTACTGGACAGTATATCTGCATATGTTACTGACTTAATCAGGTGCAGAGGGCTTCGCTGCTGCACCAAACTTCAGAGGTAGTAGCTGTGGCGATTTGTCACCATGGGGACAGATTCTTTTTCTGGGGTTCTGAAATAAAAAATGAACCTCTCCCCTCTAATTCTCTCGCTCTCCCTTTCTCCAGAGTTCTGTGATTAAATGAATCTTTCTTTAGGATGTGGGTCAGTCCGCCTCCATTCCCCCCTCACATCCGCCGCCACTCTCTACAATCTGGCTGAGATGGATTGCTCCATCACTGTCACAAGGTGCCCAGATTGGGTGCCAAAGCCACTAACAAAGACAAGAAACACATTTCTCTACCTTATTAATACTTTTGCCTGGTTTGGCCTTTGTGGATGGATACAGTGCATCCGGAAAGTATTCACGGCGCTTCACTTTTTACACATTTTGTTATGTTACAGCCTTATTCCAAAATGGATTAAATTCATTTTTTTCCTCAAAATTCTACACGCAATACCCTATAATGACAAAGTGAAAATAGTTTGTTTAAAATTTTTGCAAATCTATTAAAAATAAATAACGAAAATATAATACGTACATAAATATTCACAGCCTTTGCTCAATACTTTGTTGAAGCACCTTTGGCAGAAATTACAGCCTCAAGTCTTTTTGAGTATGATGCTACAAGCTTGGCACACCTATTCTTGGGCAGTTTCTCCCGTTCTTCTTTGCAGGACCTCTCAAGCTCCATCAGGTTGGATGGGGAGCGTCGGTGAACAACCATTTTCAGATCTCTCCAGAGATGTTCAATCTGGTTTAAGTCTGGGCTCTGGCTGGGCCTCTCAAAGACGTTCACAGAGATGTCCCGAAGCCACTCCTTTGTTATCTTGGCTGTGTGCTTCGGGTCGTTGTCCTGTTGGAAGATGAACCTTCGCCCCAGTCTGAGGTCCAGAGTGCTCCGGAGAAGGTTTTCATCAAGGATGTCTCTGTACATTGCTGCATTCATCTTTCCCTCCATCCTGACTAGTCTCCCAGTTCCTGCCGCTGAAAAACATCCCCACAGCATGATGCTGCCACCACCATGCTTCACCGTAGAGATGGTATTGGCCAGGTGATGAGCGGTGCCTGGTTTCCTCCAAACATGACGCTTGGCATTCAGGCCAAAGAGTTCAATCTTTGTTTCATCAGACCAGAGAATTTAGTTTCTCATGGTCTGACAGTCCTTCAGGTGCCTTTTGATAAACTCCAGGTGGGCTGTCATGAGCCTTTTACTGAGGAGTGGCTTCCGTCTGGCCACTCTACCATACAGGCCTGCTTGGTGGAGTGCTGCAGAGATGGCTGTCCTTCTGGAAGGTTCTCCTCTCTCCACAGAGCAACGTTGGAGCTCTGTCAGAGTGACCATCGGGTTCTTGGTCACCTCCCTGACTAAGGCCCTTCTCCCCCGATCGCTCAGTTTGGCCAAGCGGCCAACTCTAGGAAGAGTCCTGGTGGTTCCAAACTTCTTCCATTTACGGATGATGGAGGCCACTGTGCTCATTGGGACCTTCAATGCGGCAGACATTTTTCTGTACCCTTCCCCAGATCTGTGCCTCGATACAATCCTGTCTCGGAGGTCTACAGACAATTCTTTGGACTTCATGGCTTGGTTTGTGCTCTGACATGCACTGTCAACTGTGGGACCTTATATAGACGGTGTGTGTCTTTCCAAATCATGTCCAATCAACTGAATTTACCACAGGTGGACTCCAATCAAGTTGTAGAAACATCTCAAGGATGATCAGTGGAAACAGGATGCACCTGAGCTCAATTTTGAGTGTAATGGCAAAGTCTGTGAATACTTATGTACATGTGATTTTTTTTTTTTTCGTTTTTGATTTTTAATAGATTTGCAAAAATTTCAATTTTTTTTATTTCACGTTGTCATTATGGGGTATTGTGTGTAGAATTTTGAGGGAAAAATGAATTTAATCCATTTTGGAATAAGGCTGTAATATAACAAAATGTGGAAAAAGTGAAGCGCTGTGAATACTTTCTGGATGCACTGTATGTTTGGATGTATTGCGTCTTTAGGTGTGTATCTTAGTGAAGAATAAATTGTAATGTCAATGTTCCTCTAACATTAATCAGTGATTTGAGTCTCAAAGATAAACACAAATAGGAAACAGAGTGCACAGCATAATAATAATCTTTTCTTTTGAGGCAATAATAACATGGCAATATCACATTTCAGATGTTGTGCCCAGTTTTACAGTAACAAAGTCAGGACAAAAAGGACATCTGCCCTCAATATAACCAGAAAACAGTTAAACAGATTTTTATAAATCTGTTAAATTCTTAAAAAGAAACAACATAAAACACATCATAAAATACTTTAAGAAAAAGCAATTAAACAACAAATGGGGCTATAACGCCTGTACAACTGTTGGATTGCAGCCCAGTATTATGGCAAAGCATGTGATACACTTGTGAGTCCACTAGAAGTTAATGTGTCAGTGTCACGTTGTGCCTCACTCCGGCATGAGAAGTACATGCATGTTTGAACAGGGTGGAAGAAGGATGTCATTTAATGGAGGTCATTTGGGAAAATATAAAAGTGCTGCCAGAAAAATATTTAGTATGTCGCAATACATAGTATGTAAAATGTAGTATGCCAAAAATACCACAATGTTGTACTGCATTCCATCGTATTTTGCTACATGCAGGCCAACGTGCTTCTCTGGCTGTTCTGACCCACAATCCTCAGCGCAGCGGAAGATATGTCATATCGACTGAGCCGTGGAGAGAGTTGGTGGCGCTAATGCGCCACCCAATTAAAAAGCAATTAATTGCAATTTAAAAAAGGAAGAAGAAGAATAAGAGGAATTAAAAGGAAGCATAAGGAAACGTGTGCGTTACCTCATGCGCGTCTTAGCTGCTGCTTGCTTGCATGTGTGTATCCACACCTGCTGGCGTGAGCCGTGAGACACAGATGAGACTCACATCTCAGAAGGCAATGTGGCTGCTATAAACCATTAATATGGATGCTGAAATCAAATAACGCCACGCAGCAACAGGTAATGCATACACCACGCAGGCAGTGTGCTCCAGGCTTTGCGTTACTAGTTCCAAACCACATAATTTTGAATTTTATTTCAAATGTAGATCCTGACGGATATGAAGTTCAAGGCCTATTTTTATTATGAAGTAGAACGTCCCAATTCTATGCATACAGGTAGCTGCATTACATACTGGAAGTAAAAAGAAAAAGTATGCGATTTCGGAACCCAGCTCAGGTGTGGGGGCAGAGGAGAGCCCAGGCAGATAAACAGTGGGCTGATGTCTGAGTTTTTGCTCTTTATGTTTCTAGTTTATTGTAGAAAGACCTTAAAGTAGGGTTGATCATCCAAAAACCTTCACCAATGATTTAAACATAGAGAAATATTGTCGTTATGTATGCATTATTATGCTATGATTATGATTATGCTATGGTCTGGCCCACTTGAGATCAAAGTGGGCAGTATGTGGCCCCTTAACTAAAATGAGTTTGACACCCCTGCCTTTAGGCCATAATTAGAATGCTGACTGTGCACCAGTTTGTGTTTCGAGGCTTTTAAAGCTCCCACAATCAAACAGGTGTTTGCATTTATTCTGAAAAATTATACCTCTACTTAGTCTTAAGTTGGGCACAGCCATGCTGAGAAGTTACTGAATTCACTAACTCTGTTCACCTCAAAACACCATAAACATTGTGAATTATTCTTCCATAATGGGTGTAACAATCAGGAGAGTTACCGTGCTTCTAATCAGGCTGTCTGAACACAATGAACAGTCCCGAGAAGATGTCTGACTAACCAAAAATGGTAGAAACTCCTGTGTGAATTGTAAACCATGCAGGTGCTTCAGTTTGGGAAGTTATCCCTCTCGACAGATTATTTGTATTTATATTATCCTGAGTTCCCATTGTGAGAGGGGTGATTTTGAAAATGTCTCATGAAAAAAAGTGTTTCTGATACTGTTTTCTGTTACTCTTCTATAAAGGTAAAAGTCCGTAACTTTTGTGGCAAGAAACATTGCTCCATCTGTGGGGATGTAAACATTTGTCTGAATGCATCAAAGACGTAGATACAGCATCCATTTTTGTTTTTAATGAATCATTTTCAAAATAGAACAAAAAGTAAGCTGAGCCACAGTCAGATTGGCAGAAAGCAGCAACAAAAAGAAGAGGTGAGAATAAATAAACTCACAGCACGGACAACAGGTGCGCTTATAGTCGTTTAAGTGATATTATGTACGGTCACATTCGCGTTCTTGATATTTTTTACATTTATTGTGTGAACTCACATATTGTGGCAGTCCTTTCTTCTGACACAAATAAAAAAGTGTGACTGAGCTGTCTATGTCAGTGGGGATGTTGACGAGCTGACTTTGATTTGAATTAATGTGAAAAATAATATGGCAAAATAAAAAAGGCAACACCATATGAAAAAATACTGCCATATTCAGTTGTATTTCTATGTATCAAATCCATTCTTAAAATAATATTTTATGTTACACAGCATGTTTTTGGAGCACTGGGCTCACAGAGAATATTTTACTCAACGACAATAGTGTCCAAAAGTCAGAAACCATATCAAAAATTGTCATGTCATATCTTTAAGTGAACAGGGATATAAAGTTTGGGGAAAACACAGGTTCTGACATGTGATATGAAGAATTAATGAAGTGTTTCAGATTCAGAACTTTTTCAGTGTCAGCAGTCAAATTTAAGCAAATTAGTGGCATTCAAATGTTGACTCCTTAGCACGCAACAGATCAGATTTCCTTGAGTTGTTTTCTTCCATCAAAGCAGCCTTCAGATGACGCTCAGGTGGATTTGATTCACTCATTAGAGGCTTGGTCATGATAATCAACTTACAGCTATCGTCTGTTCTAAATAAGGCTGTTTCCAGCAGAACATTGCTTACTATGTCACATTATGATAGTGAGAAACATGACATCAGAAGAAAATAGAAAAGTGTCAGAAGTAAAAGTGTTATTTTAAACAAAAGGTTTATGAGGTGGTGCATGACATTCTAAAGCACTTGGTAGAAACCGGATCAGTTATATCACAATTAAGCAGACCGAATGTGACCATCAGAGGATTAATACAAGAAACTTTGCTCATTGAGATACCCAAAGAAACTTCATCACAGGTACAGAATATGCAAAATAAAGAACGCAAGAGTCCAATCAGCAAAAGTCACATCAGAAGAAGTTGTCTCAGAGGCATATTATAAACCACTTCTTAGGAGAGGAAACAAGGCCAAATGCTTGGGGTGGCTCTATACTACATCCTAGACATACCAGAAATTCCCAGTGGATGACTGGAAAGAAGTACTATTTACATGCTCTTTCTTTGTCAAAACTAAACAAAACAAAAAAAGTGTAATGGCATCTAATTTACTAGTTCTGTAAGATGTTCAACTCCACACAAATCTCTCACATGGTCTGTACTATTGCATTAAATTGCATTATATTGCATATTGCCACAGCACAAACTTAACACAAACTACTCAAAGAGTACTCTCAACAAAACTGAATTTTTGAATTCAGTATTTATTGCAGTGCTACTGTATTGCATTACATCAGACATGTGTTTCTCTGTTATTTATCTGTTTACTCAGTGTATTAAGCAGGGTAACAGTGTCATCATCCTCCTAAATGTTGCACCTTGCCATGTGCTAAATTCACATCTCTGATATCCTTTAACACTTGTGCAAAAAGTCTTCACCTGTTCTCTTCTGGCTAATGATATCACAACAGAGAGGTGCAGAGTAATGAGACAGGGAAGCTAGCTGCCCCGGCACAAGCAGCGAAGTCTATTTTTACCCTGGTGACCTATTCCTACTGGTTGCCAGGACAACCACAGTGACATTGTTTAGTCAGATTCTTCGAGCTTCTTTGCAGCAGCATCCATATTTAAAGCATTGTCTACTGTCAATCAGCTTTATTGGCCAAGTATGTTAACACATTTTGACTGCATGTATCTGGAGAGATATGGATCTAAACTGCAACTTGATTGGCTACTGTGGGGTGTTTTTTCTATATTTCTATATATGCCCCTCTTAATAGGTGTACGTGTGTGTAATGTAATGTAACTTAAGCAATGTTACACTCGAGGGTGTGCTTTAACGTCATTATTGGCACTTCAGTGATGCTTACGGACTTCATCACTGTCATGCCAATAATGACATTAAAGCACACCCTCGAATGTAATATTGCGATTAGACAAAAAGTTACCATCTAAATAGAATGTGTAATCAAAATGTATTCATATTGTGGGGCAATTTACCTCTAAAATATACAACTTTTTGTTCGTGTGATCTCTGTTTCCATGGCAATACATGGGGTGTGACTAACAACTAGAAAACAATCAGTCGCATCAGTAGTAGTGAATGTAATCTATGCGATGTTTACCATTCCAGGGAGTAATCCGACCCTTAGCAATGGCATAGCAACAGAGACGAGATCTAGTCAGTTTTATTGCTTTCTAGCGATCGTTTCTCAAACTGAAAAAATACAGCACATAGAAACACTAAACTGCTTAGCTCGATCAATTTTGTTGAATGAATTTTTAAGATTTTAGCAGAGTGTCATGAGTTAAAACATAACCAGAGTGTCATGAGTTAAAACATAACCAGTCAAGCTGTCCGAATATTTAGGATATTAAGTGTGCAACTTTTAATGGTTTTACGGTACAGATGCTGTGAGCGACAAAAAGGGACCAAAAGAGACTCGATTTCACCAAATGGGTCACATTTAATTGACCTATAACAAGTAAAAGACAACATTATATTGCATATTATATGAAATTAGATTCCAATTATATATTCCCATTGAGAAAGCAGAGTGATATTTGTAGTGATGAGCAGGGTGTGCTGTTATGCTGATTTGAGCACGTTCCAAATGTACAGTTGACCAATCAGATCGGTGGGTCGGAACTAATTGTTGTATAATGCAGTTTTACAGGCTGTATCTTTGCTTGACCATTACTGCTTTTGCTAATATGTACCGTTCTTGTACTTGTGGGCCTGTGGCAGATGACCATATAGGCAAATTCATGACGAGGTGACGTCAGCTCGTCACTAACAAAGTGTTCAAAGCTGTTCAAAGCCTGCTCTTTTTTTTCTCAAAGGAATTACTTTCGATAAATGAATAAAAAAAACATTAGCTAAATGAAAACATTATTCTGATGGTTCATTATACTGTATGTTATAATGGATAATGTACTTATGCATCATGTTGTAGAGCAAATGGCCAACCACATATGTTGGGGGACAGTATTCTTGCCCAAACAATTTTCATGCTGTTGGCAATATATATCCATATTTTTATATCTTTATATGTTAAATATGAAAAAGCATAATGGGTCATTTTTAAACATCAAATATGTTATAGATACATTGACAGCAACAAGACTGTCCCTAAATATATGCTGTTGCAGAGCATTGGCTATGTGCATTATCCATTATAACACACTGTATAATGTGCCTTCAGAATAATGTTTTTTCCATTTAATGCTGCCAAGATTATCTGTCGTCCTGGAAGAGGTTTCAGGAGACAGACAGACAGTAAGTACAGTAGAAAAGACAGCGAGAGGAGGATCACTGTTATTTGATTTTGATGCAGAGAGTGAAGCAGAGAGGCAGAAAGAGGCCGGCATCAGTTTATGAGCCAGAATGTGGGTGGTGATATTGACTGGTGTTTCATTACTCTTGAATAGGCTATTGATCAACCTGTTATGAAGTTTTGTGTATTTCTGTAGAACACACTGCACACACACACAAACGTCCACAAGCACTGTGCTGACAACAGGCCCGCCTCTCAATGCAATGATTGATTGACAGACATTTTGTCTCTCTCTCTATCACTCTGACATGTAGCAATGCCCACACACAAACACACAATCAAACTGCAGTACAAAACTTCTCCTACACCAACACCCTGTCTTTCTACCACAAATACACCCACACACACCAACATACAATACCTTCAGTCTTTCTCATCTGCAGCCTCCGATCACAATGCTATCTCTGCTCATTATGTCTCCTTTGTGTCGCTGCCCTGCTGCCAAGAGCGATGGGGCCAGAGCTTCTATTGTTCAAGGCCCTGTCTATCAAGCCGCAGTGCTGGCTTATCAAAATGAACATTACCATAACACTGGACCCGTTGGCATCTCAGACACAAAATAAAGGAAATACCAAAGGTGAGTGAAGCAAAGACCACAATACAGCTCCACATAATGATGTCTTGACATTTCCAGAGCGGCAGGTAATGAAGGGCTAATAACGTTCTTGGTCTATGTGTGTGTGTGTTTGTGTATTTGTATGTTTTTTATTGGCATATGTTTTTTAGAAATACTGACAAGTTAGTGAGGATTTGTCCAACTTTGTCATTCCTTAATTTGTAGTAAAATAAGGCACTGGTCAGCATGAGGATTCCTGTTTCTGTGATGCAAGAGAAGATAACTGAATGTCTGTTAAACCCCTGCCCACTTAGAGTAATATTTATGCTGGCAGGTCTGTCTTTTTCTGTAAGTATTGATTTGGAAAGTGATGTGCAGCCAATGTTATCAGAGATTAGATTACTTACCCAAAAAATTGGACACTATTTACCCTGAAAGTTCTTGTGAGGTAAACATCAAAACATAATGTTTGACAATGGGATTGTTAGTCTGTGTGAGTTTACTTTTTCTTTGTCATATTTAAAGCCTTCACACACTGGGGGTGTGAAAAATGAATGTCACAAAAATGAATGATAATTGTTTTGCCCTTTGTCCTAACACCTGGTTGCTAGACACACAAACAATCAACATTCAGTCAGACCACTCACTTTTGAAATGCTAATTGCAGCAGCCGAACACAGAGGTTGGTGTCTAGGCTCCGGCTTCATAATTCCATGCAGATGTGATAACATAGAAATATTGGGGAGTGATGAGAAAATATCTTGGCCCACCCATGCAGTACTAGGCTACTGACGCAGGGCAGCAGTGTCATAGACAGGCAAGTGTGTGAAACGGAATTTTTAAAAAAAATTTAAATAGACTGCCGTATTGGGAGGGTGTGATGACTTCGGAGTATGAGGCACGTCACATGTTTCAGAGCAGAGCAGCTCGAGCAGGCTGCCTGAACCAGCTTGCAAGTATCGCTATCTTTGGCATCAGAAGTTTTGATGTGACATCCGTTCCACTTTTACACAATGTGATTGGTTAATGCTTTTATTTGTGGTGCAAAAGCTCAGAAAAATGTATTTCCTTCCTTCCTTCCAAAATAAAGAGCTCCCATTTAATAAAGACATTTTTAATAACAGGATAAAAAAAAAAAACCTCCAGGTCTTTAAGTATTCAATGAAATTACAATTTAATTAACAAACTAACTAACTAAAGCTAACAACATCTGCAATATCAATGGTCATCAGGTAGAAATGAGAGACCTGCTACTTGCCTTTGTAAACTGTATTTTCAAGTGCAGCAAAAATGATGAAGGACGAGAGTCTGAGTGAACTATCATTTTAGGATTATCATTTAGTTTAAGCTAGTTTGAAACACTTTAGAGCTGACTTTTTGGAAGTTTGCATTGGTTGATGAAAGAGAGATACAGTGGTACTAAAATGATGTCAAAGAAAATTGCGGTTATTTTTAAGAAAGGCAAGGTAGGACACATGCAAAGCAAAAACTTGTTTATGGGATTAAGGTCAACACTCTCGGTGAAAATTTTCTCCTGAGCAAAATAAAGGCATCAGACATGCTTCAGATCAATATCCTGCTCAAAGATTCATGTCTTCTGTCACATCTTTTTTCTTTGTTTGTTTGTTTTGTTCTGTTATTTCTTTGTTTTGTGTTAAGGTTTGCATTCAGAATTCCTGTGTATACTTTAGAGGTCATAACTCTATCAATAAATACAAGTTCACCTCAATCATTGTAATCACTGTAAACAGCCCCAGACTTCCCTGTTTTACCCTTTTACCCTTAGTGCAGTCTGGTTGGAATTCTTCCCCTGGCTTTCTCCATACAATCGTTCTACCAGCAGATACATGCAGGATGAAATTGGATTCATCCAGAAATAAAATGGATCTCGAAAAGCTGCAGTCTTTCTGTGCACGTTGTTATGAGAATTTCGGTGCCTTAATGTTTGAGCTCGTGAATTGTTTCTATCACTTTCTTTGCCCTCATACTCATGAATCCTCTTTTGAATGGTCAACTTGTGTCTAATTATTCTTTATGACTTATGAGTCATACCTGTTTTCCTTAAGGTTACTCAGTTGTGTGGACTAGCATTCTCCTGGATTTACTGGGTGTAAGTATGAGCATGCTGTTCACAGTTACAAGTCCTCCTGATCTGACAATGTATTGGCTTTTTGGCTTGACCTTTTTATTTTATTTATATTTTTACAATTGTCTTTAACTAATCAAAGTCAATGTAATTTATTTTATTATATTTTATTGGATATACTGTGCATTTATATATTTAACATTTTTTTTTACTGTTATTTTATTTCTTTCCTGTATCTATAAATGCTGCTGTAGCGAAATAATTTCCCCTTGGGGATTAATAAAGTATCTGCCTGCCTGCCTGCCTGCCTGCCTGTCTGTCTGTCTGTCTATCTATCTATCTATCTATCTATCTATCTATCTATCTATCTAATTGACTTGACAATGCATGACATCAATAGCCTTAAATTCATTCAGGTGTCCTCAGCAGAGCAACCACAGCTGGAATTTATCACAAATTACAATGGGGACGTTTCACAAAGACTGCCAATCAAAACTTATCAAACTTTTCCAGTGAGAGGAACTAGAGAGATACGAAGATTTAGTGAATTTATTAGAAACTTTTTGTTTGAAAAAGGTCTTTTTTTATTGATCAACTACCAGTTTGTCTAATATTTTATTAAAAACCTTATGAACCTGAAGTTTGCTGATACTTTAACTTTTCAAATACATTTTGGATTCACTGTACATAAGAGGGGATTGCAAATGCAAATGTGCGTGTCAATGAGAGGAATCTGTGTACTTAGAGTAAATGTATTTATTTATGACTGTATTTATGTTTGTCTGCAGGACTGTCAGTCAGTGTGTGGGTATGTTGACAAGTGACCTGCTGTTTTAAAATATTCATTGGTCCATTTCCCTAGATGCAAATTTCATCCACAGAATCTGATTACAAGCAAAAGTTTACCGATTGCTTCTTTCTCACACACACACACACACACACACACACACACACACACACACACACACACACACACACACACACACACACACACACACACACACACACACACACACACACAGAGGTCCATTTCCCTAGATGCAAATTTCATCCACAGAATCTGATTACATGCAAAAGTTTACCCATCGCTTCTTTCACACACACACACACACACACACACACACACACACACACACACACACACACACACAGCAGTAGTCACAATTTGAAGAGAGCAAAGTCACTTCCACCCACCCTTGGACAAAGGTGTGTGATTATGCTTTGCTCTGTCTCTGGCTTGATACTTCCTGTCTCTGTCTCTCTGTCAGACTCCCATCTGTCTGTCTATCTTCTATGTGCCACTTCATTGTTAATCAGTCGCATTTACTCAAGGCGCTTGCCAAAAGAGCGCTGCTATCAGTACTCAGTTCTAAATGTTGGCTTTGCTTGTGAGGATTGGATGAAGGTACCATTGCAGACATTGCTGAAACAGTGGGGTGTCTGTGAAGAGGTACACAGACAAAAAGGAGAATTCTGTATGAATATAAAAACTCATCCCAGATGAACCACAATGAACAATAGCAGTGCCGATATCCAACATATTCAACTGTTTTGGATAAATCATTTCATGTTTAAACCTATTTACACATCTGAGCCCATCATACTTAATGAATGAATCATTCTCCCAGCACCAAAAACCATGTGTACTTCTCATGTTGTATATTACTTTTGCTCTCTTTTTATGTAAGGTTTTATACAACCTCAAAGACATACGTTCCCATGAAGCTTTACTTAAAAAAAATGTATTTGCACAATTTACAACGTTCAATTCACACCCATTTTCTTCCAGACTGCTTTCATGACCAGCTGTGATCCCAAATATCATATACAACACAAATACAGCATGCACATGCGCAAAAACATATAGCGGCAGAGGTATATAAGTGTAAAGTGCAGATGCACAACAACCCTGTCACATACAGATGGACACTCACAGAAGTGCTCCCTGTGTGCGAACATAAGTACAAGCATATACTGTGTGTACACAGAGGCACAGAAGTACAAAGGCACACACAAGGGAATAGCATACCAATCCTCTTAAGTCTCCCCCTGTTGCTCTGAGCTTTGATCAGTATCCTCCACAGCCCATGACCACCCCACACAGATACAGTCCGCAAGTGTCTTTCTCTCTTACCGAAGCAGAACGATCACTGGAAGTCACACTGTCAGGCATTGTCGGCGGATGATAGTACAATTATGCACCGCTGCTTGTTGGCCAAAATCACCAGATACATACATTTCCATATTCATGCTTGTTATTTCTAGTTAAAAGGTCACCTTCTCAGCAGCTATTTGCATAGCAGAGGGGTGCAGGGAGGTGAGTCATTGATGTGTCACAGAAATGATGCCAGCGATGTTTCAGATGGATTACGTTTTTTGTTGTCCTCAAACACAAGCTGTTGCTTTGCCTGCTTTGTCCTGTTTTTCCTTTGCAAATTCCTGAAAATAGTTGCTAGCAAGGACATTTTAAATTACAATTATTTCTATGATATGTGATATTCTCAGTCTCTCTTCACATGTACAATTTAGATAAAATAGCAGTCATATGCTATTGTAGTATTGTTTAGCCTGTACGGTACTGTTCTAATGTCAACAACAATTGTGATATTTTAGACTTTAAAAAAAAATTGAGTCATTATAGCATTAGCCAATACTCAGACATATACTATAATACTATAGACACAATCATAGGAAACATTGTTGTGATAACCATCCCTTGAAGTTAGTTTTTAAATGATTGGTACCAAGCTACTAAAAGATTATATTTTACAGCTGGAAAAAAAGCCACAAAAAAAGCCACAAAAAACAATATGTCAGTGATTTTTTTATGGAAAATGTATAATGAAAATGTATTTACCTCTTGGATAAGATACATTAAAACGTCTATTATATGCTAATATAATATATTTGTTTTCTCATTTTTGAGGGCAGTAGCACTTTGAATCTATTGTGATCTCTTTAATTGGAAAATAAGTAATATGTATAAATAAATAAATGTAATATAAATAAGAAATATGTTAATGGTTCTGTTTGTGTGCCTTGGTACTTTTTTGAGAGAGAACATATTTGGTTACAAACCAACAAAGACCACCAAGTAAACTTAAAGAGGCAGAAGGCAGGAGATACAGAGAGAAAGCTAAGATAACAAAGGAGGCTTTCCACAGTGACCTCTGCAATGCCTGAGGGGAATCAGTACCCCCTTTTTGCTAAACTGGCCCTTTCACCTGCCTTCCCCAAATGAGGTCCACAAAACCCTTCTCATGTCCAAGTACACAGAGGAAAGAAAGCTTGAGATGAAAACTGCAAAAGTCACTCTTTTCACATATTCTATTTTAAACTAGTTTAACTCTTTGTAATGCCTTGAAAGTATGTAGCACTGTAACTTCCTGATGATTTATTTCATTACTTCAAGGATTACATTAAAGTGAAAGACATGTAAACCATGATAATCATCCAACATGAGACCACATTGTTTGGATTCAATGGTGAATTGATTGTGACAGTGCACTCCAGTGGTTTCAGTAAATGACAAGGTGGGAGGTGGAAGTGAGGTGATGTAGTTAGAAACCTACGAAGTCCAGAAGAGGGGAGGTTGAGGTGGATAGATGGGTGGAAAAAAAACTTTGGCCTTTAACAGAGGGAACAACTATTTGTTTTTTCCATTTAAAAGTTGTTTTTATGCTTTCTAAATGTAACAGAGCCAAAAAAACATATGAAGCTTTCTTCCTGACACCATTATATGGCCATTCAGGTTGGACAGTTTGTGGGGATTATAATCATTATCCTCTAGCTGCACACTCACAGTGCTATTTAGTACACAACCACCAATGGAAACTACTTACTGCTCGATGTTCTCACAGCCAAGTTTAAGAGCTATGCTCCATTTCATCGCAATAGTCATTATCCAAACTGAAGACTCACCCTGCCAGCCAAAACTCCAGTCTGCGCTCTATTAGCCGGGCACCGCCAGCCGGTCCAGATGGCCACTGCCGGGCTCAGCCACCATGTGGCCGACTTGGACTCAGTGAGACAGAGGGGATCCTTTCACCATTCCCTCTGAATGCATGCATGACAAACACAAACACACACACATAATTACAGTTGATACACAGACATATGAGAACACAAACTGTAATTAAGACAAATGGCATCTCTGTGTCAGGGTCACCTTTGTTTAGAATCACAACTTAAAGAACTGTCTTTACCAAACAACATAAACTTGCCTGCCGTTCGAGAATTTGCCATACCCTCCTAATGTGCCATCTACCCTTTTAATCTCTCTTTATATATGACATTGTGAGTTGTAATATTTCATATTTTAGTCAGGTATTTAATAGACCAGATTAACCAAACACATGTCTGTTTATTGGGTTCATATGACTGACCCCAACTTGTGACCATCTGCACCACTGCTCATCACATATTCTAAGATAAGTAAATTATCATTCAGTTATACAATTTTAAAGCCCAGCAGTCCTACAGATACATTTTGAGACAAGATTCTTGCTTGTGAATTTGTTAACGTAAACCTATTGAGCAAAATATGCAAAGAAATGGGGAATGGTCAGAAGTGCAATAAACTCAGCTTTTTGTGGAGTGGAAGTTTGAGTAGCTGTGCAGAATCAATTTCATTGTATTGAAGCAGATATTTTCATGTTTTGTAACCCACTTGAACCTGTCCAATTTAACTTGCAGCCAAAAAGATATTCCTCTTATGTAGAACTCACCTATGAATAAAAATAGAAGAACTGGGGTGCAAAAACACAGCAGCAGCTCAAGCTGGACTCGTCATTACAAATTTCTGATATTTGGCTCCAGCAGAAGGTGTTTTGTTCCTTGAAGGGCTGGAGAGCACTAAAGATGAGTGTCTGCAGTCGACTGTGAGACATGATGAAGGTTTCTTACAGGTTTGGCTGCATTTCTGCAAATAAGGTTGGAGATTTGGACAGAATTAGTAGTCTTCTAAATGCTGAAAAGCAAATTATTTTCCAATATGCAATACCATCAGGCATCTGATTGGGGCCAAATTTATAATGCAACATGACAATGACATTAAACAGACAGCCAGGGTCATAAAGAACCATCTTCAATGACAAGAATAACAAGGAGTCCTACAACATGTGGTAATGCTCCTCATCTAAACATTAGAGTTTATCTTGGATTACATTAAGCGACATAAGCAGCACAGAGAGCCTAAAACTATCAATTGACATTTTAGAAAATGAGACAGCAGAGAGACACAGGGAGAAATAACAGAACTGGTAAATACTCGCAAATCAGCAGGGATGCAGAATTTTCTTTGGTTCACTGAGAAACCAGTCAACCATTATCATTTCAAAAGAAAACACTATTTTTCAGTCCGATAACTATACAATTACACATCATTAAGCCAAACTAAAATAACCAAACACAAGCTCAAAATAATTGCAGAGATCACAAACATGACCACCCAGTTAGACATTAGTCCCTCTTGCTGACTGCATGCTCCAGCAGTAAAAACATATGAACTGATTTACATTGCAAGGCAATGGATGTGACCATAAGGAGACTCTTTTATGCACTGTGTGTGTGTCTAAGCATGGATCTAATTAGGATTTAGGCAGTTAATGGGCAGAGGCCTGATGGTGGGTGATTGCCTGGGTCTAATGTGTAGACGACTCAAGGGGAACATCCACCCTCATGTCAACACACTTTTGCAGAAAGCTGCAGCAGCAGAGAAACTTCTCGCTCTTTACTATTACTCTCTTCTTCTTCCTTGTTTCCTTTTTTCCCCCTTCTTACTCTTTTGTTTTCTTGCATTTTTATTAAAAAATATTCATACCAACTCTCTTTTCTTCCCTGTTTTACACACACACACACACACTGACACACACACACACACACACACACACACACACACACACACACACACACACACACACACACACACACACACACACACACACACACTGCCTAATGAATAATGGCTGAAGTGAGGGCCAAAGAGGTTATTCATTTACATCCACTTCCTCCGCCTTCATTTCCCTCAGGGGGCATCACTCTTACTGAATGAATCCCAGGAGATATAAAAAAAAGGTAGCGGTGGTCAATTTGCTTTTCTCAGATGGGACAGACACAGGGCTGCAGTTATGAAGAAAGCCCTGCAGTGCTTGTATCTCCTGCAATAACTTGGGCTGCCTCAAGCACTGCTGGTCCAGTTCTACACGCCAAATGAACTCCATTGTCGCAGCCTCCAGCTTGTTCTGGTTCGGCCCTGAATTCTTGGCCATTGGCTCTCCACCCTTGAAGACTTCCGCTTATGCGGGATGAGAGCAGGGCATATTATGGCCGACTCTGACACACTGCTCTTTCTCTCTTTCAGCAGTGGAAGTTAATGGCTGACAGCCTGTCATTATGGGGTACGTGGCTCAGATTAGCAGGTTTGACAGCCCTTGAATGTGTTCGATCCACCAGGTACTTCTGGACCGTGACAGAAAGTCCAGATTATCAGTCCATCTGTGTCCACAACTAGCTGGTGGCTTCATTTATTTGATTCTACTCCTGAAATCCATGCATCTACTCCATCGCCACAATGGGAATTTTTGGGTCTGGGTATTTGGAGTCAAAACTAGAGGACGTTAAATTGTCTTTAAAGTTGATATTTAAAGACAGTTTGATAATTTCATTTAAAGCTCATTGCTTCAAGTGTGATTCCAACCTTAAGTTTGTCTTTTCTACTGGTTAAACTTTCTCTATTTGTGTAGAAGAATGGAGCTTCTATCGCTCTCTGGACCTTTGTTTTGATTCCTTAATCACAAGGCTATCACTCGCCAATCACTGTGGATGGGCATCATATAAATGCCGGTAGGGATTCTTTTAGCTCTCCCCTGATGTCAAACGCATGTCCCGCTTCCGGTCTACCTGACTTCTGCGGCTGTTGCAGATATGCACAAGTGCTGCAGTATTGTTTCTGTCAGTCGTGTACAAAATACGACAAAAAAGTCATACTATAGCATGTTGTCCAAAATAGGATAAAAAGTCATTCTATAGCATGTCGTTCAAAATAGGAAAAACAAAGTCATATTATAGCATGTCCTCAAAAGTACAAAAGAAAGTCACAGCATCACAGGCACTGCCACTTGTGCAGTGGTTAGTGCTGGAGCCTCTCAGTGAGAAGGTCATTGGTTCCATTCCTGCTGGAGACAAGCATATCAAGTCCAAAGAGTGTCATGTTGTTAAAAAATATGAAACGAAAGTCATACCCTGTGAAATATAAAGAGTCACATGTTGTTAGAAATATTAATGAAAGTTATACTATAGCATGTAGTATTCTTTAAAATGTTGTCCAAAATATAAAAACAAAGTCATACGTTCAAAATACGACAAAAAAGTCATACTATAGCATGTCGTCCAAAATATGAAAACAAAGTCATACAATAGCATGTCATTCAAAATAGGAAAAAAAAGTCGTACTATAGCATGTCGTTGGTCGTTGGTTCAATTCCCACTGGAGACAAGCACATCAGGTCCAAAAAAATGTCATTTTAAAATGTCATGACTTAAAGAAAAAAAATCATAAGTAATTTTTTTAATTACATGCTATAGCATGACTTTTGGGTCAGAGCAGGGGTCATAACTTCCACATCTATTACAGAGTTAGATGAAAGCATACAAGGATGATTTGAACCAGTGAAGGAGAAAACTATTTTAGTTTATCTACAAAAACACAAAGAGCACAATAGTTTAAATCATGTGAAGGTCAGTGTTTAGTGTCCTGACATAAATATTTAATATATTACAACATAACATTATAAATGTCGAGACCATGTGTGCCCTTTCATTTTGTATGAATACAAATTCTCCTTTTTCATTGAGGTCATTTGCTTCCTTTTTCTCCATCTCCACCAGTGAAACTTAGCCGCGCGCGCACACACACACACACACACACACACACACACACACACACACACACACACACACACACACACACACACACACACACACTTTTCCCTCCCCCACGACCATGCCTGCTGTGCCAATGTGTTGCTGTTCTAATTAAGGCTAATTTCCATTGGGGGAAGGCGACTCAGTTCATAACACCATCTGAGTGACAATAGAACTCAGACGGTGTTCTTGCACCATCAGTATGCGATCCAAAATGATGTCTGTCTGCTGCAGAGGCACAAACATCTAGGTCTATTTATAAAATTGCTGTGACTGAGATGGATGAGGGTTTTGTTTGTGTTTCCATAAGATGTTTATTAGTTCACATAATTAATGCATGTACAGTATGTGTCTGGTGTTGATATGAATGTATGTGTGTGTCTTTTAGTGTGTAAGTAATAATGTGAGTGTATGTGTGTGTGTGTCAAGAGTTTCTGCATGTTATCACTCTAAGGAGTTAAATCTTGCTCTGATCAGATAGAGAAAAACACATCAGTAACACGTGCAAGGGAACTTAGAACACAAGTTTCCAATGTACGACCTCTAAATACATGTTGATTACAAATAAGGAAATGTCTCCATGAGGAAGGAAAACATGCTACAACAACAACTAGACTAACTCACAAAAAATCTTTTCAAATAGCTAATTTTTCTAAGATGTGAAACTTTAGTTTCTTTAGTTTGTCATTTTAAATGAATGTAGTATAAGTGAATTTAATGTTGTATTGGTTTTTTTTTGGGGAGGTAAAATGAATGCCACTGTTCAGCCTGAGTCATTAAATGGGACCGCACCATGGATAAGCCTCCTACCACTACTAATTTATGTAGTGCTTTTATCCACAGTGCCTTGCTTCCCATTTCCCATGTCTCACACAGGCTCAAGCACTGATGGTGGGAGCTGCAGTCTGGGGTTAAATGTGTTGCATGAGGACACTGACATCTGGACAGGAGGAGTCGGGGGTGAACTTCCAATGTAGCAATTAACTGATCACCCGCTGTATCTGCTGCTACCAAGCTTTATCAATGTACCTGAGCATAACAATTCATTTTTTTTTTTTTTTTTTACAGATGTACCATGGGTAAAGAAAACACCATTAAACGAAAAATGTACTATTCTAAATAAAAATGTCATTTTGGAAACTAAAATGAAAAACAATGACAAAAAAACAAAACAATGATGGGTGAATAGCAGCAGAGAGTACCACGAAACAGGAGCAGTTGCACATTAGCGGTCCCTTCCAGTATCTGGACACCTCACCATGAACAGTATACAGTATTACTGCAGATCTGGCCTAATGTGAGTAGAACAGGACTGACATGACAGATACCTGATGAAAACATCAGTCATCAGGTATCTGTGAATGTTTAGCCTGCATTAGAAGTGATGGCCCTCTAACAAGGCAATATATTCTGCTGCTAAGTAGACAGGACAACAGTCTTGCTGTACAGCCCAGACAAACTCTGTTCTCAGTCTGTCCTTTCTCTCTCTCCTCCCATCTGTGTGATGAACTGTCTTTTCACAGACCCCTTTCAAAATGAATACTTCTAAGACCCCTATTGTTGCTGGTATGGCACTCCACAGTTTATGGTCCAGGATTGTAGTCATTTATAGTTCTCCGGCATATTTCAGAGAGATTAATCTGGTGGGGGAGAAAAGGAAAAAGAAAAGGAGAGCAGCTAGAATACCATCGAGAGAAGTTAAGAGTCCCACCAAGGATCCAAGCTGTGCACCTGTCTGCATCCTGAAGTGATTTATTTTGTGGAGGGATGATAATACAGTTATAATACAGGGCAAAAAGACTCTGTGGTACTGTTTGACAAATCCTTGCTGAAAACTGAGAGAGAGCAAGAGAGAAAACAACTGTCAAGTAAACTAAGATCAAGAAGTGGTGAAGACAGCTAGTGTCTTTTTATGACTAAAGCATTGTAGCATTTTCTTGCAAACAGATGTTAGGTTTACATTCAGTCTCTTTCAAGCATTGCATATATCCTTGAGGTCTAACAAACACGTTGAATGCACATTTTTCCTCATTTGTGAAGCTGATTTTGATAATATTGCTGATCCAGCATAGTTTACAGTCATGTTTACTGGTTAGTACTCTGTTACTTCAGCGCCTTCGTAGGCTCATTGCTATTTTTTGTTGCTCATTGCGTCTCATAGTAGGTCAGTGAAAAATCATGAATCCATTTGGAGGATAGTGTATTTCCTTGTACAAGTGTTTCAGCATACACACATGTATCCTTGTGTCCAGAGCACAAAAAGTAGTCAAAAGCTTCACAGGTTAGTATTAATGCACCTACTGATGCAAGTGTTAAAATCCTTCAAATCTGGTTTAGTCATCATTTTCCTATGAGAAGAGAAGTGCTGATACAAGGCTGATTTTGTTCAGGCTTTTGCAGCCTTCATTAACCTGCTTTCTGAATATCTTCATAACAGCAGCATATTCTGTTATTCAATTTCTGTGATGATGTGCAGTACCTCGTCATGTATAGGACTCTGCAGCATGCTGACTCTTTGATGCCTGCCCTATGCAAGCACAGCTCTGAAGTATGCTGTGTTTACAAAGTAAAGAGACAATATAAGGCTTTCCTTTGCTTATATTTTCTTGTGTTGACACTATAGGCCGCCTCGATTAAACATCAAAGTATCCCATCAAGACAAAATGCCTTGACCCATTGTCTGTTCTTTGAGATCTGTTCCAAGTAAACGCTGGTGCTTCTGCAAATCATATAAAGTACGCTCGCGTCATGATGTGCAAGTACACCTGTACCGCCATAGCAGTACACATTTGGTCAGAATCCCATGAATGACACATACATACTTACCTACTCTACAAGGGATATGCATGAGAGCACACTTTGCCAGATAAACACGAACAAAAATCCTCCCCTGTTTGAAAAAAAAGATGTTGCTGTGCTATAAATATGCCATAAATGCTATGAAGGACAGAAGTTCAGGGGACAAACTGATAAATGGAAAGGAAAAGAAAGTAACAAAAACACCCCCACTGTATTTTGTTCTGCAAAACAAAGATAAAGCTGCTGAAAGGTAGAGCAATGACCTCGTTCTTATGGATGTGTGATGTCTTAGACGTTGGAGGGAGAGCACTCTATGCCTTCTTTTGTATAAAAACTACTGTAAGGGTTGATTTAAAAAAAAAAAAATAAAAAAAAATTGTTCATAGGATCCCTAGCAAAGGTTTATGAAAACACAAAAGTCTGAAATTCAGTGTGAAAAAAAAATCTGATTAAACAAAACTTTCTAAAACACAATTAGTGACCAGATGTAGAAGTAGACACCAAGAAGCACATTGTTATAGAGTATGAACCGCATAGCCAAGAAAACTAATGAATGCCTGAAAAAAAAACATAATCTAAGTGTGGCAAACACTGTATTTAAATAAAAAAATTCAGCATAGAAATGTCCCCACTTGAAGATGAATTTAAATCGCACTTGGTGAAATATGCAAAGTAGCAATTCAAGAGTTTGATCAAATCTAACAATGCACTGTTCTCCAGGCAAGTTTCTTAATATCTCACATTTAAAAAACAAGGTAATTCAAAGTGCTTTAAAATAGATAAAGGCCTCAAGATAAAATGTAAAAGCCGTATGAGACAAAAGAGTTTTTAAAAAAAAGCATTAAGACAAATTTAAAAGGAGTTTAATAGAAAAATAAACTAAAAAAAGTACAAGAGTAAAAGTTACAGTGCATTGTAAGAAATTAGTAATTATTGGATTTAATGAACAGAAACTTTTTTAGCCTTTATTTAAAAGAAGTCAGAGTTGCAGCAGACCTGCCGTTCTCTGGGAGTTTTTTTTCTAAGATGTGATGAGAACAAAAAATGAGCGTTGTTTATCCAAGTTTAGTTTTTACCCTAGAGACAGAAAGCAGACCTGTCCAAGATGGATAGTCTGAATAGTTCATAACGTAGTAGCATATTACAAGTGTATTTTGTCCCTAAACCGTTCAGTACTTTTTGAACTAACAACAGTATTTTAAAAGCAGTATTTTGAAATCAATTCATTGACAGACAGGAAGCCAGTGTTAACATCTGGGAACTTGAGTGACATGATCTACTTTCTTTGACTCGCGAAGACTTGAGCAGTAGGGTTCGGAATCAGCTACTGCTTCCTGATTTTTTTTAGAGAGACTTGTAAACATATCAGTAGTGAAGTCGACTAAAGATAAACACATAGTCTTTCCAAATCCTACTGAGACACAAATCCTAATCCTTGACATGTTTTTAAAATGACAGAAGGCTGACTTTGTAATTGTCTTAATGTGCTCTTAAAATTCAGGTCTAAGTGCATAACTACACCAAGGTTTCTAGCTTGGTTTGTGTCTTTTAACTTTATTGATTGAAGCTGTGCACTAACTTTTCATCATTCTTACTTGTCTCCAAAAATAATTACTTGAGATTATAGTCCCGTGGTGATATGATTATGTAAAATTGCCTGTTATCTGCATAATTATAGTAACATATTTTGTTGTTTTCCATAATCTGAGCCAGGGAGAGGAAGTATATGTTGAACAGAAGATGCCCCAGAATGAACCCTTAGGGAACACTGCATTTCATTGTGTTTCTATTGGTATTTACTCATCTAAGTATGATGCAGACCAGTTTTGTACTCAACCAGAGTCCCACCCAGTTCTCTTGATGGTCTGGTAATGTTTCCTTGTCAACTGTGTCAAATGCAGCACTTAGATCCAGTAATACCAAGACTGAAATTCTGCTACTGTCTGTGTTTAAGTGGATGTCACTGAAGACCTTAACAAGAGCAGTCTCAGTGCTATGGTGTGGTCTAAATCGTGACTGGTAGACATTCAAACAGTTGTTTATTGCCAGAAAGCTGTTTAGCTTTTGAAAAACAGCTTTTTCAATGATTTGACTTAAAAAGTGCGAATTTGACATGGGCCTATAATTGGTCATTAGTGATCTCTCTAGACTGTTCTTTTTTGGCTAGATGATGGCAGTTTTCAGAGACTGCAGGAATGCACCTGTGAGAAGAGACATGTTGACATATTTCAGAGGATTTGAGGTCATACAATTGTAACCATTTTTGAAGAAGCCTGTTGGCAGAATATCAAGGCAGCAGCAGGAGGATTTCAGATGTCCTCCAAGTTTTTCTGGTTCACAGGATCAAATTATGTCCTGCTTGAGTTGATTTTGTCACTGAAATGGAGGTGCTGACTGCTTGTCTAATTTTCTGGATTTTGTCAGGGGTTGAATAAAGTTCTGATGTTATTGAACGATTTAAATGTGCATAACTGATGATTACCTGTGGTAAAGTGTGAAAGGGAGTCAGGAATTTCAGGGTGAATACTGCAGAGGTAAACCATTCTTTGCAAAGGCCTGCTGCCTGGCCTGATGCATCCTGGCATCAATATCAACCGTGTGAGTTACGTGTGGCATAATCAAGCTTTACTTCTCTCACTGTACTGTTTATGATGGTTAAAGGAATGTGATGATCAGCCAGCAAGTGAGAGAAGCATTGTAGAGTAGATTACAACTAATAACTTATAAACCACAGATGTAAATTGTTATGATTTTGGTTTGACTGCATCTTTAAAATTGAAGTGGGGCTGATGGAATATTAACACAATACAACACTGCTGGCTTTAATATTAATGATAAAATATATGAATCATAATTTGTTATAAAACAAAATAAAATGCATGACAATAATTACTGTAAAATCTGGCTTCACTTCACTGCTTTGCTATCATGTGTTTGTACACATGGATCAACGTTTCCATACAGGTGCACACGCTCTCCTGGCATGTGCTCTTATAAATCCCAAAGTTTCAGTGTCCATTCTGTACTTTTACAACTGATATAAAAGAGACCCCTGGAAACCTCATGTCCGAGAGGGAACAGCGGAAGAGGTGGAGGAGGCGAAGGGTGTCAAGGATAGATGGAGGACAATTCTGCTCTCAAGTGATTTTTCACACTTCAGTAAAGTCTGATCAGAAGAGGGACAAAAGCCACTCGAGATGAATGTGAAATTCAGAGTGTTTGTGTGTCAGAGAGAAAGGTAAAAGGCCTATTTTCAGATCTCCTGGCTGTACTGATATACTGAAGCAGTGTGGATTCAACTGCCCAGACCAAATATCTGGACAGTGCATTTTTTTTTTTACACAATCCTGAACACCTCACTGGCTAGAGCGCACCCTTAACTCACTTTCTTCCCTTCCTCCCTTTTAATCAATCAACAGCAACCAGGCGAATGGATTTCATCTCTGATCAGTCGGATTGTCTTGCTGATTTTCCCAAGGTGGACATTTAGCTTCAGTAACATCCGTGTTTACCTCACCTCACAGTAAGTAGATAGATCAGGGGAGACACTAAATTCCATTACTGGACCCAAACACTCTCTAAACTGTACGTTGCTGTGATTGAATGTTTCACAGTCGGGTTTAGGGTTCGGGTTAGCTATCAATTGACTATAATACACAACATAGCAAGCAATCACGGGGGATTGGCCTGGGTATGCATAACCAGCAGGGGAATTTAGTCTCCCTATAGATCCGCCTCTCCCTGCTGGCAATGAAAAGTCTCTGCAGGAGCTGGTTGCAATCACAGTGGAGCTCACAGCTTTTGGTCAGATGAAGCTGCAGGGTGGGGGGCGGGGGGGCATGCTGTATATGTGTGATGGCATGATTGAAGCAATGTTCACTAGGCTTTTAGTGAAGCTTTCATTGGTCTGAATAGCACAAAATGATGAAATGTTGTTAATTGTCTGCAGGGGCCTGTTTGTGATTGCTGTTACATTAGTGCTAGTATTTTCTTGAAAATTATTGGAATGTATAGACTTGGCAGGTTTGGTTTGGTTTAAGCAAACTCTAGACTGATTGACCTGTTCATTTAAACTCTGATATCTTAACCTTAGTGTATACCAAAACAAGGGGACCAAGACCTCATGATCTCGGTCCAAATCCAAATGAACTCGAGCCTGTGCTTTCTTAGCCCTTCAAACTGCTCCAAAGATGTCTGAATGAGCAAAACATAGGAACTATCATTAGGGTTCTGAACCAGCGTCACATCTGCCATCTCCCGGCAGCACACAGTATTTCTGTTGGTGTGTGACTTGGAGTAATTCCTGGCACTGTTTTGGACTCTTCATAGATGGTAGCTTTAGTTATATAATAAAACACTGATATCTGACAAATTACTGACACAGTAACCACAAACAGATGTCAACACAGCTACATAGTGCAACAAAACTCCACTTACAGTGTGGTCAAGCAGTTTAAAGAGAGGTCGGGGTACTTTGTTTTTGCTGAAATTGTTCAGGGCCATTGCAATTTAACTGACATCTGTGACCAAGAAAATGTTGACCATTTTACAGTCATTCTTCTTAAACTGCAGCATCTGCCCCACTGTGGAATTGTTATTTCAGCCTTGGCCACCATGGCCACAAACCAATAGACAAAAAAGAAAAAAAGATTGACAAAAATGTGGGGCTGCACTTGTTTGAGCTTTTGTGTGAATAAAGGACAATCTGACAATTGAAGGGAATCTGTGAAGCAGTGGCAGCCTTGAGGGTGATACATAAGCACCATTACCAACAGCTGAGGGCTCTTAGGAGGACTAATCTTTTGTTAATGGAAGTGCGGGAAAGAAAACCGTAGCTCTTGCTTTTTTTTTTTTTGCTCGCTTTGGAGTGAGTATGAATTGTGCTATGCTATTATGGAGAGATAAAAGTTATCCAGTATGACAGCTATGTTATTTAGACCCTTCATTTTGTTTTTTTTGCTTTATGTCATCCAAGCTGTAGATACCAAGTTTATTGTACCTTCAATGGATGCACAGTACATTACAGCTTTTCACAGTGGTACCTCAGCTTATATTCAGTATCTTTATCCGTGCCGCATACAATGTATGTTCTTTAGCTTATAGAGAGTGAACTCATCATTATTCTGGATAGCATTCAATTCCAGGGTGGTGTTACAAGCAGTAGGTGATTTAAGAGGGGGCTGAGGTGTTATGCCATCCATCTTGTTAGCAAAATTACCAAAATGCATCCCCCTTATTAACATGCTTTCCCCTTTCTCCATCCCCTGAATTTATGAATCACATTGTATTAATAAGTGCCCCCATTGGCCAATCCCCCCAAATCACCTGTTTGTTATGAGACAGGTCAAAGTCATATCAAGCTGTGGCTTTATGATTGCAGGTGACGCTATCACAATCCATACATTCATTTGATTATTTCTTAATAAACAGAGTTGGCTGGGCAGCAACAGTGGAATAGTCTGTAGGTCTGAAAAGTGAATACAACACAGAAGTGCCTCAAAGTGCCATGCCACTTTGTCTCCAATACACCCCAATTCAGGCAGTGTCAAATTCTCTCATGAAATACAAAGTCAGTAAATTTTTCCACAAGTCCTTATGGTGTCACTCGCAAAATTCCCTCCTCCTGATCAGTGTTTGGGTGTCCTTCTAAAAATATTTCCATAATTATTTAGATATTAGGCCTCAAAGAGAGGCATGTTTGAGGTGCAGTCAGGTGCAGTGTCCTTGGGTCCTTGGTCAGATCCACCATCCCTGCCTCCCCAGTTCATCCAAATATGGTCAAAATGACAGAATCAAGCCCTCAAAATGGCACTTCACAAACTAATGGGTGCGGTCACGGTGGATTGCTGCTTGTTCATAAAACATAGATTTTTGGCTGGACTGCAACAGTGGGGTTAACCAAAATGCAAATGTCTGTTACTGACTGAGTGAGTCAAAGTCACACCATTACTACTTTGACTATCACAGCTGACATTTTTTTCATTCCCAAGACACGCACACAATTAGTGAACCAAATTCTTTGCATTGATAAAGATGTCCTATTACATTTTCAGCAATGACTTCCATACAAATAAAATAACATGATCTCTTAATATGAGAATGATCTTGAAATCTCCATTGATGAAGCCATCAAGTATCACATTTGGTCAACCAAAACCTTTCAGTTGATGCATTTCGATGATCTGCTCCTCCGCTCCCTTCACTGGTTACCAGTAGCCGCCCGCATCCATTTCAAAACATTGGTACTTGCGTACTGTGCTGCGAACAGATCGGGTCCAGTCTACATCCAGGACATGGTCCAACCCTACATCCCAGCCCGCTCCCTCCGCTCTGCTTCTACTAATCGGCTTGTTGCTCCCTCGCTGCGAGCTAAACACTCTACAAAATCACGACTGTTTGCTGTCCTGGCTCCTAAATGGTGGAATGAGCTCCCCACCGACATCAGGACAGCGGAAACTCTGTACATCTTCTGCCGCAAACTAAAAACACACTTCTTCCGACTTCACCTTGAACAGTAGAACTTTAGTAGCACTTAAAATGACACTTACTGATAACACTTTGTAGTTTGGCTTTCTTGAAGAAATTGTATTTTCTTGATTCCTGTTGTTCTGGGTTTTGTACCCTCATGGTTGAAATGCACTTATTGTAAGTCGCTTTGGATAAAAGCGTCAGCTAAATGAAATGTAATGTAATGTAATATTGACCTTTGAGGGGATGATGGTACAACTACGCCGAGAGGCTATGTAATTAAGCTGTAGGCTGCACTGTGCTACTGTGCCACAGGAAGCTTCCTTCAGGTGCCAGGTGGCTGCCTGGATCTCAGTGACTGCTCTGTTTTCACAGCTGTTACAACAATAAAACCATTGCTGTAGCTGCTGGCCAACAATATCTAATATTACCTTCTCTGGAACAGCAGAGAAAGACAGGAGGTGGGTGTTTTGTAGACAACATGCATGATGGATGGCTCTCTGATACCTGCGTGCAAATCATCTGTACTTCTGGGAGAGAATTCTACCATTATTTCCCGTGTTATATACAGTCATTGAGCAGCTATCACATGTTTTCTGTCTCGGCCAAATCTAACTTGCAGTTTTGGAATACATGAGGTTGGTGGTTAACCACCTCAGTCTTTTTTTATTATACAGGCAGTCAAATACTAAAAGAAGAGATTCAAATTAGGGTGGAGGGTGGAGAGGACAACCATTGTTAGGAAGCACCAAACAACAAACTTAGTTTCATCAGCAACAGCTTAACACCACTACATGTAGTGCTGAGGTTGTGACAGATAATGATGAGGTTAATGATGCTGCAAGTTAAGCCAACATCAGTGGTGTCAGCAAAGCTGTAGTCCAGGTGTTGATTTACATGCAGGCTAGTTGAATTATTTTATAATTGCACGCTGAAACTTTGCTAATAATTTGAAAATGGCATTGAGGAGAAATAATCCTACTGCAGGAGAAGGTGTCAGCTAAGGTAACGAAATACTGTTATAAAATGAACAAAGAACTGAATAAGTTAAATATATATTCAAAGGACATCAAAAAGAAAAAAAAAACCTGAAAGCAGTGTGATCTTGTCTGTGTCTATTTCCAAAGGGAATGACAGTCCTCGGGCAAACGAAAAAAAAAAAAAAGAAAAAAAAAAAGAGGCAGAGCAGAGCATGTCAAAGACATTGTTGTCAGCGAGAAAACTCAGCAGAGAGAAACACACATTGGGATTTCAGCCACCATTCTTAAAACATCAGCCAGGTGCATATAAAGGGATTCAAGAGTTCAGTATTTCTTGTGTGGCATCAGCTCTGCCGAGTTCTGAGTTTTTCCCTTCTCTGTTTAAGAAACCTCATGGGACAGTACAGGGCTGGGAGCGAAGCGCTGTGAATGCCAAAGATAACATGACTAAAAAAAATGAATAGTCTCAGGTTGGCTTTGTCTCTTAAGGAAGAATGGCATCCAGGTATTGTTTTTAAACAAGTCAGAATAAACACAGATTTGCCGTCTTCATACTTGGGAAACTGATCAAATTACTAATTTTGGAGTTGAAACAATTAAAGTTATAGTCAAGATGGAAGTCAAAATGCAAACACAGAGACGGCTGAACAGCTATTACAAATGATGTGATGAAAGAAGTTAAACTATTGATTTAATTATCTTAGTCATTTAATGTTGAACGAAGAACAGAAGCAGTTGGAATTTTCAGTGGAAGCACTGAAAAACCATTTTATGTCAGTGAAGTGTGAAAAATAAACGGTGTAATTGTCAGTTCAAGTGTCCTATGTAAACAATGAGTGTTTTAATGAGTTCAGAAAAATGTAAACCTAATATTCAAAGATATTTTGCTGCTGTGTACCATTTAAAAAAAAAAAAAAAAAAAGCCTCGGGTGTTTTGCAAAAATTTGACAAGTTATCTATTTTTGTTTATCTATCTAAAACAACAAATGGTTTCTCTGCATGTTTATTGTAAGCCAGCGAGCAATGGAGGCACAGACCGTCAGTGTGTGTGTGTGTGTGTGTGTGTGTGTGTGTGTGTGTCTCTTTACGCATCAAACCAGTACATCCGCGAACTTTGACTTGCCGCACGTCCCCACCCCCTTTTGTGGGAAAACCCTTTCCATTGACTTTAATGTAAAAGGTACAAAACCAAACTAATAGAAAACCAACAGAGGCAAAGGTTCATAAATGGCCCAGAGACTTTCTATCAAGTAAATATATGTCTACTCTGCCTGCCATAGAACAGGCCAGATATATCGAAAAGTTTAATTTGATCCCTCTTTAGTCATGACCCTTCCGTCTCCTGGCAGGCATTAATCTAGTGCAATAACCCCACTTAGTGGTCAGTGGTGTTCTACATGGACATACAATTTTACCTTACTGAGTCTGCAGGTGAGCAAATTACCAGTGAATTATTTTAGTTTCCAGTCCTGCTCTACAAATAGCATGCCATCTAACAGTAGCACTGTGCTCTGACAACTGACCAAGCTTCATTATAACCTGACAACCAGTCCCGTTGGCTTCCATTCATTTAGCTTGGAGCCATAAAGCCGTTTTCTCATGGTCTTTTGACATGGCAGGGGAAGAAATCAGAGATCAGTGTTTTTTTGTTTATTGTCGATGCAAATAACTACACAGCATCTTTTCGGCATGGTATTATTAATTCAAACAAGTATATATATTTTAGTATATATATAAGTTTGGGGAAAAGTCTTAACTTCCTCTGGTTCACAGTTGCGGTCAATGCATAATTCTGGATTGTTATTCCCCAGAAATGGGGTGATGAGAGACTGCTGTGGATGATGTAATGCCGGTCTATGAATGTGCTCAGTTTTACTTGACCCCATACGCTGGCTCTTTGTAATTTCCCCCTCCAGTATCTCTCTTTTCCCTCCTGCCTCTCTATGTTAATGAAATGCTAAATTTAACTGGAGTTAAAACATTTAACTCTCGCAGTTTAAATGTCTTTGTTTCAATTTACACTGTGCTAGACAAATCTGTAATTTAAAAAAGTTGAACTTAATAGTACAAAAAAGTGAGTGCTTTTCCCATTATAGCAGTGGAAAAATAAGACAATTTAACTTTGTTGAGTATTGTCACCTAATGATGAAAACCAGCAGGGAGTCTAAAGTTGTGCTGAAGCTGAACCACAAGACTGTTCAGTATGTATCCCTCAGCTTGTTGTTTGTGATGTTGGTATCTGTCAGATTTTTCAGGCTATGGCAGACATACATACAATGCAAGGCTGTTCGTTTTACAAACATGAGACATGTGACCATGAATGTGTTTTCACAAACACAGCAGTGTGGCATTGACAGTGTCAATGCCATTCATTAAGATGCAGGCTGTCTCTGGTACAGAGGATGCCACAGAACACATGGTTAATGAGAAGCATCTGTCTGGAAATGGTAACGCGGCCTTCTCTATGTCACCGTTTGATATCCACTATCTCCAATCAAAACAGTGACCAAAGCCTGCTGAGCTCAGAGATTGTCAACTGAAACCTTGAGAAGAGAATTTAGAGGAGTGAAGGATTATCTGCAGTAGTAGGGACACAGAGATACAAGCAAGATATCAGAAAGCTTTGCAGAAGGCAGTGTTCTTGCACTCACAGATACTGCTCTTGTTACCTTAAAGTAAAGGCTTTCACACCCACTGAGTCCACTGAGATGAGGGATAGGTCTACATAGAGCACAAAATTGGATGTTAACTGCCAAAGGTTAGAATGGATGGATCTGAACCTGCAAGGAAGGCTACTGTTAAGAAATGCCCTTCTTATGTCTCCACTCTCTGAGATGTTGGGTAATGCCTTGAGGGAAAATATCCGAGCATGGTTCTCTTGACTGTTTCTCACACTCCCTGTGCCAGTTTCTTCAGGTGAAAATATATATTTTTTTCTCCCATGAATCTTATTTAGAATTTCATTTGAGTCACCAGAAATGCTGTCAGCAGCCTCCACTGAGGAAAGAGACATAAAAATCACATTGAAGTCGGTGATTAGATATGCAGATTCAAAAGCTTTTAGGGTTTTAAAAATGATCTTTAAACAATCATCCAAACTATGCCAGCAAAACATAAAATATATCCCAGAGAGAGCATTGTGGAAACCCCCAGATTACTAAATACACGAGTAAAGTGGAACTGTAGGGAATCTGTACTTGTTTTCAGGTCAATCTTTTGCTGCGCTGTGCAATTCAGAATATTACCTAAAGCTTATAGCAATCACAGCAATTATACACAGAACAGAATGAAAGCAGGCTTATGAGAAGGAAGGCCGCAATATAAAATATTCGTATTTAAGGACTGGAAATATTGAACAGAATTAATGCTGCTTTAGATGTTTATGTTGTCCTCATTGTGAATAAATGAAAAAACAAGAGCACAGTTTGCAAACAGTTCCACTCAAATTGAATATAAATTGATATTTGGGTTGCCTCAGGAATATGAATATTCATATTATAATCAGATTTAAAGAATACAGGTAAGAACAGTCCACTGTAACTACGGATTGTAAAGGAAACTGATAAAAATCTTTGATTACTCTCCAACCATCTGTGTCATATTGTTTGGTTTTACATAGAATTTTGACATTTATTACACATATCTTTAATGAAGAAAATGCAAATTCAGAGCAACAATCAGCTATCCTGATTGTACAGAAGGACTACAGGGACTTTACTGTACTAATAAATAGCCTGAGGCTTTAATACAATAACTAGCTTATCAAACACTACATCACTATTTCACCCACAATGAGCCTTAAGAATGTCTGTCTCAAATATAATGATTCTGTGCCTGGAGCGCCTACGAGACAGGGTCACCTCAAAAAACAGGGTCACCTTAAAAAAAATATGACGTCACCTTTGGAGAAATGAAAACTGTTGTGAATAACCCAGAAGCAATAAAATAAATAAATATATATAGACACTCACCAGCCACTTTATTAGTTACACCTTGCTAGTACTGGGTTGGAGCCCCTTTTGCCTTCAGAACTACCTTAATTCTTCATGGCATAGATTCAACAAGGTGCTGGAAACATTCCTCAGAGATTTTGGTCCATATTGGCATGATAGCATCACGCAGTTGCAAATTTGTCGGCTGCACATCCATGATGTAAATCTCCCGTTCCACCACATCCCAAAGGTGCTCTATTGGATTGAGATCTGGTGACTGTGGAGGCAGAAGAAGGATACACTGTGGTCATAAAGGGATGGACATGGTCAGCAACAATACTCAGGTAGGCTTGGCATTTAAACGATGCTCCGTTTGTACTAAGGGGCCCAAAGTATGCCAAGAAAACATCCCCCACACCATTACACCACCACCACCAGCCTGAACTGTTGATACAAGCCAGGATGGATTCATGCTTTCATGTTGTTTACACCAAATTCTGACCCGACCATCTGAATGTCGCAGCAGAAATCGAGATTCATCAGACCAGGCAACGTTTTTCCAATCTTCTATTGACCAATTGTGGTGAGCCCGTGCGAATTGTAGCCTCAGTTTCCTGTTCTTAGCTGACAGGAGTGGCACCCGGTGGTCTTCTGCTGCTGGAGCCCATCTGCTTCAAGGTTCTACGTGTTGTGCGTTCAGAGATGGTCTTCTGCATACCTTGGTTGTAATGAGTGATATTTGAGTTACTGTTGCCTTTCTATCATCTCGAACCAGTCTGGCCGTTCTCCTCTGACCTCTGACCTCTGGCATTAACGAGGCATTTTCGCCCAGAGAACTGCCGCTCACTGGATATTTTCTCTTTTTCAGACCATTGTCTGTAAACCTAGAGATGGTTGTGTGTGAAAATCCCAGTAGATCAGCAGTTTCTGAAATACTCAGACCAGCCTGTCTGGCACCAACAACCATGCATTACATTACATTACATTTCATTTAGTGGACGCTTTTATCCAAAGTGACTTACAATAAGTGCATTTCAACCATGAGGGTACACAACCCAGAACAACAGGGATCAAGAAAATACAATTTCTTCAAGAAAGCCAAACTGCAAAGTTCTAGAAGTAAGTGTCATTTTAAGTGCTACTAAAGTTCTACTGTTCAAGGTAAAGTTGGAAGAAGTGTGTTTTTAGTTTGCGGCAGAAGATGTACAGAGTTTCCGCTGTCCTGATGTCGGTGGGGAGCTCATTCCACCATTTAGGAGCCAGGACAGCAAACAGTCGTGATTTTGTAGAGTGTTTAGCTCGCAGTGAGGGAGCAACAAGCCGATTGGTAGAAGCAGAGTGGAGGGAGCGGGCTGGAATGTAAGATTTGACCATGTCCTGGATGTAGACTGGACCCGATCTGTTCGCAGCACGGTACGTAAGTACCAATGTTTTGAAACGGATGTGGGCAGCTACTGGTAACCAGTGAAGGGAGCGGAGGAGCAGAGTAGTGTGAGTGAATTTCGGGAGGTTAAAGAACAGTTGAGCTGCGGCATTCTGGATGAGCTGCAGAGGTCGGATGGCGCTAACAGGTAGACCTGCCAGGAGGGAGTTACAGTAGTCCAGACGCGAGATGACCAGAGCCTGGACCAGAACCTGCACCGCCTTCTGCCACGTTCAAAGTCACTTAAATCATCTTTCTTCCCCATTCCGATGCTCGGTTTGAACTTTAGCAGGTCGTCTTGACCATATCTACATGCCTAAATGCATTGAGTTGCTGCCATGTGATTGGCTGATTAAATATTTGTGTTAACGAGCAGTTGTACCTAATAAAGTGGCCAGTGAGTGTGTATACATATATATATATATGCATATTGTATATATGCATATTAGTAATAAAACCAATACCCCAGTGTTGCAAACACTGGATATTATGAGTACACAATATTTTACTGGTTACTGAAGCATCTAAGTTCTCATCACACACAAAAATAAAAATAAACAAAATAAATCTAAAATGACACTCTGTTCATGAAAGCAGCTTTACTCTGTTGAGGTATGTAAACATTGTTCTTTTTCATATTTTGCATCATACCAGCATGTTTTCATAGGTGTTCTAATAAGACTGTTTGTCAGTGAATTCAGAATGAGTTAAACTAAGATGTAAATAATAGATATAAGAATACAAATTTTGATTAAAAAAAAGTCTCATGCCTGTGGCTTATTAAGTGCAGGGCTCGCTAATGACTGGATGAGATGCCTTGGTTGTCCTTAAAGTTTAGAAATCAACAACTATTATTGTATGAACACTTATATACACTGCACAACACACTGTATCTTATTTGTTTTACAAACCAAAAATCAAATCCAGTTTTGAATGTGTTCATATAAAAAAAAATAAAGACAAAAAGATTAGATTTTATTGGTAAACAAAAGCACAATGAAAGGCAATCTATAGTTAAAAGAAAGCCAAAAGGGGTTTGTGCTGGTCCCTGAATGCAATGCTAACAGCAGACACCCTCTTACAAGCCACGCACGAGTTCTACCCAATTTTATTCTTTGAAATGGTGCCGTTTTGCAAAGGAATTGATTTAACAGTAGGCAGTTTTTTCATGTTCTAATCCGTTATCTTGAATGGTCTTCAGCTTTAGTTACCATGGCAATGTAAGAAATGAATTACTGCTTCAATCTTGAAAACTCAGGAATTATTCAGAAGTTAACCCCGAATTGCTTTATAGTACAGGTCACAGCAAACTGTTGCGATTATAGTTTAAAACAAAAAAATATTCTTTTTTTTTTTTTTTTTAAATTACTGTGCAATTTGTTTGTCCAGTTGCAAATATACTAGGTCCCCACTAACAACAAGTAAATTATCTCCTTTTAGGGTTTTTAACCATCTGGGATTTTTGTTTTGTTTTGTTTCATGAAAACAGAAGAGTCTAAAAAGTTTTTACTCGAAAATACTGTTTCATGTTTTTTTTTTTTTTTTAAATAATGTTGAATGTTTTTGTCATTTGGAAAAGGCAGCAGCTCGGGGGACACAATCAAGCGTGAGAAAGGACTTAATTAAGTTTTATTAGAACAAAGTAAAACTCAGTATATTGGATTTCAGCAAAGCAAAAGGTTTCCCAATTATTTCTTCAGTGTACTATAGGTCATGATATTATTCTTCTGTACACACACACACACACACACACACACACACACACACACACACACACACACACACACACACACACTTACAGTAACTGTCTATTAAGACTATAATAGCTGTATGGTAAGTGTATATTTGGCTGTCTTTCATATTATTTTTTGTGCTCCCAGTGGTAGTTTGTTGCCTCCTAGAAATCCCCTCATCCACCTGTTCTGTCATGTAGATGTATAGCTGGGCTGTTTGTGTCCCACCCTGTCAATACAATCTTCAAAGTCCATCACACATCTCCTGAGGTTGATATGACCGGGTTATTTTAAGTTGAATTCACAATGTATGTGGAAGGTGGATGTGTGTCTTATGAGAGATCTGATATGGACATGGCCACTCAAAATCTCTAATTTGTGTGTTTGTGTTTTTTCCAATTCAGCTGTTTACCCACCCCGGCATAATCCAAGATTTTTCTCTCTATGTTGCCTTGGGCTGATCAAAGCCTCTTTCTGCTGTAGAAGAGTCCCCAGGTGCTTCCTTAGACACACACACACACACACACACACACACACACACACACACACACACACACACACACACACACACACACACACACACACACACACACACACACACATTCCAGCTATAATTAAACTCACATCTATTTTTGAGAAGTGCACACATAAAAACACGTCTTGCTGCAGTATTTTATAAACCAGAGGTCAGCATGCAAACTGGGTCATAGTTTAAGTTTTGTATATACAATTTTAGTGTCAGGAAACAAAATTCTTAAAAGTGTGGCCTTGGTTGTAACAAGCAATAATCACTTGAGGTTTGATGATCTGCAACTTCAGTGTCATAGCTTTAAAATTTCCACCTGTAAATCCTTGTACTTTTTACACACCACAAAACTGTCAAGTTCACTACAACCCACTGTATACTTGGTGTATTTTACGTTATTTTATTTGGAAACCCATTTTCCTGACATGTCTACTGCAATTAGTGACTTTGTCTTCTCTCCCCAAGCTTATCTTACAAAGCAGCCCAAAATAGAGACTCCAAAGGACAAATACACAGTGTGTGTTTTACACTGTCAGATATTTTATTTTTAAAGTCAACTGTAGCTGCACTGGGAACATCTAAGAGAATGTAATCAATCAGGGTTGTAACGAAGATGCAAAGGCACAGCACAAGAAGCAGGTTGTAAAAACAAAAAGTGTGCTTTATGCACCAAAGATGGTGAAAGGTTAGATCAGACAGCCAAATTCACGGAAGGGAGCAGGCAGAGGCAGAACCCAGTAACAAGTAAGGTCCAAAACAACAACAATAACAACAACAACAATTAAAACTCCAAGCAGTGATATGCGGGCCCTCGCAGCTTCACATCGGGAATCCAGCAGGTCGGGGCCACCGGCTCCTCTATGCGAGGGGCGGCATATTCCCGCTTGCAGTTTTATTTTTTTTCTCGATCTTGTTCCTTATTCTTTTTTTTTTTTTTTTTTAAAAAGGCTTTTTTTGGTGGCTTTAACATCTTCAAAAACTCATGAAACTTGGTGCCTGACGCAAGTTTCATGAGGTTTGGAGCATCGTTTGACCTTAAACATCAACTTCCTGTGTCATGGCGAAACGTCAAACTTAACCGCATCGCCCTGGCTATACTATATACTATATACTATATACTCTATACAAAAAATTATTTTGGGTCACTATTTGGACGACATGCTATAGTATTACTTTTCTTTTAATATTTTGGACAACATACTTTGGATATTTTGGATGAAAAAAGTAATGAAAAGTCATGACTTTTTGGAGTATAACCTTTTTCTGAACTGACCTCAAGTTACTTCCCACTGAGGCAACTGCTCTAACATACTATATTATGTCCGAAATATGAAAAAAAAAGTGACTTTTATTTTGTTGTTGACCTTTGGTTTGGTATTAGCATGACTGCACGTACAAACCTGAAACTGTGTGGCTTACCCTTAGAGGGACTTGCCTTAGAAGGTCTCACCCTCTGTGAACCATGTGGCTTACCCTTAGAGGGATTTGCTCTCTGTGAACCATGTGGCTTATTAAGGGGACTCGCCCTCAGTAAAGGTGGAAAAAGGTGAGCAGAGGGACGGGGAAGATCAGGTGATGCAACTGGTGGAGGAGCAGGGCACGTGGGAGAGGCTGGTCTGAAGAGGCATCAGAGTGAATCAGGAAAAAAACAACCAAGCTTAATGATAAAAACTCAAAATCACAACAGTGACCATTTGGCAGCGGAAAAAAAGGACAAGAAATAAAAAAAAACATAATAAACATAATAAAACTCACTAAACACTTTACTGGAGGTAAAGGTTAAGAGATTTCCCCAGGATTAGTTTTTTTTTGTGTTCACATTGGCAAATGATTCCTGTGTTCAAATGCACTGTTCAAATATCTCTATAACTTGAATTTTGTCTTTTAGTAACTCAGGAATAAATACATTTGGTGATTTAGATGGGAGAAAGCATAAAAATGCTGACATCTGCAGTAGACAGGTTACACGACACTGGTTTCCCAAACAAGTGGAACAAGTTGGGTTAATAGTACGAGTCATTAATTTAAGGTTAATAGTTACAGGAATATAAGGTTAAAGATTTGTGTTTGTAAACATCAGAGGTACCTGGTGCAATGAGCATGAAGTATTACAGCAAATACCAGTATTTCTAATGTAAACAGGGACATGTGTAGCAATGCAATGCAATGGAAACTTGGATAAGCCTCTGGACCGTGTGACGGCACTCACTGCTACATAGTTTTCTGTCAAAACTGTGACCAAGAAAATATGAACTAAATGTTGATTCCTGGCATGATTCACTCATCTGACATTCTTCCAACAGCTAGTCTGAATGCAGTTTCCTTGTTACTCTACATTTATATAAGATGTTTTCTCTGATTCTCTCTGCATTATTCCAGTTGTACATCAGGTGCACCACTTAAATGACAGTCAGGGAGGTTGAAACATGTACACCCACAGAGACATGAGATGAGGTATCAGGCAAATTAAGTGAAAGCTCCTGTGTAGGTGAACCATAAGCTGTTCATAGGCCATGGTGTTAAATAAACAGAGCAGGGGCCTGAACCACATTAGTGGCTGTCTTGAGGCTCAGGTTTTTTAATTATCATAAAGCTGGCTCACTTTTAACAGGGATATATCACCATGGTAACCGCTTCATAACATGCTGACCAATTACTAAAAAAATATTCCTGGAGTATACTGACATTGAAAAAAAGAAAAAGTCTTTTTTGTAGGTCAGTGTTACCTGGTTTGGGGGAAACACCGGCATAATGAGAAGGTCTCCCCTCCTCCCAGTTTCAAAAAACCACCAGCGACAAGAGAACAGCAGCCCTTTAAATCTTGTATAGCTTCAGGGTAGGTGGACGGCAAAATAATAAATAAAAAGGGAATGAAAGCTGAGCCAACTAAATCTACTGGCTCAAACTAATGTTGCATTCAAACATCGTCGTATTTACCGTGTACACGAAGGAGTGAAATGAAAACGGTTCCCTCTTGTGGTATTCACAACATTGGAACTTTGGAACACTGGAATTTCTTATAAGCCTGGCAACGGCTATGGAAGTATATTTTTGGTTGGATATTAAGCTAATACACTGTAACTTTAGTCATGTAGAGTTTATTTTTGTAACTTAGATAATAGCCTACACCTGAGGAAAATGTTGATTTTCACCCAACGGCCTCGTTTTTACCCTTTGTGCCTTTGCATTTCCTGCATTATGTTATCCCCTTACCAACAGTGTTTTCACGACATAACCACCTGAACGCCAAGCATACTGTGAGCACGACCACCCATGTTGCAACCACGAATTCCATTTGAACGCAGCATAAAACTACAAAAATAAACCAATCAGTCAGACGAGCTCACCTGCAGCTCATCACACACATGGATCACCAGGAAGAGGGAGAGAGATCCATAAACACATGCACAGAGAGGGTTTCATCTCATTATGATCTTTTTTTTTTTTTTTAAATAATTATTTTTACATTTTATGTCTTTATTTGATAGTGACTGAGGAGACAGACAGGAAAAGAGGGTGAAGAAAGAAGGCGATGGATATGCAGAAAAAGGTACAGCAAGCCAGAAATCGAGCCGAGGATTTACTGCTGACGGCCTTGTAGTCTTCACTCTAACCACTTGGCTATCGTGTCCCAAATCCAAGCTCTCTGACCGTCATATAAAGTCAATCTATTATAAAAATTGTAAAAGGGGTGTATTTATATGACCTGTTTCTACAATCGGACAAAGTGCTTGACAATCCTTCCCATCTGGGCTGCTCTACCACCTATGCAGAATCTCCTGTCCTCTTGTCAGAAAATCAAGAAATATTTGAATTTCTAAGTGAAGCTAAAACTGAGACAAGAGAGAACAATATCGGAACCTTAACATGTTTAAATAGTAAGAACAGAGCCCTGTAGAATGATGAAAATGTTGCTTGAGTAATGTTGTGCACCCACAGAGCCAGGTCCTGCGGCAGATATAAAATATTCTGTATCAAACAGAGAGTACAGTACAGATGGGAGCTTTGTATTGTGTTTGGTTCAAACCGTACACAACCTCTTTGGAGTGAATGTTGAGTGTGAAATAATCTGATGTGTGACATCTTACAGTTGTCATCCATCAATTAGAAAAATAAGTGTAGCCTACTGGAAAATATAAAAGTGGTAGATGTGCTTAAATGATTATGTCTGTACAAAATATATGGAAATATTTACGGCAACATTGTAACACTTACAATCACCTTAACACTACTCTCCTATTCCAAAGAGCTGTCAAGAAAAAAGAGCCCTGATTTTAGCTTTGTGTCCTCATTCAAATTTCACGCGCCTAGATGTGCCATATTTTCTGCTTGTTAAGTGAGACAACTATGTGACTCTCAGAATCTGATACTATTTTGGAATTTTACTGGTATCTCAAGAGTCAAGTTTCAGACAAAAGGTGTGAAGAAAAAAATGTGGAGCATTTTAAGAGCTTAGAGTGAGAACAGAAGCTATTATTGCTTGAGAGCTACATTTTAGACATATGAGAAAATGATTAAAATCTCATACTGATGTCAGAACACGCTTAAGTATGTCCACTGGACAGACAAAGTTTTGTATTTAATTTTCCTTTCTTCTGAGGACATGCAGCCTGGTTGACATAAAACATAGTTCATGTCCTGCAGGCTGTAGTTTGATCAGCACAACTCATCATACGGTCCCTGTGTACTGGAGAATTTTCAGGTCAACTAATGAACACTTCAGTTTACTGTTTTTCCTGTAGGTAATTTCCACTTTGTGTCTTTGCGACTGCCTTATTGCTTGCCAGTTGTTTGGTATGTTTGCTTTGTTATGTGATCTGGTCAGTGTGTGAAGTGACAGGCATTCAAGGACGATTCACACATCAAACAGAAAGCGTTGTAAGAATGTTAAAATATGTACTCATTACCTTTCTTTCCAAAGGGGCCTCTTCATCTCCTCAGCCCGCCTGCTGAGCACCCTCACTGGGCGGGAGGAAGCTCAAGGCCAGCGTCTCTACCGACTCTTGGCTCTTCAGCTGTCTTTCATCATCCTTTCTCTCTGTTTTTCTTCTGAAGGAATCATTCGCTGTTTGAAACAAGATAAGAGGAAAGAGCCAATTTGCAAATGATTCCTCTTAAATCCGTTCTGGTGACTGAATTGACCTTGTCTTTTATTATAGAATTTGTTTGTTTCGATGCTTGTCAACCTTACATTTAAGAAGAGACTCAGACATCCCTCTCTGTAGACTGGTTTGTGACAAATTGCTACAATGATGCATTAGTACCAGCAACTGCATAGTGTGCAAGGAAAATCTTGACCCAGTTTACCCAACATTTATGTGCTGAATATCAGTTTTTTCTATCCACCTTTTGTCTGATGCAAGCTTTGAAGCTTGGAGTGCTTGATTTTTCCCTCTCTGTCTATTTACCTGTAGATAACTCATATTCTCCAGTAAATGTATTAAAACAAAAAATGTCTGAGGATGAAATTGTTGATTTTTATGACAAAGGCTGGAAATTGTTGTAAACAGACTAAATGTGGTTGAAAAGTATACCAAACATACTGCAAATGACCCAGAAGAGGGCATTCATTTCTAAGTTGTACATGTAATTGTTTAAATCAGTTGCCGTGTTCAAATGGGGTTGTATTTACTGCTTACACGAGAGGAGTCCATACATTAACGGCCCCCTCTTGTGGTAGTCATGACATTGAACTCAAAATTTTTGGTGAGCCCCAAATTCACTAATTGGGATGTGTTTGCTGATGTTTACTGAAATGGCGTAGGCTATAGAAGTACAATTTTCATTGAATGTTAAGCTTATAGATTGTAATTTAGTCATTTAGTTTTTTATCATACCTAAAATAATGTGTCTGAGGAAAATGTTGATGTTCCAACAGCCCGATCTTCTCCCTCTATCATTATTTCATGCACGTTTTCTCACTGTTAGCTCTCTAAATTGTTAGCCTCTGTGGCTTCTAGACGGCATCCATGTTGCCGTTGCTTGGCATAACTGTTCTCACGACTTACCCACTTGAATGTCCACCATACTGTGAGGACGACTTGTTGTAACCACGAGCTCACAAGTTCCATTTGAATGCAGCAAGTGTCTTAGCTTTGGTCCTGGGGACCCACTACTGCACATATTTTAGATTTTCCCTGATCTAACACACCTGATTCAAATGAATGGGTTGTTATAAGGCTTGTTCAGAGCCCAACTTCCTTCATATGTTACCTTGATTTAAGTTGCACACAAATGCAGACATCAATGAAGCAGTGCAGGCTTATGTTTGTTAAATTGTGAAAATGTGCAGCCAGATGTAAATTTGTGATTGCTTTATGTTTCAAAATATTAAACTTTAATAAAAATTACTATGGTTCTGATGAAAATTGGTGCTGTCTATGTGACTTGGTGTGTATTTGTTTCATTGTTGGATCTTTGGGGGTATCAATGGGAAACATGGCTTTTTGGCTTAGTCTGACTCTGTTGTCACTGATCTTGTTTCTGATCTACCTGGACTGGATCTGAAGGTGCAGATGGGCTGAGGAAAATGTGGAGGATTTCAGAATCATTTATTTTTGAAGATGATGAGGGATCCAAATTAAAATCTTCCAAGTCTTTGAGGCAAGTCACCACGCACTGTGACATCACCCACTGGTTTTTGAACTGCACTTTTAAAGCCTAGAGTCTGGCATTTTGACTGTTGCCAACTTTGTTTTTGAAGCAAGAAGTGACCATAGGAAAGAGTTAGAGCTGGATCTGACAGGCAACCTGAGGACACTCTGTCCACCAGCCTACATCAGCAACATGAATGCACCCTAAATCAAACCAGGCACGTCTCAAAACACTTCTATAATATTTTAATATTTCAGGAATTGTTTTCAGAAGGACCCCCACATCACTGATCAGAAGTGAATTGTCATTTTTTTCAATCATGACTGTATTGACTGGTATTTAACAAGAGAAGTTGATGCTTTTTGAATGGGAGTCCATTGGAGGTAGAGGCCTTTTAGAGAACCCCGGTGGACCTCGGTGGCATTGCACTTTAAGGCATTTTCGTGTTGGATTCACTTTTAAATTTTCAATTACAGTCTCTGCTCTGAGGAAGTGGCGCTCTACCACAAAAGGATAGATAGCACCTTTCCAAATTGCTGTCCCAAGTAAAGAAAAGAGATTAAGTATCTTGTGAACCTACACATGAAGTTTGAGGTCAGCAGGTGGATTCGTGAGGCGGCATCATTAGTAATGCAGAAGTTAGACTGGACTCTATGGTATATGCATGAAGGCTACTCTTTATGTATGATCCCCTGTCCCCCATGGCGTTTACACACATAGCTATGGTTACAAACTTTGGATAATGACGGAAAAAATGATATAGCTCTTCTACACTCATTAGAAATTGGGGCTCAAACATCTGGAGGGAGCTCGACTGTTGCCACTGCTTTGCTCTGCTTGCTGCCACTGTGACGTGATCCTAGATAAAGAGCAGAAAATGGATGGAATATTAATTATTATCTGCCACAGTGCTTTTATTGATACAACCAATGGTGGTGGCAAACTTGGTATTTTTTAACTCTGCATAAAAAACAACAGTAAAGGAAAATGTAGATACCAAACAAAAAGTCAAATTATAGAATTGTCATTTTTAAAAAGTGATTTTTAGACATTATTTTGGGGTTTGTGTTTGTGAAGTTTGTGAACACCTGCATTTTAAACAGTAGCTAGCATTTTATTTACCACTTTCTCACTGCATATACCTCACCATGTCATGACTACTCCTGTCCTTTTTAAATCAGCTTCTCACCCTCCTCTTTTTCCACACTCACTCTCTTGCTCTGTCTTTCATTCATTCTCTACCTCATTACTGCAGCTCCCTGAGGGGATGGTTATCAGTTTGAGCCGGCCTCACCTACGCCAGGCACAAAAGCAGTTGGAGGGTAGGAAGACAGATGTAGAGATGGAGTGATGAAGAAAAAGGAGGTGGAAAGAGGAGTGAAAAGCATAGGTGAAGAAGGAGAAATTCAGAGATAAGTGAATAGTTGCTGTGGGGAGGTTGGGCAAGAGAACAAAGATTGAACAAATGCATGTAAATAAACAAATGAGCACACACACCTCTACTGCACAGCTTATTCTTATGCACCACTCTCAGCCTCACACAGCCGGCCTGCTTTTTTAATGCTGAAAGAAAGAGAAAGAAAGACAGGAGAGGGTGGAGGAAGAGGGGGAGAGGGATTTTCTCTCCCTCTTACCTGCTCTTCTGGGGCAGCGACCATTGATTTGCTTCTCTTTAAATATTTGAGCGGTACTTTCATTTACACATCGCTTTATTTATTCAGGCTCACGTTGACGCTCAGGAGGAGTCAGCCAATTACCTATGCATTATTGACAAAGACGGTGTCGGCCTCTCGTGGCCACGATCTACACCTCCCCCCTTCTTTTCTTTTTCGGTGCTTCCTCTAACCTCCTTCCCTTTATATCTCCTACTTCTTCATTCCCTCCTCTACTTTTTCTAAACAACTCGTCTGAACTCATCACCCCAAAATTACCTTTGTCTCATCTCCCTCCTTTTCTCTTTCCTGTTCTTATTTCCGCTCTATTTCCCACTCTACAGGTAGGTCTGGATGTATTTTAATACAAAACTAAGGCTGATCATAGCTCCATCCTATTATGTTACAGATTAACAGAGATCATACACACAGACTTTAAATCTTTCTATTATTCTCAATTGCTGTCAACCTTTACGACTCATCCCTATACTTGAGTTGGAAATCCCAAATCCTTGTTCCGTTTTGGACCTCTACGGTCAGTTCAGTTCAGATTTTAAATCAAAGATGATAAAGTTTTTGCCTGGTACACCAGATCCAAATTCACTTTGTGAATATATGGGTCCTAGTGTGCTCCAAAGGAAATCGTTATCAGTCATTGCATCCTACTGGGCGTAAACCTCAGGTTAATTTTAAAACTATCGGAGCAGCCTTTAAACAATCGGCTTTGACAACTATATGTTGTGCGTCGAAACTCATCAAGCTGTGAACAACTGAGACCTTCCCTCAGTGTGAGCAGAGTGCAACCCCATATCGGTAAATTAACACTGTGGGCATTGTTTTTGATTCGACTTCAATCCCTTAATATGTGCTAGTGTTGCTGTTCATATTGTTTTGTCTTGCTTTACCGTCATCAACATTGTTTGAACTACATTTAGTAACCATCGCTTGACTTTAACGGGTCAAACCTGGCCACATACTGCTGGTCGCTGTTTGGTCTGTGGTTCAAAGGCTGAGCCAGCCTTAACTTAAACAGACCAATACAAAATTGAAGTTGTGAGCGATTGGCAGATGGAGCCATTCTAATGTAGCTTGTCCCTAAAGTGAAGTGGATGCATCAACTTTCGAAGGCACTTCCATCCATACAACAGTAGGTGATTGTTCACATAGCACATTGATCAGAATTGATTCAGACTAGCCTCAGTTCCATATGATTCAGTCTTGTGCTGGTAGTTCTGGCTGTTCCATTTTTCAGTGAAAAAACAGCTTACACAAGTTTTGTACATTAGGTTAGTAACTCAGTAGCCAGTTATTTAAGATTAAGGTATCCAAATAGAATTGTTTCTTTGTCTTTCTTAGTCCTTCAATCTCACAATGACCTGATCTTTGTCTCTGAAAGCTAACAATTCAGTCAGGTACATTGGGTTATGTTATGGTCAGTTCACTGCACTGAACATTAAAATCATACTATGGTCTTCCAAGTCTAAATCCTACTAATCATCAGTATTTGCACAGCAGGGGAATTTTTTTTTTTTTTTTTTTTTTTATCAGAGAGAGAGTGAAGTAGCAACTCATATGAGGTGAACAGGAAATAGGCACACTCTACCTTGATGTGAAAAGCTCAGCAGGGATCTGACCCCATGCCTAAGGGCGCTGGATGCATCCTCCTCCTCTTCCGCCACTTTAAAAGCATGTTGGCTTCATTAAAGTGCCGTGCCAGGAAACATGAAAAAGTACTACAAAGAGATAAGTGTTTGTCTTCACGTCTGTGGGTGAGCTCGCACAAACATGTACAAACATTCACCAAAAAGCTCCCACCTACTTTAGGACATTAACACAGCAGTACATGTATATATTTATGGAAACACACACAAATGTACAAACAAAGACAAAAGCAGTTCTATAATCTGAGGTTGAATGAGGACAGTACAGTGTGTAGAGGTGAAAATCAGGAGAAGCTGAAATTAGAGCCACACCTCCTGCAGCAGTTACAATGAACAAACAAACAAAGTGTGTCAGCAAGACTGTCGGCCAAAGGTTTGGTGGGCAAACTGGATCACTGAGAACCTTTAGAAAAATGACACACAATACAGGAACAATAGAGGGATGAGGATGGGCTGAAAAGGGAAGAAAATTGTGAGACAAGATAGTTTGGATTTGGGTTTGAAGCTGAATTGTCTTTGTATGTTTACAGAATAGGAGAGTGTGTGTATGACAAAAGCAGTGATTTTTTTTTGAGAGGAGAGTGGGCATTTCTCAGAGAGATAAAATGAGTGTGTGTAACTGTGTGTGTGTGTGTCTGTTTGTGCCTGTGTGTGCAGGCTACTGCGACCACACATCAATGCGTTTGTCAATCTCAAGCCAAGGAATGGCAGAATCTGACAATCGTGTTTCCTGAGATTTCTATATTTGTTATCTTCACCGGCTCTGTAATTATACAGCTGTGTACATCAGTCTGTTCCTGTACTGATTAATTATTGTTTAAACAGCATAAATAGCATGCTTGGATGTGGCTCTCATTCAAATTCTTGAACAGCGACTTTGCAGATACAGTCAATCACACAGCCGGGAAACAACGAAAACAGACATACATGTGAACTTGTATAAACATAATTAGGCACATATTTGTTAAAGTATTGTGCTCAAGTAGAATTCTTTGCTTGACTATTTCCATTTTTGCTACTTTATACTTTTGAGGGGCTTCATTGTAATTTTGCAACACTTCATTAATCTGACAACTGGAGTTACAAGCCTCTTAGCATGTTAAGAGTTTACATACAAAATGCATGTATGAAATGAGCCTAATACTTAGCTTCTATTGGCTCCAAAAAACCTCAGACTCCAGACTCCTGTTCAAAAAGTGTCCAAATATTTATGGTGTCATTCCCTGATTTCACTCCTTCTGATCTGTCCACCAGACTATTGCTCACAGCTTCAGTCTTCCGTTGTGATTATAGTCTGAATGTGCTGCTCATATGAGTGTTTGCTTAGCAACTCTGAAGGGCGGACCAATCAGCGACCATTGTCAGTGGTTAAGTGAGTTTGTCCTGCTCTGCCCAAGACTTGTCACCCTGCTGGTGTTTTAAAAAATACATTGCTTCCTTGAAAAAATGTTTTAAAAATGCTGTTCTCAGGGAAAAAAGCTTTGGTGGACACGGGCCCTCAGTAGTTGCAGCGGTGGCAGAGTGTTGGCAGGTTTTTGGCATAGGCTCATTGGTTAAAGTCAACCCGAGGTTCTCGCCCAGTAGGATGGAACGACTGTGAGTGACCCATATACTCACGCATTGAATTTAGGTCCGAGTACGCCAGGCTAAAATTTTCTGGTGGTACTTCTCAAACTAATTCCATAATAAATGAGATATTTAGCCTTGAATACAGATATGTTTGAGGGTGTGCTTGGTTTGATTTGATGAGAACCTTCTTATTCAGTTAATATAAAAAAAATTAAGCTGACTGTTGTCTATTAAACTGAATGTGAATCCAGCAGTCATGATGCAGTAGCCAAACTTAGAGAACTAACTTTTCGCTTAAGATTTTTAAATCTCTTTCGGCATCACAAAATTCTGTTCGTGATGCTCAAACATCCAGGCAAAATAACAATGACAACACACATATCTGAGTGGAGCAGGGACTTTAAGCAACACTTTCAATGCAGGGCCAAAACTTGACTGCCAGACAATATTTAGCTCAGTATCACATAAAGCAAAGAAAAGCAGTGCAATTCTCACAATCAAGAAGTTAGGGCCAGAACATGTTTGGCTTTTTCTCATAAAAAATAAATCAAAAGATTGACCGTTAATTCAAACATTTGGTGGTAATTTTCGGGAAGTTGATCAGTAAATTAAATGACTCATTATTTCAGCTTTAGACATGTACACACACACACACGTACACACACACACACACACACACACACACACACTGATCAGTGTCTGACCCAAATAAATAGAGTGGAAAACCTTATTCTGGTGTTGTGAGGATGTCAAAACACCATCACAAAAACTAACAAACAACAAAATGATGAAGTGCAGGAGCAGTAAATTTTTTTCTTGTTTTTTTTTTCTTGTAAAAGACGCAAAAATACACAGTTGGATACGCATAATGATTGTTGCGGAGCTGGAAACAAACAGTGAGAGTAGAAATTAAACATTTCCATGTATGTTCCTCTCTGTTAGAGAACAAAAAGCATCATCAGAATAAATGTTTGTTTTAGTCATACATGAGCCTCCGTTAAACAGAATGCAGATGAGTTGTTTTCAGTGAAGGAGGCCTGATTAAACATCACCCTCAGTGATCAGCCATTCTCTGTAAATGTGTCCTGCTGTGGATGCACTGACAGATCAGGCAAAGTCGATTTCTTTTCCAGTCTTTACTGAGCTACAACTTGTACCATGATAGAACTAATCCTGACTGCCACTGGATATCTAAGTCTTGACGGAACAATAACGATTCTCCCTGGTAAAGGCATAAAGAAATGTCTTTCTGTCATTTTCTTCTAAGACAGAGAACAAAGACAAATAAAGTGTCTGGCAGTGACATCTAAATACAGTTTCGCAATGTGCTATTTGATTGTTTTTCTTCACTTTGCCAAATTGTTTGGTTTATGTGTTTCTGTCTGGGTGGAGCCTTCAGTCAAGATGAATTATGGAAACTAAAAAACAGTCAGCTGTAAATGTTGCCGAAAGGCATTCTGAGGAGGCCTATTTGCTGGAAGCTCATGCTGTGTGGTGTATCTACCACCCCCCCCCCCCCCCCCCCACACACACACACCCCCCCCCTCCAAGGTCTTAAAGACAAACGTACACACACACACACACACACACACACACAAGCCTTGGCCAAAGGTATTGAGAATGCAAGTATTGGTTTTCACAAAGTTTGCTGCTTCAGTGTTTTTAGATATTTTTATCTGATGGTACTATGATATACTGAAGTATAATTACAAGCATTTCATAAGTGTCAAAGGCTTTTATTGACAATTACATTAAGTTTATGCAAAGAGTCTATATTTGCAGTGTTGACCCTTCTTTTTCAAGACCTCTGGAATTCATCCTGGCATGCTGTCAATTAACTTCTGGGCCACATCCTGACTGATGCCCATTCTTGCATAATCAATGCTTGGAGTTTGTCCGAATTTGTGGGTTTTTGTTTGTCCACCCGCCTCTTGAGGATTGACCACATGTTCTCAATGGGCTTGAGGTCTGGGGAGTTTCCTGGCCATGTACCCAAAATTTCGATGTTTTGTTCCCCGAGCCACTTAGTTATCACTTTTGCCTTCTGGCAAGGTGCTCCATCATGCTGGAAAAGGCATTGTTCATCACCAAACTGTTCTTGGATGGTTGGGAGAAGTTGCTCTCCGAGGATGTTTTGGTACCATTCTTTATTCATGGCTGTGTTTTTAGGCAAAATTGTGAGTGAGCCCACTCCCTTGGCTGAGAAGCAACCCCACACATGAATGGTCTCAGGATTCTTTACTGTTGGCATGACACAGGACTGATGGTAGTGCTCACCTTTTCTTCTCTGGACAAGCTTTTTTCTGGATGCCCCAAACAATCGGAAAGGGGATTCATCAGAGAAAATGACTTTACCCCGGTCCTCAGCAGTCCAATCCCTGTACCTTTTGCAGAATATAAGTCTGTCCCTGATGTTTTTCCTGGAGAGAAGTGGCTTTCTTGCTGCCCTTCTTGACACCAAGCCATCCTCCAAAAGTCTTCGCCTCACTGGGCGTGCAGATGCACTCACACCTGCCTGCTGCCATTCCTGAGCAAGCTCTGCACTGGTGGTGCCCCGATCCCGCAGCTGAATCAACTTTAGGAGACGGTCCTGGCACTTGCTGGACTTTCTTGGGCGACCTGAAGCCTTCTTCATGACTACTGAACCTCTCGCCTTGAAGTTCTTGATGATCCGATAAATGGTTGATTTAGGTGCAATCTTACTAGCAGCAATATCCTTGCCTGTGAAGCCCTTTTTTTTTGCAAAGCAATGATGACTGCACGTGTTTCCTTGCAGGTAACCATGGTTAACAGAGGAAGAACAATGATTTCAAGCACCACCGTCCTTTTAAAGCTTCCAGTCTGTTATTCTAACTCAATCAGCATGACTGAGTGATCTCCTGCCTTGTCCTCGTCAACACTCTCACCTGTGTTAACGAGAGAATCACTGACATGATGTCAGCTGGTCCTTTTGTGGCAGGGCTGAAATGCAGTGGAAATGTTTTTTAGGGGATTTTTTTCTGGGCATTTTCATGCCAAAGAGGGACTTTGCAATTAATTGCAATGCATCTGATCACTCTTCATAACATTCTGGAGTATATGCAAATTGCCATCATAAAAACTGAGGCAGCAGACTTTGTGAAAATTAATATTTGCGTCATTCTCAAAACTTTTGGCCAGTGGTGTATGAATTTTATCCAGCAGCCAATATGGTGTCATTAGCTAAATTCACTCCTTCTGATCAATGTTCTAATTGTCCATCTAAAAATAGTTCCATAATTCATTTGATATTAGGCCTCAAAAAGCGGTATGTTGGGTGTGTCTGATTTGATTGACATGAGATAGTCAGGTTTCAGCTATAGGTGGGCGAGGCGAAGTGTCCTCGAGTTCTCAGTCAGATCGAGTCCGATTCACAGCTCGCTCCTCCCCAGTTTATCTAACTATGGTCACTTCTGGCTCTAAAAAAAAAACTTAACTGCCGATGGCCGAAATGCTGAACTTGAGGCTTTGGAATGTCAGTTCACAAACCAGTAGAAAGTTTGTGCTTGACGGGAACACACAAACACAGGTTAGGTATCGTTCAGGGACAAGTCATGAAGTTTGTTTGGCAGAGGTCCTTCAGATGAAGTTGTTGGAAAATTCCCCAATCTGGTTAGCGGGCAGCCAGCTGGAAACTTTGAAAGTCACCCTGAGAGCTGATAACGACTCTCAGACAGAGATGGAAAGCTTTTAGGCTCAGATTAATATCTGTTAGTCGCAGTAAAGTATATGTTCCCCCATGCCTGCACATACAGAGACAATAAACCTTTTCTCCAATTAATTACTTTCATGTTTACCTAATTTGAACAAGTAACCTTTATTCATTACCAAGACGGAAGAAGTGTGAGGTTCATAGAGCGCAGTTTAAAATAAAGTTATAGAGGGCAGGAGGGGAGGCTGTATGGGAATATTATAGACATTTAATTTCTTCAATTGAGGCCCGTGTCCAAGAGGATACCGCTCTTACATCTGTTCATTACACGAACAATGGGCCTCATTCAGCAAATGTTCTTAAAAATAAATTGCTTCTTAAAATCCACTTATGCAGTTTTTACGTAGATTCTGGCATTCACCAATGTTTTCCTTTTTAGGATTTGTTCTTGGGTAAGAAACCAATTTGCGCACACTAAAGAGCACACTTACGCACATTTAAGTGCTGACATGTTCGTGGCAAATAATTAGTTATTGCATTTTCTTCAACTCTACACTTGCATATTATTGTAGTATTTAACCTACAATTATGTTTTTGGGTAATTTATCATTTTGATAATTATTTTCATTACTTTACAAAACATTATGATTTTGAATAAACACTACATTAACACTCCGAGGGCAAGACAAAAGACTTGGTGTCAAAATATGACAGTAATTGTTTGTTTTTAAATCCACCCCTGGTCAAGAAGTCGTTCAGCACTACGTGTAAAACCAAAACTTTTAATTTTAAAACATTGTTTTCTGTACAGATTAAACAACGTAAATATAATGTGGGATTCAGTTAGCTTTAGAGTTGCTATGAAAGTTGGCTGCAGGCTACAGCTTCATACTGAAGAGGTATGGGAGTGGTAACAGTTTTCTCATCTACATCTGAGCATATGTCCCAAAATATTGACCTATTCCATTAATCAAAGAGTCTTAGTGCCACTTAACCACATTGTGCCATAAGGTGATCAACCCAAAGCAGAAAAAAACATTCCAGGCAGTAATTTTTGAGCTAAATTAAAATGTGCTCAGATTTTACTCTGACTGAATTGATTTATGATGTGACATCATCAGATAATATGATCATAAATGTGATTGGAACTTTTCCATTGGCTGCACAGCCAACTCAGATGTGTGCCCATAGGGAGACAGAACAGATTTTCTGCACAGGGCCTCAGTGCTTTTTTATGATCATTGTAAATATTTCACTCAAAAAGATGGATGAATTGCAGCGATGAAAAGTATTCATTGCAATTTGAATTGCCCCTGGTGTTAAATTGAAATCACGGTGAGCTAGTGAATGGGCTAAAATTTTAGTGATAATTAATTAATTTAGTTGTTAATCAATGAGCTGTGTGGATTTTGGTAATCAGATTTATCTTAACTAGAACAGAAGCTTGGGTTTGGTAAGCTTAGATAGGACAAAAAAAACCCCAAACTGCTGAAATTTCTAATAGGATCAAATTTGTGACATCATAATGTTCTGCAAAAACACTTTTGTGGCCATTATTAAACACCATTACTCAGAAACAGAAGGTGAGATTGTGAGATTGTGACCATATTTTGCATTTGGTCAGATCCTGAATTGGTGACATTAATCTTGGGAGTCCACCTTGAAACTGTGATGATTTCTTGGCTGTAGGGTTGAAGATGTGTGTGATGCTGCCACTAATAATAATTTGTAGTTTTCTTGCAGCAACATCTATATTCGAAGCACTGTCTATGGTCAGGGCTACAACTTTGAGTTCTATCAGAATCAGCTTTTTATTGGTCAAATTTCTTCAGAGTCTTCACTACATAAATTATGTGAGTCTGGACAGTCATCAATGTAAACAGCAACTCAAATGTTTGGCAGAGGCATACAACCGTGAGGCGGTAATTCTCCTTGATACTTGATACTAGCCATCCAGTGTATTTACATGTAGCAATTACCTCTTTCTATGGTACAGTAGTTTTAATTGTTGGTAGCTGAGTCTGCCATTCCCACACTGAATCATTATTGCCCACCTACACACAAGCGATTGACAGGAAATCATGGATGCATATAATCCAGCGTTACTGTTTTGAATTTTTTCTCACTGACATCAAAGTACAAACATTTCCAAGTGGTGCGACATGTTAAAGGCATTCAACTGAAACAAAAACAACATCAGTCAGAGGAAACACAGAGTACGGTGGCAGGAAAAAGTATGTGAACCCTTGTGATTGACAATTATGATTATCACCATTCATGATCTATTTCAACTGATAACTGACAAAGCATTGCATTGTTCTTCTAAATACCAAAAACGTTGTGTAAACAAAAGCTGAGTGAAGACCGGAGTTTGTAAAATGAGAGTTCAGTCAATGAAACAGGATTCGATTTATGTGTAGAGGTACTTTAACTCAAACACGGAAACATTTTGAGTTTATAACTTATTAGAAGATTCCGTCATGAATATTCAAAGTGAGAGAGAGGAACCAAACGCACAACACCGGAAGCAGGAGGTTTTATTCTGGGAAAAGCTTTTAATAGCAAAAAGGCATGAGCTGGATATCCAAACAGGAAAACAAAACACAGCCAGCTGGGGCTGGATCCAAAGGAACACAAAAAGGAACTAAAGAAGCAGTGAGCAAAAACTAAAGGCCCTTTCCTGGAAAAAGCAACAATGAACTGAAAAAGGCCACGGCCACTAAAAACAGGAAAAGGCAAACAGAAACAACAAACTGACAAAGAGGGAAAGAGAAAAGGAGGTATAAACTGGAAAGACTGATAGCAAAGTGGAAACAGGTGAGAAGAGAGGAAGGGGAAACAGAGGGGAAGAGATGAGTGGGAAGTTGAAAAAGGTAAGAAAGTTCAAGATGAAGGAAGATGAAGGAACACACAAGGGCAGGAACTAAAGCCACAAGACAGAAGATAGCCTGAGAATAAAAATGAATACAACAACAAGAATTAAATAAAGACTAAAAGAGGGACATGAAATCCAAACCATGACAGATTCTGGTGATGTAAACCAAGCCTCACAAAAAAGAGATCTCGGAATACTTTTGATCAAGCATTGCTGATCGTCATGAAGCTGGAAAGGGTTACAAAGTGATCTCAAAGAGATGGATGTTCATCAGTCCACAGTGAGAAAAATGATCTATAAATAAAGACGATGTAGTACTGTGGCTACTCTACCGAGAAGTGGGTGCCGAGCTAATACTACTTCAAAAGCTAAAATCTTAGAGGAATCATTTGAGCTGGTGTATGTGGCAGAACATTGTAGGAAACTGCTGCTCTTGTGTAACAAGCATCACGGTGCATCTGATTAGCACCATGACACTTTACAACACTTCTGTGAACATGATCTGTAGACTAATAAAATTAAGGTTGAATTGTTTAGAAAGAGTATTGAGCACTATGCATGGAAAAAACAGGGCACTGTATGCCAACATTAAAAATCATCCCAGTGGTGAAGGATTGAGGCTGTCTCTAGGCCTGGACAGCTTGCAATCACTGAGGGGAAAATTAATTCACGGATATTAATGTGTTGTACAGGATAATGTCAGGTGTGCTGTTCAACAGCTGAAGCTTATTAGTAGAAGTTGATGCAAAACATCAAAGTAAATCTTCTACAGAATAACTTCAAAGATCCTTGCTTTAGAGTGACCCAGTCAGACCAAGACCGTAGAGCTTTTGAGATGCTGTGGAATGACCTGAAAAGAAATGCTCACTTCAGATATATGGTTGAGGTGAGGTACTTCTATAAAGAAAACTTAGTCTGAAAGTCTTCCTGAATGTTGTGCAAATCTGAGAAGTTCAACTGGTTATTAGATCTAAGGGTTCACTTATTTTCTCAACCAGCATCGTGAATGTTCAGTAAGGGCACAAAAGATGATAAATGTTCGTGTATAATTAGCCGAGGCACACTGAGTTTGTGATCACGTGAATTAAATGAAGATCAGATCACATTTTATGACCCATTTATGCAGAAAACCAGGTAATTCCAAAAGTTTTACATACTTTTTCTTGGCACTTGGCACTATATTTGTCATGTAGGACAGCGCTAACAGCGTCAACAAAACCAGAAACTTTTCTGCAGTTTCTGAAGACAGATCAGTTTTAAATATTACAGAGAGTCATGGAACAAAATAGAAGCACCTGTGAGCTGTTAGATGAGCTGCTCCAGGCGACAGTCTGCACACCTTCAACTCCTCAGCAAGGTAACCAGCTTTACTGATCCCTGCTGCTGCTGGGAAAAACACCGGTGCCGTGTGCAGCATGAAGCGTCAGGTCGCATTTGCTAATGGCACGATGAAAAAGAGGTCAATTACTGACTTTACCCCATAGCCAGACTTTTGGTCTAACTATGGGGTAAATAGATACAGTTGTAAGTAGATACCATTGTTCTTGTATTTCTGTCAGAATAGCTGCTGAGCGATTGCGTTTGCTGCTCTCAGAATGCTTACACCTGTATATTAAAAAAAAAAAAGTGCTGTTATCAACCTGGACTAAAATGTGAAAGATTATAACTTTTTTCAAACCAATAGACCAACACAATAATGTGTAGAGTGATTAGATTTAGTAATATAGATATATTTAAAGAGTAACATTTTTTGTAATGCTCAAAATAATGTAGCAAACTGAAACTCCTAAATGTGATTTCTTCCTTCCCTCCGTCACTTTCTTCCTCACTTCTTACAGAAACCTTCAAACTGTGCTAGCTGTCAGCTCCGTGTGAAAAAGATCACATGTCTCTCTCTAGAGGTGGATGGATTGATGGGAAATCTGGGTGAATGTGAAAGGTGGGAGGATTTTAACAGATGGGAGTGGGAGCAACCCTCCACCCTCTACAGATAGGAAGGAACCGAGTGAAGACCAGACGCAATATAAAACCCACCTCAACACTTTGATACATTCAGATTTTTTTATTTTATGATTTTTCCATCACAAAGGCCCAGAGGACTCTTTAAAAATCCAGTTGAGAGCTCTAAAGGCTTATTTATTGAAAAATAATCTTGTGCCCTTTATCTTTGTCCCCTCCTCACCTCTTTTCGGTTTCTGTCCAGGGATGATTGCATTGACGGATGTTGCCACAGACTTGGGGGTTTAGTCTGACAAATGACTCTGTCCATCACTGGAGGAGGGGAGAAAAAGCTCGGGAGATAACCTGGTTGTCCATCATCCTTTGTCCAAGCGCAATGTGGAGATTGGATATTGACCCGAGGTAGCCTTCTTGAAGGCAAGATATTTGAAGACTCTGTCATGGAATGACAGTCTAGTCCCAATAATCAGTTTCCTCTGCAATCACACATCTTTAAGTGCATATTTTGCAACGGTAACTCCTTATTTTTCGCGAGATGCAGTTCCAGAAATGAAATGTTGGGTACGATATCACCGACGGGATATTGTAGAAACTAATAGCCTGCAGTCGGAGAGTTACAGTGAGAGTTTGTTGCCTTTTTAAGAGGTCTTTGCCGTTCGGTGGAATATACTGCACCTCCCAGTTGTACGCTATGTCTGAAACGATGAGAACACTGTTCCAGGAAGTCTTACTGCTCTGTGTCTCCAGCCTGTTGCACATTTGTTACACCAACTACGGTCATTCAAAATTCTCACTTACAACCCAGCAACTATTCCATCTTAAGATCTTCAAATCCTCATCATCTTCCATTTACTGTTTTAGAGAGAGGTTGCCTCTCAACGCCAAAGCTCTACACTTGTTCTGAGCTGTGGCTGCCTTCCAGTGTCCTGTCCCCCCCTCCACCAACCTGTATCTATTTCCTCTGTTTCTCCTTCTTGTGTCCCGTCATTATAGGCAGTCTATGCACAGCGCCACCTGCCCGTGGCGGAAGTCCCTGCAGGGGCAAAGACGCCTGTATTTAGGAGAGTGTCCTGCACAGCTGAAGAGTAAGGGTTCCTGCTGAAGGCCGCACTCCCGTCGCACCACAGAGAAGGCAGGGAGGATGTGGTTGATCTCTGAGTCCACCACCTCGCACTGCACCTCCAACCTGTTGGGTGAAACAGAGTAGCAGAGGTTTAAATTTGCACTGAAAAAAGTTCAGCGTTTCATCACAAAATACAAGTAATAAACGCTTTTTCATTTTTATTTTACACAAGAACAAGAAAAGTGGAGTTTGCATAACCTCAAAATAAATACATCATCAGATGCCAAAAAAAAAAGAAAGAGAACGAACGTACTGGAGAAAGTTGAGAAGAGACGATGAAATTGGAAAAACTGTGAGGCGAGTATGAAAAATACAACTTGATAACAGACCTCAGCTACAAGGAGGAGTTACAGAACTGAAAGAAAGGAGAGCGGCACTGTAAACCAAGACAGGAAAAAAGTAAAACACAAAAGATACTTGGAGGGTGAAGTAAGAGCAGAGAGTAAGAGTTAAAAGCTGAAAGCAGTCAGGAGGAAGGTGTTTGGAGGAGACTCAAACACCAGCAGGCTTTCAGGCTTTGAGCTCAAGAAAAAAGGAGACATCTAAAACTGAATTGGTTCAACAGCCAGGAGCTGGTACAGCAAAATAAATAAATACCTGTTCAGTCAGCTTCACCTGCACTCATAGTCAATCCAGGATAAACAAGTGGAATTGTTTAAAATATGTGGAGATGAGTTTTACATTAGAACATATTAAATTTAGTGGCTTCACCCTTTGCAATCGTAACTTTTGCCAACATTTACTTTAAGTTAATAAAAGATAAGATAAGTTTGATGTTATCACAACAAAGAGTCTTTTAATTCCATATTCTTTGTTGGTGACAGATGTCTTTTTCAAGTAAAGCTGATGATATGTGATGAAAAGTCTGTTGGTAAGTTGTAGAAGTGGAGTACCTTGATAAGGAAGGTACGATGTTGAGACTACCCACTTAATTAAAATATGGTTGGCAGACAGTTAGTTGGTAGGCAGCTTTGTTATATTACTTTAAGCTGACCTACCCGCGCAGAGCCTCCTTGTTGTTGATGAAACGGAAGTGAGCAGGTTCACAGATGAAACTAGCTGACTGACAGGCATCCACACAAGACTGGCCCTCTTGAGATACAAGCAGCCTGAGGGAGCTGAGAGGAGGCCAGGCAGTGGGAGCTGTCACATTGGATGCCCAGCCAAGCGCGGTGGAGTTGGGCAGGGGCACGAACAGAGGTCCAATCATCTTGCTGCCCCCAGCAGACCCCTGTCTGGACAGGTTGGCTGGGATGAAGGGAGACTCTGGGGCACAGAAGTCCTGCAGGTGAAAGATATCATAGAATTAGTTTGCGCCGTCATATTATTGTGTTACAGTGGACTATTAAAAGAATACCTATCAATGTGTCATTTACCATCTTTGCAGGAAAGATACAGCTCAGTACATTTCTGACAGAGAGAAGTCTACTGCATGCCATTAAATGGCTACTCCACTACCACAATTATTGGCTATATCCAGTATTGTAACAGCCTCTATCATATTCTACAGATCACTGTTACCAACTAACTGTTCTCTAAAACTGTCTATACAGGTAGCATAGGATGAGAAACTGGTTAGCAGAGCAGGAGCAGCAGCCTCAGTTCTCCATTTGTGTTTACACCAGATGCCTTCAGGCACAGTGTGTAGGTCATTCAATATTGTGCCTGAAGGCAGCTCAGTACATTCGTTTGTCAAGCGCAACACACAATCAATGTATTTAAGTGTGTTAAATGTAAGTGAATAGACTCTTCCCAGAATATACATGTTAATATTTTAGACCGATGCAGAGAAGGGTGTTATAAAAAAAAAAAAAAAACATCACAGTATGAACAAAGCAAAAAAGTCTGACCACCGTGTTTGCGTACGCGCAGCACAAAGACGTATAGCTGTGGTTTAAAACTTGAGCTGTCAAGCAACTTGCAGGGTTTCCCTGTTCGTATATTACCTGCCTAAGCTTTTCAAAATTTTGTAAACGTTTTACACTGAACTGGGAATACTAATGATCTGGAATTATGTGAAATTGCATATTTTTTAAATGAAAATTGTGTATTTGTTTCATCAGTTGTGTTTGAGATGCATAACTGAGAAAAGTGGCCTGAACGCTTTGTCTAGATGTGCAATAATTTGATCTAACATAGCAGGTTGTTGCTTAAAATGAAGGAAATAATAATAAAATAGCAGGTGAAGCTAACTGATATTATTTCAATTTTTATTCTGTATTTTAATGTTTGTTGTATTGTATTGTGTTGGTTGTGTTGTATCTTTATGCTGTACTATTTTCTCTCATTCTGTTCTTTTCTCTCTCTGCTCTCCCCTCAGCCCAAATGATCGAGGCAGGCGGCTGCTCACCTCTGAACCGGGTTCTGTTGGAGATTTTTATTTCCAGTTTTTGATCATGTGGGAATTGTTGAATTGTTGGGTTTCACGCTATAATGTTGCTAAGGTTCAGTTGTAAGGACTGGTACTATGTAAAGTCCCCTGAGATTACTTGTATTGTGATTTGACACTATATCAATACAACTGCAGTGATTTAAAAAAAAAACCCCAAAAAACCCTGTTTATTGTAAAAATTTAACCCAGACTGGATGATCTGCAGTTTCTCTGATGTTACTCCAGGACCATGTTTGATGACTGATGTTTGTTCACTGCTCATGAGGAGGTGTAAGCTTTGCATAACTCAGGATAATGCAAATAACACTAATAGTGTCTTCTGCACTGTTTTCTTTGGTTTAATTTCTGCGGTTACCATGGTGACATGGAAAGATTCATGGTGGCAAATTAAAAAAAGCTCAACCTCCATATGCCAACATGTAAATTGCGAGTAGCTGGGCAAGTTCACGAGAGCGCAGCTGCCCTTTTTGCAGCTTAAATGGGTGGCATGGCTGACACAAACAATTTAACTATTTACCTTTATCTCTGTAGGACACACAATACATAGCAAATAGAGACAAAGTTTATTCATTCAGAATCCTTGTAAAACAGTAAAATAATTCCTAGTATTTAACTGAATTTCACATATACGCCTTAAAGAGGAATACAGTTTAAAACAGTATATTATCATGTAACATGTAAAACCATTCAATCAAATACAAGGCAAATAAAAGGTGCTAATTTAGCCAGCTGCTTGTGATAAATATGTTCCTTTTATACTGTAGTATAAAGGAAATAAAAACACTAGAGAAAGCACTAATGTTGACCAACTGTATGAACTGGTTACCATGTTAAATCTAATTTGAATACTTTTTGTCTTTTAACAGTATATGCCACATGCTTTGAAAGTGTCCAAAGCAGCGACAGACAGGAAAGAACAAAAGCTTTTCTGACATCTAGTGTGGGTTTATTTGAAAAAACCAAAAACAATATGTTCTTTCACCCCAATCGTCTATCAACATCATGCCCACACTTCTGCTCTTTCTCTTTACTCTTTCCTGCCCATTAGTTTCAGACGACCTTCTGCTTTTGCGCCGGAGGGCAGATATCTAGCCCGTAATGAGAGTTAGCATGTCGATTAACCACAAGTCCACATACATGGCGTACAGAGACATTGATTCACACACAAGCTGAGATACACAATGTTCAGTCGTGAAATATTGAGCCGAGCAGGGAGTGTGAGAGCTTCTGAAAAGAGTGAATGTACGAGAGTACGGGAGGACAAGTGACTAAAACAGAGGATCTTTGCATGTGTGTGTTTTGTCCAGTACTCTGTGTATATCTGTAGAAAAATGGACTCACCTGATGCTGTATGTAAGCATGAACTCTCTCCAGCATCCCCTCACAGGTATACTCATAAGGCAGATATGGCTCAGCCTGAAAATCACACACAAGCACAGTCCCCAACCCATTATTAATGACACATTTGCTCACATTAAAGTGTACTTTTTTCTCCTTTTGCTTCATTGTTCATATTAATTGCAATAAATTGTTGCTTCCCCTCGTCAATTTCGGCAGATGAATGTTTCTATTGTCAGGGTTTTGCAAGGCCTAATCACAGCATGTCACCGTTTGGAAACTCATTAGGCTTTATTTGCATACCAATAGATCATCCCCTGCTGTGATGTGCCGTTTTTATAACTAAAGCACTCTTTTGATTGGCCTAATTAGAGATGAGCTGGGAACACCATATATCTTTTGCGTTTTTCGCTAATACAAACATGTTCAATACACGCTAACACTGTCTGACACAAAACTGGATGAATACAAAATGACTGGGACTGTAATGCTAAGATTAATGAAAATTGAATTAGTTGATTTGATGAACTGCTTGACATTGCTGAGATCCAAAGTCAGCCACACTGTACAAAGATTTTAGTTCAAGCCGAGTGACTGATTTAAAAGACTAAAACAAATGGAAATGTTTTTCTACACTTTTACCAGCAAAGAGCAGAATTCAGAGAGATCGAAGTGGCTTGTCTTTATGTCATAATGTAAAAGACCTGCCTTTGGAAATGATACATGACTCACTAAATTGCATTTTCAATCTGAAATCAAAGCAGTCTAATGTTCAACCATGTGTGAAATCAGACTTGGCCCATTTCAAGTGAAAACCAGTGAGAAGCAAGTATGCAGGGATGATGTAATTCAAAAAGTTACATAGTGCAAATCTGATCAAAGCCTTATGCTAATCTACTTTATAAACTGGAGCAGAAAATAAACATTTGAACAGAAGGGAAGGACACGCCAGCTTCCTGCAAAAACAGCCTACGTGCAAAAGGCTTCGATCACTTTTCTCGTTTAGCTTTACTCAACCATGGAAGGTGACTTGGAGCACATTCTCATTTACAAGTGTGGTCTTGAGTGGGGCTTTTGAAATGCTGTCAGCAGCAGTGGCAGCAAGCAGCAGCATACTTTTTAAGGTTAGCGTTGTGTGCAGGTGTTGTAGTGAAAGAATGACCTTCATGATTAAAAGGGTGTATTGGATATGCATATCTGTGGGAGTCGTGCAAATGTTGTGGTGGACTCGACTTGTAGATTTTAAAAGAGAAATCTTCACCAATTGCTGTCAATTTTTAATAAAAAACAATCTGGTCTCCAACAGGATGTTATCAAAACTGAGGTAAGGTTATCACATACATGCACAGACTGCTTTTGTTTCTACTTGAAATTTGTGACGTATTTCATGTTTGTAAACGTCTGAACACTCGAGTTTGTAATTCTCAATTCGGTCCCTGATGGTCTTAGTTCAGGCTCAGATTTTTGAATTTTTCCAGCCAGTTTGAGAGGGCCGGGTTCTGTGCTGCGGTGGATAAATGAACAGTGCAAAGGTGTGGAGGTTCTTCCAAAGCTGTGGGTCTGATTTGTGTCAGAAATTACAGACGAGGTAAATTATAAATCCCCAGAAGAAGCTTTGGTGAAACAAGCATCAGGGGGACAGCAAGTGTTTTTAATTCACAAAACAGGTGCTCTATAGCTGTATAGTAAATCTCTCCTACTTTCTGTACAGTTCATCTGCACTCGGCAGAATCATGCAGTACTTATTTTTTGAAAACATAAAAAAAGAAGTGTAGGAAGGATCGTCGGATATAAGAAATGTTTGAGTGACAGAAAGAAAGAGAGAGCGAGAGAGGGAGAGAGAGAGAGAGAGAGAGAGAGAGAGAGAGAGAGAGAGAGAGAGAGAGAGAGAAAGAAAGAAAGAAAGGATTTATTGCAACATGAGGACTTGTCAGCCAGCCAGAGATTGCTTTGTCCTGCATGACTGAGCATGAGCCTCTGCCACAGACATAGTGTGTGTGTGTGTGTGTGTGTGTGTGTTAGTATGTGTCTTTAAGTTAATGGCTGTAATGTGCAGGTAAGGCTCTGTGTGCTGATGTGCCTGATCTGCGCACTGTCAATGTGTTGGTGTGTGTGCTCAGATAAGAGCAAGCACAAGAATATTATCTGACTGTTTGTGTGTGTGTGTGTGTGTGTGTGTGTGTGTGTGTGCTGGGGCATTGTGCCTCCAGTGAAGGGTGAAGTGGTCCATCAGCTCTTTCCCACTGGTCTGTCAGTGCAGATGGAGACAGCGCAGTCAACCACTGTTACTGAACTGTAACTAGTCTGACAACACAGACAAGACGATGAGATGAAAACAGCCACGCACGCACACGCACACACACACACACACACACACACACACACACACACACAAAAATCTCAAATCTTCATAAACACTACCATTGGTACTATGGTAAAGCTATATTTGACTATGATGTGATGATGTGATGACATTTTAGTGCAACACAATGCAATAACTAAAATGTAACTATATCTCTTTGTCAGATTGAAAAGTAAGTTAAGGAATACAGACTGAATACATTTTAGACAAACAGGTACTGTTCATATTTCACTGACATACCGGCTGAGAAGATGCTTTCTTTAGATATGTAAGGCTGTAAGCACAGTCGTGATCCACTGCTTCATCCCTGTCATTGTGCCAATTTAATGAAGTTGATGCTTAAAGATAACATTTTAACTTAAGCACACACTCTAGATTGATCAATGTAGATTGATATAGAAAAGGTTAGAGGGCAAAATCTGCCTGCTTGGCACATTTGTCTTCTACTTTAATGAGAACAGAGCTTTCTTCTTTCATCTACAAGTTTTAGTCGATGTAAGGCCTTGAACTTACTCTCCATATTTCTGTTTTCTCTGTTGTATGTTCATTCCCCTGATATGCTTTTTTTGTACTTAAAGTCCCATCTTTCATCCCCGTGAGTGTGTGTGAGTACCTTAGTCCTCATTATTTCCCTGATAGCGGAGTCAAACTCCAGGGAGTTGTTATAGTCCACAGTCATGACGTGAGGTCTGCCGATGTACTGCTCTGCATACGGATGCTGGGAGAACACCTACAGAAAACACAGATAGGGCATTCAGAAAGAGCTCTCAAGACTAATAATATATAAATAACTTGCAGAGAGTTAGATAATTTTTTGAGGCTCAACTTCTCTGCACAATGATGAGGATGCTGTCAGTGATAACAAAGTCAAGTCTGTCAATGATCATTCTTCATGTTTAAACATAACAATAGTTACAACCGTATGACCACCATCTTCCCGCCTCTTTAAAGTGGTAACAATGCCTCGAATGTTTGAGCCAGTACCTTTAAAGGATCTGCTGATGACTTAAGTTATTTGTCAGCTCAGCCAAAATATTCTATTACTGACTGACTTGGGGAATAAATAAAAATAATGAACTTACCTCTCTAGATGTGGGCTTGCCTCTGAAAAACTCGTGATTTAGTGAGCTGTGGGGTGGGTGGAACTTGGGCTGGAGGAAAATGCAACCATTTGCTATGGCTTCAAGAGGGGCTGGGCCTTCGTAGGGGAAACCAAAACCAATGAAGAGCTAAAAAAAAATAATCAGAAAATGTTATTTTGTAATGTGGTGATTAACATCAGCGTGATTTTAGACGAGGTACAGTCATGTGGTGTGCCTGTATGTTAAAATCAGTCTCTGTATTAATTTAAAAAGCAGCTCTTGTAATCTCATAAGAAAGACAGACTTCCAGCTGCACATCAAGAATCTGTGTTCACTCTGAATGACAGCTGTGGGGACAATTCATCAGATGTGTGCAGAAAATACAATATTTTCTTTAGTCTCTTGCCTTGGCCTTACGCAACAGTTGCTGCAGCTCATGCTGAGGCAGCAGGCCGTGGTTTTTCACAAAGGCTGGCACCTCTGGAGGTCTCTGGGTCTCATAGTAGACTGTACCATGAACTTCCATGTACCTGTGGAGAATCTGCAGGAAACCCTCCTTACCCTGCTGAAAGAGCGGACAAAGATGGTTTGGTCAGATAGAGGGTGAGGAGCGAATACAGGAGGGTGTATGGAGAAATAGTACGTTAGAAAAAGAACAGTACAAAGAAGAATATGATTAAAGAATTTAGGTAAAAGCACATTGTACCGAGTCTGTATTCTCTCTCAGCTTTGAGTGTCTGAGTATGTATTTGTCAGCTTTGTGTATCATATGGGCGTATCGCAACATCTAAGACTATATTTAAGGTGCATATATCTTTTATAAAACCCTTTTAATATGGAATTAACTTGCGTTCACGTCAGAACATTTTCAGGTCCTTTTCATTTCTATTCACGCTAGAATCCATAAGAGAACAGGAAACATACTCTCTGTTTTTCTCCTCTTTTAATATGCAACCCAGTCATCTTTCAGTAAGTAGGACAACAACAACACAGTGTGGTTTCTTTAAGCCAGAGTTTGACCTGGTGAAACTTCCATTCTCTCAGTTCCTACTCACCATCAACATTGCCAAACCACTGATTTAGTTGTTCACAACTACAACTAGCTACTACTACAGCTATCCTCGAGCTACCAGACTATTGCTTACAGCTTCAGTTTTCACTGTGATTATAGTCTGAATGTGTTGCTCATATTAATTTCTGCTCAGCCAAACTAAAGGGCGGACCAAACAGCAAACAGTGATGGTGGTTAAGTGTGATGACGCTGAAGTCAAGTGTTTTTTTTCTAAATGTTGTCTCAGCAGTTGCAGAGTGTCAATCGGTTTTTAACAGATACTGATTGGTTAAAGCTGCCCCAATAGTTTCAAAATTAACTGCAGACAATTTCCTACGGTGTGAAACCAGATCCAGATATTCACCAGGCTACATAAATGCTGCCTTTAATTTCTGTGTGAAAAATGGTCTGACTAAATAAACATACACATTTTTGTCTAAATGTGGGGTTATTCCAACTACTTTGTGTATGGTTTTAGCGGGCACTTCACTTACACTAATTTTTGCCACAGGGAAAGTACACTGTGAATGTTTTAAACATGTATATGAATAAAACTGACTTCTGTCTGACAACCAAACAACTCTAAATATTTTACCCTACTTAATCTGTTACCTTACATATCATCCATACATTATATCAATGGGTAGTTACCAAAACAATTCTGAACAGAAAAAATGTTATAGAAATGATGTTGGTATTTCTTTTATAAAAGTATTGTACTTGGTCTTGTTGTCCCAAAGCATGCAAGCATTTCGTCCCTGAGCTGAGAAAGCCACAGGGGCAGGCTTTCAAAGTCAAGGTTGAGCACAATAACCGGCAGAACAAAAAACAACTAGCATCAGTTAACAACCAAAACTTAATCATGAGCATGGAGCGTAACCTTGACCAAGGTATTGACCGGCGGGCCAGTGTTAAGCAGCTTACTGTATTCCTCTGCTGTGGTGTGGGCCCCCCGCACAGCCGTAATTGGAGGCTGTAGGAATCAATAGCTTCCTCTGTGAGGATTTTCCCAGCCAATTAGGAGATTAGCTCAAGCACTAAGTGCAGCCGACAACGACAATGAATTAGCAAGAGAAACACAGGCGCGTAAGAGTGCAGATTCCATAACCTGCACTTGCAACTCTCTGTCACTGTGTGTGTGTGTGTGTGTGTGTGTGTGTGTGTGTGTGTGTGTCCAAGAACTCTCCCAACATGCATTCGATTAGGAATAGTAATAAGTATGTTCTGCTTTCGTGGTTTCTGTCCCTCACCTCATTTCTTGTAAAGCAGATTTTAAAAAGGTTTACAGGACATTAACATGTTGATTTCTGTTGCATGTCGGAAGGATAAAAATAAGAAAGCATGATTGCACAGCCTCATGCCCCTTAGTTTATCTCCTTTGCTGCATAGTAAAGGTAGTTAGTGAATAGTATTATAAAGAAAATGTAAAATCAGACTTTTATTTTGTTCAAACTAATCTTTTGGTTGCTACGTTGAAATATTTCCTCATATCTTAAAACAGTCTTTTTGTTCTTCAGATATCACTAGAGAAAAGTTTGCTGGATTTAGGTGTATTCAGTGGTGAACATAACATTGTCTTCTTGTAACATTTGTTGTGTTTGCTGGAATCTAAACTTTGATAAATTCACTAATAGAACAATTTCCCTACAATTTTGACAGCATCCAGGACTGGCTGCCACACAGGGGGAAATACTACATATTCTGTGCTGCAGTACTTTTGAATAGATATTTTTTATTATGGTAACCAAACCCCACAAGAAGGGACTGAATTTTCTGTTGCAAAAAAACACATCGCTCGAATGCCTGGCTGCCTGACCAGTGTTTTCTGACAAGTAAGAAGATAAAAAGATGACTATCAAAACTCTCAGGGTGATGGCCGTCCCTGATGAACACTGCGTCCTATTTGAGTGTACTTATGAATATGTGACAAGTAGAGTCTCGTAAATCCTTTTTGGGTCAGCCACGACAAGAGTTGTGTTTCTATAAAAAAAATATTTCATGATATTTTTTCCTTTTATTAGATCGTTAGACAGACAGGAAATATGGGAAAGAAAGCTGACATGCAACTAAGGCCCGCCTGGCCAGGTGTCACATCCGGGTACTTGCCCTTTTGATATATATTAATTGTGTTTTTTAGATTTACATTGGCTGTGACATGGACACAGGTACATTTAGTGAAAGTAACAGGCTCTTACCTGAAGCTAATGAGCATCCAGCCAGATGCAATGATTCGCCACAAAAGAAAGAAGGATAGAAACAAACAAAGAGAGGAAAATAAATCCAGACTAAATTGTAGCAAAACAACAATGCAACAATAGATGAAAGAAAAAGTAAAGGGGAGACAAAAATTTACACATTGCATTTTCTGCCTTTTTCATCCAGCTTTTGTAGATTAGAGTATTGTACTTTCATTGCCTCTCACAACCGTACTTTCATATGCAACAACTAAAGGAATTCAGGGAATTGTATATAGAGACAGTAATGACTGCAAATAACATCTTTATAATCATTTTAACAATGGCGGCACAACTGTGCCCCTCCATATAGTGCAGATAAACAAGCAGACAGCTGAGAAGAAACTGACATGCCTGTAAATTAAAACTGTAAGGTTGTGCACAATAGAGCCACTTAAAGCTGCTGGTGAAAACAGCAGGATGTTCAAATGCTGTCACTACTGCAATTTTTGGTTGGGAGCATTGTGTGTCGGTAAGTGTCTGCATGTATCTACGCTGACAGTCTGTAGTAAAACCTTTCCATATACAGTTCTGTGCCAATGTTTTTAGATGTTAAAAGGCGCCTGATCTGAATCTACCGACACCAATCCCAAACATGCAGCCAGAGTCATGAAGAGCTATCTCCAGTGACAAGAAGGAGTCGTGCAAAAGATCTAACGCCCCCCACAGAGTCCTCATCTCATCATCACAGAGTCAGTCTGGAATTACTTGAAGAGATAGAAGAAACAGAGACAGTATAAATCCACAGAGGGACTGTGGCAAATTCCCCAAAATGCTTTGAACAACCTACCTGCCAAGTACCTATACTTAAGTCTTACCACAAGCATTTCACTGTACAATTGTTCCTGACACAATAAGCATTTGACAAATAAACTTAAACCTCAAAAAACCTTGGAGAACTGGGTCTGTTTTAAAAGGTGGTTACACCAACTACTGATTTGATCTCGGATTTTTTGTGTTTTCTGTACTTTGTATGAAATTGAATGAAACCAATCGATCATTACATATAAAAAGGATCCTTACTTTAATCTTAGTGCCTGAAAAGTTAGCAGAGTACTGTATATTTGTCTTTTTGTTTGTTTATGTGTATGTATGAAGGTGTAATCAGGTGCATTCAGGCATTACATATAGTATACAGCCCTGCAAATACGCAGGGCTCATGCATACGATTATATAGAAGTGTTTACATTTGCATGATTGCCTACATACAGCACTCTCCATATGTTTGTGTGTGTATTTAATGTATAAACCTTTCTTCAGGATTTCATTTATTTTTTGCATTGGAAACACTCATGGGCAACACTACACAACATAAACAATAACAGAGATTCACTGAGACAGTTTTTTAGTTTGTTGTTGCTATTATTCTAGAAAACAAACAGCCTCTGCCATAGCAAGCTGATGTACAAATGCAGGATCTGTGTGAATTGTCGTCTATACCTTCCACATGCTGGCCTCTTTCCCGTACACGACTGCCATGTTGTTGACTTTGTTCTGCTGGATGCTCCTCTTCTCCGTCTCATTCAGCTCCTCCGAAACGAAACCCATGAATGAGTTGTCTGGCGTGTGAGCTGAATGTGCGCGTGTGTGTGTGTAGTAAGGAAATGTAGGATAGTAGTAAGTGGAGCGAAAACAATCCGAAAAGGAAAGAAGAAGAGAGGGAAAGAAGGAACGTTATATTGTAAGTGAGAGAATAAGAAGAAAAGAGCACTGTATACTAATGTGCCTCAGTTCAATGGCTCAGTCAGTGTGATCATCGCCTCTCTAACTGTTATTAATGGTGATTATCACAAAACCAGCTGCCTTTGGCTTTGTAAGACTGAGCATACTGTTACTGTATTCACTGAAATTGTATGTACTTGCTGTGAGTTAAGGTATTTTAAACAATCAAAGCCAACTGCATTCATGATTCAAAGCTATTTACTTTTGTCAAATCACTTTTCCAAATTGTATTCTCACAGTTGTAGCTCATTTTCATTTTTTGCAAAGTACATTCTTCTGTATTCGAGAACATAAATAAATGACCGCTCCTACTGCTTTATCACAATCATGAGGCAGTTGATGATGGTTGAGTCAGTCATTATAGCTTTGGACAGTGTGAAACATGGGCGTCAACAGCAGGCGATGTATTGACGTTATAATGACCCTGCTACTGAGTGCCAACAAGAGCCGAATGGGCATGATACTTCTGAAAGCTGAATGTGAGAGCAGAAGAGAGTTAAACTGTCAATGTTTCAGTCAGGAAGCGAGGAGACAGACAGCAATGAGGGCTTTGAAAAGCACATCAGACATATTGTGTAGCATATAACAGAGAGAAAAACAGAGGAGATAAAGCATAGACACGACTTGAAGGAATGCTAGAAGCTGGCAGTTGCTGAATATAGTCACATTAAACGCATTGCTTCAAATTAATGTGAACAAGCAGCCAGACCTGTCAAAGAAAGTGAAAACATCGAATTGGAGTCATTTTGTCGTATTTGGAGTGACTGTCAACTGGTGACAGGTCTGTGTGTGTACTCATGTTTTGAAGGTACAAATTACAAATTCATGACCAGATGGTGAACACAGAATGTGAAAGTCAACATAATGAATTATGTACAACAAACCTTTGGTTACATTATTAAAAGTTAAGGAAATAAATGTGTTCTTACGAAACATGGTCATGTACTGCCTGGCGTTGAGGTTCCAGTAGCCCCAGTTGGTTCGGTAGCCGTGCAGGGTAGCATACTCCTCATGATTGTAAGCCGGCTCCGTCCCAAATGTGTCAATCACTCGGATATGACATCTGTAAAGGCACAGTAAAACCACTTTTATATTAACGGTTTGTGACAAAACACGCTGTAAAGGATTAGTTGATATATAATAATGATGTATATAATTGCAGCTATATTATACAGTCTTATCAAGCATTTAAAAACGGTTTCTACACCACTTATGGACACTTTGTATCGGGACTTATATAAAAAAACATATATCAATATGAAAAAGATATAAACATTGAAAATGTTTTCATATTTTCTTGCAAGTACCGTGCTAGGTAAGTGTTTATGTTTATAAATGCCACATAGTGGTTAAAATAAAGTGTACTGAGGAGGGTCCTCCACACTTCATCTGTTTGTTATTTTGTATGAAGCTTGTTAATTACTTAAATTTTCTGAGAAGAAGCTGAAACATTTTCGTGAGCTTGGTGATTTCCGACAAATTTAAGCTCACTTTCCCCACTTGCAAAACTCCCCACTTGAGCAACTTGTCCTGATATACAGTATAGATAGACTGTTAGACTAAATTATTAGATAGGCCTAATACAATATTTAAAATGACATAAAAAAATACCAAACAAAAAAAATAGAACAGAAAGGATAAAACCAAACTGCACTTCATGTTGAAAATACACCATAAAAATGTAATAACAATATAGACAGACAGCACAATAACACAATCAAATCTGCAGGTTTGTCAAAAGTGGAAAACAAAAAGCTAAAAATGAAGTTACTGCCAAATAACCACAACAACAACAACAGCAACCAGCAGTGTGGGAGGTTTGACATGAAAATGAAAAAAATAAAAATAAACCAACACTGATGTTTAGAGGTTGAAGTTGCGATATGGGCACTTTTAGAGTTTCCAGCTGAATGCTTTGCAGCACAGCACTGGAGCACAACTGAGGTTCATAACAGGATCATTCAGACACACACGTGATCTTTAACACACGCACACACACGCACGCGCGCACGCACAAAGTTCACCATGCTTTTGTCTGTACAAGAGAGGGGCCGCTCTGTGAGCTCATGGGATTAGCAAAAGCTAAAAGGTGGCAGAGTCCACTTCCTCAGCTCTGAGACTATTTCCTGGTAGATCACTGTGTGTGTCTGTGTGTGTGTGTGTAAAAGAGAAAGCGATATTCCAATAAAAACCTTCGGATAATCTGAAGAGCACTTAAAGGCTAAGGCCTCTGTATATCTCATTAAGAAAGTCACTGAAGTTTGTCCAGGCACACCGCTGGGCTTGAATCTGTACACAATCATCTGTTTTCACATACTCACGTTCTCATATAAGACAATGCAATTAATGCATGAACTTTTAAGTATGAATACTATTTCAGTGTGTGATTGTCCAGAATTACTATTCATAAACTGCGATGCTGTAAATCTGTTGCCTGCAAAAAACCCTCCTGCCGATGCCTTCAGCTGTCACATGACCATTCCCTTTCAAGTCTTCGCAGCCTCTTGACAATCTTCTAGTCAAACAACATTTTCAATCATGCTCCTAATTCAGATAAAAATGTTTTGTTGTGGCTTTGTTTCATGGTCTATTGAAGCATCTCACAGTTGGGAAATCAGTTTCCCTGACTCTCCTGTGATGGTTTTCTGTGTATAAGCTTGTTGAGCATTGGTGCAAATGGTACATTAAGAAAAAAACAACCTTACATTTTGATCCTGATAAACTCACACCATAACTTTTTTGAAACTTATCCCCTCAATTAAGCCATGTGATCTAAACAGTACTGAAGGGTTTGATGTTTTGTCTTTGTATTTTTGAACATTGTTGCCTTTATTGGATAGAGACAGTGAAGTACAGGCAGGAAATGAGGGAGGAGTTGAAGAATGACATGCAGCAAAAAGTTGTTCCAGCCGGGACTTAAACCACAACTTGCTGCCCAGAGAACACACCGCATAATGTATGCATTTGACCCACTCAACTACTTATTAGTATTGCAGTCAGTATTACCAGACTTCCACTTAAGTAAATATGTCAACATGTTGAACAAGAGTTTGATTTACAGCTAAATGTGAGCCGAACAAGTTAGACATGCTGGATCCCTAACCTTTAAAATTCTGTTTTTAACTTTCTGCACTAGCAATTAGGTTTGCATTCATTATGTAGTACTTGAAGACAGTCATTTATTTTGGTGTTCATCCAATTTCAGGAGCTTTAATGCTGAAAGCATGAAAAAAATAATCCCTGGACGGCCTTTCATTCTCGTTGGAGACAATGTGACACCACATCCTTGTTTGACACTTCTCAGTGTGGGACTCACAGGATGAAATTCTGCAGAAAACACCGTGTGTCTACTTGTAAGGGTCAGAGAAAGCTGACAATAAATTATTAATGATAAATGTTCCTTTACTTGTCTCTGCCCTACCTTCCTTCCTTCCTCCCTCCCTCCCTCCAACCTGCGCTATCACATATCGCTAGCTCTGAGACGGTGAAAATGTTTCTGCCACAAGATAAGAGGTCCCGAAGGGAGGGAAAAAGTGGAGGAAGAGGGGATAAGCAGAAGAGTAGCTGAGCTGAATATCTAACGGGAGATCACAGTATGGGGCTAATCTGGGTTAAACGGCTGCTCAGCAAGGCTCAAAAGTCCTCAGGGGTGAGGGGAATATGGCAGGGTGGCACATCGTCAGTCTTAAGATTTAAATGTGGGGAGTTAGAAGAACTTAGATTTCATTGGATAGCAGCCTTAACTTTAAACTTTAATTGTGAGCTATTACCTAATGTGCTGAGAAATAGATAGTGATAGTGAGTGAGTGATAAAGTTTCACTATTAGTTAGCAGGATGAATGCTGAAAGTTGTGTTCACACATGTAGTGTAACCCTGACCTTATCTAGACATTACCCAAGGGAGCCAAAGACACAAATGCCTGAATCAGTTGGATCAGATTTTTACAGGACTTTACCCTGCCAGCTTCTTGGTACAAATTCAGTGCAATGTCCATTTGAGGGGGCGTGTTGATGATGTTTCAATTATACCTTCAGCAAGCTCTACACCAAACAACTGGGAAAACAACATCCTTTCTGTAGAATAAGTCTCAAACTTTGAGGATATGTCGGCGTGTCAGCTAACTCAAGATTTTCTACGTTCTTTAATAATATGATAACTACATCAATGGTTTGTTTTTATTCTGCCATTTCAGCTGCTGCTTCACCGCTAACATGCTGCTCATTCTTCTTCTCCTGTATTGACACGGCGTGATCGTGAGAAAGTGACAGGCTATAATGGCCACTCTTGTACACTTGTGTGAGTATAATTGAGTGTTAGCTGGTAGCCCAGCAGCTGATAAATGGGCCTGTAATTGTAAAGTATTCAGTCTTCTGTCTAACGTTACGATAATCACTCTTCTCCTGCGGTTGAAATCCTTTTGTGTTTGTTGACACTTGCATTCGGGAGGGTGCTGGGGTCAGCGATGCCCCTCAGATTCTAAATACAGCATCACACCACACACCGCCACGTGTATGCCCACTTCAAATTATTTTTGATAACTTTCAGTTGGCTCATTGCCTGATTGAAATGGCAGGGTCCGAGTTTGAAAGCATTTTTAATTTGCCAACTGAATCTGTGCCTGCAGTCCAAAGATTGTTCAAATATGGGGGCAGCAGAGATTTGCTACCCCAGTGGCTGCCAGCAAACCATTTGTCACACATTTGCCTGCATCAGTTCATCACACCCAACATGGCGATAATGTGAGATGCAAGATATTCCCTCACTGTATAAGTGAAAGCATTGTGCTGCAGAGTTATTGGAGGATTGTGCCAGTTTATTGCAGTCCAGATAGAAGCCTCTGTCCTGTCTCTCTTCATGGCTCCATATCTGTCTCTTGTTTGCTTAACAGTCAAGGGGGGAAAAAAGCAGCAGATTTAGAGAGCTTCACACAAAAATGTAATTTACCATATTTCATGGTTAACCCTGAACCGTCTGCGATTTACAGGGTAATTTCAATATCTTCACTTTTAAGCTCATATCTTGGTCATTGTAGGTGACTATCATTCATGCTATATCTTGTTTTTTCCAGAACAGTCTAGGCAATCCACATCTTCCATCGCCTTATTTGATAATACTTAAGATATTTTTTTACAATAGCCTTTGTATCAAGAGAAAAAAAAAGTCACCTTATGAAATTGTCATACTTTAGTCAGTAGAGATATCTTTTTATAATTGTGCAGAGAAGATTGTGTAGAATCTGGCAATATCTGAATCATGTTTGTGGGACACTGTATGACAAATTGAAAAATATGTGCTTCGTGCCTGACAGAAAATAAATGCCATGAATGGCCAGGGCCCCCAACAAGCAACTCACACTCAGGAATACATCCCTGTGATGTGTGCTAATATCTCTGCTGTCGTGTAGGCTGCAAATATGTTATTTATTTATTTTTTACATACAAAGTGGGATGTAATGTCATCTCTATATTGGAGACACGGCAGAATTCAGCTTTGATTCCAAAACTAGATTAGCTAAAAAAGCTTTGTTGTATAGAGAGACGACTGGTATCATCAGAAAGGATCAGTTCTGCTGTTTATTTTGATATACATTACATTGTGAAGCAATCTCAATTTGGGGATTTTTTTTTCCACCAAGAGTAGCGGAGATGGAGATGTGGAGATGGACGTACACATGCAGAGTGTAACAACGATTAAATCTGATGCAACTTTAAAGTTGATTTTTAACATGTGCTGAAAGCACAAATTTTTTATTATTTTCATTTTCACGGTGCAACTTTATCCTAGAGACTACCTTCCATCCTCTTCCGTCCATCTATCATTAATCCTCCATTATTAGTACAAGCACTGTTGCCTGCTTTAAGCCTTAGTAGAGTGTTATTGTTTTTTTGCTTTGTTTTGCTCCAGGCCTTCCCCTGGATATCTCCTTCGATCTGCCTCAACCAGAGCAGTAAACTCAGCATACAGAGCAAATCAATAAGCTTATCCTATTATCAGATGAGTGGGTGTGATTTAAGACAATCTGATATCAGTATCTTTACCAGCAGCACACATGAGTTGATACACTCTCGCGTGTGCAGATATACATTCAACGAACAAAACAGCACACTGTACAGTGCAGCGCCGAGTTGTTCAGGCATAATAAATGAAAGTGGATGTTGGTGGGAACATAAACAAAAGTAATTAAAGGGAGCTGAAGGGCCCCAAAGCTCACAGCACTTGATTAATGATTCCTTTCAGCACACAAGACTCCACCAGACCAGACAAGGCAAGAGAGAGAGAGAGGGAGAGCGCAGGGTGAATAGGTATGTCATTGACCTATCTCGGACCTCTGGGGGATTACGGACCTGGTGGCTTAAAATGAATGTATGAAGCAGTGAGGCACGAAGAAGGAAGGATAAAAAGAAATGTAGTCTTCTTGTTTTACACTGATAGAAATTAATGGTCTATGTAACATATCATGTACCTGACTGTAAATTTTAGTGGATCCTTTAAAGTGTTTGAATATATGTTCACTTGATCCATAAATAATTAAATATCCTTGTCATTCCTCTTCATATATTAGACCTACCAAAAGCGCATCCTCTCGTGAAAGTGAAGACAGATGTTCCTCGTTCAATTTGTATTGCTGAAACATTCAGATAATTCCTTTGCCGCAAGCTTCTGGGCGAACAATAGATTGTCTCTTACAAACACTAAAAGTCACATCCTGTTAGGGAAAGCAGAAATCAAGACTCCACACGGTAATGACGGAGCAAAGGACTGCTGACCTCAGCAAGCAATTAGGTGCTGACTGCTGGCTGGCTGGCTGTCTGGTGGAAATGTGGGTTTGTGTGTGTGTGTGTGTGGGACAAATCGTGAATAAGAGGAGACAGCAGAACAGTTGTGTGCTGGGAAAATAGCTCCAAAGCCCACAAGTAATGCATTTCTCTCGCTCATAATTGGATTTTAAAAATACATGGAGCGGCCCTTTAAATGTGGTGTCAGGTCGACTCCCGACACCTTCTACGCCTCTGTTTTGTGGTATCTCTTCTTCTTTGTTCTCTCTGTTCCCCTTTGTTGCCTGCTCTACACACCGTTTTATCTCCTCTAAACTCGTCCCTCTTTCACTTTCAGTTGGCTTCCTACTGACATAAGCCCTCTCCTCTTTTATCTTTCACTATTGCTTCCTTATGCTGGGAGCAAGAACAAGGAAAGCGAAATGTCAATTGCTGACATCACATACAGGGGGTAGACAAAGATGCCAATTAATTGGATGAGGAAACATGAGAGTGGGACAGAGGGGGGTGGCTGCAAGCTGTTTTTAAGGGGCTGGAGAGGACAAGGCTGAAGTTGGACTTTCGATCTTATTTGTTTCTGAGGCAACAACAAGAAAGACCTTAGACGATAACATGGGTTCATATTGTTGTGCTCTGCAACTAATATACATGTGGCACTTCAAATTATTGTTTTGGGTATTTCTTTATGTTATGTTGCCTTGGTCTATTTTTCAAGTTGTGGAATCTTTATAGTGATGCCAAAAGCCATTAAACACACTTTTGTAACAGCACAAAAAAAAAACCTCAGTCTAAACTATCCTCTTTCTCGTGGCAAATGTCTTCTGTTTTTTGCCTCTCTTCTTCTTCTTCTCTCCGTGTCTAACCACCTCTCTGTTGATGGCAGTGAGGCTCTGAGCTCATTCATACTGTAGTAATAAGCTGTTGAGACACGGTTTGATTGGAAATTGGTGCCAAGATTAACTGATGTATACGTGTATGTGTCTGTGTGTGTGTGTAGAGGGGGCTTCATGCATGCATGTCTCACATGCCTCCAATCTTGTACTACATGTGGTTTTTATTATTGTTCTAGCTGTGCAGGGTAATGTTGCATGACAGGTGGAGAAATGTGAATGCAGGTAGTGATGTTGTTTTATTTCATCACAACTTGCAAAATCATACGTGTTTGACATTCAGTGCATTTTGAGCTATTTTAACTGGAAGGGAATCAATCTTTAGAGGGAGGCAGAGTGTTTATGTGTGTGTGTGTGTGTGTGCGTGTGTGCGTGCGTGCGTGTGTGTGTGCGTGCGTGCGTGTGTTTATGTAACCGAACGGGAGTGTGACATTAACAAGGTGAATGAGTTATGGTGAGACATCTGGACAGAGACATGTACACATTATTACCAGCAATAATTAATCTATAAACACGGCCAATAAACCTTCTTGCCTGCCTAGAAGATTGCTGACACACACGCCTACACACATACAAATATGCACAGGTAAAGCAGCGCACACATATAGTGAGAAAACAGAGATACTTAAACTCCACACACACAAAGACAATGCACATCCACGTACTTGTGTTTTTTGAGTGAAAGTCCCATGTGCTGCTTCATCTGCTGCAGACCGTGGTAGTCGGTGTAGATGAGATCGAAGGGCAGCGGACCCGTGAGTGGGCAACTGCCTCTGCCTGGGGGAACGCCGAGGAACCTGCAACACACACAAATAAAACTCTCAGTTTGTACAAGCAGAGAAACATGACAGACAGAGAAGACAGAGGATTCACTCTAAAAAACACTGTGAGCACAGGGGACATGCTTCAGCCTGCATCCACACATTTATTATTAACTCACACAAAAACATTTCGATTTGTTACAGAAACAAAGGCTCGGAGAAGGTGTACATGAAGTCATGTTAGCTGGGAGTCAAATACATTCATTGACAGGTGAAGTGTGAGTGCTGACAGTGTTTAAACTTGCTTTACATATGAAAATGTGTAACATTCTTTTTGATGGGTGTTTTATAGTTTTCAAGTGTCTCAGATTCAAAGTGTCTACCGGTTCATTTATTTTTTCTTAATAAAGTGATCCAATGACATTGCATCTGCGACAATAATCTGGTCAAAACAAATTTTTGAGAGTTTCTATTGCAGAATGAGACCAAAACTGGGGCAAAGCATGAAAAAAAACCCATGAACGAACCTATTGTAGTCACAATAAAGGTTCCTTTCTCCACTGTGCCAAAACAATAGAGGCACCAGCATGTCCTTCAACAAAAGTTGGATGACTGCAAAGGTAAATAATCCAATGAAGTACAATACTGAAATGTACATCACTCTTTATATTTCCCCTTGCTTAGGTTAAAAGTTAAGTTAAAAGTCTAATTCCCCGAGAGTAAAGTAAAAACTAAAATTGTGTTTTGAATAAAAGTTCAATTGGGAAGTGTGTTTGTTGATCAGATAGTATTGAGATAGCAATGCTGAGTTCAATCAAAGCAAAGCCGGGGGCCACCGGGAAGGCCTTTGGCAAAACATAATTCAAACAAACAGGATGAAAAGAGCTGAATCAGTAATGACCTGTCTGAACTGTACCTTACAGATGCAACATCAGCATCAACAACAGATGGTCAGAGAGAGAGAGAGCGAGCGAGCATGAGAGAGAGACACAGTTTTATATAACGTTTTGAAATTGTACTGTGTGTCTGTATTAGGGATGTGCATGATCCCTACCTGCTGTGTTGTGAGAGCCAAACATTAGCAGATTGTCTATTGATACACAAATTTCTAGCATCTTCCCAGAAGTCAACTTTTGTTACAAAATGCACACGCACATGCACGCGCGCACGCACGCACGCACACACACACACACACACACACACACACACACACACACACACACACACTGCAAACCAAAGGAGAGAGGAAATATTATTAAAGGGTGCGCTGTACTGGTTTCACATCCTCGTTTGGCTTGGTTTTCATCTTATTGATCGAATGAGGGCCTCTCTGCTACAATGACAACAGACCTGCTGCTGAATATTTGACCTGTGAGTGGTCTGTTCGCTCTTACTTAGCTCATATTTCTGTGACAGATGAGGCCAAAGGCTAATGGAGACTGTAATACTGTACAATTTGTACCCCCAGTGAATTTCATCTTGCTGTGCTAGTTCTACATTGGAGTCTCTTTGGCTGGGCTGCTTATCCAAAGAGTAATTTGATAGTGTTTCAGGGCAGCACTTACAGGAGCTTTGCTGGCAGCTGCTAACCACGATCCGACAGGAGTGAAAACATGCGGATAAAAAAAGCTTGATGTGGTGATTGAACTGAAATGAAAAAAGGCACTAGTGCTGTACAGCAACAACTGCAGCATGTGATTGTTATATACAGATATGGCTTGGGAGTGTTTTGTCTGATGTATGATGAATGACTAGTAGCAATGAGACCGAATAAACAAAACTAAAAGCCAACTTCTAGTTTTTTCGGGATTTTGTAACTGAATTCATTGGTTGCCATGACTTCAGAAATACAGAATATTTTTGGATCATTATTATTTGATGTTGCAGTACTTTGAGGTAAAGCTAATCTAGCTATTTTGTATACTCTTCGGCAGTTATTTTATTTATTTATTTTTTTTTTAACTCATACTCTCAGACATAATCTTAGGTTTTTTGAAAGTAGAGGTATAGTAGCAGAAAATAAAAATACCTTAAAAATTGATCATGTTTTAATCTTAACAAAATGTTTAAATAAGTGTATTGATTGGATTTTCAAAGTCCAATTCTTACGAGGACAGCGGGCGATGTCATTGTTCAGATTTTTAAATCACAACTGTAACATTACCATCAATGTTTTGAAGCCCTGTAAGACATGAGGGGGTTTTAAGTGTGCACTCTGCCTGCCATGTATTTTGTTACATTAATTACACAATGTCTGCATTCGCCCTCATAAAAAATTTACATATTTTACAGTTGTAGAGGCCTATTCAAAGGGACTATTCAAAGAGAACCAATCACATTTAAAAAATGACAGACTAAAGGGACCTTACCCTGACATTATTTAGATGTATTACAGAAGTTTCTCCTTTCTACATTATAGTGAACTGTATTTCACTGCATGACTCTTTTCAGCCTCAACATTCTTCACAAATAACATAGAGCAACCTTAATGAAGCCTGACAAGTAAAAATCAGGAACACAAAGTCTGAACCCAAAGCATCATTCGCTGCAGCTCTTTAAGCTCACTGCTTTGAGTGTACGGTGATAAATGAAGGAGATTCAGATTAGCAAATCAACATTTTTATCAACTCTGAGCTTCTCTCAGCGGAAAATCTACCTTTATTTATCAGTAAAATGTTAAAATGTACTCCTAAGAACCAAAGTAAGAGATCAAAGAGGAGCTCTCTGCTCTGTGAAAAGGAGTGGAGAGCAACACTTAAGAGGAAATAAAGGTTTTATAGGAGGATGAGGAGGGAGAAAATGAAGTCTTGGATGAGGCATGGGACTGTTTGGTTGTTCATGTTTTCAGTCACAGATTGACAATTAATATACTGGCTATTTGGCAATCCCAGTGCTGCTACAACTTTTTATATTTTCATATCAACTCCAGCTGTCCTCCCATAGTGCATATTCTCACATTTTGTCTTTGATAATAGAACACCTTCAGTCACATTTACACATTTCCTTGTTTTGTCACAATCTTATAAATTCCTTCTGCCTCCCCTCCTGTTCCAACCACATGACACTGAAATTGAAGGATGGAAATGAGTGACAATGGAGAAAAAGTCAGAGCAACCTTTATCACCCACTGAAACCTTTACTGTCAATGCTACAGTAAATCTACTGTAGAAATACATCTTGTTCAATGCTGCAACATTATTAGTACATATTATACTATTAATCCATGTAAAAAGAAATATGTCCATGCAAATCAATGAGCATTTCTGCTAGCTTTGTTTACTGTATATTTTCTGTTACTCTAATAATGATTTACTGTATTGTCTTGTAAACTAAATTTTGCCAAACTGAGAGAAACATTACTTATATTCAAAATAAATTAAATATACTGACTGGAAACTTACAATGGGTCACCAGAAGACCATTGACAAGTATTGCTTTGCAACTATAACAGTGGTAGTAAATATATAATCTTCTGTGCTAATGCAATAAAACAGCCCTTTATGATCAGTGTGTTAATGTTTATCATGTATGGGGAGTATTAAACATGTTACTGCCAATTTAATAATGCCCCAAGACTAAAAAACAATCAATTGATGCAGGTAGTTCCAGGCTATTTTCTGAACGTCAGCTTAAAAGTGATTGAAAAAAATAATTTGTCATGTCAGTAACAGGTTAAATTAATTTCTCATTTAAGATTAAAGTCATACATGCCATTATCACTGCTTCATGTCACATAAAAATTCCATCAAAAGCAGAAAAATCTGTAATTCATGATGATCATAATGGTTATTCATTGAGGAACGTCAGCAAGATTCATATTGTGTGTAATCCATTTTCATTAAGCAGCACTGGAGCTCAGTCAGTCCTTTTGTTTGCATGCAGATCTCTATCAGCTGTCTGTCTGTCCGTCATGACAGAAAGAAAAGGGAGAATGATTCTAGTGAGGTAGGGATGAGATAATGGAAGTTATGCAAACTACAATTTAGAAGAATTGAAAGATCAAAGGAAAAACCGACAGAAAATAGGAAAGATAAACATGGATTTTAATGCACTAGCTGAGACAACAGTAGCATGGCCGAATATAACCAGCTCCATGGTCCTTCATTTCCCATCAGCGGCCTGTTTCTCTCATTCTTTTCCACTAATCCCTCTTTTTTTTTGGCTGCTAATCAGCCATAGGATATCGGCCAAGACAGACAATGATTCATGTTTTCTTGAAATTGTCAAATTCTTCCTGTCTTTTGTTACGGAACACTGAAGGACACTTTTGATGATAAACACCTAACATCTGGATGGTACATTTGTACAAAGCTTCACTGAACCAGCTGTGCATTACATTTTCCCTTTGATAGAAGTGAGTATAGTATAAACATCCTGCCCACACCTTGTAGGATAGTTCAATGGTGTGCAAGCATGTACTGCTTTTTGGATGCACTGCAATAATGTTAGAACCAACGCCAGAAGTGTATTAACGTTTTGTGGTTTTAGTATAGTCAGTATAACAGTTCTGCTGTTATTTCAGTGAAATAAAATAATACAACAGCAATTTGTAGTACAGCTAAATGCTGTTGTGATTTAAATTGAATTTTTAATTCTATAATCAACTGCAAAACATTTTCAAAATGACCATCATATATGCAAATTCAGCCTTCCAAAACCTCTGTTTCATATTCAGCCCTCAACAAATTTGCCAACTGAAAATATGAATTATGTAGTATAGTAGTAGTATAGTACATTGTAGTTTATCTTACAGGAACTGTTTGCAGCTCAGTTTTTTGAGTTTCAAACACAAGCAGATGTTGAGATTTTAAAGATCTATTTTGAAGTTGTGGTTTTGATAAAAATGGTAACATTTTCAATTATTTATTGCAAATAAATAATTTGCAATACACACAGCTGATCAATACCAAAATCAGTAAAATCATTTTAAATACCATGATATAGACTTGCATCACTAAAACCAAAGACAAACCGGATTATATAATTAAAATCCAGTTTTCACTTTTGCAATATATACGAGTCATATGGCATATGTACCATATTCCAGCATGACAAATATATTTATGACATGCAGAAAATACCTCATAGTTATTCAAAATAGACAAGCAATATACATGCTGACACACACACACACACACACACACACACACACACACACACAATGGCAGCAATCCCAGTGCCATGCAGGGTTACACAGGAGTCCAATTATCCAAGGTTCTCTTGTCTGCAGGCTGGCATCAAGTCAACTAGCCATTTGAATGAGGACACACACACGCACGCATGCATGCACACACATACGCACGCGCGCACGCGCGCACACACACACACACACACACACACACACGCATGCACGCACGCACGCACGCACGCACGCACGCACGCACGCACACAAATGCACGCACCCACTGAAATGCAGTGGTGTCTGAAAACACATGTATACCGGAGTCAGGACAGCAGTGCACTAATGAATGTTTCCTGAGCAATACTGGTTCAAAGCAGTGATATCCTGCTCAGACTCGGTGTAGTTATTCCTGGTTTTATTTTGACATCGATTACCTCATGTTTATGTTTGTTTTTCTTTCTGCCTTTGTGGTCGATAGCACCACTTAATTATGTTCACCTGTGTCTCATTAACCATCAGTCGTATAGTCCAGACTCTTTTACTTTTAGTTGCCAGTTTTGGCTGTTCCTGAGAACCTCTGGCTTTTTGACAGATTTTATTTTCGTAACAATGACTGTTAAACCCAGGGGAAAAATACAGGACGTAATGGAAATATAAGCATACGCAAGTATCTTAATCATCTTAAGTTAAATAAATTACTACTAATATAAAATACTTATAACTACCAAAGAAAACAGAAAACTGTGGCTTCTATAAACAAAAAAAAGCTGATCAATACCAAGAGATTTAAAAAAAAAAAACTTGCACCAAAGTAAAATATCTGTTAGTAAAACAAACAATAAACACCTTCCCTTCGAAAGGGAGTAAGAGTAACACTTTTATACACACAAGTCTGGAAGCTGCCGAATGGCCCTCTGGCACTGGATGCATTTCTAATCTCAGGACCCTGATTAGCAGAGTGGAAACATGAGCACCTGACCTGATGCTCTGGATATCCATGTATAAAACAGTGGATTCCAATTTCTGCCAATATCCAGCAACTGTGCATAGCCATTGACTAGGAGTGGCCCATCATTTCAGAGGCCGCAATCAACAACCTGACGAACTCAATGCAAAAGAGATGGGTCTTACTGCATGAGACACATGGTGGTCACACAGACAGCACATTTAGTGGCATTGTATTGTGGAATAATTATCTGTTTAATCAGAAAGTTGATGAGCCACATCTGTCAGTTGGATGAATCATCTAGGTAAAGGTGAATTGGTCACAAACACAGATTTAAAAAAAAATGTGTAAACAAAACTTTCCCAAAAAATAAACCTTTTGTGTGCATAAAAGAAGTCTAAAATCTTTTACATCAACTCAAAATGGGTGATAAAAAAAAGTGTTACATTTTTTGGTTGTTGAGTGTAGTTATGTTTCCCTGTCCATGGGGATATAGAGTTATTCTGTTCAGTATTAAATGCCTGTATTGATCTCCCAAGGAGCAATTTGGCAGGGTGTTATTAGAGGCACAAAATGAGCAATAACACGTGTATTGCTTGTGGAGAGCTAAAAGCTGTAATTTTGACCAAAGGTCTTTTCACGTACTGTGTGTGTGTCTTTTTCTTGGTCAAGTGGAGCAAAAAGATTTGATCCCTGCTCAATCCTGCTCCATGTGATTGTACTCATTGTAGAAGTTGGTGGATCAGTTATTGTTTTGTCTTTTTGTTCAGTCCTGTGTATCAATGACTCTGCGTGCATGCGTGCGTGTGTGTGTGTGTGCGTGTGTGTGTGTGTGTGTGTGTGTGTGTGTGTGTGTGTGTGTGTGTGTGTTAGAGAGCATGCATGTGTGTCATGCATGCGAGTCAAGTTTTCCATTCTAAAGTAAAAAAAAAAATTCTTACAAACAAAAGAAGAAACTAGTGTGACAAGTTGACATGACTAAAAAGAGCACTAGTTAAACTTCAAACAAATGTAATTTTTTCTAAATAAATCCATGCGAAAAATAATGTACAAAACTTGATGAATATATGTCATTTCTGTTTCAGGTATTCATATGTTCTTTACATTCTGTATTGCCTTGTTGTTAAAAGGTACGATACAAATACACTTGCCTTATTTGAGGAATGTTACAGCATTCTCCTTCACACAGATCTAATGTTTTCGTTTGTCGCAATCTTAAATCTTTTCAGTGGACCTTGAACTCCGACATACAGAATGTCAGGATTTATTTGCTAAATCTGTTTCGATTGCATTTTGTTCAATTTTGCTCTGATTGACACACTTTTCCATCTCAGTCAATTATTTTTATTCAATTCTATTCTATTTATTTTATTCATTAAAAACAGTTTGATAAAAATGTGATAATTGAGGTGAAGAGATGTATAAGCCCCAAATGAACGGACCATCCATACTGGTTGGCTACAGGGTGTGTGTGCATATACTGTATACAGTTTGTAAATATACATTTTCATTGTACTCGTGTGTCTGTGATTTGTGTGTGTATGTGTGTTTGTCTCCATGACAAAAAAGTTGAAGGGCATTCCAGTCAATACTGTCAGCTAATGTCATCCCTGCTGTCATGGCTAACAGAGGGCGAGAAATGGTCAGCAGTGAGAAAGGGGTGGTAGCAGTTGAGACCACGACAAGGGCTGCACTCTTTGTGTGTGTGTGTGTGTGTGTGTGTGTGCGTGTGTGTGTGTGTGTGTGTGTGTGTGTGTGTGTGTGTGTGTCTGTGTTTACACTAATGTTCCAAATAAATATTAGATCCAAATTTACTGTGGCTAGGTCCACAGTATAGTAACTGTTTGGACATGTGGACAAACTTTACAAGGTTGAAGTTGCATCGCTGCACATTTCCTCAACTTCTCTTACCAAAAAAATGCTCTGGCAGATGAAATGTAACGTCATGTTAAAACCTGTCATTGATTGTGTTGCAGATGTTTGCACACAACTATAACAAACAGGAGTAGTTGCTATGGAAATTATGTTCACATCTATAACCGTAAATGACTAAAAACAATTTTGGAGAAGGGCCATGCAAACATTAAACGGGGAAAATTTTAGTCCTATGCATCATAAAAATGTTGCCTTGGTGTTGCATAAGGTAACATCAAAACGTTTCTTCCTAAAACTTGCAGAGTTGAATTTGGGAAAGTTTATCACCGTGACATGAAGACAAAATTGTGCAACAGCTTGATCCACTTATGTGTGGCCCCTGGAAATAGCTGTAAGCTGTATAATACTCCCAATTTAGAAAGACGTGGCTACTTTAGATGTTAGGAACTTACCTCAGTGATGTAAGAGTGTGTTTGTTTGTGTGTTTGTTTGTTTAAGTGTGTGTGTCTATGTTAAACAAAACCTTGGATGAAGAGGTATATAGTGCTGTAGATCAACATGTTCTTAATTTTCAGTTCATAAAAGAGCTTGCACACACACGTGCGTACACACACACACACACACACACACACACACACACACACACACACACACACGGTGTAATCAAACACTTAAACATCCATGTAATCAACTGTTTCCAAATTTGCCTCTGATTACACCGAGGGGATTGCAATCTGCATGTTGGCTAAGTTTATCTTACTTGACACACACGCACGCACGCACGCACACACTCTATCTTACACGGAAACACACACAGATACGTACATAACATTCGACAAAATCTTTTACCCACTAGCACTCGTGTGCACCGAAACACATGCATATACGGCCGTGCCAGAAGAAGCTGACAGGTCCCAGTTATCAGCCAAGGCAGGGTGCACAAGATAAGGGAGCCGCAAGGCATCATAAACACCAATACACACAGGGGGAGTGAGAGAGCAAGCGCAGCAGAGGGAGGGATGAATCAGAGATGAAAGAAGGAAGAGGAAAAATTCAACACTCCTGTCAGAGATAATAAAATTCTCAGATGAAGAGCCAGAGTGGAGAGTGGGAGAATTAGAGACGCAGAGGGAGTGAGAGAGAGAAAGATGGGGCGGCGAGGTGAAGAAAAAAAATGACAAGTTAGTTTCAAGGGGCAGGTAGACAGAGAGGAAAAGGGGAAAAAGTCTGAGTGAGCAAGAAGAGAGAAGGAGACTGTGGCAGGAAAGGAGGAAGAAGATGAGGGCAAGAAGAGAGAAATGAGGTAACGCTGGATGGAAAGATTAAGAGCCTGAAACAGGTGGAAAAAAACAGATTTAAAGTAATAGAGCATATTATGCCGGAGAGAGGAAGTGTGTGTATCCGGGTTTGACTGTTTATGCAGCTGAGAAAAAAAAAAGAAAAGATAGAGGCAGCTTACAAGTAGAATGGAAAATACACCTGTATACCCTCCAAGGTCTTAAAGACAAAAACGTATTTACACACACACACACACACACACACACACACACACACACACACACACACACACACACACACACACACACAATTGCATATGCACCCTTTGCTAATAAAGCCTGCTACTGCTTCGTCTCCCAAGACGTCAGGCAGCCTGCTCTTTTCCCTTCGTCAGCAACTTTTGATCTAATCCCACTAAATCAAGAAGAATAAGAGTTGGCATTGGTTGTGACGGAGGAAGTCGAGGGAATAGAGAAGGCAAACACAGCCACTGGTGTGAGACCAGACATCCCACGCACACAAATGTATGAAAACACATATGGTTGGATATGGTTGTGTAAAGACACTTTGGCAGATGTACATATTATTATGCTCTCACACATGGTGCAAATCAGATAAATCCACTTTGCAACCTGCCACCGGCACTCAGGAAGGAATAAAACAGAGGCAAAGTGCCAGTCGAGTGATGCAGCAGGCAGATGCTTTTTGCTGAAGTGCGAAGCGAACACGCGCATATGAATGAATGTGTAGGAACAAACACTTGCAAATTATCTGAAGTCAAGTGGATGTGTGGATTCAAGTATCATCCCACCACACACACACACACGCACACACGCACACACACACACACACACACACACACACACACACACACGAGGTGTATAAGTGAACTCATTAGTATTACCCTGCTGACAGGCCAGAGCACCAACTGAGACCTAATTTTTTATCGATGTCTGTTGTAGACCATCGACCTTCTGAAGCTGCACTCAGCTGCCTAAATTGAGCTCCAACTCACACCTGAAATTCAACCTTCATACCCACACTGGCCCTCGAGATGAGAGTTTTCCTGTGACAGATCTCTTCTTCAATACATCCTTTGGAGTTGAAGACTGTTAAGCGATGATTAACAAGTTATTTATTCACATGAGGAGCTAATGTGACACTGGGGCAGCCATACAAAAGTATCAGAAATGTAATGCTGGGGAGCTATAAAAAACAGTGGCACAGACTTAAAGTGATTCTGAAACAAGAACATTATCATCAGTAGTTTTAGCAAATGTCCAAAAGTTATTCTTGGGTATGGATGTTGGTCAGTTACCAGGCAAGAATATTTCAACATCTTTGGACAGATTATCATTACAAAAATTCTGAGACTCCTTCTGCTGCATGCAAATGGCGAGCAGCACTGTGACGTGCACGGAGCAGGAGGAAGGTATTCCCCTCATGAGTAAGAGTTGCAACTTTTGTCGCTCGAGCACCATCGGTTAAACAAGTGACATTCATGTTTTTGAGAGGCAGAACATCACTGTCCAAAATCGAAAAAGACACTTCAAGTCATGCATGTGAACCAGATTGCTTTTCTTTGACATTTACAGGGTGGTGCCCCATGAATTCCTCCCCCAGTGTCAGACTGTTAACACCGAGTTCTACTGTGATTACATTCAGTGCAAATGACCTCAACTGTGGTGTGATGGCACTGGTTCTCCAACATTCCAATTCCTGTCCAAGTTTCTCGCCCACAACAACACAATTATCGTTCCCCACCATCCCAACTCGCCGGATCTGGCTTCCTGCTACGTCTTCCCCAAAAAATTGTCACCGACTTTGATGTGTGCTCTCTGCTCAAGTTTCAGGTGCATAAGACATCACAGATGCACCCAGAGCAGCATTCACAAAAGCATGTTTAACTCAGGTGCTGTTTTCGATTTTGAAGCATTGGAACGTACTCAAAGTTTTCAGTTTCTCTGTGCTCCATGCACATGCTGCGTACCGTTCGTGAGCAGTCTCTGAACTTACTGATCCATTGTCGTACACATTTATTCAATTAAACCTATTGACTGTTCCTATCCCAAAACTTTTCTTTTTTCACCACTATGACCCAGAAAGTCTTGGTTTTGAGTGCATTATCTACCAAATGGATTTTCATTAAATATGCAACAGATTGCAAATTCATTCAGGTCTATGAAAGTCTCAATGTATATTTTAACTTTGAGGTCAGAATTTAAATTTTAAAATAAATAAAAGGAAGCCTCAAAGCAATTTCTTCATGGGTAAATAGTTACAAGGCGACACATGCTTTGCCTGCACAAGACAAGGTCTGAACATCAGCCTTCTGTCCACATTTACGCATCAATATTATCCCACAAACAAATAGACGACATACTTAAGTTGATGGAGGTGTACACACTGATCACTTCAAAATTACAAAAAAGTTATTATGTACAGTATTGTGACTTCTTTAGCTTTGACTTTGATCACTTACTCTACAATTTCACATGAAGACTGTAACAGGTTAGATTCATGAGGATTACCAAGATGATTCAGAATCTATCAAATGAATATCTGAACTTCTCAACACATCAGACTGGTGACTTGTCATACACAGATTCACAGTTATAAGATAGTCAGAGAATTTGTTACACAGTGGCTGTCCTCAGATTGAGTTCTGCCATTCATCAGAGCTAAAAGTCCAATGTAATTATGTTTGTAACAATTAAAAACACCTGAAAACTAATTTTACTGTAACTACAAGTCACTAAAGTGAGATAAATTACATTATGCACAGAATTGTCAGTGTTTAAGAAATTATAAATTTGGCGGTAAAGATTTTGTTAGCAACACAGAGAGCACATTTGGGGTAGTATTGTGTTTGGGAACTTCATGCTTCAACTTTTTTCCTGGGCCCCTGTAGGACAGAGATGTAATTGAGTACCATCTCTCCATCAGAAAAATGGAGCAGAAACTAAATATCTATTTGTCTGTGATGGAGCTGTAAATAAGCTGTTGGAGCAGCATTTGTCCGCACTGACACCGCCAGCATTCATAAAAGGAACTGCCAGTGGGTTTTACAGCTGACTCTGTCCTTGAGTTCAGTTATTACTGGGAATTTGTTGAACAAACCAGCGATAGTGTGAGGAAAGGGCCAAAGGGACACAAAGTGGGAAATCAAAGAGAAAAGTAAAGGTGATTGAAGAGACAGCAATCTATTTAGATTTAGTGAAATCAACACCTTTCTTCGCTCCACCTAATTTCAAGGCTGGCTGCCTTAAAATGGCCCAATTTTCTCCTGCAGAGGGCAGAGAGATATCAGGTGTACCGACGTCAGTTTGAGCCCGGCTTTGACAGCTTGTCCCTTTTAGAGCCATTAGGAAGAGGAGACACTGACAGCATCATTGAGCAAAATGTGTTGGGTCCTCGTCTTAACTCTTAACAGCTCCAAGGACGCCTTACAAAGTAGAGTATGTAGCCACCAAACCTCATTATGCTTGACTTTGCTCACATCAGCTACCCTCTTTTTCAACAAAAGCTACAACAATAAGTGCTCTAATATCACTAACAAGCAGTGTCAAGACTGTTCAAGGAAAATGTGGATAATAAGAGGTTTCTGACCCCATTTTTGCAGTGCTTGGCAGAGTCGTGATAAATTGGTGTCTCTGGTTTCAATGTCATTTAACTTACTGTGAGTTTTAATGATAATATTAAATGTTCTGGAGTGTAGATAAATAATAGAGGCGACACTGACCCAGAACACAGATAAAGCTGTAAGACACAAAGTGAATCACTGATAAAATTCCTAATAAAATAATTTGTGGGTAGTAAGGACAGGATACATTTTGATATATATATATATTTTTTTATGCATGAGTGCATACTTTCCCAACATTAAAATTGATGACTACGTGCCTGCACTGTCCGGAGTGGTCACACACCATTACTGAGAGCCAATTAAAAAACATTATGTGGCGCATAATCTTTCAAACTAGGGTTCAACATTGCTCGTAATCCAAGAATGGATTTAGTTCTTTCACCTGCATTCTGCAGGATCTATGAAACCAGATTATTCTTTAAATTAATCCACTTTTTATGCTGTTTTAATCAGTCTTCTTAATAATCATGCCTCTATATACCACTAGGGCTTGTGTAAGTAAGTAAACTTGTGTTTTAAGTTTGATGCACTTACAGTAAAACATCATCTTGTTGTGATACATTCATATTTTACATATTGATGTAATGCAGATCTCAGTCTCCAACCTGTAGCTCACGCACTTGTAAAAGATTGCGGAAGGTTCAAACAATATGCAGTGTTTCCCATACATGGACTTACTTATAGTTTAGGTATATTTGACGGGCATCCAAATATTTGGCAATCAATTTCATCCATCCATCCATTATCTATACCCACTTTATCCTGAACAGGATCACAGGGGGCTGGAGCCCATCCCAGCTCACTTAGGGTGAAGGCAGGATACACCCTGGACAGGTTACCAGTCCATCACAGGGCCACATAGAGACAGACGGAAACAAAGACCATTCATGCTCATTCACACCTAAGGGCAATTTGTAGAACCACCAATTAACCTGAGGTGCATGTTTTTTGGATGGTGGGAGGAAGCCGGAGTACCCGGAGAGAACCCACGCAGGCACAGGGAGAACATGCAAACTCCACACAGAAAGGCCCAGGCCCGGATTCGAACCCCGAACCTTTTTGCTGTGAGGCGACCATGCTAACCACTGCAACACTGCGCTGCCAGCAATCAATTTCAGCATCTTTTATTTATTTATTTTTTTAACCTGTCCGAGAGAACGACGCTATCAACGCGATCGATGGGCAAGTGGGCAATCTCCCCTCTTTCCCTTCACCTCTGTCGGCTCCACACCATATCAGTGCAGCTGAGGTTTAGCTCTGCCCTTCAGGAAACACAGAAATCTGCAGACAGAAAATGCAAGCTGCATTAAACACAGCGGAGACTCTCACACTAAGCTGGAAAGAATTAGGTAAATAACATAAATACAATATTTTCAGCTGGACCACAACAGTGGGGCCAAAACTGTCAAGCAAGTGTGTGTGATTAAATGGGTGAGGGATCAAAGTAACACTGCAGGAGAGCTGAAACTTTTCAAATTAAAAGGCCTCCAGTTTCACACAGGGTCCAGCCATATACAAGGTTTTGACCAAGACATGCGTTTCTTTCAGGAGGGGCGGGGGGTCCCAATCAACGAAGAAACATTGGATTTTCCGAGTTAAATCTTATATTAGAACGCTTTAAAACCAGTTTAGCCACACATGAGTTGCGTGCACTGCAGTATGCATTTAGGGAACATTTATGTAATTGTGCTGTAGATACAGAAAATACTCTTTCCTTCAGTTGAAAACATATAGAAATGCATACAGAAAAAAGCATGCACATGCTGTTGATACCAAATGTGTGTGAAGAGTATCAATTTGTTATTGTAAACAGAAAAGAAGCTTATTCTTTTTAGGATTATCATTTTTAATAAGAAAAAATGTATTAAAAAAATTCAAACTATAATGGATTATGATTTTGGATTATGCCGTATGGGTTGCCTCCCTCGCCTCACTTGAGTGACTGAGCTAACTAAACTGTGGGGCAGATGCATTTTTACAGAGTCAGCTAACAAAGTCACCTACAGTATATCCATGAATTTCCCAACCGTGGTGTTTAATCCAAAATGCTTTCACACATCATTTCTCCAATGGTTTGGGGTAATTATCATCACTCCAAATGCTTGCTATTTTTCCACTCTGTTAGCCAGAACAAAAACAACAACAACAACAGCCTACTTTAGTGTGGGGGAGCGGGCCATAATGGGTCAGACAGATAGACTGTGCATTTTGGAAGAAACTAGATGCGTTAGTGCATGAGATCACAGCACACTCCATCCAATTTGTCTCTTGGGTCTTTTTTTCTTATTCCCTTTTCTGTCTGCCTTAGGCAACTTCTTGTAACACATAAACTTGGTGAAGGGAAGGCAGTTGATGAATGGCTCATAGCGTCAGTTTTACTGGCGCTTGGCTCAATGTGTCCCCAGGCCTTGGAGACATTTTAGTGCTAAAACTCTGCTCCCCTGTCTCTATTCCCCAGTAAGAATGGACAGAAAAGTCCTCACTGCCTGAGTCTGGGATGATAAACACACATGCCTATGCAGCACACACACACATCCCCTTGCTGTCTATCTAGCTTTTCTTCTCCCCTTTACTTTATTTAGCCAGCGTTAACTATTTTGGCCCTGCAGCCAACACAGACTGACCTCCCTTAGCCTCTCTGCTAGTCAGGCGACTGAGGCTGTATTAAGACCAAGATGGAAACTGCCTTTACACTACACACCGCATAGGCACCACTCTATATTTCTTATATCGCTTGTCCGTGTCTTAATGTGCCAAAACTGCTTACGGTGAAACTTATTTCTCCTCAGGGACAAATCAACAGTTTCTTTGGCAGACATGTTGACAGGTTCCAGTTAAAAAAAACACAGGTTTATATTGCAGTATTGATAAAGCCTGAATACTAATTACAAATATCAGGCTACACTTAAATGCTCTCAGTGTCCCAAAATGTCATAGAAAAGGATTTATAAAGAGGAAGATTAAGAGTACAGGTTGGAATATTAATGCTTGGACAGTTGTGCTGATGACTTGCTTTCAGAAAACATGGTCTGGTAGCTTCAAAGAATTGTAATACTTAACTGTCTATAACCTGGAAGTGAGACAAACACAGTATTTCAGATGTAGTCTCACGTCACAACATTTAGGATTAAATACTTTTTCATGATTATGCTGGAAACTGGCCCCATGTTAAATTTGATAAAATACCAACACACACACACACACACACACACACACACACACACACGCACACTCATGTAAGTACACTGAGGATTGCGCTAAATCAGCTAAAGCAGTTTGTCCGAAATGTATTTCTGAGCCCCAGTTGTGTCACACAGACCAATTAGAGGCAATGTCACGCAGCGATGTGAGTCAAAGCAACATCACTAACGAAAACGAAGTCACACATGGGCCACAACTGTTTTTATCCTCAGTGCCTCAAATTTAAGAACAAAGATATGGAAAATCATTACCAAGTGTGCGTTCCACTGCCGTGTGTGTCTGTACAGGGTTAGATGTAACCCCTGACGAGATGATCTAAAAAAATCTAGGAAGTCACTAACGAGCACATTGATTTGAGCTTAGAGGGGAACAGCTGTAGGGAGAAAGAGAAGGAAACAGACAAAGAGAAAGAAAGAGAGAGCTACACTGATAGACAGAAAGCGAAAGAAAGGATAGGGGACACAACACAAGAGAGGAGAGGAGAGGAGTTGAGGGGTAGGAGAGGAAGGAAATAAGAGGGGAGCAGTTTGCTAGTGGTTTCTTTCTGCTAACTCAGACACTTAAAGCAGACAAAATGATGCAGAGTGAGCATACCCCTCATTTTCACGCCCTAGTTTTACAACAAAGAGACAAGCTGACACTTTTTCTCACACATATACACACACCAACATCACCCGCAACTGATTAATGTTAATATGCTACAGTTTCCCTTAAAAGACGGGGCTACCTCACGAGCCTCTTTATTTGAGAGAACCTGCTGAGGTGTGTAAAACTCATGGATATAAACTCCCTTCAAAACTCAAAGTTTGGATATTTTTAATAGGAAAAGCTTCTCCCCTGCATGCATTTTGAGCCTATTGTATAATAAAGTTTTGAGTCAGCTGCTTTACAAGTTGTTTCTTCCTTGAACCTGCATAGTTGCTCGTTTGTACAACAAAGTCAGAAAGAGCAGAAAAGCACTAAAGTCATACAAAAATAAGGGAACGCTAAGGAGAGTGATAAAACCCTAATTGTAAGACAGAAGCAAAGAAACCAAGACTGGGGTTTTAAAGAGGATACGTGTGCATGTGTGTGTTCTTATCTGCTGGGGCCTGGTACAATAAGTCAGCCTGTGGAAGACAAGGAGTTGAACTGACGTCACCGACTCCAGTCTATCTACAGGCTTCACTTTAATGATGGCAGAAGGAGAAGAAGTCAAGTTGTAGGGTGTGACGAAGGGTTAGGAGAGACAGAAAGACGAGATAGAGTAAGATACATTTATGTTATTTATGAATTGTATTTCTCTTTTTTCCTCATTTATTTATGGAATTGTAAATTGTACTTTGCTATCTTTCATCTCTTTAGACAGATACAGAATTGACTTATAATGAGAACACAGTCTTATTTAGTTAATTGTTATTAATGTATGTGCAAATCATTGTAGTTAGCGTATATGTATTCAATTATAATTGTGGTGATATAAGTCATTATAATTGTAATTGTAATGATAATGTATTTTAATATCTTTATACTGTCTATTATTATCCTTGTCGCTTTGGCAATATAATTAACCAGAAATTCATGCCAATAAATTAAAGTGAATTAAAAAGAGAAAGAGTATGAAAGAGCGGAAACAGAAGTTTAGCACAGAGATACAAAGAGCAAGACTTTGACTTCTCATTGCCTTTTCATTGAACTAAACAGTGTCAGTAGTACACAGCTTAAAAACAACAACTATCACAACCAAATTCAGACCTACACTGTGATTTGCATTTTGCTGAAGGGGCAAAAACAATATTACTGCCAACTTTCAAAAACCTTTAATTTTGACCTGACACTTTTAGACTCACGCAACCAGCCTCACTGTCATTTACCTAAAAGCAACTGAGACAGTTCAAATCCAGAAAAAAGAAGTGAAAAAAAAAGCGAATTAAAAGAGGGTGAGACATCCACAAACAATATAGAGACAAGAGTGAGAGAAATACAGAGGCAAAAACTAGTGTGCAACTGAGAGAATCTGAAGACCAATCCAATTTTTTTAGGCATTACATAACACCAGTGGATGAGTCTTTTTGCATTAATCTCTCGGGTTATGTAAGCCATCTCTGGACCAAAGCGCTAGAATTATAGCAATGAGCTTATGATGCAAACTAGCTTTGGTTCTCTTACAACGGCTGCCCCTGCTGTAGTAGCACATATGAAGTCAAATGCTGCCTCTCACAAAATACAGATCAACAAGCAGTGTCTCCTCTCAACTGGCTTAAGGCCCAAATGTTACATTTACAGTTGCCCTGCTTTACTTATAGTAACTTGTGACCAGAGGCTTTCTCAGCTTTTAATATTGATGACTTGTCCAAACAATATAAAAGCTTAACTTTCCAAACCAGCAGAGCATGTATGAAGTAATAAACACATTTCTCCTGTGAAAAAGAGGGTGTAAATCTGTGAAAGACACACTGATGCTAGTTATGAGATTCCAGTAACCTGACTGGCAAAAGGAGAAGGCAAGGTGAAGATATGAAAACACCACAGTGGAAGTATTGACTCTATATACAGATGGAAATGTAGCAGGCCATGTACAGAGGCACATGCAAAAATCATAAAAGTACATTATAGTACAGAGGGAAGTTAAAGTGCAAACGATTTGTGAACACATGGCCTTTATACAAATTGTTAACTGCTGTCAGAGAGGTAAAACTGACTATTACTGAGTGTCCTGGAGGCTGAGGAATGTCTAACACATCAATACACAACTGATTAGAAAACTGCATGTACTCATAACAACATGACCTCAAAACATCAACATTAACTCATGATAACAGCATTAAATCTTGACAACAGCATTAACAAAAAACAGCAGACAGTACCAGGACTGTGACACCTGAGCGGTACTTACAGTAATATGCACATCCTAAAGTACATAAATAGAATATTATGAAGCTCTGTAACTATTCCAACTTCTGTGTTGGAAGTTCTTTTTTCAGTTTGCATGTGTTGGTAGGTATTCAGTGGATAATGACTTATTCTGTCTCCTTTACTGTATTGGAGATATTGATAGGCTGTTAATCTGTGCCTTCCCATCTCTAGCCCCAACTAGCCTGGAGTCTAATCTCCAGGGCAACTGTTCATTAGTCGGGATGAGGTGGTGTAACTTTACACCTCAAGTTTGAGGAAGAGACAGAGAGGGAGGCGGTGAATGACAAGGAAAGAGCGGTCTATTGAAAGCATGCGAAGCAAGTGAAAATATTTGTAATGATTTTCTTAGTTTTTTGGCCTTTTCATTTTTATTGATGGCTGAAATTAGACAGTATATAGAGGCAGCCAGAAGCCAATGGGAAAGAGAGAGGTTATGATATGGAATAAAGGTCCTTCACTGTAATCAGACCAGAGATTTTGCAGTTATAGAACGTGATATGACTCTTAACCAGCCATGACAACTGAGTTTGAGAGAGGTGAGATGGGGTGTGCTGCCTTCAGCTCGATTTGAAAGCAGTAATTACTGAATGTAAGGCAAAATCCAAGTAAAAATCACAGTGAATCTAAAGGCTAAAAAAACTTTTCACCCACATTGTTACTTACATCTCATCACACATTAAAACCACAACATTGTAAAAAAGACATCAACACTTTTTAGCCCGTCATCCTTTAGTTAGGTATTGCACTCTTCAGTGGAAAAAGAACAAAGGGAGAAAAATTTAATGTGACATTCAGAAAAAAGTTTAAAAAAATCGGATGAATTTAACACTTTCCGGCCTTTTCCATCAGGCATGGGTCCTACATGTTGTGTGTGCGCCCACCGGGAGCATTTCAGAAGTGAAACATTTTGTCTGCCTGTTTCTGTTTATTTTTACTTCTTGATTTGGTAATGTTTCCTTGATTTTTATGCTTCTAACGTGGGCAAACGTTGTTAAATGTTTTTTTTCTGTCCGTTTTGTCTTTATTGTTATTTCCTACTTTGTGCTGTCATCTGCACGGAAAGTTAATACAGCATGCTGTATTTTAGTCATTAAAAAACATGAATCCTCTGAATGATTTCATATGCGGTATATGTATACGATATATGGTGATGTATTGATGTGTTGTATGATTGGGAGACTGCACAGTGTGTTTTATATGGGAAATTGTCCGAATTCTCTTTGTTTCCTCCTGTCTGACTTCCTGCCTGGCCGATTGGCTCGGTTCAGCTTGTCGCAGTTTTCATGCAGCTTCTGTCAAAACTCGGCTCCTATCATTAGGGCTTCGGAGGGCCAACCCGCTTCTGGGACGCAACTGACACGCGATGCGGCGCAACCCGTGGGATATGAAGCATTGACTGTAATGGCAGCTATAACTCACGTGGCCATGTCGGAGATGGAATATGGCACAGACAGAAATGGTGAAAGAAATACCTTTTGACTTGGCATTTAATCCTGTCAGTTTCTGATTTTTCCTTTTGCTTGGTTTCTGCATGTCACTTCTGTCCACTGTCCCTTCATCTGTGGTCTTTGGGTTACTCGGGTTACACCAGCACATATTCCTTTAAATAAGCCACCTCAATAATGATCCAGGCTACTCTACTGCACACTTACCACTTCTTCAGTGTGTATAGTGTGTCCAGTTTGTGCTACCTGCACTGCTCTGCAGAAGGCCATTACTTTTCAGCAAGCACCAGATTCTTTTCTTTCCCAGTGTTACTGAACTTTTTATAGGTCACTTAACAGTAGTGACAGGATAAGGCACAAAGGTGCTGACCATCCACCTTTGCAATAACTGCAGCAGCTCTCAGTGATCTGGACCCTCCAGTCTATAATGAGCAGGAAGAACCATGTCTTCCCTCCCTCGCACAGTAAGGTACAGTACCTTGCCAATCTAACTGGCTGCAAATTTAGCTCCTTTTCCATCAAGCTACTCAGTAAGCCCACATTGTGAGGAGTGCATACTCTGTACAGAGGGCGAGATGCAAAAAGCCAGTATTGAATTACCTGCTGCTGTGTGTGAGCAAGACAAAGGTGGTGAATGGTGAGAAATGAATGCTTTGTGTATAAATGAAGGACAGTCCCACGATTCAAAACAAAGCGATGGCATCCATCACTAAGCCTTCAAAAAATATCTCCATATTTGAATACCAAGAGTCCCTCACTGACTCTACAGTTGTCAACTCAGCATTTTGCTGTATCCTCCCTTTTCTTCCTTTTTCCGCCGCAAAGGCTTCTCCATGAACATTTTCTCATCAGTCCATCCATCTGCAAAGTGGCAGCCTTGAGATGTAGATATGACTATCCACTGTCATAGGAAAGAATTAAGTAAATGAGTCCTTTATAATTATGACCTGCAGGCCACAAGACAACACAATCACAGTTATAGCAGGCGGCGCAAAAAAAAAGAAGAAAGAAAACTAAAGACCTCTTTATCTCCAATGTTATAATTCAATTTATCAAGTCCTGAGTGACATCAAGAGACATCACTTTAGACTGTAGCCACAGTGCCTTACCAAGTCTCTATGTGCTTATTTCATGCATCCTATAGTGAAAAATGTCCAGCCATCAGACTGCAGTTCTGTTTGGAAACTACAAACCAGGGTGCACGCTACACACAGTAACGGAACTCTGGACCTAATCTTCCCCACAGTGGCCAATTACTGCTTCCTCCTGAGCCAATCACTACTCTCAGATGTAGTTCTGAGAGCAATCTGCACACTATGTACATGCACACACGCGCACACTCACTCACTCACTCACTCACTCACTCACTCACTCACTCACACTCACACACACCTCACACACCTCACACACCACTGTCGAGCTGGATGGGTCATAGGCCCTTTTTGTTCAGCTTTATTTTAACGTTGGTCAGTGCTGCCCAGATGAAAGAGAAGCTGTTTCCAAATCTGTGTCTGGACTCAGCTTCGACTAAGCAGCCTCTTTGGGGCTATTGTTGTATGTCTGCCTAGTTTTCCATTTGTCTCGGTTGGCCTGCTTGTCCAGATTGTCAAACCATTTTTCGGTATTTATATCAGCATCTCTGGCGACATCTTTGTTTGGCTGCTTATCTGTCTAGTTTAGTCCATCTAACCACCTGTCTGTCCGTAGAGAGGAATGTCCAACATGCTGAACCTCCTGTGTTTGTATGCCCTTTTGAACAGAAAGTACAGTATCCCCACAAAAAAATGACAATATTGTGAAGAAGTGAGAGAAAGCACCTACTCTAATAAAGCATCGGGGAGTGCTGTAAGAGGCAAGTAACAAAGAAATAAATTTATGAACTAAACTTATTTCCCCAAATAAATGGCACCACATAAAATTAACATTAGCAGCAAGACATTTGTCTGGATATACTAATAAAAAAATAATGCCATTTTTATAAATGTGTTTGTTGTTTTGCCTCTGAGGCATATTTTGTGTGAAGCATTGTTTAATTGTCACACATCAGAGGTGTTATGTTGGGTTCAAAGAAATAAAATCGAGAAGGTTCTCCTATTTTTTGCCTGTTTACCAAAACATGGTGATAATTGCATTTGAATTACATGGTGTGAATATACACAAACCCAGTATCTGTCAGTACAATCCTCAAACAGAGAAACAACACTGAAATACAGCAGTTTTGGTGATAAGAAAATGATCTAATTAGTCTAATTAATGGATTTACTTCCAGTTCCACAGTGCAAACAAACAGAATATCACTATTTGTGCTTTTAAAATCACAAATCATTGGTAGTTTTGTGTCATGAGGAAGGAAATATGGTGGCTAAATATGCATTTGAACTCCACACGACAATACATCAAAAAACAGCACTTGATGGATCAGTTACCAGTGATTGCTAACAGTGTATCCTCTTTTAAGGGGCATTTGTTTGCCCAGAATATATTTAGTCATTGACAGTTCAACTGAATGGACCCTTGACAGTGTTATGTTCTCATCTACAACATGTTAGCATCAAGTTCACTGAAAAGCATAAAAGCCTGACCATAGCTGTAAAGCTTTCTAAACATTTGGATGAGCCAAAGATCAATACAACCATTAACAGGTTGGAGTGGAACATGAGAGACTTTTCAAAATAAAACATTGTCTTTTTATTTTCAAAGTACGTCTCTGTGACAGCCCATCTTCCTTATCAGCCCAAGCTCGCAATGTTTTTTGTCTTACTGAAAGCAGGGGAGAGGGGAAATGAAAGATGTGAGAGCAAAAAATGATTCATCAACCAAAAATAATCGGACATGCTGCATAAACATTCTCTGTTCCACTTTCCTGCAGCAAACCGTGCGCAAAGATGGACAACAGGATGCGTGGGATTTCTCACACAACTGTATTTAATGGAGTCACAATCCAAAGGTTTCCTTTCAAAGCCATTCCATGTTGGCATGAACAATATTTTTCTGCACCTTGCCAGTCTGTTAGATTAGTGGGCTTAAACATCACATTCCAGGACATAGGAAGGATCCTTTTTAAAATGTGGGTCCCATGAAACTACCGTGTCACGTACACAGAAGAAACGCTCCATTTCAAGTCTGACAAGTGAACTCAGCCTTGTATATGTCCCCTGCCATCTCTGCAGTCATTTTTTAAGTTGAAAATTCGTCAAGATTTTCAGTCTCTCCCTGCAGACGAGTGATATGTCCACAAAATAACTGCCAAAGGCTCCTCGTCAATACAATGCTTCTACTATGATTTGTGAGAGTTGTCGCAGGCGGTGCAGTCTAAAATGTGGAGAACAGTGGGGTCTCTGTAGGCGTCATTATATTGATCTATACTCTGTACCTGTGTCACAGCGGTGATCAATGATGGCAGAAAGACAAAGGCTATTGGCCCAATCAAGGCTAAAGAAAGACGTCGCCCAGTATGATTCAGTTGTCTTCTCACAATATGCCTATTCATAATCCTGTTGTACAACATTAGCCATCCATCATCAGGGAAGATGACAACCGCTGTGATTTATCCAGTCTCGACCATGCAGTGGATTGCATAGACTGGACAGGAAGAGCCTCGGGGATCTTTCCCAACACGGCAGATTTACATCCATCCAACCTCTGAGTGTGAGTGTGTCTGTGTGTGTGTGTGTGTGTGTGTGTGTGTGTGTGTGTGTGTGTGTGTGTGTGTGTGTGTGTGTGTATTGGCTCTACAGCTGTATCCGTCAGCAGAAACATGTAAGCGTGCTGACGCTGTATAAAAAGACACACCAACGCAGTCTCACTGACAGGAAGCTGTGGAGTGTGTCAATATGAGATCGATACTGCGACAAATAAATCAACATGCCCTTAGTGCCCTCGTGCCTAATCTTTGGGTTAAGTGGGAATGAGGTATAATTAGAGTGCAAAGCTCTTCTCCACTTTAAATAGCATGTCTGGGAGTACAAGAGTACAGTGATAACAGGAGGATTTCAAAAGGTCACAGGTTTGGTGTCCCAGCTGTCATCAGAGGTCAGTTTGTGGCAGATATTATGTATTCTTCCACATAAACGTGTAAGATACAACAATGTCAGGTTGACATTAGTGAAAGCAATTTATACAGGAAACAAATAAGTGAAGGTTGCACTTGAAGGGCCACTTTGATTAAAGAAGGCTTGCTTAGCACCTTGACACTGCAAATCAGTAACCTTTTCCTTTCAAAGCAAACATGTCAGCTGAGCAATCGCTTGATGTAATGTAGCAAGTCCATTTCACCTACTAGCTTCTCTTAATGCATGCTCAGATTGAGGCTTTTTCTGCTTTTCAGAGTGTCAACAATTATAATTTTTTTCAGCTACTTTTATCTTTACAGTAAAATAATATGTATGTGACAAGGGGCAAACATTACATCACACCAAAGGAAAGCCGTCCAAGTCAAACCCTCCCCTGCTGGTTTGGTAGACTGTTGCATACAGAGAACTCACCCCTGAAGCTCCTTGACAGACATGGAGATCTTGAGGTTGTGTCCCAGAACATGCAGGGCAGTCAGGATGTCAGCCCACTGGACCATTTCTCCCAGAGGTCCCCCCTTCAGCACCTTAGGGCTGAAAACATCTCCAGATTCTTCGGTTAGGAAACCTACATGGACCAGGATCTGGAAGAAGACAGTAACACATTGTTTCAGACAGTTTAATTGAAGGTCTGTGGAAAATGTCCATGAAAAGCTATTGCAGGTGCATTTGTGGAAAATGTAATCTTAGTCATGACCGATTTATTGTCAGTATCTAACTAAAATGAACTACAAAATACTTCCAGTTTCATACGACTTGAGCCTTATTTTTTTGTTTCTGATAATATTCTTCATACGCAAAGTAGATACTAAGATGGGAGCAACATTGCTACAAAAACATGAGCAGCAACGGGTAACAATTTAAGACAGATGAACTAAAACAACCTTCTTTACATGGTGTTCTTAATGCTAATCATCCATCACCAAGTCTGTTCAACCTGTCAAAGCCTACAGTTTGTTTAAGTCTCCGCTGACTCCAATTCACATTATGTGATATTATCAGTTTTGAATTTATAGATAGTATAGATTAAGAAATCAATGTCTTTTCTTATTGTTTTCATGTAAACCCAGACTGACTCCATGCTGAGGAGATCATGGCTCTGTGTTAAAATCTGTTGCAGGACTTGTTCTTCTTGTTCCTAAAGATATTTCTTCATGTACCTTGCTGCATGTTTGGGTTGGGTAGTGTGATGGAAAAGAATCCAAACATCTAAAGTGCCAAAAAACGTGTGCACCATATCATTTAGAAGACTAAGCATTACAGCCAACTTGGAAATTGATGGTGCATAATCCAATAATTTATATACACATAACATATAATGTGTTTTTATATAAAGTACATTATTACAAATGAACATACTTTACATTATAATACTTCTATATTTACTGAATAAAGTTAAGCTTTTTGAAAGTTAAGCTTCTGCTGCGCAAACAATTTTAATGACTTTGAGGATTAGAATCATTTGAATTTCAGACTCTTCGAAAATAAAATTATGGCAACTGAAAAGTAATTCTTTAAAATCCCCAATGAATTATTCTCTCATGCTCCAATGGAGTAGCATACACATGCAAAAATCCAGCATTATAGAGTATTGTAAAACTCATTTCATATGCACCGTATGCCCATACAGATAACCACTGTAACAAATTCCTAGGAGTCGAGTGTTCTCCTTTGTTTGAAAACACTCGATAAGACATGTGAAGGAACTATCACACTTTATACTGTTATACAACTTTGCACATAAAGCCAACAAAGTCCTGCCATGCATGTCCACCTAGCTGCTGCATAATTAGTGCAACCCACCGAGAAATGAGCAACACGTTACTTTTCACAGTGGATTAGACACAGCAATGTCCAAACGTTGCTCTGCTGAGTAATCCTGATTAACTAACGCAGCATGAACACCTCCAGCTGCTTTTGCTGGCAAATGGAGCCCAGGACTTTGACCATGCAACATACATAATGAGCTTAAGGCCAACTGTGAGGAGTTTGCCAGAAAGTTTACATGGCAATTGCTAACCGTCTCTCTCCCTCTCTGGATGAGAGCATGTGTCCTTTGTCTCTACTTTAACAACTCATACAGGAAAGTATTAAAAACTTCAAATAGCTTTTTAGAAGTGTGCTGTAATGTCTTATTTCACTCTTCTCTTTTTAATTATGTAACAAAGTTGGAGAAGCCAATACACGCACCTGAACACAATAACCATGTCTAGTTTCCGTCCACTAGATAAATTGAAATCCCATTTTCCCTCTCTTTTAGCTCTGATTTTGGTCTCTAAACACACCTGAGGAAAATATCTTTCTCCTATCCCTATCTGCTGAATGCTTCAATAGTATGAGGGAAGCGCATTCAGGTCATAATTCTCTATAGGTTCATCACTTCAGTCAAGCCCCTTTCAAATTAGCACACATCATTTTATTAAAATATTGATTATAGCTGCTTTACTTGTTTTATATAATTATATTGAGTTGTGGAGGAACATTTAGTGCAGCTGCTAAAATAATTTCACTGATGTCCTCCCATGTACAAAACATGTATATAACACTGGATGACTATGTGCATGCGGCAGAGTAAAGATCCAGAGACACTCCAGTAGGCGTGAAAAATCCCTTGATTTAATAAACCTGCTCTATTAACTTCTGCTTCATGAAAAAAGATAAGTGAAATTTAATTACAGTTTGGGTGGCAGATGGCAAGAGTGAGAATACATGGCAGCAATACTCTTCAATCTCTTGGCTTGGTGGCGGTGTTGGTTATAGAGTGGATCACACAAACAGTGGAAGCAACGCAAAAATGGAGACAGAAGGAGCTAAATTTCCCAAACTGGCAGCGCAGTTAAACTGCTAAATAAATATGAGAAATATCACGCAGTGGCAACAGAGCTGAATAAAATGTGGACTGAATGCAATAAAACTGGCATCCACAAACAAATGCAAAGTTAACAGGGAGAGAAAAAGGTGCTTTGCTCTTGATCTAGTCTGCTGTAGAGTGGTTTCATTGGGCAGTATTTACCTCCATTTATAAATGTTAACTCCTCTGTATGGAAACATCATTAAAGTGGAGTGGAGTGGAGAAAGTATAATCCCTACAGGATTTCTTTTTTTTTTCCGTTTATTGCCCGATTTAATTTAAAAAAAAAAAAAAAAAAAAAAAAAAAAAAAAAATCAATGATTGAATCTGTGGGTTTTAAGTGACTTTTGCTGTAAAATTGCAGAAAATAGAAAAAAATTCAGGTCAAGGAAAACTTTTTTTTTTAAAGAAATATTTTATAGTAATATGTAATCACTTGCTTATTCAGAATGCTTAAATGTAATAACCATGCTGAAGATCACAGAAATATTTGAGTTCTTACCGTTTTTAATTTGTTTATTGAACGAAGAGAAACATGGGACTCAAAGATACAAAGGGAGGGAGGATTACAAAACGAGCAATCTTACTGTGCCGCTACTGTATGCACAAAAACAAAGTGCATTCTCTAATAGTGTGTATGCTGTACCCTGTGCCTTAGTAATTGTAAATGAGGAATAAATAACGCGAGTTTTGTTTGTAAAAACTATTTTATATAGTAAATCTTTCAGCAGAGCTTCTGTTGAGGATTTATTTTTGCGGGAAAATCGCTGGAATTTTGCAAAATTACAAACTCCTGAAAACATTGTGGACATAGCTTGAATTTGTCTTAATTTTTGCAACTGCAAGATTGCAATATTTTGGAGGGACTGACAAGTAAAATTAATATCATAGAGAATGAGCTTATATACTGAACAGAGGAGAGATAAACGAGCACATTCCCTCACCACCTCACATTATTTCCTCATCTACTCCTTGAAAATGAAGATGAACAGGTAGAAAAAGTCACACAATGTGAAGGCAGCAGCAGAAGGAGTAACTCTGCAGCTGAAGCTCGACTTCCTCATAAACTCCTGTGTCACGGCCAGCTGCTTCCGTCAGGAATCTAATCACAAACGAGAGAGTGGAGCTCTTTATGCAGTGGACCCATGCTACTCCCAGATGGTGTGTGTGTCTGAGTGTGATGATAGAAGTTGAATTTCGTTTGTTTCTTTTTGCTTCGTTTCACGCCGACATACATCAATGAACTCCAGTCAGAATCCCGTCTGTGTGTATTCAGCGCAAGTGCTCGCTCACTTGCCGTGAGCTCGGTGATTCTCAAACAGATCTACTTACGACTGTTATCATACCACGGGGAATAAATATAAAACCCACTGAGACAGAAATAGAGGTACAATCACTCGCTCACCCTTACAATGACTCCGTTTGATCGCATGTGTGTTTGTGCATGCGCCACCCATCTCATTAAACCCTTATTCCATGAATTAAGGTATTTTTTTCTAAAACACCTTCCCTGTTCTGAATGTTGATTGTGATGTGATTATACTGGAATAAGCTGTGGAAAAGGAAATCTATTGCCTTTTGTGTGCTCATGTTAGGAATGTTTTATGTAACATGTGTGTGTGTCTATGTAAAATCCTTGAAAAGTCCTTGGTGCGTACATACGAGAGCGGGAGACAAGAAGTGACTCTCGAGTATGTGGTGGCACTCCAGTGCTCCGCTCTGCTTCAGTCATCACTAACAGGCAAATGAAGAATGCTAATGCTTGTCTCAGCATCTGTTAGCGCAGGACTTCGCATGACTGCATGTGTGTCTGGGTGTCTGTGACCCTGTTCTCTCCTCCACCGTGGCTCTTAAGAAGGTCGCAGCTGTCCGATGGAAGGCCACGGGAGGCAGCACAAGCTGGCACTGACAACCATCACTGCTCTATCCTTAATTTCACCTTCTCCCTCATCCTTCTATCATGGCTCTACACACTGCTTTTTCCTTTTTATTTCTACTCACGTCTTTCCTTCTTGTTTTTCTACAACCTGCTTCCTCTTTCCTCCTAATTTCTTCCTTTTGCTTAGCTCTAGCTCTTCCTCCTCACTCCTCACTTCACCTTCCATATCACATTAGTGTCCTTATATACACCGCCTGCACTTCTTAAGTTAAAGGTCAATTAACTTTCCGGAGGAAAATTACTAGTTTGGCATATGCTGACAAACCCAGTAAATGTGCATGCTCAACACACCAAAAAAAGCACAGATGCACACAAAGTCACTTGCTGAGATACAAAAAAAAACAAACACCAGACAGGCGATGAATGCACTGTGGCAAGTTGACAGGATAAGGTCGGTGCCATTCAATCTGCACTACCGTCTATTAAAAACATTTCCATTATGCCACAGCTTAAATGAATATGTCTCCTTTGAAGACTAGAAAAAGGAGAACAGCAATTTGTTACACAAAAACATTTTCATCTCGGTCATAATGGCTGAATGTGTTGACCCTGGCTTTTGATCGAGTTTGATAACGGCACAGAAAAAAAAAAATCTCTCAAATGTATTACTGCTTTGAAAGTGAAGTGCAGCGAAAGGTTGACCGTATCCTTTCTAAACCTCATAGGCACACGAGAAATTGGCAGATTAGTAAAAGAAAAAATACAAGAGATTTCCCAGAAAATGTAAGGTAAGCTTCAACTTCATCATTCACTCTGATACAATACATCACTCACTTTCAAATATGCTTTAGTGGAGGAAATCTCCTCTGCTGTGACTTTGAGGTAAAACCCGCCAGAGGTATATTTCAAGTGTCCACAGTTACCCTGACGGGGCACGCACGCGCGCGCACACGCACACACACACACACCTCCCCATTCCCTGTCCTTGTCCCACTGACAGTTAAAAACAAGCATCTCGCTTTGTCTTTCATTTCCCTCTTCTTCTTCTTGATCTTGATTGTTCTCCCTCCATATTTACTTCTCTGTTCTACTAATTTATTCCTTCTCTGAGTTAACCTCCACTCTGCTTACAATCAAAGAGAAAGCCAAACAAAGAAACAGGACTGAATCAACAAAACCCCATTGGAATAGCAAAGACCGCACACTCGAGCAGAATGCTAAAGCTGCCAATGGAGGCAGGGTTTGTGTCAAAGACAAAGGTGAGGCGGGTGCAGGGCCGCAGTCAATTCACATCAGGCAATGTTTTTTTCTGGGGTCAGAGTTAATTAAAGTCAAACACCAGTCCCTTACTCAATGTTAAAGTGAGTGAGCTTATTATAAAAGTTTAAATGAAAAGGAATCCTCTGGTGAGGGAGGAGGGTTAATGGACAGAAATATTAAATTTGTCTTGCACATTTTTGAATAAAATGTGAGATTCTGCTGTTGGCTTTTATTGCCATGATATCCAATTAGCAGTCAAGGATGCACACAGGCCCACACAGGCCGACAGAGAATACACAAACGCACCCATTTTTACTTCCGTTTCTAATTATTGTGATAAACAGCTGAAGACAGCCAAGGCTAACTCTTACAAACACCACGACATCTGCTGTTGCGATAGCAGCTGCAGCACTTTGTAAGGCATACAGTTCAAACAGCCACACAGCCACGATAGAGGATAACAAATTCCCTCAGTGCAGTATAAGTAAGGAGAACATCAATCACGGTGACGGAAGGCTATTTCCACCCTTGTTAACTTATTTTAGAAAGAGAAGGGGGCAGAGAGAAATATTTTGGGAAGAAGCGGCAGAATGTGTGCTCAATCTGCCTTCTTACATTAACTCACTCATTTATCATTATTTTCTTAACTAAAGGATGATGACTCTACCCTGAGCATGGTCACAAAAGCTATATCAAGAAATGTGGTTTTGTTGAAGGTAACAAGCAGCAAAATAATATGACTCTTCCAATTTTAATCGCACGGTGCTATGTTGACATTCGGAAAATAATCGGGTAAATTACACCCGTAGTTGTAGATTATAAACTATATTCTAATGAAACACTACATCCACATGTTTTACATGTTCACATGTTCCACATCCCTGGTTTTACAGCCCCAGTGTCTTGCTCATTTTGCAACTCTGTCTCCCCTCATCAATCCTTTCCTAATCCATATTTCCATCCTTCCGCCTCTTGTCCCTTTTCCCCCATCTTATTCTTCTCCCTCTAGCACTGGCACATGCTCGGCCTCTTGTCATAATCCCACTCATTCATCATCATCACTCGTTATACCTCCTCACTGTCTTTCATTTCCCCTCGCTCGTTTATCTCTGAATCTCTGTCTTCCTCACACACTGAGACATTGACAGGAACGGCTACTAACTGGCAGTAGCCGGGTACACACAGCAAAACTTCAACGGCAACCAAAATTACTTTTACAGTATCATACTGCACTATTACTATTATTCACAGTAGTACAGCTTTGAAAACTAATTTGAAGAGATTTATAAAGACAGTTGCACAGCAGTTACAGAAGGGAAATGCCAAAATATGTAATGGATGACAAGCCATCATTACTGCTCCTCTATCATTTTTCTCCTACCAGCTACTATTGATTAAATGGAGAACCTTTAAGAAGCATCTGAAAGAGCTGTTTTACTGCTTGACTGGGAAATGGTTCCCCACACCTTTTGTAAATCACTTAGAGTCTTGTACGTTATTGTTATACTCTAAAGCAGCTGAAAGCATACTCTTCAGATGCTATTATACAGTACGACAAGTAATAGCTTCTGTATAACTGTGTCTGTTGTTGTTTGCCTGCAGTTGAGTTGTATTGTTGTATCCTCCTCCCTCCTCCTTCAGTCTTCCTTCTACCTTTTTTTCAAATTGAATTGTTGGTGTCTTCTGTAGCTCTCCTCACACCAGTTAAAGTCTTACTCACATTGCTTTCACCAAGATTCTCCTGAATTGATATTGTATTTAGCCACAACAAAAAAGGTTATTACAGTACTTAACCACAGTTAAACCCAACACTGTCGTTCACCCATCACCCTTTCATCTTCAGCTCACCCCCTCCTCCTCTTACCTTCTTCTGGTCCCTCCATCGTTGTTCCAGTTTGGCATCCAGGCGGTTGGCGGCTGTTGCCCACTGTTGTGTGAGGCGGCGGATTCGGCGCTTCATAAAGCTGATGGACTCTTTTCCTGTCCCGACCTGGTCCAGCAGCACAGAGAGGTCTGTGCGGAAGGCAGCCTGAGAGGGTGATGGAAAGATAGTCAAATGAAAGACGAAGGAAGCAAAAGTGTAAGCGGTGTGGAAAATTGGCAGAAAAAGAAGGCACAACGGTCCCTTCGAACTTTGCGTATTCCAGCAATATGGGCATTAGTGTCAAGTTATTACCCATGCTAACAGTGAGAACATTAGCTATATCGGAACATCCGAAGATTAATAATATTCTGTTATGTCGTAGTAACTCTGTATTTTCTGCAAAGGCTGATTAGTAGATATATAAAAGCATAAACCATTTTACAAAGTGATCCTTACATCACAGAGAGACAGAGACACACTTAAAAGCAGTATGTTTTTAATATGTTGGAGAATTTTTTTCAAGAAAATTTGTGTTTTAAGAGTTCTTTGTTTACTATGTGACTTTAGTTTCACCTGTCATTGAAAAATTTTTAAAGAAGTTACAAAGAACCGCAGTGCATTTCTAACTAACGCTATAAATAATCAAGATGTTTATTCCCTGAAAACTACCTTGGTGCAGCCCTATTTGTGTGAAACATACAGGGAGACAGTAATAAACAGCTCAGTTATTTGGGTCACAGGGTAAGATGGAGATATCAGTCATCATCTACACTGACATTCTGCTTTACCTTCTGAAAATGTCTCTGTTGCCACAGTTAATAAAGGAAAAAGTTAAACCACACACACAGATATAATTTGCAGGCATCACATCTTTAACCACTTCAATCATTCATGGTTGCCTTGTGCTCCAAAACACTGTAAAATGCTGACCAAGTCGATTGTAACTGGGAACAGTTCCACTACTTTCAGTATATGTGAGCAGTCGATGCTTTTCTTATTCCATACTTTGAATGTCTAAATCTATAGCACCATATTATTAGCGCACAAGTCTGCCCCAGAGGACACAATAAGCTGTTCTATGAGGAATGTGGCAATTAATTAACATTAAAACTGGCTAGCTCTTTGACTTGCAACAACAACAAAAAAAACAGTCAATAATAGAAGCTGTAAAAGTGAGAATGAAGAATTTTTCCTTTCTAAAGGTCAGTAAGGAGATGGATGTAGTGCATGAGCCTGCAAACAGCTCACACTATTTTAGCGTGTATTCATTTGTGTAGAAGGATGGTTTAGAACTACCCCATGACCTCGAAGTCAATGTCGGGGAAAACAGAGGGTGGAGGGTAATGATGAGGAGGATCAGGCCTGTTTTAATTAATAGGGAGAGAACAGGGTCAGATGAAGGTTAACTATTATGTAGTAATAAAGTCGAAGCACTCACACTCCTATTATTCAATGGCATCTTTTGAGGAAAAAGACTGTTATTCTCCCTCTCACTTTTGAGTTTTTCATTTTCTGTCATTGTCATTAACAAAGGCTGTCTCAAACTCTAGAACACAGGCAACAATTTGGGACAAATGACAGAGTTAGAATATTTTTGACGGTATTTGTGGTTTTAGAAGAGTGTAATTATAACACAAACATGTCATATTTGTCAGTCTTAGCAGCCAACAAAAATCTATTATTTGTCTAAAGTCTTTTTTACCTTTCTCAAACTGTTATCTACTCTGTTGACTCTACTCCTTGTTCTAATCAGGACTGAAGATTTAAAATGTTTCATTCATCTAAAAACATTTAATTTTTAGGTAAGCAGCAAACATTGACCAGATGTTAATTTTGGTGCCACCGGCGCAGAAAAGTATAACACTAAAAGGCTTATAACAAGCAAGTATATACATGTGAGGAAAATCTTTCATATTATGTAACAAAAATCATAGGTCATCATCCTTTGATGTCACACTGCATTTTCTCACTGACAGCTACACAATATGACAGCTAGATAAAATATGTGAACACAGCAACATGCAACAAAGGCAATTTCTAATTATTGCTGCATTCATCTGCATTTTCTGGCCCTCATTTCTACCCTCACAGTATTTTCCTAATTACTGTTGCCCTGATTCCCCACTAATTCTTACCACTGCAGCATCACTAGGAATGTGCTAGTGTCTGAAGTATCTTAAAGGATTAATTGAGTGTTGAGTGAGAAATCTTAACATTGATAGGGTTCATACGATTAGTGTGGTAGGCATTGCTTATTGACATAAAGTTACATTAAAGTTTCCTTTATGTACATATATGAACAGTAATGTTAGTGGTTGCTTTCAAGATGCACCCAGGTAGTTTTGTTAGCTGCCATGCCGACATGGTGAGCAGGACGTAATCACTTAAAGCATAATCACTGTGTTTGTTGAACATCCATCAAGGCTGGTGCTGTATTTGATCATCAGGAGGGACACTCTGCATGTGATTGACTGTTATGGCGTGGGAGGGTTAGGATTAGGGATAGAGATTAGTTGATTGACAGTTAAATAACCAATTACAGCATTGCAGAATTTAGAGCGTGCGTCCTTCAGGCTGCTGCAATCTAGAACGAACACTCCATAAGTTGTCAAATGGCAGCTTTCTCCGACAGAAGATGTATCTCTGAACAGATCTGTATCTCTTAGAAGGCCACAGTAACATTGCAGTCTGTCGACTGTTTTTGCCACATGTGTTTGGGATTTGTTCCCTTACTTGTCTCTTTGGGGACTTTGGCTGCTGTGTATGCTGGGTGGGAGGGCTGCTGTGGTTCCTCCAGGCCAGTGGGGGGCAGAACCACTCCACCTCGCTCAGGTAGATGAGGAAGGAGCAGTCCGAACCGTCAACACCGTAGAAGGCATAGCAAGGGTCTGACGTCCACCGTGCACGCATCCACTGGAGGATATACAGACAGCAAATGTGTGGATCACAAAACCATATCAACGCATAAAAACTGAAAAAAATGCTTCAGTCTGTCAGTTCACAGCCACAGATGCTAGCAGGAAGTAAGACGGTTGTACGGTATGATTCTGATAAAAAAAAACAAAAAAAAACAAAGGCAAAATAATAATACAAGAACTTTGAAGGATCTTACAGGCTATTTGTGGTGCATTTACTTTGAACTCGGCATCGTTTGTTTGTACTTTATATTGCCCTGCTGCCACTCACACCACAAGAGGTTAGAGACTTTGAACCAAAGATGATATACTTCATCAATGATTGCTGCATATAGCTAGGCTTAAAGCAAAACAGCAAACACAGAAAAAAAACTGAAAGTAAGGGAGATAAAACGGCAAACGTGTTTTGAAATATCATAAAACTTGATCTTTGTTTGGGTTGTGACACCTTAATTAGCTCAAAGTACACTTATTGGCCACTCCACAACAATGCTTTAAATAAAAAAAAATTTAAAAAAAAAGTTTGGGAAACCTGCAATACCATCATATTCAAAATAAAAAAAAACCAATGGTTTCACACTTACATCTACTTTTCCAGGACACTCTGGAAAGCGTGGGTCTCTTGGTACTTCACACTGTCCTGATGTCCCATCTCTCACAACTGAACAACAGAGCAAGTAAAATTTTACTTTCAGTGGTAAAAAATGTATCTGTTTTTTTCTAACCATATAATAAAGTTACATGCCTTCGCTTTACCGTCAATCACTGCCGCTTCATTAGCCTATGGGCTCGCTGGCGTAGCGCTCCTAAATCAGTTGGCTCTAATGTGAATATTTATTCTCCAGTGAAGACAACAATTCCAGCAGCAATCAGTCAGTGTAATATTATCTCTCAGTTCATTTAGCAGCATATGGTGCATGTCAAGGCCTCTTTAAAATTCAGGTTTTATTTCTATTAATCAATTTATTTACACATACATGAATTTGTTTGACCCAAAGGCTCACCCCTCAGAGCCACGAGGTTACAGTGTCAGTCACATTAACGGCTTTTCTCCACTCGCCTGTGGACACATTGCATGTCATATGTGCTATGCTCATAAATCCCTGTAGTACCCCGCTTTTGAGGGACCGCAACATATCTGCTCTACTGCAGTGCACACTATTCACTCCCGCTGCTGCCAACCGTCCAAGGGCTTTGCTGGCAAGTGTGTCTGCTCACTTAGGCTGCACTCACTGCATTAATTGCTCCACTGACTTAGTTAACTGCCTCCTCGCTGCTGATGTGAGAAGAAGAAGGGATGAGACTGACAAAGAGAAAGAACTGGAATATACATATTGTCCAACAACAGAACCAATGCAGCTTCACTTCATTTTTTTTTTTGTCCCCACACCCCTCGGCCCCCCTCCCACACACACACCTCCCTCCCCCCGCCTGTGGACCAACAAATTTGCCTCCTCTCAGATTCCGTCTGTTTCCATTTGCCTAATGAAAAAGAGACATTTCTCCACATAAGTCTTCCCCGGGGCTTCTCTCCATCGACTGAAAACACACACACACACACACACACACACACACACACACACACACACACACACACACACACACACAGCGAATATGATTGAAATAGCCCCCAATATAGCAACAAATGAAAATGTGGTCAACTAACTCGATAAAAACTTGACTCCCATCCCTACACAACAGAACATAAAAAGCTTTGTCAAGGCTGGAAGGGAAGGAAATTCTAATCACGCCTTGTGACTCTCTTTCCTGTTGTTTCCTCTCGCACATGCCTGACCACGAGATAAATACACCGCCACTGAGCCGTATGATAATATAGTCTGCCGGCAGTGTTTCAATTCATCTGTGATTAGAGAAAGCAGCAGCGTTTTCATTTTGGCGCATGCCATCGTCCCTGCAGATGCAGCGGGGAAAACAAAAGGAGATGTAATGCTCATTTATTTTCATGTAAAGAATTCGGGCGATTACCCTGAAGAGAAAAAGGGAGAGGAGAGAATCAGGAGGAGAGAAAATGTTCGGTTTTATTTAGGTTTTGATTAAAAATGTGCAGAAACAAGACAAGAGAAAACAACAGCGCTGGATGAAAGTCAGCAAAAATGAGATTTATGGATTACTCAGATTTATGTCTCTTCTTCAATCTTACTTTATAAACAATAAAACACAAATAAAATCAACCTGCTTTCAATGACAGATTCAAGTCCTAATATTTCCTGTGAGTTGGGTTAATGTTTTTGATCATCTATATTTAACTTTGCTGCTGTAATGACACATTACTCTGGTGTTGTTTTTAAGGTTTAATGTTTTGGTGTGAAAGGATGTCAAACTGAAGCTGTGTGTTTTGACGAGATATCAGAATTGATTAGCAGGACACCAGACGGGGCACACTACTGAGGACACGGAGCAGCAAGGTGGCTGCTGAACGGGCGTGCAGCGAGAGCTCGGATGCGCGGCAGATGAGCACATGAGCACACAGAAATTGTGTATTTATGTATTGTATATTTGTGGTTGGTGGAATAAAACACCTTAGAAACCGTACTTCAGCTGCTTGTTGTTCGTTCATGCTGGAAGAACCCACGGTGACGGCAAGATGCCCGTCACAATTACAATACATGGTGAGAGACGGGTGGATTAGATGAGATTATTTTGTGGATGTGTACGAGTGGCACTTAGGTTTTTCAACATGACCACACAAACGTTTCTGCCAAAATTTAGTTGTTGCTTCCCACCACCCCTACGAGCAGGATTTGGCTATCTATGACTTTTTTCTTTCCCCAAAATTTGACACAAACTTTGATATGCACTCTCTGCTCTATTATAAGGTTTTCTTACAAAAACAATAAAATCAATCATTTTTCTGTCTAATTTGATTGGCTGTTAAACACTACAGGAAACAATTACGCCACGGTGGTCTCTACCAAAATAAAACAACCAACTAAATATTTGGTTACAGTTGTGTATATGAATAAAAGATGGCATGCAGTATGTGCTATAAGAAGTAAAGGCAGGGTGTTAATGCAAGTGTAAGGTGTGTGTGTGTAGAGGATTTCACAACACTAAGCCGTTTTCTGTATGGTACGTGAAGAAATCGTCATTGCACCAAGACCAGTAGTCACAAAAGTGTGTGTATCTCAGGTGCTGATGATGATCAAGCTAAGCCACTTGAAATACTTACTCCAGAAGGTTAAAGCTTCCACCTTCTCCATCCAAGTCACAATGCTGCGCTCCATTTGTGGTCAACAAGAGCCGTTTTTGACCTTTTTGATCCACCCTCATACACTTATGTATTGGTCTCGAAATTCAATTGTGCTGTATTATAAATGTACAATGCTGCTACAAGGTGGGCTTCATTTATACATATTGTGACCAAGAGGATACAGTGATGATAGTGATACCGTACCTCTGCCTTGCACCATACTGTTTTGCAGTATCTGCTCCACCCTGATGGCCATGTTGGAGACGTTCTGGGCGATAGCTTGGATCCTCTCCACTAGGCTGGCCGGTTGAAACCTGCACACACGCACGCACACACGTGCACGTGCACGTGCACGCGCACACACACACACACACACACACACACACACACACACACACACACACACACACACACACACACACACACACACAAATGCAGAGTGAGGAAATGCAAAGTCAGTGACAGGCCCCCTCACACTGTTGTCACACAATATAAACTCAATTTAAAACCAAAAGTGCCATGAATAAAATTCATGCAGCTCTGCATCAAAGTAGGGCATCTCTATCAGAGATCATTCATTCTGATGTTATCACCAGTATCTTCTCTCCAACTAATTCTGCCTCCCACCCCTGATTCATGAGTTATAATGTTCCCCCTCTTCTGTCCCTTTTCACTGGTGTTTCATTGTGGTTTTTACATTTTTCGGTCTCATTCTTTTCTCCCACTCCTCTTCTTTGCCTCTCTTACTCTGCTTCACCACCATGTCTTTTTACATCGCAACAGATGTAGAAGTGTTAGTGGGAGATGCAAATTGGTAGACACTTGGTTGGAGCGTGAAATAGAAAAAGACCTGCACTGTTAATGCCACTTCCTCTCTAAGGTGAGACTCTTTCCATTCACATAATAGGATGTGTGGGAAATGTGCACGTGTAATGTGTATATGTTTCAGTGTACGTCTGTTTGTGCTTTAATTGCAGTTTTGCATATTTCCAAAGAATCAGACTGCATGGTCACACATCATGCAATGCAAAGCCAAGCCTGCATACACTCATAATGCTGTGCCCATTATGTACATTTAAATGACTAAGTTTTAGTGTTGTATTGTGTGTGTGTGTGTGTGCCTTCCTGTCTCACTGTATTGTCTAATCAGCATGGTAATAACCCTCATTAAAGGCTTAAATGCAACATAATAACACAATCAGAGATGATGATCCAAATTATTGATTGTGTGTGCACGTGCGCACATGTGTGTTTGTGTGTTTTTCAATGATTCAAGGTAGGGCTAAATGCCAACAGCAGCTGCATGAAAATTAACTTAAAAAAAATCATAGGAAGGGAATATGTGAACAAAGTGCTTTTGCTACTGTACAAAGTGTAAACAAAAAAATGAGGCAGCTATCAAAGTCCCAGGCAGTCTCCATGCTCCATTAACAGCTTTGTAAGTGTCACTTGTAAATACAAGTACTTGCTACGTGTGTTTGGATCATCGTTAATATGTTCACCACAACAGAGAAGCCATTATTCTCAAGTGCATGTATATTTCAGGAGCAGCAGCTGTCACCAGAATGTAGAAAAGCTTAAATGTGCAATGATGTGATGTGCAGTAGGTCTTTATGTTAGTCTAAATGTTGCATACTAAGCAGGTAAACATGCACCTAATTTTCTTTTCAATAATAAGACATGTCCCCAGGAAAATGTAGATGTATTGACTGTTACTCTTTCCAGTACTTGAGCTAAAGACACACTACTTGACTATGTTTGCATCTATTCATCCATCCATCAATGTACTACATCTGCATCACAGCTGACGTGACACCAATCTGTCTATTGATCTCCATTATATTGTCACTGCTAAAAAGATCCCAATTTATTCCTTCACTTGAGGCAGTGACTCCTTCCTAACCTAAAGAGGGCCACCCATGTTTTTCTAGCTTCACACAAAGCAGCAAACCATTACATGTTTTTGGTAAATCATCTCTAATCTTAATAGCAGGCAGAAAAACATATAGTTGCATCTGTCCAGTTTGACACTGTGGGAGCACTTCATAGTTTTTCAGTGCTTCATTTCTGCACCACACCTGTCTTGGAAAAATGACTTGAAACCTAAAGTGTGTAGTATTTAGTGCGATGTATTGGCAGAAATTAAATTTCATATTCAAAATTATCTTTTCATTCATGTATAATCCCCTGAAACTAAGCCCAGAAGGGACAAACCGCACACTAGCTCTAGAAACAGACTTTTTCTTTTTTTTGCGAGTTTCATGCAGTCATATCGCAGGTTCTCCTACATGCTTAGAAAGTGAAGGTGAGATAAGAGTGTTCAGTTTGTTGCCACTAAGTCTTATATACTGCTGCTTTCATTTTCGTTATGGTTAAGTGATGTTTTTTAATGTCCAAAATTGTATTTCTCCCACTACAAGGAGCAAAAAATAAATAAAAATCTTACTGTGCAAATAACATGTTCGGTGTGAAATCACTCTGAAACACAGTTATTTCAATAAAAGCATTAAATTTAATTATAATTTTCTCACCACCATTCCATCGAAGTGAAGTAAACACAGCGCGTGCATTAGTAAAATGTATTACCTTATTGTCTTATAATGAGAGCCTGCATGAAGCATTTCAAAAAAGTTTCCAGCTGCAGAGGATTTCAGCTGCCCTGGTACCTGTCTTAGAAAAGCTGCAGAGTAGTTGGCCTGAAGGGCAAAACCTTTACTTGGTAAGCTGCGTAGTCTCTGTTACTGTAAAGCTCTTTTTGGGGGACTTGACTGTGCAATTTGGCCTCGATAAATCATGACCTTTTAGTCTAACCTGTCATGTCTGTGACAGTGTAAACTCATCTCTAGAGATGAACACAAAGGGAAGGACAGAGGAGGGAGATAGAAAGGGAAACTAAGGCAGAACATTTAAGAATGGGATTGTACCATGAGATCCAAACAGGGGGGGGGGGGGGGGAATTAAACGGAGAGAAACTTACACTGGTAGAGAAAGAGAGTAAATGGAATAAAAATTGGCAAAAAATAAAAGAAAGAGATCAACCATACTGAAAACACAGCAAGAGTACTAGGGGAACCTTCGTGTAAAGAAAGAGAGAGGAAAAACTGAAGAGACCCTCTGAGCCTTCGTATAGAAGCCAACAAAACAGCTTGACTGAAACATTAGAAGATGATTATGATCAAAGAAATACAAGGGCATACATATTTGATGGCCCACTGTTTCACATTACTTGCAATGAAGCTTTGTCCTATTTGATGAATGTAGACAGTTGGCTCTTTTACAAATGAGAGGAACAAAACAGAAATGAGAAAGAGCAAAGAGAAGACAAAACGGGAGGAGAGCATAGGGGGAGAAGAAATAACAAGAGGATTTCCACTGCCAAGTAGAAGTGGAACACTCGGCAAAAAGGCAACTGGCAGCAAAAGAAAATCAATGTTCACCGCAGGGAGACTTTCTAAGGATACAAATAAAAATGTGTTTTCATGTTGTTATTTCTCTCTTCCTCTCCCTCTGTCTAACTAGTTCATCCTCATAATTGATGAGGACAGTGCTGGCAGCATCTTATCAACCAAAGCAATCCCGGGCAAGAGACGCACATGACAAGGTGTCAACAGTTGGGTCTCTGTGCTCTGATGTCCATTTGTTTGTGTGCATGCTGACTTATTCCACCTCATGTCATGGGCCTTAAATCATCACACTCTGCAATGCTTATTCCATTGCTTATTTTCACACATAAATGCACTTTAACATTCAAACACTCCCTTTTTTTTTTTTTAATGTACATTAGTATATAAAGACCTTTAACCAAGGGAAGACCTTTGAAACCCTTTGCAAAGCATACAAGGAAGCAATAAGCTGGGGGAGGTGTTTTGAGTGGGATTTCAATATGAGCAGAACGTCATGTCCAAGATCAAAGAAGGTATGTCAGGTCAGGAGTGCAACCAACAGCATGTTGGATGGTTTATTTAACAGTCAAGTGTTGGACACCATAAATGATCAAATGTATTAAAAGCACCACAAACAAAAGCAGGTTGGTTGTTTCAAGTTGAAGAGCTGACTAGAAATAACTAAATGAGTACGATTTCACCCACTTTCCCATAGCTACTTCTCTACACTTTGGACGAAGAATGTAAGGTGCACTCTTGTTGCTGGGACTTTCCTAGGTCATGTAAAAAATCATGCTCTGTCACTGTTGTGACTCAGCAAGCTGCTCTAATACGTGAAGTATCTTACGTCAGTGTTGGCCACAGTAGCCAGACCTAAACAGACGAGGATCCTGATCCTCTGATCCAACTGACATCTCTCTGCCTCTTGGCTGCTCAAGAAGACAGGAGGGCTGTGTTGGGTTCCTCGAAAATGTACCAGTACATCTCCAGTTGGTACACCACAGCATATCACTGTTACTAAAAAAATAGTGACTGAGCTCAGAAAAAAATGAATTAAAGAAATAAAATACGATTTTACGTGTTTCTTTGCTGACTACTTTCAGCTAAGCTTTGACATTGACTTCAGTGGTGTGGAAAGAAGGACTCCTGGGAGAAGCGCTGCTACTGACGGAGCTTAGATGGGTGCTTAAGGGAGGAGAAATAGGTAAAGCCACGCCAGCGCACTGATCCTCAGAGAGCCTAAGGGAAGACATACCAATCTCCTCTCTTATCCACTGCACAGTGGATGGAAATGGAGTGAATTAACTCTGCATCCTTCTCCCCTCCTTCAACTCCCTCTTTCATTTTCCCGGGCTCTTTACTGTCCCTATTCCTCCCTCCCTTGTTATTTCCCTCCGTTTTCTGGTCTAACGAGTTGCTGCCCCGTGGGCGAATCGCAGACTAGGGCCTTAGACATCAAGTCCCATTCACTGCTACATGGGAGTGTGTCAGCACCAATGAAACTCACACAGAGATGAGACCGCCGCCCAGTGTGTGTATGTGCGTGTGTGTGTGTGTGTGTGTGTGTGTGTGTGTGTGTGTGTGTGTGTGTGTGTGTGTGTGTGTGTGTGTGTGTGTGTGTCTTTCTGTAAATGTGTGCCTGACTGGCCTGGATTTGGGATATGTTTTTATAAAGTTCTCTTCCCATTTGCTTCTCTCCCTGCTGGCAAAACTTGCACTTTACCTCGAGAGAGGCAGAGACAGAAAAGGTGGAGAGAAAAAGACAGCGATGGATGCATGGAGAAGGGAAATGAGTGATCAAATGAAAGTCATTGGACTGAAGAGAGACTTAAGTCGTCCCTGTTGTGACAGCCAGTGTGTGTGTGTGTGTGTGTGTGTGTGTGTGTGTGTGTGTGTGTGTGTGTGCGTGTGTCCAGCCATTAATCCTGCAGGCTACGTGCTGTGTCAGGGGTCGGTGCCCAGGTCTCACACCCAGGCTGGTTTTAACAAGTGTTACCTCAAATTAACTGGTACACACTCACGCACTCACTCGCGCTCACTCGCGCGCACACACACACACACACACACACACACACACACACACAAACGTAAGTGCAGACTAACAGAGACACTTGTGTTAAATGCATTATTCTGCATTCAAGGAACATCATCAAGAAGACAGGCATGTGTGTCAATGTGTGTGTGTTTGTTCCTTTCCTTTCATTGTCCTTGCGAAATCAAAATCCTTCTTTCCATCTATTTGAACTGCTTCGATCCAAGGATTTATTCAGTCCCAACCAAACAATAATGTACTGTGTTCTGATTTTGATTTCACATTGTTCACAGAGCACAGCTGTTAAAAAGAACAATTTTTCAAGGAGAACTTGTGCTAACATAATCACATAAAGTTATGTTTGCACGTCCCACAATGTCTTTTGTAGCAGTGGAAAAACTCTACTAAATCAGAAAATAAAAAAGCAAACCCATAGTGAATGTCACCTCCTCAGACTAAACTCAAGCCACTGTGAAGGAGTTTCAAATTCTAGTGTAATTGCATGTTATGATCATTGATCCACGTTGGATTCTTTGTGCTTTTGTCTAGTCTGTTGTTGTTACAACAGTTGCAGTTTACACAAAACACTAATATTTCCAAAATAATGTTTTAAAATGTGAAAAAAAAAAAATCTCCCGTTCATATTGCGATCATGGATTATACTAACCAGTCATTGATACTTGCATAACTAATTTTAAACCTTTTGTGAGAGTAGATTACAGTTTTTAAACAACAAAATCAGCATCGGTCTCCGTGTCATATATATGGGTAATGGGTTTGATGGTTGGGTTTTGATGTGGGTGCCCAACCAAGGCAAAAGCACCACTGCTGGAGATTAAACTCAGCTCTCTGCAGTGCCCCCCCTCCCGCCCCTCCCCACCCTCCCCTATTTAAAACTACGACCTATTCTAATTCTATATTCATACACACTATATTTTACCCCGACAAGACCAGCTCTGCTTATTACACATGCAGAGCTATTCAGAGAACATTAACTAGTTAGGCTAATTCAAACACTGCTAACTGACATCTTGAATATTCCAAAGGCGCGAACACTTGCAAGTCGTAACCATGGAGATCCTTCGTATCTCTACTTGTCATCCCACACAACGTGAACTCACCACAACATGCGAGATTATTTTTAGGCTAAATGATGAAGATGTACAATAATGAATCACTAACTACTGTATAGATTGTTAAAAAAAAACATTATTATAGGCTACTTCTTATGGTGTAAGTATCCTAATAATGTAATTGGGGAGTATAATGCTGTCATTTTTCTTTTTTTCTTCATTTTTAGTCGCTGCAGTTCATCTATTTAATATTTAGCTGTAAAGTTGTTAGCTGACAACAAGTCTAGTGCTTAAGGGCAAACTATAGACCAAACATGCTTAAAAGGGGATAATCACACAACATTCAGCTCGTGTTTGATACTAATTACATTCTGACCATAAGTGTTTTCACTCCCAAACCACCCCCTCCAGTGCAGTAATATGTGGATGTATCATCCCAGTTTGAGTCCCTGAGAATAGGCTGAGATAGATTCTTAGCAGGGCACTTCTCAGTAATGGCCTAAGAGCAGAACAGCTTCCTCCACATTAAACAGCCCATTACTAGACATTGATTGCAGTTAACACCAACGTCAGACCGTATTAATCGTTCCATCCTTCCGCTCTATTGCCTCAGTGCAGATCTGAACCTGAGCGCTTATCCGAGATCATTTAACAAGGTTTGAGGAAGTGAGGGGATTTCTGTCAGCATGTATCACATCACTCCAGCTGAGTTTAGACTGACTGTTTGAAAATTAAAGTTGAAATGAAGAGTGCGTAAGATAGAAAAGACAAATTGGATGTTATGGTGCAAATGGGGCAAAGAGAGGAGCCGTTTGATAAAAGCTGAAGCAGCAAGGTCATACAAGACTTTGTCTGTTTGCAGCAGTGATTTTGAGGTAATAGGCATCAATTTCCACAAGCGACCGTAAGAGGGTAAAAAAAAAAAGAAAGAGATGAGAGCGAAATACAAAATTGCAAGAAATAAAAAGGAGAGAGGATAGAAGACACGATTTTATGATAGAGCGGTGATGTACAGTGTGAATGACAATGAGGAACACATTTTAAATATCATGGTGTCACAATGGTATTTCAATTATATCTGCCATACAAGATAAGTAATCTTAACGAGCCCTTCCTGCTGCTCTCTGTTTATACACACCTGAGCTAAAGCACTTCTGATCATTAAAGGTTGATTAGCTGCATCAATTTATGTTAACAATGTTAGGTTAGGTTAGGTTAGGTAGTTACTTTATTAATCCCAGAGGGGAATTTTTTTTAAATGCACCATTTATATATATTTTTCTATTCAAAAGAGCCATATTATCCACATTGTTCTGTATTATTGTATCAATTCAGTACAAATATAACACTTTTAAATAGTGGTCATTGAAAATAATGTTTTTGTTTGAACTCAGACTAAATGTAAATTAGTTTGTTAACAAGAACAAAGACAAATTATTATGGTGACATTATTTTGAGCCAAGCGGTCTCATGAGAGTTACATTTTTGTTTTCACACGCTTCCTGTTATTACTGAAAGGAAAACAACTGAATTTAAACTGCTGCACTGAGCAGCTGCAACATGTTTACTCTGACAAATAACCTTACTAATACTTTAAAACATTTTCCAGTAACTAAAACTCGAAATATCTGCAGTTGCAAATTGCAAGAGAAAAAGGTTTAGGCACCAAACTAGACTGACTTTTACCTTAAAAACAAAATGATCTTATGATATTTGTTTTGCATGCATCTCATTATAATCATTCATATAGGAAATACAGATACAATATAACCAGTTAACATTGATACACAATGAACCTGTACAATGCATTTTAAACAGAGTACCTGTTAATAGCGGAGCTGAGCTCATCCAGGCGTCTTGCGTCGGTGGTGGTGGTGTTGTCGAGTTTGGACAGGCTGTCCATCCTCTTCAGAATCACCTCCAACATGTCACTGATCTTCCTCAGCACACCACGTGACTCCACGCCTCCCAGCACTGATAGAAGAGACAGACAGAGATGAGATGAATGGAATGCTGGACAGTGTGTATATACTGTATGAAAGTTACACGCACATTATTCACAAAGTCTGCAGCTCCTCTGGCTCGCCATACTGTAGTTGATTTTGGCTGTTTTGGTTTTGGCCAACTGTCTCTATGTACTTCAAGATCAAAAGCAAAGTTCCTTCTGCTGCGTGCCAAACAATGCAGAAGTCCTCAAATAGATGTGCGAGACATTTGTACCAAACTTCTGAGATGTCCATCAGTGTTCTGCTGCCCCAAAATATATCAGTATCACTTCTCTTTACTGCTTGTCCTGTAATACAGGACAGCATCCTATGTACCATTTCTTTGGGATTTGTCAAAGCCAATGCTCTAACAGGAAGAGGTAAATACAAATGTAAGACGAAAATCCATACACTGAAAGGTGAATTGTCTATCTCTGAATGGGAGTCAGAGGAGCCGGAAACTTTTTGGAGCCAACCCCTGCTGGCCCTTGGTCGCATTGCAATGCAGCAAGATGCACTTTCATAGTCAGTCTATAGGACAAAAATGTACCGATGTTAAATATGAAGATATGAATCAATGGTTATTTAAGATATTTTGGGTGTCAAACTTGACCTGCAAGTATATCTGACTTTTACAAATTTACCATTTTCTGTAACATAAAACCCACCCAAAGCACAAAAGCAGCTCCTCTTCATTGAGCCTCTGTGTTACTTCTCATCCTAAAGTCTGAAAGCCAACAGTTGGATTATCTTAGTCCTTAACCTGTATATACAGCTTGATCTCTTACTGTCTGCCTACAGCAGTGCACATTGCCCACTGCTGTATTCGGATCTCCTGTCATAAACTGGGTTTTGCTCGGGCCAGACACCCAGACACTCTGGAGTCTGATGTCTGAATGTGGACTTATCTTATATCCTTTGATACCCTTTGATATGATGATATGAGAATGAAGGTTCCACCAAGACTACGAGCTATGAAAAGCCAGGAACTAATTATGCTGAGGCGCACAGTCTCCCTTTTTCACACCTCTCTCTCAGTCTGTGTGAAGGCCAATTTCTTTCTTTCACATGGCACAGCAGACAGGGAATTGAAAGGAGGGGCTGTGCACAGAGTTGTATGTGTATCAGAAGATACACTGGCCATCAGAGTTGAAAAGTGAGTCATATCACAAATGAGCAGCGCGCGCGCACACACACACACACACACACACACACACACACACACACACACACACAGAGAGAGAGAGAGAGAGAGAGAGAGATGCAGAGACAGAGAGGAGAGAGGTAGAATATAGTCCAACTGCATAAAAGGTGTACCAGACCTCATTAGGACAATTACACTGACACTGCCAGGGTCAGAGTGTCTGTGAATTCAGTCATAATGGCCTAGAACTAGGAAGCTGACTGAAAGCTCAACACACAGAGTGAAAACGTTCTCATTTAATGTCTTTGCGGAATTAATCTCCTCTATATGCCTAACTCATCATTTTCAAGTGCTCACTGAAAAGAGTAAAACTCAGAAGACTTAGAGGGAAAATATTCGTGACTCAAGTAGAGGGAAATACTGTTGCTACTTCCTCTGAGCAAGACTCCTTTGTATGAAGAGAAGCACACAATTTATCCTTTCCTCAACCTTCAGTTCCCATTATAAAGTGACTCATGAAATTAAAAGTGACGCCAAATCACATTTATTTCCTAAAATGGGACAATGTAGATGGTGTGAGAGTTGCTAACCCCGAGAGAATGAAATCTTTAGCAATCACACATGATGCAGCAAACAGCCCTACAGGATATAGCTTGGTACATTAGAGACACAAAAGTCAAGAGTGCATTTTTCCAGCCTCACATTAGAGTGTTTAGCAGGGCCTATATTGACGCTGCAAACACCTGGATTACGCTGTCCGACCACTCTGTCAAACCCCATGTCTGCTGCTTGACAAGCAATTACAGCCAATGGGCTCCAGTGCCAAACAGCTCCGGCGCAAGGTCATTGTCTGCCTCGATTTCTACCAGCGGCAGGAGGAATCTTAAGTTCAGTGAGTTATCGCCACAGAGACAGATGTATTCATCCGAGACTGACAGTGTCATGTCCTTTGCCTGTGATAGATTGCTGTGTCAGAGTTTGCTGATGGGTCACTCTGGTGACATCTTTTTGATTGGCTGGGAATGGATAACATCCATGCTAAGGATCAGGCAATTTGAAGGAATGCATATGCCGAGGAATTGATAAGGATAATAAGGGTTAAACAAATGAGGATTTGTGTATTCAATAGGTCTCCCAAGATATCATTTCATTGGCAGAGCTTCAGAAAACTCATTTAAACCCTGCTTTTAGCATTTGTTTGGTTTGTTAACTTTAAGATAGATTTAGTAATATAAATTAGTTGTTTTCTTTACTATTAATGGACTACATGTCAAATTTGAGAAAGGAAAATGGTTATACAATAACCATTTGTGACAGGTTCAGCAGTGCACTGTAGGGAGCAAATGTGAATGATTCAACAAAGCCTAGAGGTATATGAGATCAAAAAAGTTAATGAGTAGATCTTTCACATCTTCCCAGGGTCTAATATATTGAATGTCATTTCGAGTCAGGGGGCTAATTGTTCTCTGTGAGTCCGGTTTTTGACGAATCCTTGTGTCAGAATGTAGTCACTGAAGCTGCACTCCCATGGATGGCAAAATGGCCATAATAAATTAAAACTGCCTCGGAAAAGATGATCCCTGTTGTGAATTTATTCTATAGCTTGATAATAGACTCCTTTGAATCATCACGCATTTTTAAATTGTTTGACGGAAGTAACCAAATGTCAATACATTTTTAAATGACAATTTAAAGGACGTGACAATATCAGAGTAGCTTACTTGCAGTAACTGATACCATTATCTAGAAATGATTGGCCGTATCAGCTAATCAGATGAAACCTCATTCAAATCTTACAGGTGTAATACTGTACATGTGGAAGTGAAGGGCAGTGTGATCACAGGTACTGTACGTACGGACGGCAGCAGGAGTGGAAACATTACACCAGTCACCATTATTGTTTGACTTGATCAATTTCAAAGGGCAGTGAAGTCAAAACCAGGAGAGAGAGACAACAGCACCCAGAAAAAAACTGATGGCAACGTGAAAATAAAAATAAATTTAAAAAAAGATAAATTAAAACAAAAGATAAGAACCTGTATAACGTTTAAAGTAACTATACTGGAAAAGTGCAATGTAATATGGTAAATATTTCATCCTGAGCAAGGAGGTTATTTCCTTTCCACTATCACACTCAGATGCTTAAGTTATTTAAACCATTAACACTCGATGCTGAAGGCAAATTAAAAGTTTGACATGTAGCACCTTATAACATTAATGGATTTTTTTTTCTTTTTAGCACAAACATTTAACCAAATTCATCATAAAACAGACTGATAGGAAGCACAGCATGCTATAGCAAGTTAATTGTATTTGTGAACTGTATCTGTATAATGCATTGCGTGCCACTGATTTGCTAATTTGCTAACATGTTGAAATCGCCTCTTGATCAGTGCAAGCATTTATTTGGCACAAACAAATTGATTTGTAACTGCCCTGCAGTTCCAATTATGCAGTAATGACACCCTTAATCCCATAACAATGATAATAAAGCAAATTAAAACTTGGTAGGAAAATGTAGACGCCTAAACTGCCACAAAATAACAAAATATTTGCTTTAATCAGATTTGTGCTGTAAATTATTTAATCTACATGAAGGAAAAAAAATTCTCAGGAGATCAAACAGAAGTCGTTGTTGGGACTTCAGTCATAAATCAAACACAGAACTGCCTGAGTGGCTTCCTGTCTGTGAAAGATAAATGCACACTCAAGCTTTGAGGAGAGTAAAAGCAGTGAGCCTCTGGCATACTATTTCATGCCGTGTTTGGATTCTCCCACTGGCATGGGTGGAATAAATCAGCTCACACAAACACATGCACAAGCAGACAGTGCCCTTCTTTAGCCACCATATTGGGCTAAATATTTAGTGTCACGGCACATCACATTTCTCCTGAGGACTGAAATGCGTGAAGCATGAACAGGACCCTTGTTAGTGTCTCTAAATAGATCACAGAAAACTGAAACCGTTTGTGTATGTGTGTGTGAGTGAGTTCAAACACTGTAGCTTTCCTTGAAAGTTGGCTTTTGATAGTGGGAACAATTAACATTAGTGACTGGAAATTAAATTTGCCAGCCAGATGCAGCTTCAAGGACAAACCATACAGAATTCTAAAGCTAATACTATAAGTCATGGTATGTGTCCACTGTATATGCGTGCATGATATTTTGAAATAAGCCCATGAGATACCCACAGTGTGTCTGTCTGATTGACTTTATGGTAATGGAAATAATAGAAATGCTCATGCATTGCAAAATACAGTAGCCATGACTTCCCTTTATCAAATCTTCTTATGTCACCAGCTATAAGAAAAAGTCACATTTCACGCATGTTGGAAAAGGGTCTCTGTCAACGGCCATATCAAAGAAGGGAAGCCTATCTCAGCACAGTAGGTTGCTACTGCCACACAAAAGAAGGCAGGGGCGTGTTTGCATAGTTTCTATAGTCGGTATTTCTATGACCAGGAGCCTTATTTCAATCATGCAACCCCACAACTGGTGCGAAGTGGTACATCACAGCCACACAGACTGTGTGTGCATCTCCAATCACACCTGCTATTTTGGTACAAATTGTGTAAAAGGGCGGTCTGAGGTGGAGTGTAAATTGGAGGGTGTGTTGACTGATAAATTCACTTTAGATCGCATCACTCTCAAATAGCAGGGCCAATCACAGGGATCTGATGATCAACTCAACAAATGGAAAACAGCTTCTCCAGAACATTATATTATTGTCTGAATGGTGCTGAAAGAAAGTGGCAGCATAGATGTTGAACTAGAAAAGGAGATGCTTCTAAGATGTATATTTTCAGAGCAAAGTCTAAGACACATTTCCCCCAAAGTACCTACTATCGGGGTTGCAATGCATCATTTGAATAGATCGGCCACATGTTTGTGTCTCTCCCTCCACCTGTGCTCTGAGCACTGTGCACCAAAATACCACACAGATGCCCAGAGCAAACTTCAAGGTCAAAAAATTACCACACTGCTGTGCGCTGCTTGTGCTGGCGTTACACAGTCACAAAAAAGGGCTCTACAGTATGTACTGTGTATTATAAAATAGACTCCTCCATTATGGTTGAATGCTATGCGAAACACACCACAAACAAGCATGAGGAAAAAAAGGTTTCAAAACAGTGGGGTTTCTTCCATTAAAGAGCATGAGTGTGGCACAAAGTGCTCTGACAGCTTGTGTGAATGTGTGAGTGTTTATGTTTGTGAAAAGGCCAAATGACAGAGGTCACCTTTCAACAGAGTGAGGAGATAGATTTCTCGATGCTTTTTTTTCTTCTGTTTTTGCAAAGCTAAATTAAATGGAATTAAAGTGCACAAATTGTAAAGGCAAACTATCCACCCTAACGTGACAGCATGTGTGTGCTCTAGTTCGGGATTAGCAAATCCCAAACACACTGAACAATTAAAACTGTAGGTCTACAACTAATCAAAAACAGCAAAATCCCATTGAAATAGCATTTTGAAAACTATGAAATAGGATGTAGAAAAACTAAGTTGAAAGAAGAGAGAAATGAGTATTGACCTGGAGCGGAGTTATGGCACACTGTATGTCTCCCTGTTATAACATCTTGAGCACGATCGAGCTCCGACTTTTAAAATGAAACTGTCTTGAACAAACTCTCTATCATTTGATATGCGGTGGGTTTGTCAGACAGCTCTGAACTATCATCCTTCCTATGGTGAGTCAGCCAATTGTGTGTGCATGTGCATGTGCGCGTGTGTGAAATGTACCATACGTGCAAGACTGTGCGAGTGTGACTGTCTTACGATTGACTCATTAAGCAAGGATGCACAGAACACAGACAATCAGTGACTTACTCATATGCAAATGCACTTAGACAAACAAACACGGACACACATGTATCTACACATACATCTGCATGCATGAGCTATTATGTGTCCCAGAACAGTTTGGTATTTTGATTGGCTGGAGGGAGGGAAGGGGGTTTGCATATTCATGAGAAGAAAACCATTTGTGGTTTGATGAATCCTGACAGAAGGGCCTGTTGGATAGGGGTTGACACAGCGAAATTAACTGGAGACCAATGTATTTTTGTCGGACACACACACACACACACACACACACACACACACACACACACACACACACACACACAGAAACACACACACACACAGTGGCAGACAGACTGAAAGCTAAACAAGAAATCCCACCTTGACACAACACACTGATATTGTTTCACACCGAAAAGCCAATCTCTTAAAGAGCATTAAGACTTGAATTAATTATGACACACAGCACATTATGGAGATGTTTCATCAGTGCTTAATAACTTCGTGGACTCATAAGTGTTGCATTTGAGATATTCCACCCCACTGAGTATAATTTGAAATCGGAGCTTCCAGCTGTGACTCAGAAAATGCAGCCACATCCCACTGTGGGTGCTGTCATTGTGTCATGCCTGTTGTTTCCCATGATTCACCGTCGGCTCTAGGATTTATCTCCAGATGACATCATCACCGCAGTCTGTCTCTGCACCTCAGGTTACCTGCGCCAACTAAAACAGGGCTGTACACTGCTAATGAAATACACACAATAATCTCAAGCTGATCTATCCAAATGCATAACAATCCTCTCTTCTTCTCTCTCACTCTCTACTTCCTCACTCCCGCTGCTTAATTTTAACCCTCCTTCTTCAAGTCTCCCTTTCTTCTTCATCATCTTCACCATCAGCTTTTCTTTCATATTTCTCCTCCTTCTTCCTTTGTTCTTACTCCTTCATTTAATTCTTCATCCTGCACTTCACCCTCTCTCTCCTCTGCAGTAGGGAAGAGGGAAGGAAAGCATCACAATCACCAATAAAATTCCTCTCTCATCCAACGGGAGGCTGACTGACAGATAGACACAGACTTGTGTTTAATTCCCAGCTGCCACTCCAATCTCCTGTACATCTCCTCTCCTCATTTCCACACCCACATTCAATTACTATAAATTACATGCAGTTTCATTATTATGGTGTAGGAGCTCTACTGTTCATTAGTTAAAGAACACCAGGACTGAGTGCAGACAGAAAAGAGTAGGATGTGTGTTTTTTGCTTTTTTTTTAAGCAGCACAATGGGAATGAAGTATAGTGTGGGAGCAGGGCTTAGCCAAATGAAAGTGCAGCAAATGAAGCATGAAGGAAGTGAAATATTGCACTGACAATAAAGTAAACATAATGAATACCAATGATCTGAAAGACAAATTAATAAGACATAAGACCAGAAATGAAGGGATCATCAATAGACCATTTATACTCTACAGAAGAGAAGAGCACAGAATGTATTACCATATAACTAGTTGGCATTAGCGAGAGAAAAAAAAATACTGAACTCCCTCTTAATTCCTCCTTTTGGTGGACCTTTTGAAATATTTATTGTTCATTTTGTTTTTGACATTTTCTCACCATTTATCCGCCGATGTCAAGGCAAACTGGATTTAATGACGGGTAGATGTGATAGATGAGAGGATATTAAAAGACACGAAGAACAGCTACAATGCTTATTAACGCTGACAGTTTCTGTCACTTCACTTTTGAGCACTTCTCTTTTTCAAAGTGATCACGGAGAGGATGAAGAAATAGTTGGTGTATGGCTGCAATCTAGCTCTTCATATCTCAACAGTTCAGCTTTAAATTCTACCCTCATCCTCTACCCCTTCATGCGTTTTTTCTTTTCTTCCACGTACCGAGCCTCTGTAAGCTGCTGTTATATTTGATTTGTACTTTTTGTTTTAAAGATGTCACAAATGTGGACACGATCTTTTGTCTTTTAGTATGGTCCATTCTTCTTCCTTTTGCAGTATCTTTTTGTAATTTTATCTTTCCCTATCTGCCGCGCTTTCATTTCCCCCCTTTCCCTCGCTGTCATCTTGACTTATCAGAGTTTATCTTATGATGATGACATAGGAGGAAAAAGCAGCATGACTGAGCTGACAGATACACACAAAATCAAACACATTCAAACAAAGCCTTTGAGATAAACAAATAAAAATAAATTGAATAGAGAACAAATTCCATATACACATATGCAGCCTGAAAGGCTAATGTGTTGGCAAGCGCAGTCTTTCTGTGTGTGGGTGTATTTGTTTCTTGATGAAATGGTCTGATAGCAATTGCTTCTTCAGACCACATTCAAAAACAAAACAAAACAATACATTTCTTCATCAGATAGTATTCTTCTTCTTGGAATTACACATGGAAAATGCAGCATTTATCTGTGAGACTGAAGGGTGGCATTGTCGAGGGATGACCTTCCTTTTGATTGCAGACTGCCCTTCTCCAAAAAAAAAAGCCTCATAGGTATTTTGTGCAGCTTATTACGACCCACAGCTATGTTTTAAAGTTAAGTGACCTTTAGCGGTCGTATAAATAACGACAAGCTGGTGTCTCGGAGAATTGATGCAGTTCAGATGATGTATATAAAATGTATTTCCTTGAAGAAGGAGGGGTAGGTGGATGATTCAATACAAAAGTGGACTGTTCGCTTCCTGTTTCCAACAAGAAATTGTGACAGTTTTTTAAAACTGTATTTAATGTTGCCAGGACGACAAAGATTGCATAACTCGGGCCCGTGTCCACTGGAGGTGAAAACGTCAGGCGCTCTTCTGGAGACGCCCAGCTGGAAGCTGAAGTAACGGTTAATTTGTGTGTTAAAAGTACCTAGCGTTACAGATAGATTGTGTTATCAACAAATACTGGGTAGTGTTTTCTCTAACATTATCAATGAAACTCCCCCTCATGCTGACAAACACAACATACTTTTACTTAGTTAATTTGCACCTGCTTAATTTCAGCTCAGCAAAAGCATTTTTCTGTTACTGAAGGTCACGCTAATTTCTGTCCTGTTAGCCCTCTGCGCTCTCCTTGTTTTACGGAAGGCGGGGATGTGCCTCGCTCATAAACACGCAGAAGAGGCTGAACAGAGGATGGAAACAGGTAACCATTACTCAAGTTGATGACAACTACACTCATTACGTGACTGTAAAAAAATAAAAAGTGCAATAAAAGCCCAAAATTAAACTATCAATGGACGACCCTCCACCTCAGTCTGCTGAAAATCAGACCAGAATTTAGTAATTTTTGAAAGCACCCTCAATAACTCATTGCTGCACCCCCAAACAAGCATAGGAAGGTAGGCTTTGATTCATCTTTGGTGTGAGAGATTAAATACTCTTGGCTTTGAAAAACTGATATTAGTAAGGTAGGGTAACCAAATATAAAATCTTTGCACCGCTCTAGTCATTAATAAATGCAAGTGTGCTAGTTTGATTGGCAGCCAAATATGCCTATAATACAAAATATTCACCTCCATGTTTGACAGACGCAGTGCTATGCGGTGGGTCATAAACTGTTTCTTTTTTTTTTTTTGCCACTTTCTGAAGAATCTGTGTTTCTGGCCTTTAGGTCTTCTCTTAACTTGGCGTGTAGTTATAAAGGAGTTTTTCTTAATGCATACTATACTATCTGCAAGAGTGGTGTTGTGACATAAACCTGCTAAACTTGGCAAAATAGAATCTACTTTTCATTTCAAATCAAATGTGCTCATATAAAGATGCACCAACACCACTGTTTTTCTTTTCTTTTTTTCAGACCACGTAGAAGTACTACATCTGAGTACTTGCTGATAGTAAGTATTGCCACAAGTACTTCATAATGATACAATATTTCAACCATAGAAATTACATTAACTGTAAAAGTGCAATGGTGTTTGAGACCACACTTGACAGAGCTTGGCTGGTGTGCTAGTGGGGTGCAATAATTGCTTTGTGGTACAGTAGAGCTCACTGGGGAATAAATTCCACATCAATCACTGCACAGTGAAGCTGATGAGAGACATTGGGCAGACTGCTGGTCCAAAACAGCAGTGGAGCTGAAGACCGGAACATTCTGCAGCTAGCTTTTAATGCACTTTTTCATAAAGTCATGCAGCTTGTCCAAATAATTACAGTCTGGACACAGAAGCACACTCATCGGCATGCACTATCCTGGCAAGCTTGACGGACACAAGCTGTGACCCTCATTACCATTAGGCTATAAGCTGACTGAAGTCCTGGTTTCTCAGAAAGCATTTCTCTGTTGACTTTCACAAGTTCAGCACAGCTCTGCTGTTCACAGCAGACAGACATACAGCTGCAGGGGCTGCTTTCACCACAGCCACATCCATTTATGCTAGTGTGTCAGAGCATTCTGTTGTACTCACACTGGCAGAGATGGAGAGTTTGAGCTTAATGTGTGTGTGTGTGTGTGTGTGTGTGTGTGTGTGTGTGTTTATTAGATGGGGGGAATACAAGGATTTAGATGCAAAAAAAATGTGTGACATGACCTTTTCACTGTTCACTGTTACTTAGTGGGGATATCTGGCTACAGTGTTCTCACAATTGTGCATGTGTGTAAGCAGACCATATAGGCATTACTTGAGGTATTATAGTGGAAGTTCATGGAAAGATGAGAGATGTATGTCTTATTCTATAACAAGAGTGACAAGCCTCTGAGTAAACAGAGTTTTTGCTTTGCTTGTAATTATTCCTCCTTTCTACACTGTAAATAAAAAGATGCCTTCCCAACATGCCTTCAGTGCGATGATAGAGACAGCATAAAAGCTTGTTGTTCATATATTATGAACTATGTATCACTTTATGTTTAGTTAATAGTTCTCTTTAGTAGTCCATCCATCCATTATCTATACCCACTTTATCCTGAACAGGGTCACAGGGGAGGCTGGAGCCTATCTCAGCTTACTTTTGGGCAAAGGCAGCGTACACCCTGGACAGGTCCCCAGTCTATAACAGGGCCACATAGAGACAGACGGAAACAAAGACCATTCACCCCAAAGGGCAATTTTTATAGAATCACCAATTCAACCTGAGATGCATGTTTTTGGATGGTGGGAGGAAGCAGGAGTACCCGGAGAGAACCCACGCAGGCACAGGGAGAACATGCAAACTCCGCACAGAAAGGCCCAGGCCGGGATCAAACCCAGAGCCTCCTCGCTGTGAGGCGACAGTGGTAACCACTGCACCACCTCTTTAGCAGTCTGAGTATCCAAATCTAGTGGGTTATTTTCCAAAATAACAGTGTATTTAGTACAGGATTCCCTCGTGTTCCCTGGTCATTGTTTACTTGCTGAGCTCCAGTGGAGGAATATTGACATAAAGGGGGTTCTTGAGAGAAAAACTAATTTGTAAAGATAATCCCTTAATTGGATTAAGTCAAAGTTAATTTTGTGCCCCATCACTTATACTGCAAGCACATTGTGGGTCTATGATTTACAGAATTATGAGCATGTCTCCTAATAACTAGCATGGACAGGAAAAAATAACAACTGCAAGCATAACGGTTCTTGCGTACATATGAGGGATGGAACAAATGAATAATCTGTTTGGTTTGCTGGTCACAGTTCAGTGAATGTCTCTATTGTTTGGTTCATTGGAAACGGAATATGAGGCATTAGGGGGAAAAAAAAAATCTAAACATTATTAGAAAAAGAAATCCACGAATAACCCAGTGCGACATCCAGAAGCATCATTTCAGCCAATGTTGGGTAGTTCAGCAGGTTTCATGAAGGCTACAAATTTTCAAAAAAGGAAATGAGCTGCACATCGTTTAGACATAGTTCATGGTACAATATTCCTGTGCACGTGTGTAAGATGAAGCCCAAGCTCTCTGCAGTAATTGCATGAGCTGTGTCTTCTTCGTCTCTCCATTATCTTTCACTACATCACCTCAAGGCCTCCCATCAATCAACATCCCAATGAAACATGTTTGCAATGCAGCCCTCAAGGAGGCATAAGGGAGAGATGGAAGAGAAAGAGAAAGACAGCATTAAAACTGGTTTAAGACAAGTGGATTTCAATGGTCATCCATCGGCTCTTGAGAAATAACAAGAAACATGCCAGAGGACAAAGACGCAATTATTGCCATCATACAGGCAAGACAGAAAATAATGTGGAAAACAAGGCATTATGGGAACTTTCCCAATGCCTTGTTTTCTTTTTCCTCTCTCCCTGTCCACTTATAGTGGATACACTTAAAATATTTTGCAAATATTTTAAACTGCATGTTTTGGCAACTGTTGTAGAAAAGCTATTCTTTGTCACAAGTCAGTTGGTGATTATTTGTAATGTGGACGCACAAAGGATTGCCTCACTCTTATTGTACAATCCTTCTATGTGGAGATACTGCAATACTACAGCACAGATACTTTTAAACTATAAGTATATTCACGCTCATGAAATCAATCTGCCCTGTGGGCTCTCAACAGTTTCTTTTGTCTCCATTTTCTCTCCTTCATGTGCTCACAGACTCCTCCTCCACACAATTGCTAGCCTCTTCATACTTTAATTTCTGGTACGCCTCATTCCTTATTACCCTTTAATCTAACAGCGTCTTCCCCTCTCTCTCTCCCTGAACCGTTAATGTTTGTCTCTTATTCATCCTTCAGTGGACAAATTAGCACCTGTCAAGGTTTTGCTCTGTGTTTAGAGCTTCAGCAGAACCTGCTCTCTCTCCGTTTTTTTTTTTCTGCTCAGTGGCACACTTCAGATCCCTGGCACTGTCGCTCATCCTGTTATTCACCCTGACTCACAGGTAATGATGCAGAGGACTGGTGAAACTGTGTGTAAGAGAGGAAAGACATACCACTCTTGGAGCCAGAATGGACATCTGGCCTTGTGATACTGGGAGGATGAATTGCAAACTGGGGATATACAAATGTTTACAGTGGAAATGAGCAGCTGGGCTGGGCGCAGTTTAGGTGTACACTGCAAAAGGTGGCCAATGGCAACAACAGTGCCATGCCTTCTAAAGAGCTAAAATGAGAATGAGCAACAAAACTTGGAATAACAATAAAGTTGTTGCCTCTAATGTGGAAAAACACTAGTCGACTGAACATATTGAATTTTTCATTTGTTCCTATTGAGCTCCATTTATGCTGACAGAAAATAAAATTTCCCCAAATGTTTCGTGGCTAGCTTACATCTTGTTAGAGTGCAAGCAGCTTCTTTGCACTCCCTAAAAAGGCATGAACAGGTTTTTGCTGGAACAGCCATCGCTGCTTTTTGCAAGTGCAAACTCCCAAACTTTGAGCCGCTGATGGAATTTTAAAGCAGCAAAGGTTTTTGCCTATGATGTGTAAATCAGAAAACAATGGGCATTGTTTAAATTTTTAAGAATCAAAGCTAGCAGTCGCTCGTTACTCTCAAAAGCTGCACTAAATAATTTAGCCCTTGTTTTTACAATTTTATGCATCACTGATAAAACTTCCTTCTGTATATTTTTCTGCCTCATTATGACAAAAATGGCATATGACTGACATGAATATGTTTACTGTGAACTGTTATGTAGTACTCAAACCAGTTGGATGTGGCACCTTACTGTCATATATAAATTTGTAGCTTCTATCATGACAATGTGGCAGCAATTTACATTAACATCAGAGGTTTTTAAAACAAGTGGTAAGATGTATGAGAAAGTGACAAAATACAGTGTATTTTGTAGAAAATGTCTTTCTCAGTTTTTTTGTATTTGTATCATCCTCAATCTATTTAGTACGCACACACGCACATAAATCAACACATACATGTACAAAACCTCAGACTGTGATCGGTCTCCCTCGCAGCTTAATCTGACAGCCATGTCAGCTTCAATCAGCTTCTGTTTGAAGCTGAGGCTCTGCGCTCCTCCCCTAATTGCATTACCGTCCAGCTACCTGAGACACTTCTGCCTTATATTTCGCTAAGGGTGAGGCAGAGATGAGATGTTACCGTTTCTGTAGGAAGAGATTTAAAACACAATGTGTCCAGTGCTGAAAAATCTTGCTGGACACTTAAAAGTATGAGATGATTATAGCTGCCCTTGTAGAAACATGTGCACACCACAGTAACATATACATGCAGAGGCACAGCATGCAAATCACAACAGCATTCATGCAAAGAACACGCATATTAAGTCCCAGGATGGCTAATCAATTATTTATTAATTCCCCTGTGTTGAGGATTATGTTCTTTTGAAATATTGATGATAGAGATTAAACAGTGCCAAGTGTGTTTGTTATGTTTCTGTGTGTGTGACTGTGAAGGCCAATAAATATATAATTGCATTCCTAGTACTTTGTGTTAGCATATTTAATACAATTTTGTCCCCTTAAATGTTCTCTACTGTTTTTCAGCCATTATGGTGTGTAAAAGACAAACATTAATTAATTAAATAATTAATTACTCAACGGTGATTTGCACATTGACTTGTGTTTATTGATTGTTTCATGTACTGCTCAAAAGATACTAAATAGATTAAGGATGATACAAATAGCAAAATATCAATAAAGATACATTAGATTTCCATTTTCAATTTTTTTTTTTTTACAAAAATTGTGAATTTATAGCCCAGTAGGATGCCAAAGTGTATAATACACCCGTCAGTCCATTCGAAGATACCGTGTCAGTTTAATGCTTTGCCACACCTGGATGTCAAAAGTACATACAGTACATGTATGAACAAGGTCAATAAAGGAGGTCCTGTGACTAAGTATTAGGGATCGACGGATATTGCTTTTTCAGGGCCGATACCGATTATTGGTAATCAAGGAGACCGATAAACCGATATTTGGAACCGATATACAGTTGCAGTAAAAGTAAAAATCGTTGTGTCAAAATTAGAAAAAAACTAATTCTAACACAAAACTTAATTCAAATGAATTTAAATTAACAAATGCTGCCTCTGTGTAATCGAATTATGAAAATGTACTGCAATGTGGCGTTTTTATTGTAAAAACAAAGAAATCCTTGATTGAAGCACCAGCAGAATGTTTGATACATGATTTTAAAATGTGCTTGAGGTTTGTTCATTGATAGCTCAACTTTAAGCTTTTATTGCACTTTTTACAGTCACGTAACGAATGTAGTTATAAACTTGAGTAACGGTCACCTGCGTCCTCTCTCTGTTCTGCCTCTTCTGCTCTGCTGCTGTGTATCTGAGAGACACACCACCCTTAATGATACACAGAAAGCAAACAGAAGAGCAGCAGCACAGAAATTAGCGTGACTTTCAGTGACAGAAAAATGCATGAGCGACTCAGACTGAGTTGAAATCAGGCGGAAGCACAGGGATTAAGTGAATACCATAATATTTGGTTCTGGCGGGGCAGGAGGTCCTGTCGGCAGGGCTGCCCTCCTCAGACCATGGTGGGGGACACACTGAATAATGAGTTGCTACGGTGTGAGACAAACTTTTATGAAACACAAGGTGTGTGGTTAAACTCTTAAAAAGAACAACTAAATATGACATGATTATGGTATTGTTGAAAGCGTAGAGGACTGTGGTGTTTTTAACTTCTGCCGTATCTACTGTCTTGCCTTTGAAACACAGTCCTCTGGGCTGCTGAGAAGAGAGAAGTTCTCAGTCTTGATTAGCCATTACTCATGAGATGCAACCAATCAGGTAAAGCTGTGAGCGGGCTCAACAGCACAGAGAGAGACGCTGCATCAGATCCAAAGCAGTGCATTTTTAATTAATACATTTTATCTGCGATTGAATAAAAAAAAATACCGTAAAAATAATAAATATCAGCACCGATAATTGGCCAGGCCGATAATCGGTCGATCCTACTAAGTATAGAGTTTGCATAAGGAGAAGCTCTGGGATCAATACAGGGAACAAGTACAGGACTTACACCTGGACGACTGGTGTTCGAATCAGTGAGAAAGCAAAAGTCATTATGGAGTTCTTTTAAGTTACGTGAATCATTTATATACATAACATAGTGTATTCAACTTCTATAATGTATTCTAAGTAATCTATCTAACCTATGTAACGTTATTCATGTAAAATGTGCTATTTGAACATAAAACATAATCTTTCCTAACCCTGGTCAAATAGTTTTGGTGCCTAAACCTAACCAAATTGCATCTGTTACATTTACCCCAAACCATGATCGTTTTCTAACGCAGCCATGACGTGCCCAAACTTCCTTTTCATGTCTGGTGAGGCAAAACGAGGCACTGGCACGGTATCATCTGGTGGACTGGGTTGGAATTCACAATACTCTGATGGACAAGTTATGCAGTGAAGATACAATTTCTAAACTACCTTACACCTAGTTTGGCATTTCTGCACTGCAACTTTTACTCATTAGCCAACATACACATCAACACTGATACATCTGTACATAATGATATTGTAACTCTGTTTCACTGGTATGACTTTGGGTTTACAATTGTGTTGCAGGATAAAACATAAATACTGTGCACCAGAAAAATTGCTGTGGTTTTTGTGTAACATTTAGTGTCAGTATGTTTCGTCGATATTAGTATCGAAGAGAGGCTACTTTTTTCTTTCACAGCCCGGCTTTGTTTAACAAATGATAGTACAGGTTCACTTAGACAGACACAACACCCCTTCACCCTAACACTTATTGCCTTGTCATTGACTGCAGTGACACTGATTGGTCTAGTAAGGATGGTATGGTATTGATCTGCTCAACTGCAGATGGCAGATACTTGGTGTAAAGCTACAGTGAGTGTTCCTACTTTCTGGCAGGTTTTGTCCTGTCATGGGAACAGAAGTAAGACGTAAGTGAGGGAATCACATGAGACAAGGTATATGGTTGTGAAACAAGGCAGCAAAAGTCATCTCAGTGAGGTGTGCCAGCATGTTACATGGCAGATGATAGCAGAAACCGATTTCCATTTCCATTTCCAATGTAAGAGCAACTGTAGTGAGAAGATGGTGAGAAGGACACCATAGACAGGGGATGGGTTACACTTATCCACATCCACAATTTAGGCTGGCTAAACAATCTCAATGCACCACAGAGGAAGATGCATTAACTGCTCTATAGCTGCTATATTTAAATGAACATGTAAAATACATGTAATTGCTGTTAACATTTATTCTGGATGTGAATGTATTATGGATTTTATTTGCACAAAGCCGTTTCGTGGTGCTTGAGGCAATTTCCTCCATTGACTTGCTAAACTGTCTGAGCTCAGCTGCTGTGAAAGCTTGAGGGTATAGTTAGCCGAGTATGTGTATGCGTGCATTTGTGTGTGAGAGAGAAGAGAGTAGGGGTTGGTGCTTATGGATATCCTTTACATGTTTGTATATTATAAGACCACTGAGTCAGATGCATTTCATTCTTCAGAGACTGATGGATGTGTAGGAGAAACAAACGCCGCCTTGAGCGGGTCCATTAAGGAAACAAGAGTGATCAATCAAAACAGATTAATCCAACTTAATCTCCTAAAGCAAATATACAAATTTAAATCTGGAGTCTGGACCAGCACACTCACACATAGATGCCTGCATAATGTACATCCACACTTCCATTCACATTTTAGACAAACATACTGTACAGAAGGGGAGTATGGTTCTGATAATGACTTGTTTGGAGGACAGGGACAACACCTTTTCACAGCAGCAAGAGAACAAAAAAAAAAGCGATGACGTAATTTGAACTCTGTAACAGTCAAGCGGCAACCATCCGTGGTCTCACCTATTGGTTTGTGAACTGCGGTTTCAAAGCCTTGGGTTTCACGATCTTGAGGGTTTGGAGCCAGAAGTGACCAAATTTGAACGAGCTGTGGAGTAATGAGAGGTGAATCTGCATGATCAGACTGGGAACCGAAGACACTAAACCCGTCTACCTATAGCGGAAACCTGACTGCACCACAGGCCTGTCAATCAAGCAGTCACATCCCCAAACATACCGCTTTTTGAAGCCTAATATCTAAATGATGATGAGAACATTTTAAGATGGACTGCCAGAAATAATAAGAAGGAAACAAAAAAAACAGAGACTTTCGTTCAGTAAGCCCTGTGATCTAAACAATTACAGTCAGATGAATGTGTTTACTGTATGTCTACATACTCAGAGTCCCGGAAAAAAAATTAAGTTCAACTACAAACATTCTTGCAGTGCAGCAAAGTTATAAGTATATTACCCAGGTTACACTTGAAAGCTTAGTGTAGTGACTCTTACAATAAAGTTTGTTCAAATAGGATGGCTGTGTCCTCAGTGTTGACAACATAACTGTCTAATTTGTCAATGCTAAAATTGCAGTGATTGTTATAAAGCTTAAATAAATTACGTTGCACTTTCTCAATGTACATTTCTTATGTATTAATTTTATGCGGTCTAAAGATCAAAGTCTTACAATGGTGAAATAATAACGTTTGTTATATATTCGCATAATATCTGACAAAAATGTTATTTCACGCATTTCTTTTGTTTGCTCTTCTCGAGCAAAGATGTACTGAGCCATTACCCCAAGTGAAGTTCATACAGAACCCACATACCGACATCCACAGTATACCCAGATAAAGTGATTTCAAGGATACCACTTTTAGCAAGAAACTTTAAGTTACCACCGTTTCCTTCTTTGCCTCTGTGACTACAACTCACCTTGTGCTTGAAGTGAACGGGATTAAACGCACACTATCGCTTGTACATCCCAGGAAAGTGACTGTACTCAACCACATGCAGAGTGAGGTGAGCGTTTCTGACAGGGAAAAATGAATGCGCTTGTTAAAGCTGTTCTCCTTCGAACATGATGCATTTCTCAGCAGACAAATCTACTGAATGTTACATGACATGAAACAAAGAATGAGAGATTTGGGAAAACCTTTTAGAAATTGCTTTTACTGTTGCGCTTCAGCTTGTCTTTTATTTACTGAGAAACGGATGGGCCCTATCATCTGAGCTGGCAGGTAAAGCCATTTAAACATTCCCGGAGAGAGAGAGTGCCCAAGGCTTGGCAGTATAACACACACTCCTTTCGATCTGCTCTGTAAGCTTCTAAACAGATGCTTGAGTAGACGAAAGCCATCAGCAGAGAGCATGTAAGGTACAGCTCTAACGTGCTTATTCTGACACAATGTGTGGCAATGAAAAAAAAATATTTACCTTTAAAGATGCATGTCTATAAATACATTAATCCCGGGGTCATATTCAGGAGCACACCAGATTTTAGTATAAAAAAATGACCATCAAAATGTATTAAGGCAAAAATGGTAAGCTCTCCTTGCTCTGCTTTCTTATCATGCCTGTTTTCACAGGATAAACACTTTCCCTGTCACATTATCTACTATGATGTTCCCTGAAATGCAGCCAATAGTTTGAGAAGTACATTTAAGTTAATCCTTATCGCTTCCAAATAAAGGGAAGTAAAATGTAGGATTTTCAATTTTAAACTGCAAATTTCTTTTATTTAGCTCTCAACATTTATCAGGAATGCTGCCCAAACACCTACATCTCATCTGAGTTTACAAGGCAACCATTACACTATGTGACGAGGGCGATGGCAAACATCAACATCTTTGTGACATTGTGACACATTGCTGAGATGTGTTAAATAATGTCTAATATCGATGTTTCTGGTGTAATTATTGCTGCCATTACTACTTGATGAATGTGTGTGTGTATGCTTGTTTGTATGCGAGTTGTGCGGAAGACAGAGATAAGCAAGGGGGACAAAAAAGATGCAGAGAACTTGAAAGTCCTTTCAACTGTGTGACGAGGTTAATGTAGAATATTTCTGTTTTCAGGATACATCATTTTGAATTGGCTTTCACCCATACAGTATACGCCCTTTGAAAATGAAAACATCCCAGCTTTTGTCTCTTCTCCGGCTCTCCTTTTATTTTACCTCAGCTTTACAGCTCAGCTCAGACAGTTAATCTGTGTCAGTGCTGCAGAAAGAGCCTTCACACACTTACACACACACCTAGATGAGGTTAGGTCTGCCTGTCTCGTGCGTGGGAAGATTCAGACGAGCCCCCTTTCACCTTTCTCTCTTTCAGGTCTTTTTTACATGGTCAAACAGCTTCTCTCATTCTCTTTGCCATTACCTGTCAGAAGGAGTCGTTTTCTGGATTCATCTTGCATGAATAGATTGGTGAGGTAGTATACAGTAGGTAGTAGAAAGACACCACGAGTGTTTAAATATGGCTTAGACAAAGTGAATATATCCACTTATCCATGAAGTTATGTCAAAGTTTTTTTTGTTTTTTTTTGCTTCTTCAAAAATACTTAGACTTAAACCTTGGGCTGTGTACAAAAAAGTGTATTCATTTTGATCATTTTCACATCTGCATATTGATGATTCCCAATCATATTTGGGGAACAGCTCATTAAAACTTGATGGCATTGCTTCCCAAACACTGTACAATGCCAGAAGTCAGTTATGTGGACAAATGATGTGGTAGTCACCTTTGTTTTTCTATAAGTGGAAGTGATAAAATGTCTAGCACTGAAACCAAAGTATTCCCCAAATGTTTCCTCCAAAGTGTGATGGAATTGGTTTTGTTTAAAGTTATAAATTACATATTATATCATACCATCCAATACACTTTGTGTTTTGTATATTGTAGTTCCAGCAGCAGTGATTTTCATTATCTAATTGTTTAGAAAAAAGTGGGCTGTTATAAAACAGATTTAGCTGATGCACATCAACGGAGGATGAGCTAGAAACTTCACTGATTTAAAATGTTGTGTTTAATATTGTTATATCAGTACCTTATGGGGCTGGTAAACTGACAACACGTGTGTCTAATTATTTTGTAATCAACACATCAGCATATTGTGCTCCTGTTTTCTTGAACTTCCGCACCAACTTCTTGCATTGCTGACAAAAAAAGCATGCCGTCGAACAATAGACCAGCACAAAAGACTGTAAAACAACAAGAGGAAGATAAAGAGAGGGACACAGAGACAAAGATGAAAAGCTTGAATGCAGCAAATGATGCAAATCAAACAGGCGTACAGTATACGCGGCATGATGGACACAAACAAGCATAGCAGAGCAGAGTTAACTCTTATTAGAGAGATATCTATCATCCTTTGTTCCCTCCTCATCTGTCTATCTATACTGCATCTCAGCTGCCCTAAGAGACATGTCACTTCCTCCTTGCAGCAATTCCTAAAATAGCACCATTGCCCTCATAGGCATTGAACTGCTACATAAGCACTGTATCCAACAAAGCACTTTAGATACACTACATACAGTATATTGGATTTACTGTGCCCCTAATCTAAAATCAGTGTTGGTAACATAATTTATTTATGGGAGTTTATGTGTGCATTTCTCACATCAGCTTAGTTCTGCTTTCTACCCATTTCTACCAGGAACAGTTTTATTTTTACTTTGCATACAATTGTAGTAAGGAATGTGTGCAATCGGTCAATGAACCCCTGCAAGGCTCATTTGTATGTACGTCACTGTGTACAGGGAACAACAGTAAGCATTCCTGTTTGGGTTTATATTAATATGAGGCATTTTACATTTTTCTGATATTATTGACTTATTAATTATTAAGAACTTGCCATAATGCCTGCAGAACAACTGAGACAATGACTACTAGTAAGTAATGTTGCTAATGTTACTGCAAAAGTAAACCTCCCATTACAATTAAACCCTCTGTTTCCTGTGATAAAATAAATGTTGCCCCATTCTGTCCTTGGCAGTACTCGGTGTGCTGGGTTTACTCCATAAAAAAAAAAATCCATTAGTCCTTCATTCCACATGAAGCCTCTGCTATATTTATCACTGAAAGAACAGTGTTTTCTCTGCTTTCTTGTACAACAAGGAAAATATCGCTGAATAGTATGAAGACCCTATACGGTTTTCCAACAACATGGTATTAGTGTAATTTGTTTACAAAATATATTCTAATATCAAGTCAAATACATTAATTATTTTATCATTGTAGAATGTTACATTACAGCCATGAACATCTTAATATCTTATGGGTATCTTTTCTCATAAAACCATGTATCCAAACCCTCTGAAAGAAGAGAATTTCAACAGGCAAAAGATAGTACAAAGTAGAAAAATTGGAAGGCTCGCATTAAAGGGATTTTTTAAAAATCTGCAAAAGAAAATGCGAATCAATGCATGTTTTTTTTTTTATCCACCATTATTATCAAATCCTAGAAGTTATTCTGTCAAGATATAGAGCTCAGGTCAGTAATTTTCTGTCGGGTGAAGACAGCGCAACACAATGACATAAATACAGGAGAGCAAACCTCATATGGTGAAATACACTTTGAGTGAAATACTTTAATTCTCCTGCATTGCAGTGACCATTACTGTCACATTGCAGAAAATGGCAGCAGTGTCTTTTTAGCTAGATTCAACACAGGCACGCATGTGAGAGCAGGAATAAAGGGGGACAGATGAATAAGCAGAAGTGAGCTGAAGAAACAAAGAAAAAGCCTGCAATTACTTAGTCTCACACTGGACACTCAAAATAGTAATCTCTGAGGGAAAGAAGTGAGGGAAAATGAGAGCTGTGGGAGACCAAGAGGGAAATGAGAAAAAGGTGGCTTGAGGTAAGATATACTCTGAAGTCATGCTTGGTGTGCTTTTATTGCTTTATCAGCCCACACCAGTGAAGAAACAAATACAGCTGCCATTTTTGTCAACACACAAATAATACAATCGGTCATCTTCTCAAACTGTTGGGCAACAGAGGGTGCGGCTTTCCACCATTAGTGTGAATCTGCAGAGAGGAACACACTTGAGTATGACACTATCAGGACCTGGGAAAATAACCAGCTTATGGCTGAGGAAATGATGAGCTAGCGACCTGTAGACAAAGCTTGATGCAGGCCAGGTAATTGAGATAGCATATTGCTGCAGAGTAACCTTCCCTGAGACATAACCATAATATAATGTGCTGTGGAGAAATTTCTCATTTACCGTGGGGTAATAGCACTTAGGTCAGAACAATGGCCCTCTTTACTCGGAAATTGGATAGGCTTTTTCATTAATATGTATTGGTGTTGGGAATGGGCTGAGGATGGAATAACAGCGTGAATGGTCTGAAGTTTGCAGAGAGGGGAAACAAAGTTGGTGAGGAGAGTTATAAGTGCAGGATGTGCAGCTGTGTTAAACAGATGCAGCCCAGGAATCGATAAACTGTACTTGAGGGTGAAATTGAAAAAAAAGTGTTTTTTTTTTTTGTTTTTTTTTAAACTGGCATATTTCCCATAAACATGACCGTTCTGACTCTATGGGTGATGCTAAATTTGCACGTACCATCTCTGTTGTAGAGCTTCAGGGGGACAAGGACAGGAGATGATGCATAAAACATTTAAAATGAGACTGCATCGTAATGTGTGCAAGAGGCTTGGTACAATCCAGTTATATTCCACTGTGACCATTTCGTGTTATAATAGTGTCATGTAATTATAAATGGAGCAAACGGGTACAGTAGATATAGAGCCACAAATTCTATATGGTTAGGATTTCAGGGTGGGTGGAAGGGTCAACAAAACTTTAACATGAGAGACCGCTGTTCGTTTCACGTTTCAAAACTAGTCTGTATTTCTTTACCACATGTTGACCAACAAAGGTCCTTTGCTTTTATCCAAATACCAATCTTTCCCTAAACCTATCCAAGTTGTTCTTGTGCTCTAGTCTGACCTGACAGGGGGAGAAGAAGGTGAGGGCAAACCTATATGCTCGCTCAGGTTAGTGGACTTGTTTCAAACATTTGTCTTGGATTCCGACCGGAAAGTAAAAACCTGCAGTGGCCTGCTGGAATAGCGAGCTCTATATCTGTCTCCTTCTTTTAAGGACATAATTTTACAAATTATTATATTACAATGTGATTATTTCACAGAAATGGAGCAGGCAGTTCAGGCAGAGCACTTAAGTTACATTAGCATGATTTGATTCATTAGATGTTTTACCCATGCGTTACTATCATTAAACAGCTGCTTGGCTACCAGACAAGAAACATCCACTCATATACATTAAGACGGTTGCAAATACAGCATAACACCTCCCTCTGATGCTCTGTTGATAATGTACCTTAATGCTATACCTACTCCTTAGTGTCAGGTTTTAGCTATTGTCGTTTTGACTAAGATTTAATATGTATACAGTATATGTGTTTGTTAAAGTGGGATTAGTTCTTTGAGAAGCGTTGACGCTCTCAGCACTGCTGTTAATCTTTGAGAGCTTCCCTCAGATAGCACAGACATTTCTGTCAAGGCAAGATGCATTATCAAATGTTATAAATGGTCAGTTCTTTGTCTCAAATGTGTCTGACTGAGCTTAACTTTCTGAAAAATATAATATGGGAGGCATTTGGTCACCTTTGATCATCTATCAGAGTACAGAAACTGCGAACTTCAATAAATGCTCTCCTTTTTAAATCAACATGTCAGATCCATTGGAATATCAACTGAGCACTCTTGCCCCCTTTTTAGCAGTAGTCCATATTTACACAATTATCTGTCACAAGTACACAACACAATCCTCTATTCTATTTCTCTCCACAGTGCAGTTACATGAGAGGTGTTTTGCTTTGTTTTTTCTCAAAGACACATACTGTGTAAGAGCATGGTGAATTTATTAAGTGTGCATCCTCCAGTTTCCACTCGCCCAAGGTCAGGGGATTTATACTTAAGTACGTATGATATCTCAGTGTTAAATATGTATGTATATGGCCTGAAAGCTTTCCATGATGCTCTCATGACTAAGAAATACAACCTGACAAGATTTCTGTGTTCTATTTCCTTTTATCTCCTAATTCCTAAACTCTGATACTCATTACCTAAGTCTAACCTTAACCTCAGGTTTATCCAAACTTAAAGCAATAGTTACTTATTCCTAATTACCAACAACATGTGCGGGTAACAGTGGTATGCTGGCTGCGACAAATCCAGGTGGGCTGCCGCATCGGTTGGCAAGTGGACTTTCAGAAAATCCATGAAGTTTTCCAATCACAACCAATATGTAATCAGCTTAACCAATCACTCCTTAACCCTTAAATCTTAGGGCCGGGCGCAGCGGATAAGTTAAGAGTTTAGGAAAAAGAAGTTACCTATAAAACGTTACAATATGCAAGCTTTTCTTAGCTCAATCTAGAAGCATCTCCTTGCTCAAGAGAAATACACCAATACATATTTTCCCATGGTTGGCATTGGGTAGTCTTCAAGATGTAATTTATGCGTTTCTAAACGCATTAATTTGCATTTAAACTTCTGATACAGGTCTTGATAGCCATTTGGTCCTGATTAGTCCTGTATGTGGACAGAGTTGTGGCTGACAAGTATTGAATCATAAGTGCTTTAGATGATGTTATTTCATTGCTTACTCATGCAATACATAGGAAGTGACCTAAGCTCCGATATCCACTGATTATACTTTCAAACCACGAAAGCTGAGGTTGCTCATTTGTACTGTATGCACACTATACAAGACAGCCCATAGTGTAAATGAAACTGTTAATATTAAAGTATCTAGTCAACTTGATTCTTGCATGTGGAAAGAAAATGGTAAAAGTAAACACGGGCAAATTTTGTTAAATTTTACCTTTTGGCGAGGACACACTTTTACACACTTAGATGGATGCATATGCACAAACAAACTGACGCATATGCACTCACTCACTCCCAAACAATTTTATATTTTTGGCACATAGTTGATGGTGTTATCCAGAGAGATTCACAAACCTATAAAGCCACATGTCACAAGCCATGTGCGCGCACACGCGCACGCACGCACGCACGCACGCACGCACACACACACACACACACAGTTCAGTGAAAGTCCACAGGCTATGAGTGCTCAGACTCCCCTGCTGCACCTAGCACCAGCGACATGCAGAAGATTGTCATGCCAGATTTGTTCGACATGAAGCGATGGGAGGGAAACATAACTGCAGGGAATGTATGATAGAGATGAACATCAAGTGTGAAAAAAACATGAAAGGGGACCACAGGGCGTGGGCGCGCACGCTCGTGTGTCTGTGTGTGTGTGTGTGTGTGTGTGTGTGATGGGCTTTACCAGTACTGGTTACTGCATGGTGATGCACTGAAATATATGCATGTGTTGAATCACTCACCTTGTACTAATCAATGTGTACATGCATGTTAAGTTGCAACTACTTTTATCAGTGTAAATTATAGACCGAGGTCCTCTAAGGACGCACATTAAAAATGTCTTTGGGGATTGTGACACATTGGCGTGAGTCTTTTTCTGACTGATGGCATGGAAACTTTCAGACGAACCATCACAGAACTCCGTTTCATGCGAGTCAAACAACCATTAGTCTCGGCCCCTGCCTGGATCTAAGCGCAACAGCATTTCCAAACAGGGCGCTCTCCTCTTGACAAGTTTAAGTCTCCCATTTCGTATCACTTATAAATTCTATTGTATTGATCATATTTTCAAGCAGGTAGCTGTTAAACCTACAGAGATGAGATGGCTGCAGTGAGTTTTTATGCTAGAATAAACAGTGTAGTGAAAAACATGCTCCGGGTACAGGGACTGTCATGGGTCCTTGTTGCAATAAACTGCAGAGTATGAACAAGCTCCATAGGGAAGGAGCTTTGATAAAGCTAAAATCCCCCTTTGTCTGCTGTATTTTAATCTCAGGAAGGAAAAAAAAAAAATCCAGTTACCTTTTTATCCCTTTCTCATCTGACTCTTTTATGGGCAATGGAATCTAATTCTTTGGCTTAATCACAGCTCCACGCAAACATGCGCAATCTCTAGTCTTCTCCCACCTCTATCTTCGTCCTCCACTTACTCATTTTCACTATTGAGCCCCTACCTCTCCATCTCCGGCTCGCAGCTCTTGATGAGTTACTGAGAGGAGAGAGGGATTTGAGCGAAAACCCAGCACTCTGAACCTCCAGTGGAAGCAGATAATCCACAGGAGTGAGAGGTGGCAACAAAATTCAGCTAATACCCACACAATTGCTATCAGCACAGCTCCCACTAAGGTGACAAAGCCTTACACAAATTTGGTTGTTACCGTGAGCAAACAGCAAGCTAATATCCGTGTAAAAATGACTATGGTACAATGCAAGATGAAATCCTGGGAATTTGATTTATATAGAGGAACATGATTTGCCTGCTGCTCCTGAAGATGGCAGCTGCTGAGTCAGCAGTCCTAAACTGAGGACAAAGAAAGGCATGCATACAATGAAGATTAAATACAGAGGTGTATGGAAATATGGAGACAATAGAAATGGATGTTAGTGACTACAAGATTGGTTGTAAAACATTCGAATCAAAAGAGAGGCTGAAAATGTAGGTTTGAGATTTGTGTTTAAATATATCAGGACTTTCAACTGTTCTCAGATCCTCTGGGAGACTTCCAACAGCTCAGAGCATAAATATTAAAAAGGGTTTGAACAAAAGTTTTTGTCCTTCTCTTTGGAATGACTAAGACTCCTGCCACAGGACCCAAGAAGCTGTCCTGATTCATACATTGGGAGCTTGTCAGACAAGTAGGTTGGTCCAAGACTTCAGGACATTCAGGGCCTGATTTAAGAAAGGTCTGCATGTGTAAAATCATATGCAAACTTCACACCACCCGCATAAAAAACCCCAAGCTGATCTACTAACGACGTGCAGTGAGGATTGCGTCTTTCAAATGTGCAATTTAACACACTTTGTCCATTTTGCATGTTTGCCTGCATGCATATGTAATATTGGGCGTTTCTACTTGAAGGTGCAAAATACTGGGAGGTGAACATGCAAATAGATACACTTAGCACCCGCAATAATATTTACTAAACCCGATAGTCAAAACAAGAGAAGTGATTGCGTGTGTATTTTAGTACGACTGAAAGGAACGTATTAATCAGGTGCATAAATCTGGAGAGGCAGCTGCTCTTATTGTGGTGAGAAGGAGATGCAGAGAAACTAAAGCGTACGTAGAGAATGTGGTTTTACAGCCAACAACAAGAAGGAGCCACGGAATACCGGCAGTGACAGAACTTCTTGCGACTCAGCATTGTCCTGCCTCTGGGTCATTCCAGCGTATCGCTGCTTGGAAACCCCACCCAGTCCCGTTATTCAGGTGTGCTGTCACAGGTCCTGAATGAGATGTCCCGCAGAATTCACAGTTATAGGCTTTCATAAGGTTCCGGAGCAGTCGCGAGGCTCTGAACGAGACTAATTCACCTGCCCATCACAGAAAGATCTGGACCTGCTGCTTAGCGTTTGTTAGAAGCGTCTCATCCACCGTCCTTCCTGTTTTATTTGCCGACGTTTTATTATAAACGTTTTTTTCCCACCTCATATCTTGCCATCTTCTCGTAATTTTTTTCCCACAGCATTGATTTACTCGTCGATAGTCTCCTACACAGCACTTTTTTCTTGTTACATTTATTCATTTCAATGGGATCAGATTTGCTTTTGCGGTTGATTCTGTTAGGACGGCTGGAATCACTTTAACACAAGCAAATACCTGATGTTCGTGATGCAATTACTCTTAGTAAATCACCCTCAAAACAGGCGCAAAATAAATGTGCAAACCTTTGGAATAAACACAATTTACTACCCTTTATTTGAGATCTTTGTAAATCAGGCCCTAAGTGTTTTAAAGAGAAGTAAAATATACTTCAAAGTGGGGCCTGTTTCTCTCACTGAGCTTTTGAACCTGTAACTATAATTGCAATTGTATCCTTGTTGAGCTGTAAAAGGTTTTGTGAAATTCAGGCGCTGAAATAAAAACATCTAAAAAGACCATAATGGTCAGTCGGTGGTTTTAAATTGGGCTGACACCATCTAATGCTGCTGTTGACAGCTCTGCACTAAAGCTGCTGCAGCTAACAATAACATGAGCTTCATCAGCTGATAAGACAGACTGCCTCAGCCCTCAACTTTAGAAGTCTAAATTCAAAGCTCTTGAGGTTATGAGCAGAAACAATAATACATTGGAAAGGCCATTCAGACAACTCCGTTCACATTTGTGGTCAAAAATTGCTGAAATGCCTACAGCAACCAATCTGAAACTAAAATGAGGCGATCGCCTGGAGGCACGGAGGTGTTTCTTCTTCAGCAAAACCATCTTTGAATCTGATGTTTTGCCACATCACAGACATTCATTTTCAACAGCAAAATTTATTTACCAGAGAGAGTTGTCATTTTAGCTGATGAAATCATCATTTGCTAGCTAAAAGGAGTAGTGTTGTCGGATTTAATGGAAACCCGTGGTGAGGTTACAGATTTCAATCAACTGAACACCCGTCGCCTCACCCTCCTCATCCAACCATTTAAGAGAATGTACGGTGGCTACGAAACTCATGAAAAACGTGAAATGCCCTCTCTAGAGCTAGTGTTTGGGTTTGTGCCTTCTGGGCTACCGTAGAAACATGGCAGTGCAACATGGCATGCTCCGTGGAAGAGGACCTGCTCCCTATGTGACTGGCTCAATCTAAGGTATTTATGAATGTTATATCCCATTTCTACCAATAGATCCTCCCAAATCTGACAAAACAATCCTTTAAATGTCCACTTTCTATAGCTTTTTAAAACAGCAATGAATGCAATGTTATGTTAATTGTTATTAAAACGGGGTGTCATTTGATTTAAAAATGGAACTATTTTACGAATCCAACATTTTCTGCCAGCTGTCTCAAATATTGTTATGTCAAAGCATGGTCATGTGGGAAACTCTTTTTTTTAATTTTTATTTTTTTTATCAAATTTTGTCAGGGCCTATAAAAATGACCCAAAAAGGTTAGTAAAAAATATTGTAACTCAGTCTCGTTGGTCTGGGTTAAAAGACCAGAGCCTGAAAACCTGAGGAACATTTTAAATTTAGCAACATTTTCAAATTGAAGGTCTGTCAGAAATGACATGTACTTGATGAAACGCAATGGTGGAGCTGTGTGGCTTTAGTTTGTATGCGTGTGCATCTTTAGTATGTATGTGTGTGTAAGTAAGTGTGTGCTGCTCTGCAGGTGGTGAGTGGAGGCTTAATGAAAGGGCCAGTTGTTTTGCGGGGCTGATTTTGCAGAGAGCAGATGGATCGGTCTCTCAGTCTCTCTGGTTTCAATCTTGTCCCACATTGCCGCTGTCGCCCCATTTAACAGCCAATTTCCTGCCAGCTCATCACAAACACACATAAACACGCACACAAATACACACAGGAGGAGAAAGCAGCAGAAACAGTGTGAGGTAGTCGACCACAGAGACGCGCATAAAGGAAGAAAAGAGGGTGAAACAGTGGGGCATGCACACAAACAAATGTAGATGATATTGATATGGGCATCTTTTGTGCACAGACATGCACAAATATATTTAAGTACATAAATAATACAAACAAATACATGCACACACACACAAAGTTAACTCCTGTGGGTGAGCACAGTTGGACACTACGCAGTTTTTAATGAGCTTGCTCCAGATGTCTTCCCAGGCTGCAGCACGAGTGGTTGATTAATCAAGTACATTCTACTAAGAAACACTGACACATACACACTAATCCTAATTTATCACACAAACACAGTAATCTCAATTCATCACAAACACCGTAATCCCAAATGACCCCCCCCCCCCCCTTTTCCCATTATCTCTCTCACACACTGCTCCTGAGCTTTAATATCCTTCCATATTTCTGTATTCATATAAGCCCAGTGTTTTCTGGTTCCCATTTCACTGCTTCATCTTTTCCCCTGACTGGACCACACTCACACACTCACACACATACACACACACACACACACACACGTGATTCATGCTTACAGTAACATTTGCGTCTTCTTTCACTGGCTCGCACACCCACACAAACTGACACATGGCAAGCTTCCAATACTGCAGAGCACACACATGTTACACAAACAAGTGGAAATGCCCTCAGAACACAGGTTTTTTTTTATTTTTACTCTACCAGTAGTGAGAAGAGATTGGCCTCCACAAAATGAGCTCTCACTCTCAATCTTCGCACTTTATAGGAGATTAGAAAGGGACTTTTTTTTTTCTGCTTTGCCATTGGAGGTCAGCCTACACTCTGGGTCGTGTGATGTCCCTGGCTGGCCAATGTGTTCATGACATTTCACTGGTGAGATATAGCTTTGCGGGGACAAATGCTTCAGTGTCCAGGCAATATAGGTGCAGCGACCAATGTGACGGGGCAGTGATATGGAATTTTTTGTTTTTTAGGGTCATATTTAGCTCACACAAAAGATGGAAAATGGCAAGAATAAAATAAGTGAAGCATTGGGATTCATTTAGCTATAAATTTGTACTCGCGTACATATTGAGCAGGTAAAAGTACAGTTAACATTACATTAACAGAAACTAATTTGAGTCAGGACTTAGCAAACAATCAATAAAACAGGATTATGTGTGTTAGAGCTTTGACTGAAAAAAAGGGTTACAATTTAAATCACTTTGAGTTTGCTATTCACAAGGACATCTAAGCACCACCTAAACAGAAGGAGTGACTTTAGAAAATGACACCATAATGACTTGTGAAAAAAAATGATTGACTCTGTATTTCATGAGAAGATGATGCTTTTAAATTTGGGACTCTATTTTTTGGAGCCAGCTCCTGGTGGTCCTCGTGGTATTGCACTTTAAGGCACTTTGGCACTGGCTTCACATTTAAGACCTGGAGACTGCATTCATTGTTATTTACAATCTATGGGTAACATTGAACAACTATGGACTCCATGTGACCCATCTCAATGCAGTTTTTCTGAAGGTTATGTGAATATGTAATGCTCTGAAAGCTGACTGGTTTTGATTTTGCAGGAACTCTTGAATTGACTTTATTTCTATGCTTCATCCTGATACACCAGGCTATCTCATATGTTGTTTCCAGTGACAGGTGGCGCAGCTTTGACAAAGTGGCACATGACAGTGAAGCGCCAGCAGGGACTGTGGAGAGTTATAGCATCGCAATACGCAGTGACATTGCAGCATTTTAACTCGGTGAGGGAAATGTTTACACACAGACACGCACATGCACTCTCTCTCTCTCACACACACACACACAGCACATGTCAGTACCTTCTGTGCGGATGGTGAAAGGGGAGTCCCCGAGTCTCTTGGCTGAGAACTGCCCCCCCAGAGAGGTCATTAGAAAGCAGAGGCTGAAGAAGCCTATTCCCACCACGAATATCCTGCAACACAAGGGGAGGAGACAGGGAATGGATGAAAGAGGAGTTGAGATAGATACACACATTTATTGGGTAGGGCAGGTAAATAGGTATTTTGGGTGAACAGTTGGAATGTATGAAGGTGAGGAGAGAAATAAGGGAGAGAGAGAGGTGGACACTGAAATATTTGAAGGCAGAAGCGTGAAAAGTAAAAGCAGGAATTCAGGCATATGAACACGCCCACAATAATGGAAGACAGGTTTTGCGGGACAAAATGATTGACAGCAAGAAAGAATAGAGGGAGGAAAAGTACGGATGCAGAGATGAGAGGATGTGGAGGAGAGCAGAAGAGGATGGAGGAGAAATGAAGACAGTCAAGGCAGCAACTCCAGAAGGCTTAGCTTAAACAAAGCTGCGATCATACGGAGAAAAGTGGAAGCTTAAACCCAAAGGCCACTTGAAACAAACTACAGTTGGGATGTTACCATTTGGCATACATCCGGGACAACTGCAAAAGTAAAAGTGAGTAGTTTGTCCCGGAGTGCAAGCAAAATGGATGTGATTATTTATGTAATACGAGAGGCAAGCAGAAGGGAAGGGACAGAAAAGGCACGAAGAGGACAGAAGGCAGCCAGAGACATGAAGGTATTTAATGTGGGAAAGAGAGTAATTTCAAGTAAAATTTTAAAAACACAAACTGATTTCAGTCATCCTCTCCTGAACTACACAAAAGTAGGTCAACAACAACAACAAAGTATAGTGTTCCCTGTGATGTATTGTAGACTGTGTCATCCTGAGATATTTAATACGTCTATACTCAAAGGGCACCTCCCTGGTCACTGCTTTGATGAATGGAAAATGCTTTGGTGGGTGACAAAGCATTAAACTGGGCTCAGGCTGAGCCCTAAAGTCCACGCCTGCCTACATGACTCTGATTTAACCCTGCTTTGTGGCACAGATCTAATATTTGAAATGCTACCGTACCTCCGAGGTGAAAAAATTAAAATGAGACTGCGTGTGTCGATTCTTTCTTGTTCGACAGCCGTGGGACGATTGGATCTTTGACTTAAAAGAGTTGAAAATCAGGTCTTTTGTGTCTGTGTAAATCCTGCCCCAGTTAAATTGCTCTCTTCAGTGTATATGGATCAGAGGTTATCTTATTATGCCGAGACAAACAGAGAGGAAAAGCTGCCTGTGATTCTCATTCGGTGGACAAAATACCAGTCAGCCTCCGTGACTAACAAGTCCTACTTTTAAAATGCTTGCTGCTCCGCTGTTCACCCCCCCACAATAGGACATTCTTGGAAATAGTGCAGTGCAAAGGCGGATTTATGGGACAGTAAACATCTAATACTACCACATTTCTTTTAGTAGCTGAAGTCATTTTCCATGTACATTTGTTTGGGTGCACGTGCTGTAATTCTTAAAAAATATGAAGGGCAAGTGGCACAGATCATACCCAGCATATGAGCCATTTGTCTACAGAAATGGCACTATAGGGATGTAAAAGCATCGCAGTAAAAAGGAACTCAGACATTTTTGTAACATAATTACCACAACTCACTTACATTTTTGGCCAATCTTTCACAGGTAACCTTTAAAACTTTTGCACAAGAGTTTGGATTTTTTTTATCTTAACATAACAAAAGAATGAATTATTCATAACTGTTGCTTTCCCTCCAAAGTGAGGCGAGAGCTGCTTGAATGCCGGGTCCAGTGTGAAATCTGACAACGCCTCCTGGAATGGTAAGTAGTTCCTGTCACGCTAAGTTCTGAACCAAACCTCTTAATATTGATGAAGCCTCAAGGAATGAGTTCCTATCAACAGCGAAGGAAGAATGGCCACTTAAAGGAACATTTGCTGAATTGATCGGATTGACCCAATGGGGATCAAGATGATGTCGAATAATCTGTTAAGTACAGAGCTTGGTGGTTTGGCAAGCCCCCAGGGTGCGTTTGTATTCCAGGACAGAGCCGATGTGTGTAGTCCTGAGTGGTAATACACTCAAGTGGCTTCAAGGACAGCCAGTGGGATGTGGCCTCTTTGAGAGGAAACTTTCCTTTCTTGCACAGCACAAGAAAAGGCTGCATTGAATAATCATCATCATCATCCATGCTTTACTCAAATGGGTTGCATCAACCATCATTACAGCCATGTGATCGCTCCAAAAAAGTGAAGCAGTCATACAGACATGACAGTTAAACTGGTCATTTATCTTTGTTTCCCCACACATGTTGGAAGCAAAGTGATCAGATTACATTAAGAACCGGAGTTGGACTTATTTACAGCACATTACTTTAATTTGTGTTGATGCAAGCAGGTTAATAAAAAAAACAGCACTTTAATGTGATTATCACTGTGCCCGTCAGAATTACAGCAAGTGGCTTTAAAATAAAGTGTCAGCATGTAACTGACCGCTCCTGTGTGCAGCATTTCTTCATTGATTTACACTTAGAAACACGGGAGAAAGGCATAATCAGTGTTTATATCAGAGTGTCTAACCAAGTTGCACATGCTCATTAACTATGCTTTCTCCTTTACCTCTTTGTCTTGCCCAGGAAATTGTATGAAACAATACCACATCCTCTCCATCTGTTCCAGGCATATTGTGGAACATATTAGAATAACTCAATCATTGTGAGAGGACCAGTGAGCAGCAATAACGATTGTGAATCCAATCCCATACAATCATTAGGATGAAGGGATTATTTGACATGAAGATGAGGCCGTGATCCACAGATACTTGCACCTGCACGGATTAGGCACTTACTACACGGCCATCTACCCAGCGAGCCAAGAGGGGGAAGCTGACAATCTAAAACACTGACCTGATCAGGACAAGTGTTCATCCACTTCAGGTGGCCTATTATTAGCTTTTCATCATCTTCCTCAGTGCCTTGTATTATTGCACCAAGAAAAACTGAAGAGGCTCAGTGACATGTTTGACAAAGAAAGAGGGGTTACACTGAGGACATGAGAGCAAATCAGTTGGTTTAACAACTAAGCTAAGCATTTGGTCTTTTTAAATCCACTTTAAATGTTTCTTTTCATTGATCAAAGAATTATTAATCTTGTGGGTTTATATACATTTTTGTGTGCTCAACAATGTTTGTCAGAAACAGAGACTGATGGAAAGAGAAAGAAAGGGGGGGGGGGAAAAGACAAGATTTCCAGCTCATTCGGGTGTGTGGTAGCTGGTTTCATGGCGTCCTAGGGCAATCGTTTTTCCTCTCTTATCATTTAGCCGTTTTTCCAAAGTGGCGTTAGGTGGGTGATACGAGAGGATTAGGCTCCGGTCCTGCCTGACAAGTCTTTAATTAACAGGCTTAAAGTAAATGCTCCGCAATTTATAATTGGATCAGAGGGAGAGATGTGCTATCAGCTAACTGGCTTCCGCACACATATAGACTTATCAGATTTTGCCTCTAGGTAAATGATTTGTGAAGAGAGAGCAGTTCTGTCAGATGTGGAGGAGCCGCGGTGTAGGTGGTATTTTGGTTATTTTTCGAGAAACTTTTCCTGGCACCTAAACTAGTCTTAATTTTGGAAAACATTCAGATCTCATAGTCAATACACAGACTGCATTTTTAGGTGGTGTTGACTTTCAGTTTTCCCAATTATAGAATGACAATTTTGGCACTTAAGTGCTTTGGCTCATTAACAGATCAGATGTGTCAGTTAACGTTCCTGTTAATAAAATGAGGACATACAGTAGTTACCAATGTTTATTCCCTAAAACTGTCAACTGGGGCCCCAGTGATGCAAACCTGCAAACCTGATCTCTTCCTGCAGTTTATATTTCTCTTTCTTGTCAAAACTATTCAATAAAAGCAAATTATTGTGAAAAATAAGCTCTAAACTAAAGATCTGCTTTCATTTTGATTGTGATACACACATAAAAGTCTCTCATTGTGTGGTCAAGGCCACGGTAGTTTTGTCCCAAAGCTGCTTAATTGAATTTGTTTGAACAAATGCTTCACCCACTGTTTAGAGAGCAGGTGAAGTAATTCAGTGCACCTGCACCATGAATGTACCATCATGAGGACCCACTTTTTTGTTTTCTTTTACACAAAGGTTGCTGCACAGCCTTAGCACTATTTCTGCAGCCCACTAGATAAACTCTTTGGAACAGCATTAGCAAGTGAAAATTAACTAACTAGACCTTCTGGCTCTGCTGCCTTTAATCGGCAATGTCCACAATTGGGAAAACCTGAGTTATTGGAGTTATCTAACACATCTATATTCAAAGGGCAGCTCCCTGTTCACTGCTTTGATGTATGGAAAATACTTTGGTTGGTGACAAACCATTAAACTGGTCTCAGGCTCAGCTCTAAAGGACACGCCTGCCTTCATGACATTCTGATTTAACCCTGCTTTGTGTCAATGAATCATCAGGAGGACCCACTTTTTTTCTTTTTTTTTTGTAAAGGTTACTGTACATCTTTAGAACTGTTGCAGCAGCCCACTATATAAACTGTTTGGAACAGCATTAGCAAGTGGAAATTGGGTAAAAGGTCATTAACAACGGGAGGATATCCTCTGGCTCTGCTGCCTTTAATCTGCAACTCCCTGAATTGTGAAAATGTAAAGCCACGACTTAAAGTCTGACATTATTCTGTATCTATCAGAGCAAATCAAATCAAATAAAGCAGTATGGCTGGGCAGGCTCCATGGAGTGCAAACTATCAACTCTTTATGTGATTAATAGTGTGAAAATTCCCCTCAGTTTATATCCTCAACAAAGCATGGCCACACAGTGATAATGGAGGGATTGTTGCAGTAGGAAAATAAGTTTAAGCTCATGTGGGCATGCAGGCTTAAGATTTAAGGCTTTAACCATACGGATCTATATCTAATTCATCTGGTGCACGGAGAGAAACAGCTGGTGTGTGGTTGAGTGATGGCACATTTAAAATACACCTCCACATATTGTCAGGGCTTTACAACTCTCGGTGAAGCCCATATGTATGGTAAATACAAATGTGCGCTGAACATACAAGCAGTGAAAAATGCATGCATACAAAGCAGCCATATGGGGAGGTTTAAGGGAAACTGTCAGCCTTTTGTCTCTTACCTGAACGGCTTGAACGTCACTAGACATCTTCTGACCATTATTTTACCGTCGGTGCTGCCAGTAATCATTTTCCAAAACGGGCGACCCCGGACATCGTTGTTAACCTCCCGACCTGTAACTTGAGGGGACCGAACATGTCTATCTGCGTCCCAATGCAGCGGTCCAAAGCGGTTATTTCAAATAAAAAACTGCACCCTTAGGCGCTTCTTCACTCGTCCAGAAGAAATGGTGGAAAGTTTCATTCAGCAAGTGTCTTCATCCGGGTGTGGAAATGTCATTTAAACGCGTCGTTTCAGCCGTGAGACAGATCAAACACGGTGAAGCGGAGGAGAAGTCGCCGCGGGTTGTGTCGCCAGCTGGGAGTCATGCGATGCGTCGCCAAAACGACGGTGTGGTCACATGTGAGAGAAAAAGTGTGCGTTGTTTGAAATGTACGTTTTCTCTTAGGAGGATTTAGAAAAGAGGACAGCCAGCCTCGAGTACGTCTCAACTTCACAGCGAAATCAGCGGGAGTGTGTAGCGTGTCTAAGAGCCTCAAGAGGTGAGGTAGCTCTTCACATCCGGTTTGTCTTTTCAAAATAATAGACTTCTTAGAGAGCAATCATGTTTAAAAAAAAAAAAAAAAAAGGCAAAATATACGGTAAAAAAACAACAACACCACCGTGTGTCAAATCGCGTATTATATAAATAAATACGCGATTGTAATTGTATATATATATATATATATATGTAATTAATTATATATTAATTAATATTAATTAATAAATATTAATTATATATAATTACATATATACATATAATATATATATAAATATAAATTAAAAAAAACAAACAAGATTCCAACGTTTTTTTTTTTATATCAGGAATGAGACCTGAATGAGAAAAAAATGAGACCTTAAAAACCCAATTGGATTATGAATGATTTAAAAAAAAAAAAAAAAAAAAATCAATAAATTAACAAAAATAAACGTTAGAGGTGTTAATACTATTTCCCCCAAAACTAAAGTTTTGATTCTCGGGATAGTAGATGATCTCCACTCTAAAATGCCAAATTCTTTTCCTGCCAAGTTCTTTAATTTGGGAGGCAAAATCCCATCATTTCCTGTATCACTGTGGCTCCATGTGGCTGACTTGATGCTGGTCCAACGACTAGGTGATGAAAAGATCCGGATGGTGAGAATACTCCGCAGGCCTATTCACCTCTGTAATGGCACCATCTACGGCTCTTAAATTCGAGTCGCTGTTGTGACGTGAAAGCCACTCAAGCAGCGCTCAAAACTTTTTTTGTTCCTGCCTCACTCTGGGAAAAGGCTACGAGTTGACTATACCAGACTTGTCTTTCATGCAACCTATCAAAAGACCATGTCTTTACGGGGATCACTAACTCACTTATCATCATTTCATTCCGACGAGATTTGATAAACAAGGGCAACTGTTTAGCGAACACAGAGTGATTCACTGTCCGTAGGTACAACTGGATACAATAAAAGTGAGGACTGAAGTATATTAAAGTAATAATAATCTCCTGCAGATTGGGATCGTGTATCTGTGACTGCCATGGAGCAATATGGGAAGTCCTGTTGAAGGGCGTTTAAGGACCACGGACAGCGCATGGGAACTAGATGCATCAGCGACACCCAGCGACAGGAGGCGTTGCTGCAGGAACAGCATCAACAATACTAGGTAGGTTAGGTTAGGTTAGGTTAGGTTAGGTAGTTACTTTATTAATCCCCAACGGGAAAATGTTTCGCTACAGCAGCATACAGGAAAGCAATAAAATAATAATAAAATAATAAAAGCAATAAAATAACAGTAAAAGATAAAAAAAAAAAATAATAATACTAGTAGTTTATAGAGTTTATATAGTGAAGTATAAAAAAAAAAAATTAGAAAGTAATTGACAGGGTAGGCTGTGCACTTTTTTCACTTTTTTTTCTTTTTATCTCTGGCCCCAGAGTAAAACCTTTTACACCCACACAACACAGCTTACGCCATTATGCAGAATTAGCTCTAACAAATGGAGAGGGACCCAAACTACAACTCTAAACCGCCTTGTTTGTTCACCTAGATGATTTACAGTCAGTTTTACTCGCAGCACAGATTATACAGTCTTTGTGGCCAGCGGAGCATTGGAGCAGAAACGGAGGCAGAAGGGAGAATTCTGCAGGGGACCAGAATGAAGATGACAGTGAAATCTCAAACTCCCTTCATGCATCACTTGCACTTGTACATGTGGATTTGACTGACAGCCCACCGCCCACGCCGGCTGTCCCCCGCTGCAGGTTGTGGGGATATAGTTCTGCTCTATCAGCGGGAATCCACTGGGCAGACATGGGATTTTTACACCTTTTGTTTGTGTGTCTGTGTGTGGTAGTGTGTGTGTGTGCTTAATGCATTTTAGTCCACACAAACACATAACACACACATGTAGGCACAATTGTAACCATGCACTCACAATAGATATTACTGAAGTTAAAAAGCACTCTGTCAGACAGACTCTGGTCAGAGAATACCCAAAAGGCATCACCTCACTTCAGGCTGAGCAAACATAGATATTATCCCTGGCCGACATTTAAATAATCATTCATAAAATGTTGCTCTATCTGTGGGACAGATGCATTTGAAAAGAACTGCACGACTTGCACACTGCAGCAGTAAACTGAAATGTTTTAGTGGAAGAACGAAGAGGTATTAAGTCAAAAGTGGAGAAAGTGTTGCAGGCCCTGTCACAGCTATAATATGCAGCTTTTGGTAGCCCAGTCCTCCTTCCCCTCAGTTGGTTAAGCTCCCCCAGCAGCACTTGTCACTATTGTTAATGAGCTGTCTACCTTGAAACAGAATCTATCCTCAAGCTGAGCTAACCAGCAACATCTGTAAAGCCAGCACAGTCACAGAAAAAGCTGGTAATGTGTAATAAAAACAAAAACAAAGTCCTGATGTTTAGTGTTTTTATTGTCCAATCTTTTGTGCTGCAGATTTAGTATTATTGGACTTTATTTTATCATTTATTTGTTGTTCTTGAGTCTTATAACTGATTTTCCCACCCAGCTCACTGGTTGCCTCAGCTCATGATAGATACCCTAAAAGGCATCGGTTTTTATAAAGCCAATTCCAGGCCATTGGACTAATGCATAAACACAATGTATAATCTATCCTATTTATATATTGCTTATTTGCTGACAGACTAATTTACCGCTGCAGTATAGGAGTGTGTACAATAACAATTTTAAATATACCTAAACCTAACCATTTCCGGCAAGCCTATACAGCCTGCCTAATTTAAACAGATCCATTCTATATCGGTCAGTTTCATTATCCGTCAGTTGATCATTATGACATTGTGTCAAGTCAGTTCTCAATATTTTAGCAGCTAAAGACCCATCAATACGCAGTTTCAGGTTGACTCTAGCAGAGAATATATGACCTCACGGACCATAGAGGATGGTAGAAATGATCTAATAATAATCAGTCTGCTGCAGAGTGTCTGGGACCTTTCAGATTACATTTCCCAAATGAAAATAAATTCTGTAAGATCCTGGATGAAAGTACATCAAAATATATCTACGGCATTTGGAAAATTATAATCAAAAATAGTTCAAATAGAAGTACAATTAAAACACAAGGAGAACTAAACTGCATATAAATACAGAACCGCATAATAAAAAAGGAGCTTTTACACCCTAACACAAAAACAAACCCAAAAAGAGACGGAGCAAGCAAAGTAAAGCTCAAGAGACACCGTTTCTTACATATGGTACTCTAAATGCATTTTCTTGTGGAATGGATGACTTAACTAGAAGGGGGAGCACGATCCATCTATCAACAGACAGGGACAAAGGGAGTAGAGCATACAGGGACATTTATTTCAATGGTTTCACAAGAACTTCCTTCATCTTCCACACCAAGTTGTTATCAGATTTCTGTCTCAACCAACTCTCTAACTGACAGGGGAGTAATGACTTTGAAAATAACAGTGCGAACCAGCCTCAGATGGAATCTCACATGCCGTGAGTTAGTTACTGGTCGCTGTACACAAGCTAGTAAATAAAAATGCATATAAAAGCATTCGGTTCACTTGTAAAGACATCATACTTGTGAAATAAATCTTTTAAAAAGAAATCTTTTGTTGTTTTTGAAAACTGTTCTTTTTTTTTATCAAGTATCCAGTGGTTGTTCGAGCTTTTTTGGCTGCCTGGGCTCACAACACAACCCCCCCCCCCCCCCTCCGTCCCTCCCCTCCTGCATCCCTACCCCCCTCCCACAAATAAAACACAAATAATAAGACTCATAAATACCAAAAAAAGAAGTAGCAGGACAGAGACAATAGAAACATGGTCTTATAAATATAAATAAATAAAGAGAATGAAATTATTACACTTTTGCTTACTTAAAACACACAAATGAAACTAAACTGCACAAACCCCATATGCATTAAATGCTGGGATGGTCCTCATTGCCAAACAGAAGCAAGCAGCATTGATAATTTATTAGGCTCAACACTACCTGCTTACCTGTACATTGGCAAATGTATTTAAAATATATGATTCTGGGATATAGTATGGCTGAAAGAAATAACATTAGATCTTAATAGAGATTGCTGTGCTACTCTCATGTCATGTGGACTGAGTGCATCACTGTGATGTTTTGCTTCGTGGTCTTTTTCAGAACATGCCATTGTTTTGAGCTGATTAGGGCATGATTTTCCAAAGCTTCTGGTTCATGTACACTTTTTTTGTTTGTTTGTTTAATTACACATACACTATTTAATGCAAGAGGCAGACAATACAGCTGGCAGCCTGGTGCTTCTGAAATTTTTTTTAGGGCCAGACAGTCTGAGCAGCAGATGACTGCTAATCTTGTTGTATGTAAGGGTTAGGGAATCCCTTTTGCTTGCAAATGTCAGTGCACAACATATGGAATTATCTAAAGCATGATTTTCACAATTTGACAAATCTAAACAAATCTGGATAGAACAAGCAACGAAAATCTGAGAATTTTATTAGCACTGATAAAATCCAAAAACAGTTTGAGGGATAATTTTAAAACTAATCAGCGATCAGCAGTCTTATGTGTGCTAAAGTGGTCCTCAATTATCCTCAATTAGTCTGACAGACTCATTTGCAAATATTTGCTGAATATTTTCCTCAAAGCTCTATAATAAATGAGGTAAATATTGACCTGTGACATATGTTTTGGATTGATTTTTCACCCTAGTCAAATTAACGTACAAATTACAAAATTGTCCCTCTAATGAAGTAATATTGGCTATCACTAAATGCTGGTGTAACAGACATTATATCACATGTTGTTATCCCATTTTGTAAGCTGATCGAGAAGCTTTTTGTCGGTACAGCAGCGTAAATTGATTTTATGTTTCTGGAGCCCAAAAAGGTCAGAAGCCACTTCCTCATTTCTGAATGCATCTTGTTGGAACAAAGTGTAAGACCAGTCAGCTCAAGAAAATGTGATTCTAATCGAGTGATTTATGCAGGTCATTATAAAGGTAAGTTGCTGTCTCAAGAGGAGTTGAGATGAGGACAACAGACTGAAATCATACTCTGATCACGTAGACAAATCGCATATCAGTGTCACACACCAAGCCAGACAATCTAATTTAATTTTCTGTGGCAGTGAGGACAAATCACAACAGAGGAAAACAATGCCATTGTTGCAGGTGCAGATGTGGCAGAAAGTCAAAGAGATGGTGAAAACAAGATCTAGGCAGAAAAATGCATCAAGACATGAAATAACTTTAACAGACAATATGTGTAAATATATGGACTTGTTTCCATCTGAATACCTCAAAGAGTAAAGTTGCTGAAGGTATGTTTTTTTTTTTTTTACTATTGCACTTCTGACCACAACCTCATAAATGATGCTAGCATATTAATCAGCAGTCATAGGCAAACATCTTTCTGGGACATCATGGAATGCCGTGTGGCCAAGAAAGAAACAAGCTTTAAAGAGTTAACCTATACAGTAGCAGGTGTCCACCCTCAGAGATTAACTTTTTTACAGACTGGAAAGGATCTATTTTTTTTCCAGTTAATCAAAGAAAACTTGACACCTTTGGTAAAATCAAGTCCCTGTTCTGTGCAAAAACTATTCAATAGCAAAAAATAACATATTGTATGGCTTCAGTTGTCAAAGTTAGACAACGTAAATGGTTACCTTCCGTCTTTCAAGTCTAAACTTCCCTGTGTTGCCCTGCACAATGCTTTCTTGCTGAGGTGTGGTGAAATAATGTGTCCTGGTAGTCACATCGAGGTTCTTGCCAGGATAAAACACTGGTAATGAACCTAATGAACAACTGCCAGGACAAAGATACCAGCTCAGTTTGTCTGACTGAGATGATGTAGTCACAACATGAAGGTATTACTGCGCAGCCAGCACAGGTTGAAGGATTACAGACACCCAAAACTCTTCTAACTTGGCACGGAAACCATGTGTGCATTAACTTCATATTGTAAACTGCAACTTTTCATAAACATTCCCTTGTAGGGATGAGGCAACAGATCATGATCACCCACTTCTGAAGTTTCCATCAGCATGTAGCGTTCTATCGTCTTTAAGGTCATAGTTTTAATTATCTTGCCTGCAATATAACATTAATTTCTCGCCCTTTTAAACTGCAACCTGCAGCTGTTTCTTGTGAAAATCCACCTTTTCCCTTTTTAAAAAAAAAAACAACAAAAAAAAACAACTTACACAGCAAACAGACACAGTTAGCATGTTATGGTAAGTGCATCTAAACGTTTAGCAGCTATTTGCTTCAGGTGCTGGCAGAGACCAAAACAGAGTAAAAAGGAGAGTAAATATTTGACTTACAGACCAACACCAAATGAACAAAAGTTGCTTCGTGAGTACTGAGCGTAGGTCTCTGTAGCAATTGTTTGCTAATCAGCTCATTATTTGCAGCTTGTTTCTGCTGCCCCCAGGTGGCAAGAAATATCACTTATTGCAGGTTTTCAAACCTTAACTCACTCAAGTTTTGAAACACACCAACTACATTTTCTCTTCTTGAATTAATGAGATACATCTGTTGCTGAATTGGTAAAGGAGACAGCACAGTGTTGGAGTTATTTATTGGAAGAGAAAGTAAAAGTCTTTGATGTGGTCCACAACAAAAATCCGTCACATTTTAGAAAGACGACCTGCTGAGCTACTTTCTTACAACAATTTTAAAACCACACTTGTTTACTGCAGTTTACAACTTTGCTGCGGAATTTATCTGTATTCTCATCGGTAATTCTGCTCCATAGAGGTTGACAACTACAGGAACAAAAGAAAGGAAATTCAACCAGGCTGGGAGAGAAGCCTCTCTTTGTTAATTTACAATCACTCAGTCTTTGCTGCAGACTCACTACCTCCACTGCCTCCCATACAAAGATGGACTAATTGTGAGTCTGGACCTGGTCACAGAAAAACAAACAAAAAACAATCCTTCTGAACTGTAATTGAAAACAGAGCCTGGAGTTAATTACTAATCGTTAATCATCCCCCTCACCTCCAGCTTTATCGTGTTTTAGTCCATCAACTTTTTTTCTCCACCAATTAAAAATGATCCCTCTGGATGGGATGCAGGGAAACTGTTGAAAAGGGGGATAAAGACAAAACAGTTCAGACAAATGGAGGGATGACAGAAATCAATGGAGGAGTAGGGGATGAACATGAGGAGAAAACATAACAATAAGGTAGATTGATTGATCTGTAATGAATGATGGAAACGGCTTGGTGGAGAGATTTGTCCCAGTCACGTCTGGGTTGATTGTGACCCGTTTTGTAAAGCGGTTGAAAGGCGGTGAAATATTGTGACGCTGATTGACAGCACAGGTCGACGCGAGAGAGACAATTTGCATTTTCATTACTTTCGAGATAGACTTCTTTCTCCTGTGTGATTTGACACTCACGCACACTCACACAGAGACATGCACATGCATCTACACATATAGTCTGTGCTGAGCTATCCCTCAGAATCGCTGCAGTGTGAGCGACATCTGCACAGTGGCCCTGTGTGAGTTGATGTGTTTTTTTTGGAAAAAGTAGCAACTTCTCTCAAAAACAGACTAAGTGGGGATAAATTATTTGCTGCAGAAAAGGAGAATATTAAAAACAAAGTACTATTTAAAAGCATGATCCTCAAATCAAAAGTGGAGAAACCTAACCTAGCTTGATTTCATCAACTTTTTACATTACTTTCTGTCTCACAGCAAGAAGATTCTGAGTTCGAAACTCAGCCGGAGGTGAGGTCTTTCTGACTGAAGATTGCATGTTCTCCATGAGCCTGACTGGGTTCTCTCTGGGTACTCCGGCTTCATCTCACTGTCCAAAGTCATGCATGTTAGGTTAATTGGTGATTCTAAATTTCCAATAGGTGCGAATGGGTGTCCGTTGATGTATGTCTGCTTTGGCACTGAAGGACTGGCAACCTGTCCAGGATGTACTCCACCTTCGCCCCAAAGTAAGACAGGACAGCCTGCTGCCTCTCATGACTCTGTTCAGGATAAAGCTGGTAAAGATAATGCATGGATGGATTACAAGCGAAAGCTAAAAAAAAAATTGATATTTTTCTTACAACGTAAAACAAATTGTTTACAGTTTTTCTAAATGTGTTAATTTAATTTATTATGAAGCATTTAATGCAAAGATCGATAGTACCTGAGTGTTCAATAGGTTGTTGTAAGTTGTTTGGAGTCCACTTTCACCTTCAACAGGATTGACATTACGAAAACAGTGCTTAAAAATGTATAAACTGTGTACATGTGGCTTCAGTGACTCAAATCAGAAAGTATAATCATCATATATCCATGCCAAAATACTTATTATGGACATTTATGTAAAATATTTTGAAATAGGACTTAACACAAACTTTCACATATTACACATATGACAAACCAATGCTAATACAGTACATGACCACTTAATGTTCATTTGAGGTGGAATTCACATTAGTGCAAAATGTAATTTGTACTTATTGATCTTGTTAAGCATTGATCTTACATGCTTTGATGATCTGAAGTCTTAATTTGTACTTAGAAACTAAATTACTTTGTTGAAGCCCATCATCTCAGTATGGGTAAATACATATTACATTTTTCCTGTGCAGTGTGGTGATGAAGCTACATACCGTTTACGCACACGCACGCACGAGCGCAGGCGCGCGCGCGCACACACACACACACACACACACACACACACACACACACACACACACACACACACACGCACACAGACTTATGTTTCTACACACAATCACTTCTGTCGAGCAGACCGTTTTGACAGGGAGCAGCCTCACACTGAAAGGAGCAGTCATCTGAGTGTGGCATCACTGAGAAACACCAAAGGGGTAGAGGATGCAGGGGCCACTGAGGGCCCTAATACTGGCACGGTGACTGACAGACCCGAAGTCCCACTCTGTGACAGCAGGGCTACAATGGAATATACAAAGGCAACAACAAGCTCCAGAAAGCATCCCACTGGAGACAGAAATGAGCTGATCCCTGCATCGTGATCCAAAATGAAATTCTCTCCCTCTCTCCTCTCTCTCTCTGAATGTCTCACACCAAACACACTGGGTAGCCGATATCCTGAGCACACATTCTGTCCTTGCGGAAGTAAGAGTGCTGGTACACAAGTTAAAATACGATTGTAAAGTTAAACATCTGCATACACACATCTCCTTATCTTCCAGCTCTTTGTGTAAGTCCTTGTTTACTTCATTTAGTGCGCAGAAGTAATAATACTTTAAAGGTAATTAGGCCATCCAGGTAATCATGCACATATTGCCATTATATTGCCAATATTTAGTAGCTACTACTTTTGTTTAACTTTGGTCAGGAGTTGTTTTCCATGGTTTAGGCTCAGAGCCGTATTTCATTGAGGAAAAATGCTCATTTCAAATTTTGTGCACTATTTCCTTTTTAAGCATGACAAGCCCCCCTTATGCACTAAGTAAGACACTGACTGACAGCGAGACTTCATCAGCCACAATCAGTGCTAAACTCAGTCATGCTCTTGTATCTGAAAGGGAGTAAATTCCTGCAGCCAGGTTTTAAAATCTCTGAACAAACACATCATGGTGATGTCCATGGTTTTAGAAATCAGCACTCACAGATGCATGTTTGAGTGTCCAAAAACCTTTGGCTATATAGTGCATATTGTACAACATCTGTTTATCTGAATCCATCCATCCATTATCTATACCCACTTTATCCTGAACAGGGTCACGGGGGGGGGGGGGGGGGGGGCTGGAGCCTATCCCAGCTCACTTTGGGCAAAGGCAACGTACACCCTGGACAGGTCGCCAGTCTATCGAAGGGCCAACACTAAGAGACAGACATTCACGCTTTCATTCACACCTACATGCAATTTGTTGAATCACCAATTCACCTGAGATGCATGTTTTTGGATGGTGGGAGGAAGCCGGAGTACCCGGAGAGAACCCATGCAGGCACAGGGAGAACATGCAAACTCTGCACAGAAAGGCTCAGGCCCGGATTCAGGAAATGACTGGAGAATGAGGGAGTGAGGAAAGCAAACTAGAAAAACCTTAAGAGTGGGAGTGTGACTGAGCAGTCATCCTTTTTTTGAGCTGACTTCAGATGAACCTCTTATCGCAGTGAGTTGAGCCCCGGGATGACTTTCTCGGCCAAGAGCCATACTTGCCACATACAGTACAAGTCAGTATCCCCATGTACTCTGGCAGTGAATCATTGCCATCTGTGAGGCTTCTTTCAGTTTAGTTTCCCACAGACTTCACCAAATAGGGGCACAGTAGCTACTGTATGTAGACACCGTTTTATAGTTTCTTCGTGCAATCTTGACATAAAGAAGAACTAATAGGGTTTTGCTACTCAGCTGCAATCTCCTCAGTTGCCTTAGAGAAAAGCAGTGACATATTTGGCATATTAAGGAACATTTTTATCCACTGCTGTGCCTATAACCACTGAGGTCTCTGCCTTTAGGTGGCAAATGGAGAAAAGAGGAGTGATTGATCTTATCCACTTTCTACCTAACAGCAATAAAAAGACAGACCAGGGCGAAATCAATAGAGGCTTATAAATGTTGCTCTTGTGCTGTGGATATAATGTTATGACCCCTCTGACTTCAACAGACTGAGCTAAAGGCGGAGGGAGAGGGAGGAACTGAAAGCTTGATCACCACACAATCTATCCTGCTTTTAAATGTGAGCAAGTAAAACTCACATCAACATGGAGGATTATGATTTCTCTAGTTGCTGTGATATTCCAGTGATGGGGTCAGACGAGATCGACAACTTGGGAGGTGTGCAAGAAATCCACAATAAAACCTCATACCAATTTTAAAACAATTCAAACTCTGACAGTATCAGCTTCACACAACATTGTACCCCCAATATCTAACTGTCTACAAGGGTAGAGACAGTGTTCTAAATAGGACAAATGGTGTGAGGGCTCAGAGAAGGCAGTGATGTGTCAAACCCTGCCATGGTTGGTAAGAGGTTGGAGAGCCGGAGCGATTAAAGCAATGAATCACTAGCAGGGAGGTCTCAGCTGCTGGCGTCATCTCACACGCAAGCTGGCAATTTGGGGCACCCGTAACGGCAACAGAAATTCTCCACTAAAACCAGTGAGCATTCAGCAGCATGCATATGTCTAAGGGAGAGACAGAAATGTTTCAGAGTAGATACATTGTTTTTCACTCTGTGGTTTACACAGCACTGTATAAATGTGTCCAATTTCATTCTCATTCCTCGCTAGCCGAAACAAGACTCATAAATCCAGATAGAAGATGTGTACAGGGAGCTACAATCACATTGTAACGCAGCAAGAAAACAAGTTCAGGTGTTATTTGCAGGAGGGTACTGGAGTGGAAATAAATTCCGCCTAACTCAGCAACACAGATTTGGGATTATTCAATTATTCTAAATTTATAGTATACCCAAAGCAATGCAAGAGACTGGAACAAAAATACAATTTTGCAGTACAACTAAAGGTGAACACAAATTCTTCTGTGCATGTAAAACTACAATAAAATGCAAATATGACAACTTTTTTATTTTGTTAAAATATAGAATTTTCGGTTATCCCTAAGGACAAAGCACAAGAGTGAAAGCACAAAGGGAAACACCATCAAAATCTAGCAACACTTTGTCCTTAGGGCCACTGTACATTATTGTGATGAGGATACAGGATAGTAAGAAGTTTAAATACTTTACTTTTGGAAGTGGTGGAGTTGGAAAAGCAGGAAACAGTTTCACAGCAAGTTTCGCTAATGGCCCAAATTTCCTCAATTGTTGCAAATTCACATTGTTGCCAATATGAATAGTTTTGATGCAGAATTTTCGAATACAGTATTTCACATATTCTTGTCGTTTATTTAGCATCAAATATTGCTTGCAATGCCTGAAAGGAATTCTGTCTTAGAAAAAAAAAAAGAACTTTGCGTGTATATGGAGCCGAAGGTCACCTGTGTTTTGAAAGGGTTCAGAGCACAATTCTTCATTCACTGTAGTAATGTGCATAGAAAAAAAAAAAAAAAAAAAAAAAATGAAGCAGACTTAAAGCATAACAATACACTTCAGATTGCGTAGTCTACTGGTCACAATAAAAAAGTGAGCTGTTACGTAGTCAGCTGGACTGAGTCATTTCTTAGTGGACACTGGTGATACAGACATCTGGAAAACACGTCTTTCTTTGTTGACACAGCCTGAATGTCTAAAGTAACATTAGCAATAGGTCTCTCGCTCTCTCTCTCTCCCTCTCTCTCTCTCCCTCTCTCTCTCTCTCTCACTCTGTATGTAAGCAGAATGGTGCTTTCTAAAAAAAAGTTAATAAGAAAAGAAAGTTAGCTTGTTAAAAAGCGAACACGCTAACAGTGACAACATTCCCTTTCTGACTGACACTGGACACTGTCAACTCTAAAACCAACAAAAAAAATAGAAGCCAACAATAAAGTAAAATAAGAAAAAAAAACCTACGACAAAAACTAAAAAAATTGAAGAGGTCATCAAACCGAGACCAATCTAAAGTAAAGTTTTGCCACACCTCAGGGGGAAACTGTTATCATTGGAGCTGTTGCACCCAAGTTGTCTATGGGTGGGACCAATGCTCAGTCCAGATTGCTTTTTGGCTTCTTGCTGCTGAACTTCACCTGTATCTTGCAGGTTAGTACATGGTAAAACCTGATACAATATACTCACAGAGATGTATATTTTAATACTTCACTTGAAGTTAATGATGAGATGCAATCTAGATGAACTGAGTGCTTTGTGAACCTTTGATAGACAACATGATTAAAACAGAAAAACTACTAGATAGTAGAACCAAAGGCTGCTCAATTATATGTGGCCCTGACACTCAGTCAATTTATCCTTGACTTTGATTTCATGGGTCTGTTTGCATCATTTATCCCGTTCAAGAGGCGTCAGTGCCAATGTTTAGCGACACGAAATGTGATTGACAATGACACCCACAGTCTGCCACTGTAACTATCCTCTCCGCCACAACAGGATGCTTAATTGACACGACAATAACAACATAGCAGCAGCTGTTTTATGACTGGCAAATGACAAGAGCTCTGATAGGACCACTGGTGTCATGGTATAAATGATAATGTGATTTTGTCAAAAAAGTTGTGCTAGTTTGTGCTACAGCACCTCATCAGATGTCTATAAATGAAAATAAGTTGTAATTTTCATTTGCAAGTTGAAGTCAGTCTGGATTCCAGGCACTATTGTCATGTGTTTTCCACTTTAAGGTCTATTTTCAACCTGTCAAGAGTTTTAATTATTTGCTTTACACTAAGCTAATATTATTAAAATAGTGTAAGTGAGGTTCTTTGCAAAAGTAAAGTTTTTTATCTGTGTCTTATATGTGCATATACAATGATGTGAGACTAGCTAAAATGAAATGGTGTTCCAAGCCACCTGCTGTTAATACCTGATCCAAAGCCAAGTGGGCCCAGTGGTTGATGTGGAAGATGGACACCTACAGTGAGCTGCAAGGCCTGTGAACATCAGGTGATCTCAGACTAAACTGAATCGAAACTTGAGTCTTATTCTTCTGTTAATATAACCTATAATTATTTTTTTACTTAAGCTGAGACAGTTTTTTTTTTTTATATTAAAGGTTCTACGTAGGTGTCTCTATTTTACCGTTTGACTTTTTAATTGACTCAACAGGAGAGGGATGAAGTCATTACCTTAAAACAGCCATTGTAGTGAAATGTAAATGGGAGTCAAATATAATTTCACGTTCTGGCTTTGAAGGGCTGTCTGTGGGCACCAGTCGGTTGGCAGGATTTAGGTTTATCTTGGCGATGGGTCGAGAGGGAGAGAAGATCAGAGAGTAGGGAGGCAGTGAACTGAAGCCAAGATGCATATAAACAAATCTCGTTCTTGTAACTTCATCCTTAAAGTACTTCTGTAAAAAAACCCTCCCTTATTTTTAAATGATTTATGTCTGTTCTTGTGTAGTATGTTTGCGACTGTGATGCTGCAATTTCCTCTGGGAAGGGTTATGTTATCTAATCTTATCTTCTTATATTTTGTTTTAGCAACACATCTTAGTATTTGTGATGCTCAAACTAATTTTATGAAGGGGCTTATACACGGTGACTATGAGAAAAAAAGTCAGAATTGGTTTGTTATTTAGTATTGAACATCACATTTACATTGAAATAGTAAATTAGACTGTGATGGAGTTACTGGAGGCATATCTGTGGAAAAACATCCCTTTGGGGCAAAGAGTGTGTGTGAATAATTCTGGAGAGGAGCCAAACGAGGAAGGCAGAGGGATAGAGAGGGAAAACGATGGATGGAAGGACACCAAAGAAGATAACTCAGGCCTTGAAAGGACAGATTCACACCACTAATTTCCCTTCAAGATCGAACACTAAATTGTATCGTAAAACAATTGATGGCTGCATTAGTTACATTGTTTTTCTATCTATGCTTGTGGCTAGTACATATTAAAAGTAAGATTAGACAAGTCTCTGCCATTATGCCATACACATGCAGAAGTACAATATATACTTGGACAGGAGACACAAAGGTTTGTTTTTTGTGTTTTGCTCTAATATTATATAATTGCTTTAGAAAGTATACAAGCCATTTCACTTATTGCACACTTCATTGTGTGCAGTTGCCTAAAAGTATGACACTGCAACCCTTTTCATGGCTGCTGGCTGAAGCGCTCTCACTCAGTTATCGACCAATTTCAAAAATGGTTGTCCCCATAAATCACTTGGACCCAAAATGATTAGAAAGTAGGGCCCAGGTTTAAAAACATTGTTTCCCTTTAATTGTAAATGGATTACAGTCAAACTATGTGCGCTCTTATTTATAAATGTGTTTAGACCCTGAATTCAGTACTTTGAAGAAGCCCCTTTGGCAGCATAACAGCTGCAAATCTTCTTGGGTAAGCCTCTACAAGCTTTTGCACATTTGGATTAGGGCAGTTTATCCCATTCTTTCTGGCAGGTCCTGTCAGAATGGATGTTAAGCGTCAGTGAACTGATGTCTTCAGGTCTGTCCACAGATGTTTTGTGGGGTTTTAGTCTAGACTTTGTCTGGACCACTCAAGGACAGTCAGAGACTCCAGCTCCGTCTTGGCTGTATGCTCCAGCTCATGCTGAAAGCTGTACTTTGCTAAGGCCACTGTAGAAGCAGTTTTATACCATTGGCCTGATCTATGACTTAGTACAATCTTACTATGGAGGTCTAAAGAGAGTTTCTTGGACTCCATGAACTGTTTTTTGTCTTGTCACACAGTGTGAATTGTGGGAACTTGATGTGCTGTAAATTGTCAACTAAGCTTTATTGTTGTAGATGCTGCCTGTCACAAGACGCTGCTTTCCAACACAGAAGCTGCCGTCATGGAAGTGGTTGTTGTTGTTTCCTCTATAGTGCCAAAATCTGCACTTGCTGATAGTGCTCTGTTAGTGGAAACAAAGAATTTTAGATGGAAATCGAACGTATCTAATAAATATTTTTCTTCTAAAAAACACTCAATACTTCATCCATTAATTTTTAAATATAACATTTAGTTACTTGTGAAATTGGTTAACAGCCAATTAAACAGTTATACACCAGTATGTTAAGTCTAGGCCCTCTTAGGGGGAATAAGAAAAGACGCAAATACCATTTTCTGAAAATAGACAAAATAATTTTTTTTTAAAAATGCACACACTTCTGAATACAATATATTAGCAGATACTGTGCAGTATATCCAAAAAGATAACATACTTGGTGTGCAGAAACACTTTTAATGTTTTTGTCTATAAAAAAAAATAAACAAAAGGGATGTAAATATTCAAGAAGAATCCAGATATTTTAATCAGTAATGTGCCATAGCTATTATTTGCATTTTATATAATGTATTCAGTCATTTTCATCTAGTTTACAGTTGAATCACTAGCTTTAAAGCTCGCTTCTGAGGGAGGACCCCTGTCAAGAGTGATCGATCACTGGGGGGGCACCCATTAAAAGGTGACATTGACAAGCTGAAAGAGCTTTTTATGTTTTCTCCGCTTTTTAAATGGAAATTTTAGTTTATCGACACTCGACTGTAGTCTTCACAGACGACCACAATGTGCTCAGTATTCCATATTTTATGAGGAAAGTCAGTTGGGTTACAATCATTTTGATCATTATGTTTACCACAATCTGACATAATATTTTATAATTTGAGGGCTTAAAAACTAAATCTAACTTTATGCCTTCACACCTCTATTTTTACATGGTCATTGTATGCAGACTGCTCTCTGTGTTTGCTGTTCAGTGCTGTCTAGCAGTCAGTGTTGGTTGGCTGTGAAGCAGTAACTCTTGAGAAGCTGGTGACAGAAATAAATGGATTCTATTTTGAGACACCTGCTGTGTCTAGACAACCTAGATATGCCAATATTTGATCTGGCACAGTCTCACTGGCGGTCTTTACGCCTAAAGATCCCCACTGGCCAAGAAAGATTGTCGTTGAGCATATGAGATGGGGAGATGCTTTTGCGCAATTGGGTTGTTTGATAAGATGAAAAGACATTTGCTTTTATCAGCTAAAATTACAGTTTAAGCGTCACATGGTTAACAAGAGAAGTGTCCACTCTATCTGGGCCCAAAAGGGTGTTTATGCAAAGTTTTCCCTTAGGCTTCTAGCTGTGGTCCAGAAATACTCACACACCTACACACTTAACATGCTTTGCTTTTTTGTGTGAAGTGTGAAAAATACCACCTGCTGCTTTAGGAAGCTTATTCATGTCTCTTGACTGACAGTTATCCTCTTTCCTCTGGCGGTAAAAGTTTCTCTGGCAGCATGAGGACTGGGTCTCAATTGTCCCTGGTATATTGGTACAATGAATTAAAAAAAAAACACTTTCACACTGACAGATTAGTCTGTCCAAAATACACCCAGAGGTGTCTGTGTGTAACAGTTTCAGACACATTGTTCCATAAAGTGCAGTCATTACAAACAAAGTTGACTGAAATATTTATGAATACTAAGTCCTTCTGAGACTAAACCCATCTTGAGCTATAAAAAATGTGTGCAATTACTAATGCTAGATTTTTCTACAAAATAGCAAGTATCAAGAAAAATTAAGCCATTTAAATACGTCAGTATACGGGGGTAGATTATGAAGTTCTGAGATTGCTCCTGTTGCATGCGAATGGAGTGCAACACTGTGACATGCACAGAGAAGATACCCTTTCAGGTTTTGTCGCTTGATCAATATATATATATATATAGTGGGTACGGAAAGTATTCAGACCCCTTTAAATTTTTCACTCTTTGTTTCATTGCAGCCATTTGCTAAAATCAAAAAAGTTCATTTTATTTCTCATTAATGTACACTCAGCACCCCATCTTGACAGAAAAAAACAGAAATGTAGAAATTTGTGCAAATTTATTAAAAAAGAAAAACTGAAATATCACATGGTCATAAGTATTCAGACCCTTTGCTCAGTATTGAGTAGAAGCACCCTTTTGAGCTAGTACAGCCATGAGTCTTCTTGGGAATGATGCAACAAGCTTTTCACACCTGGATTTGGGGATCCTCTGCCATTCTTCCTTGCAGAACCTCTCCAGTTCCGTCAGGTTGGATGGTGAACGTTGGTGGACAGCCATTTTCAGGTCTCTCCAGAGATGCTCAATTGGGTTTAGGTCAGGGCTCTGGCTGGGCCAGTCAAGAATGGTCACAGAGTTGTTCCGAAGCCACTCCTTTGTTATTTTAGCTGTGTGCTTCGGGTCATTGTCTTGTTGGAAGGTGAACCTTCGGCCCAGTCTGAGGTCCAGAGCACTCTGGAGGAGGTTTTCTTCCAGGATATCTCTGTACTTGGCCGCATTCATCTTTCCTTCAATTGCAACCAGTCGTCCTGTCCCTGCAGCTGAAAAACACCCCCATAGCATGATGCTGCCACCACCATGTTTCACTGTTGGGATTGTATTGGGCAGGTGATGAGCAGTGCCTGGTTTTCTCCACACATACCGCTTAGAATTAACACCAAAAAGTTCAATCTTGGTCTCATCAGACCAGAGAATCTTATTTCTCATAGTCTGGGAGTCCTTCATGTGTTTTTTGGCAAACTCTATGCGGGCTTTCATATGTCTTGCACTGAGGAGAGGCTTCCGTCAGGCCACTCTGCCATAAAGCCCCGACTGGTGGAGGGCTGCAGTGATAGTTGACTTTGTGGAACTTTCTCCCATCTCCCTACTGCATCTCTGGAGCTCAGCCACAGTGATCTTTGGGTTCTTCTTTACCTCTCTCACCAAGGCTCTTCTCCTACAATTGCTCAGTTTGGCTGGACGGCCAGGTCTAGGAAGAGTTCTGGTCGTCCCAAACTTCTTCCATTTAAAGATTATGGAGGCCACTGTGCTCTTAGGAACCTTGAGTGCTGCAAAAATTATTTTGTAACCTTGGCCAGATCTGTGCCTTGCCACAATTCTGTCTCTGAGCTCCTTGGACAGTTCCTTGGACCTCATGATTCTCATTTGCTCTGACATGCACTGTGAGCTGTAAGGTCTTATATAGACAGGTGTGTGCCTTTCCTAATCAAGTCCAATCAGTTTAATTAAACACAGCTGGACTCCAATGAAGGAGTAGAACCATCTCAAGGAGGATCAGAAGAAATGGACAGCATGTGAGTTAAATATGAGTGTCACAGCAAAGGGTCTGAATACTTATGACCATGTGATATTTCAGTTTTTCTTTTTTAATAAATTTGCACAAATTTCTACATTTCTGTTTTTTTCTGTCAAGATGGGGTGCTGAGTGTACATTAATGAGAAATAAAATGAACTTTTTTGATTTTAGCAAATGGCTGCAATGAAACAAAGAGTGAAAAATTTAAAGGGGTCTGAATACTTTCCGCACCCACTGTATGTATATATATATATATATATATATATATATATAATGATTGTGATTATAGTCTGGACACGCTACTCGTATCAGTGTTCGCTTAGCCACTCTGAAGGGCGGACCAATCAGTGACTCCTATCAGTTGTTAAGTGCGTTTGTCCTACATCTGTTTCACTGTGGTTGGACAGCTGGTGATGGTGAGGTTGGAGTTGAAACATTTTTCAAACCTCGGTGACTGGAAAAAAAACACGTTTCTCTATGCACCTGAAACTTGAGCAGAGTGTGCCCTTCAAATTGCTGGGTAACAGAAAGAAGTCAAAGATTGATTAATCTCATCAATCACAATGATTGTGTTGATGAGGGTAACAAACACGTGTTTTCAACGAGAGCGTGAACGAACGCATTGTCATGTTGGAGAACCTAAGTGCCATGTGCCATAGTTCAGGTCGTTTGCATTGAACGTTTTTCCTTAGACGCCGCAGCACATCACAGCTGAACTCTGTGTTTACAGTCTGAATCTGTGAGGGAAATTTATGGTGCACAACACTACGAATGTCTTTTTTGATTTTGGAGAGTGACGTTCTGGCCCTCGGACATGCAAACACCACTCAAACACCCTCGGTCGGCTTGTTGCCGTAGATTTTCTGAAGCTTTTCAAGGGTCTCTGTTATGGATTTCCCAAGTTTGACAAAAAATTTTATGTGTCCATGGAAAAATCACCCGGACCAGTGGCCACAAAAACGTGTAACTCAGATGCTGATGTTAATCCTCCTTTTTGATCAACCCTCATATGCATTTGTTATCAATGTTGATTGATACCTTTTTTTTGGGTCAGATTTTGGAATTTTGTTGTAGATGCGATAAATACCTGAAAGCCGTAAACCACCTCAGTCATTATTTTTGACTTTGCACTGTATTTTTTTTCTCCAAACTGTAGCTCATTCAAGAGAATCTAAATTTCCTACCCAAACTTTCTTAAATGTATTGAAGTTGCGAACCTGTGTTGTAGAAGTCCGTTAAGTTAGTTGGTGATTGCATTTAATGATCATTTTAAATGTGTAGTGTAAAATGTATCTTGGTCTCAAATAACATGAAATGAACAGAAATAAAATATGCCTCTGTTTCATGTGAACCACAACAGTTTTGAAAGCCATTTGCATTGTGTTGCCAGAGGAAGACACCCCCCCACCTCTGGAGACATAATGTGTTTATCACCTAAAGCCACTTATTAGAGGGAAGAGTGGAAACTGTCCACTTGCATGATGTTGCCGTGCCTATGTACCTGTTCATCTCTCCGTCTGTGCTTAAATTCCTATTCACACTTAATGGTTCTGTTGTTTCAGACGATTTAAATTCCCTCTCCAGGAGAACGGACGGTGCGTTCGAGCGTGGCGGAGAGCTAATTGTAGTCCGCTGACACCATTAGAAAACTGCCATCAGGCTGATAAACAGTCGTATAACAAGGAGCTGATGGCTGAGGAAAAGGGAGAGAGAGAGAGACGGCTGATGATGAACAACACAACAATGATTTCTTTCTCGCAGATCAGGCCACTTTTAACAAGCAAGGGGGCAGAGGGGGAATAGAAAGGCAGCTATTGGGATGAAAATGGATGAATTTGCAAATATTCAAACTCAAAGCATGACAGTATATTTTCACAAACTAATATACTGATGTTTATTTCTCATGCAAACACACGTTTTGAAAAGCTCTTTAATCCTATAAAATCAATTATATTAATGCAGCACCTGCACTGGTCCAGTACTCCACTACAAACAAAGCTATAGCAGTCTTTTCTATAAAGGTCACTGAAAACTGTACAGTGACCTGCTCGCTCCTGTCACGCACTGGCCTTTATCTCTGAAGCCTATACTAATGCACCGTGACTGTTGCCTTTGCTGAAAGGGCTCACAAGAGTACAGTTGCTGAAAATGTACTTTGTAGTAGAGTCTTAAAGAGAGATGAGTGAGGTAGTATTTATTTGTGTGGTTGTTTTAGCACTCTCAAGGTGTATTACATATACAACATATTCATATGCATGGATTTAGACATGATTTTTTTTTTTTTTTTTAAACTATCCTTCAGCACAGTCTCTGTAAGTTACCCACAGTGGAAATTAAACTTGCAGCTTTGGTAGTGTGAACAATATTAAACCATTAAGCTGTCCCCTAGCCTGGCTCAAAACGCTCCACACAAGGAGTATGAACACGCCAGTAACATACTGATCTGTGCCATCATCTCCCCTGCTGTGTTGCGGATTTGATTTGGCTGCGATTGTTTTTATTTCCCCTGGGTTGCACTGCTATCAAAGTGAGGCAAAGAGGTGAGCTATCTTGCTGAATAGAAATTCTCCCATAGATGTGCAGTATGTGAGCGACTAGCCCCTGGGACCAATATCGGCTAATGGCTATCTGATTGACTGGGCAAAGAGAGGAAGACAGGCGAGGATTAAAGGTGAGGGGTGAAGAAAGGTGACAAGCCTGTCTGTCTCTGTGTCTTCTCGAGCAATCAAGTCTAATTTCAAGTTGAGGGTGTGTATGCATACGTTTTTGGTGTATACATGTGTGTGTTTGCGTGTGTTTTGTACTGCTTATGCTTTTCTGCCTTTGGCTCTAATGAAGGCTGCTTACAGTGCAATGAGAGATGTGGTCAGATAATGGAGGAGGTAATTACTCCAGTGCACAGCAGCCGCTGGTTAAGAATTACATTATTGATCGGCCGGTTGCTGCAGCATGACAGGCCAGGGAGGGACGCAAAAATGGAGAAGAAAGAAAAATCAACTCCTAAAATAAACAGCTCATCTGTCTGGCTGATAGTCAAGGCTTAGACATGAGGCACACAGGTGAGGGGTGTCTGCATGCGCACGCACAAATAAACACTGCAGCTAAGCACCCTCCCTCAGCGTGTGTTGTGACCTAAAAGAGCCCACTGAGGAGGTAAATGTCTGGACTGCTGCTGAGTCAAATATAACCTACCTAATTTATGCAGACTATGCAAATGCTGTTCTATTAGCATGAAATACATTACAAAAAAAAAAGAAGCATTTAATTGATATGAGATACCCCTGACTTCATTTGTCCTTTGTGGTCTTTGAACAACTTCACATGATGTACTGCACTGCCTTGAGCTCCAAGTTGCACTGCTAATACAAAAGTCAGTGCATACTTCATAACTTTAACTGCGTTTACTGAAGCTTTAAAAATAATACAGCACACTATGAGAGGTACTTTGATGAGAAATTCTGGTGACACTAAAGCATGACATAGATTTAATCAATATTTATGTCATGATGTAGAATTGTTAGGACTGTGATGGTGTTTACAACCTGTAGAAACTGGCTGCCTGTACCAATATACAGCTCTTAAAATCTATAGTATCTCAGCAGTGAACAGTGAATACACACAAACACAAACATGTTGCACACTATAGCAGACATATTATACAGTACATGCAATACACATTACCTTGACCCATAACCCTTCACCCCCAGTAATGATCAATACTTTATATTGATCCCCTCTGAGACAGCTTGTAACACATTGGGCTTTTCTTTACTTCCCATTTTCCTGACCCCGCCCATGTTAGAACATCTCCGTGCCATAGCAAGGCATTGGAATGTGACACTGGTTAAAAACTCAGTTGAACTTTCTTATTTATACGTAAACACAGGGGAACTAATTTTCTCCACAAACACTCTCTCCCACTATAAGGTAGAATTCCCTTGACATTTTGAAATTAATCTCCTATTCAGTAGGCAAACAAGGTGGTAACCCTGGTTGTTGAATGCCAGCGGGACTCCAAACAGTATAGGTAATTATAGAGCCAGATCTGCCCGCTAGCTCACCGCGGTATGTGTAGCTATTGTGTGTGTTAGTTTGTGTGTGTGGCAGGCAGTATGTATGAGGGCTTTTTGTGTGTGTAGGTATGATTGTTGCAGCTTTAGCTTTTCATTAAAACAGAAGGCCTTGCAGTCTGGTGCTTCAGTGTCTGTCCTCCGAGGCTTCCCTTTTCAGTAAGCTCAAGGAGATCAAATGCCAACCTGGGAAAGGGAGAGACTGATGTGAAGGGGTATACTGACAGATTGGATGGATAGAATGAGGGAGGGTGAGACGGGCAGGGACCGAAGCATGGAAAACAGATTTGATGACATAAAAATCCACTAGCATAGAAATCGCTTCATTTTTGCCACGATGTCTCTTGTGGCCAACTGCGGGAAGCAGAACAAAGTCAGAGGAGCGGGAGGAATACTGAGCAAGAAAGGCTGTAAAATTGGCCTCCTCCTTTCCTCCCTCCATCCCGGTAACTGAAACAGTGTGTGTAATGACCAGTCACATAAACTAAACTGCTCACACTTTCTGCAGCCACCCAACATGTTTATGCAATTATTTTTCATGAGTCTCACACAGCACTATGTTAAAGTACCAATTCGTACTATAGCATGTAGAAAGTAATGTCTGGTCACAATTTATGGTCTTGCATTCAGGTTTGTCTATTTTTTTTGTCGAGCGCTTTTTTTTTTTTTTTTTTTTTTTTAACTTTATTGTGAATAAGTCCATCACGTCAAGTGAAAAATAAAAAAATAGGACATTTTTCAAAAATTTAACCCTTGAGTCCAATCCACTACTCCCATTTTTGAAAAAAATAGAAATACAAAGCCAACATACATTCTGCCAAGTTCCTGAAATGACCAGCAACTCCGATTCTTCTCCTGTAAAGTTTTCTCAAAAACAAAATTATAATAATTTATATAGCAACACTCATTGGTAAAACACTGCATCAGCCATTGCTGAATGTTGTTCTGTATAAAAGTGTAGCATGGCCATTGGAGAGCATTAGTGTAGCTGTCTTACATAGTACAACAAATTGTGGCAAAATGTTATTTACCGAGGCCCATTAAAACCTCATTACATTCCCTGCCATACGGTAACAGCAGCACATTGTGGCCAAGCAAATTGCGCTGGAGGTGCTGATGTGGTTGCAGCCCTAATGGATAATCTCAAAACCTTTGCGCACAGAGGAAAGTTAAACTCATGATGAGCAAAGTTTATTTTTAATCTATGTATCTCAACACATATGCAAGATAATGTGCCTCAAGATGAGCCTGTTGAGTCTACATGTTTTTTACATTGAAAAAGATCTGCCAACAAACACCATGTTTTCATTGAGAAATGAAAAAGTGAGTTCAGCACATGTTTATGGCTTAAGATGTGAGTGAAAAGATCAGGTAGATAAAGTTAATAATTAATAAAACATAATCTATGATATAACTGGAGTTGTATAAACATAAAGGTTTATACCTCTTAAAACCTTTGGATGTTTACATATGATAATAAGTTACAGTTTAGCTAGTTCACTGCTAAAGGTAAGTTTGTGTTATCAAACATTAACGCACCGTTCAATTTTCAATGTTGGCTTGGCAATTCAATATTAAAACATATATTAAGATGTATTAATCTGAGGCTTATTTGGTGCTTAAAAAAGACTAAGTTAAACCTTCTAAGAATCAGGACTTGATGATAATGCAGCCTGTATTTTCAATGGATGTCATGGAACCTAAGTACTGAGTATAGTATTGATGATCGTGAGTTCTACATTTATGTTCTGTTGTATTAAGGAAGTAAAGCCAGGTCAAATGAGAGTCAGCTGGCAGGAGGAGGTCGGGATGAAAATGAGCTGGCAGGACCTACAGCAAAGAGCTAAATAAGGTTTCTAAGAGTTCAGTTCACTGAAGCATGCGCCTTCACTGTAATGGATTCCCTTTATGCCTCGGAGAAAAAGTTAACGCCCAAAAATGTCAATGTATGATTCACACTGCGGTTAAAATAGAGGACCTTCGTTGTCATGGTCACAATAATAAACATGCGGTTAAGGTAAAGATTGTCAACAGGAACATTCATTGACTTTAGGTTTGAAGTGAAAAATGAACAGCGGGCTCCTCTGTCAAAGTCTACTTGTGTCCCTCTGCCCGACTTCGTCCCTACGTGGACTTCTCTGCCTCTGCCATAGTTACTAAGGCCACTGAAGGGGCTGTCACCGTGAAATGCAGCTATCTTTGTCGTAATTATGGATGTTATAAGTATACAATTTTGGGTCTATAAATCATATTGGTCATTTTTGTATTCTGTACCCTTTACATTTATTTCATGAGTCACTGTTGTGCATCACTTATCTGAAACACAATGGCAAGAAAAACTTGAATTGCCTACTTTTCGGCATGCCATGGTCACAGTGAGATCTTATCTTCCTTCTGAAAAAAGTGTAACAACACAGTATGCTTAAGTTAATATCGATCTTAGAATCTTTCATGTTTTTATTGAACACACCCATTAAACTTTCCCAGTGAGGGTGGAAAAGTAAGTGAACCCCACAGACTGTATACAAAAAAAATGGGTGTTGCCTCCGTGACATCACCTATAAGTCTCCTAAAGAACCGGTTGTGAAGTTTAGTGTAGGTTGCTCTGACTGTTGCCATCTTGGCAGTGCCTGACTCCCCCTAACTCCCGGCTAACCCAAAAATAGACAAAGAGGTGGTACAACAAAAACCACAAAAGCCTTTGTTGTACAAGCTTGTCTCTGCTGTAAAGTGGGGGCATTTTAACATGAAGTTTATGGGGATAAACTTCATGTTAAAATGCCCCCACTTTAACTTGATTAACGCCCCCACTTTAACTTGATTAACTTGATTTAAGATTTTTTTCAGCTGTGAAAGTCCTCACGTTTAACCCTTGGATTTAATAACCGGGTGAACTAATTTCACTACAGGTCACTTAAATACTGTAAGATATATCTTTTTTTTTGTACAGGGTCAAGCTATCAAGCACAGTGAACCAAACAAAAAGGAAAATGGCCAGCTGTAGACACTCAAGAGAGAGCCCTGCCCAAATGTATTACTAAAGTTAACACAGTATGTCAAGGTGTCTAAGAGACAGTAGTTCTTACTCAAGGAAACTACTCAACAACCACTTCAGTGATGCCACTTCACAGACGGAAGTGGTGGTGTTAGATAAATAATCAAAGAGAGACATGTGCTTTGCAAATTACACATTGTTAATCAGACATCACACCGAGGAGGTACTGTAAGAGAAAAACGATTTTGTGATTAGAAAGTTGACGCTAGCGCAACATATAAAACCATTAAGATAAAAGTCAATTTGATTATGTTGCTGTTATATTTTTAACTATATGATAATATAAGCACAAAGCATCATCAAAGACTGACATATGCATCAGTCTTGCTTACTATTTACAAAATGCAAGAGAAGAAATTAGATGAGGAAGAGGAAAATACTTTACAGGACTAAATTTCAACAAACTAAAAGTAATCTTGAGTGTAAACATATTTTTCCACATCTGGCAAATATTGTAAGTGAAATTGATATTTTCTAATGTGTTTAGGTTCAACCAGTTGGGCTAAAAATCTTTCAACAGTGGAGGATAAGCTTTCCTCTAAATGTTTTTATCAAGCCCTGAAGCCTTGCGAGAGAACTTTGTTAACTGGATTAAAATGACATATCTGAAGGTCTTGTTTTGCCCAATTGACTACAGAGCTACTCCCTTGACACCAAAGTAATATAGTGGACTTGTCCTAAATTGACTGCCTCAGCATGATACACTTTCCAGTTTTATATGAGGGTAATTTTAACTTTCTATTTGCTCCGGGCTTGCTCCAATTTTCTCTAGAAAGTAATCAACTAGAGAAAAGTTTCACAAAACGAAGCTGCTGGAAGTTCTCTCTGGCTAAATAATAATGTTTCTTAAAAAAAAAGGGTAACTTTTGTAGAAAAGATGTGAGATTCTCAGTGGAGAAACAGGAAGTAACTTTGTAAACTTGGAATGTGACACAACTACACAATTAGCTTCCCTTCTCTCCCGCTGCCTAAATAAAAACGCTATTGTTTCTCCTTCACAAGTAGATGATATGATAGTGGCTTCATTCCATAGAAAAAAAAGACAAAAGCAATTCATAATAGTATGTGCCTGTACATTTAAATTTGTGCTTTCTAAGAGTCATCTTCCCCCAGTCCTGTTCAAACTTACTCATGTAAATTTTCTACGATTCATTTAAATTATAAAGTGTTAAGTTTATCTTTGACCATTTTTTTCCCAGTTGAAACAAATTACTGCTAAGGTACACTTGGTTTCAGTGTTGTTTAATTGAAAGCTGCTTTATGCAACTGAAAACAAGACTACAAGAGCAGTAAAAGTAGAAAAAAATGAAAAGTTATTGACCCCTTTCATTAACAAGCGGTCATCATATTGATTATAGTTACTTTAAACCTGCATGACTGAATAGAACAAACCAAGGAAAATCGTACCCCTTTCTAAAGGGTATCTTGTGGTTCTGTGTTACTTAGACTTATACAACATATGCATGTACAATTGTCAACTACGTCTGCAGTTTCCTAGAGGAAAAGGGTCAGTAACCTATTCCCTAATGATCTTTCCTGTCTGTGTTTTGTGCTCCACTTCTCTTAATATTCCTTTGTCTGAGATGTTGTGCTTCACTTTCTGACATTTCCTAAGACAGCCCTACAGCTATTCTTTGTATTGCCTCAGTAATTCAACTTGAGTGATATGACCAGCCAGCCTTTGGTGATCTGTCTTCTCAAACCTGTATTGATTTTGACTTTCACATAGATTAGAGCTACGTTCAAGAAAAACAGTACTCTGACATCACCAGACAGATGTGCTGCCTGCTGCTGCAGTGGTCAGATGAAAATGTAAAATTCAGAAGGGAGCATAACCACAGGATTAAGTCTCAAATATTATTTGATGTTTGAAATAAAAGCTAAAATAAAGTGTCTATACTAATTCTGGCAAAACATATTCCTTTCAAGGATGTGAAAATTATAACTAAATTGCACACACCTCTCTTTCCACAATCGGACAACAAAAGCTGGCTATTTTTTTAATATAGCATGCAGTGACACACATGCATGGAGGCATGTTTTCCAGATTGAGACATTGTGAAGCAGCACTTCTTGTCTTACACAAACAGCCCCCCCCCCCCCCCCCCCCAATGGCTGTATGTGTCCTTGATGCTCTTTGCCTCCCATTGTCTCTCCAACTACCTGCCTCCAGGTGGAAACCCTTCTCATCTCCAACAAGGACACCACTTAACACTCAAGGTCCACAGGGATTGTTATCTCAGAAACATATTACCGATGCTTATTTTCCACATTGGTGACCTATAAGGCAAAGATAATAGATAACACTTCCTCAGAATGATTCTCAGGTGCGGGATCATAGAGGTGTGGGCGCATTGATAGTGCTCATTTTCATCGGCAGTCGACCAGCTCATTTTATGAACTATACCTAATGGACAAGGGTATCATTTACGAAGGGTAATGCCTTCTAAGGGGACACCAGTGGAGGATAATAAGCTGTTAGAAGCAATTCTTTGTTGGATGACATTTAGTCTCACTTTTATGAGGTGCTTTCAGTGATGAATTGTAAGATTATGAAAGTTATGTTAATGTTCAAATATTGTCAAGCACTTTATTTTTACTGATTCTTTTACAATGTAGATGGTGTATCCTGCAGGTGAATTAAAATACTACAGTTTTTGTTTGGGGTTTGTTGAGCACTGCACCATTCTATGTTAACTGCACAGGGCATGGCTTCTGGAGATTTCACCTGTGAAATACAAACATCTCAAATTCATCTGGAAGGATCTTCTCCCCTGTGAATTCTCTGTTCTCTCACTTTTGCAAAAGTCAAAATATACACCAACATACTTCCCACTTTTCCTCCTCCAATGCTTTATCCCTTTCATCATCCATTGTATTATTCATCAGAAGTCAGAAACACATGCACACAGGTGTGCAAACACTTCCTTATACCCACACATGTTTACTGTAGGCACACCCTCGCCACCTCTCATCACTGCCAGTTTTAGGTCCCCACAGCATGTTGTAAACAAAGGCATAAATCACCTCCGCTTCTACTCTACTGCCTCACTGAAATTCATGGTTCTCAGCTCCACGAAATCACCGTGGTGAGTGCTCAGGGGAGGCCAGCAGGCTAATACACACTGTCCATGAATACCATCAGCAGCGAGGCCAGTCCAATACGTCTAAACATAGTCAATTCAGAGATGTATAGGCCTAAACTGAACAGTCACTAGAGGCGAGAACACCTATATGGCCGCCTGCTGAGCATGTGATAATTGTAGACAGTTTGGGCTGAAACTGTAATAGCCTACCAGGGAAGAAGCTGAGGGAGCATGAAGAGGGATGGCGCCTTCCTGGTTAACAAACACTTGAGTCCATCGGCCTTAACAATAGAAAGTTAGAGGAACTACGTTTCCTTCCCTCCATACTGAAGGTTTTTACACTGCAATTGTGTGTATTGAGCTGCTAGTGAATTAAACTGCAGAACGTTTGTAGTTTCTGTTGCCACATGTTTATGCTCCTGACATCCAGCATATATACACATGCAGTCAGTAAATTATGTAATACCATCATATGGGTTATTACAGTGTTATAGTTTTGTTGTGATATTGTTGTAGAAGTGTTATTCTGGTGAAGATGTGTTGTTTTTGTTTTTTAGCAACAGTTGTGATTACAATATCAGACATTTGCTCAGTTGCTTAGTTAAATTTGACTGGCTCTGCTCACCTATTACTCACAGCTTCAGTGTTCACTGTCATTATAGTCTGGAAACCTTGTTCACATGAAGGTGTGCTCAAACACTGTAAAATGTGGACCAATCAGCAACCATTGGTAGTGGCTCAATGCGATGACATTGGAGCCAAGAGCTTGTTTCTAAATGCCGTTTCAACAGTGCTGGTGGTGGCAGAGTTTCGATGCACAACAACCATTACATGGTGATCAATGCAAACTGGTTAAAGGGTAGATTTTTAGTAATTTTCTTGTAAACAATGGATAGTATGATAAGGTGTAACAATAATTCAATCAAACTTTATTTATACAACACAGGTTATACATTGGAAGCAACTGCCAAACATAAAAATAAATCAGGGGTGTAAAACATTCTGTGCTGTTTGTGTCACTGTGTGGACTGTGCTGACAGGTCATCATTGTAAATGAGAATTGGTTCTCAATTGATTTTACCTGGTTAAATAAAGGTCATATATATATGCCCTAAAATGTAAACACACATTAAATAGAAGCCGGGCAAAAAATGTTTTAACTTTTTCTTTAAAAGTTCCTTCAGCAGGCTGTTCCACATTTGGGAACCTTGTGTCAAGGTGCCTTTTTTGTTTTATGGCAGTCAGTTCACCACTTTAGTCCAGACTGAAAGATCTAAAAAACGGTCACATGATTTTCCTAAAGATTTTGTACAGTTATGATTCTCAGACAATAGATGCTCCCGACTTTTCCTCTAGTTCCACAATGAGGTTGACATTTTAAAGTCTTGACAACTGTTGTATGGATTGCCATGCAGTTTGCAAAAAGATTTGTGAACTATTGTAATCCCTTGCCTTCTAGCTAGTCACCAACAGATCAAAAATTGAATTAAAAATTTGAATTTGAGTTTATTTGTCTAGAAATTATAAACCATTATCAAGACTTAATACCTAATTGTTTACTCAGAGTATACTTTTTCACATCTTTTTTCACTCAACACTGGAGATCATATCCTAAAATGTATAACACGTCAAGCGAGTCTGTCGCACACATTTCAACATGATAAATCACTATGATATAATTTATCAAAGACTGTGGCCGATTACGTTTACTTCACTATGACTTCTGTTAAATATCAAAACAATTTATACTCTCACAGAACTGCCGTTGGTTATTGTTACTGTATTATTTTGTAACTTGCAGACTTACCTTGCCCAAATCAAGGTTATGCACTAAAGCTTAATTAACAGAGCTGCATTGCAAGCACCAGCACGCAGACATCTGTACAGTCTTATTGAAATGAAAAGTAATTTCTGCTTCAGATATAGATGGCTCATGAGGGGATGCAATGCGGCGAGATCTCCCTGTGCTCCTACTATAATCATTTCCCTTTTATAATTAAGGCAAATAAATCTCTGGCAATGGAAGCTCTCTGTATATAAGCACTTCAGTGTGAAGTGGTTCTCTCAGTGTTGTTAATCACATAAGGGGTCATCTTTTTCAGGGAGGCAGTTTGAACTACATTTAATCATCCTATCATAAAACATGTTTAGAGGCTAGAATCTCATCTGGGAATCAAGCCAAAATAAAGGATATGTTTGGGCCCAGTAATACTGCAATAACACAGCAGCAACTGCAAAGTGCAAGCAAATAGAGGAAGCTAATCCTTTGCGTTAGCAAACATTGGCATCCAGTTTAAGCATGGCTCTACGTTTGCAAAGAAGGTAGGCCAGCTACCATGTATGCTCAGACCCAGATTAGCTTCCTGATTCAGCAAAAATATGCCTCTGATCTCCTCAGAGCTGGTTTCAGAGTGATAAACACAAATTTGTCCTGCATCAAAGCTGCTGACAACACTACCAGGCTTACAGGAGGCATGCAATATATGTATCCAAATATTGTATTTCACCCATTTTCACTCCAAACAAAAGATCATATGAATGGTTGATCAGAGAGAATTATAGCTCAGGTAAGTCTGATTATGTCAGAAAAGAATTATCCTCAGCTGGTCATGGTATGATTGGTTATGATGATAACCTACAGTATTATTTACTATATGATATATGACATAATTTGTTTTTGTTTTTATATGCATCTCAGTAGTATTGCTGCCATGCATAGATATTTTTGAAGGAAATACGTTTTAAAATATTGTCACAGAATATCATACCAGGTTTTGCAGACTTGTCTTTCATCAACATTCATGTTTGACAACAGAGTTGTTTTTTCAGTGATGCGATTATGAGGTGCAATCAAAAAGTTCACAGATTGCTCCTAGGCACGCAAACAGAGTGCAGCTTATTGATGTGGAAGGAGCAGGTGGAATATAACTTTCGTGAGTAAATATTCCAAGATATTCCAAAATCAGCACTTTAGTTACACACTTTTTTGTGGTCAACATGCACCTGAAACTTTAGCAGAGAGTGCACATCAGATTTTATGTCAAATTTTTGAGGAACAGAAAAGTAGTCGGTAAGTCCAGGATAGGGCAAGTAGGGAGCAACAGTTCTTTTTAGGTGGAGAACCATCACTCCACAGTTCAGGTATTTTTTGCCGAATGTTTCTTTCCAGGCTCATTTCTTCATTGCTATAGATTTGCTATAGTATTTCAATATTCACCGTTGGTAATTTCCTGAGTATGACACAACATTTAACGTGTGCCCTCTGCTCATGTCCACAGTGAAACTGCAAACACACATGCACAAGTGGTCACAAAAACATGTGTAACTCAGGAGCTATTTTTGATCAAGCAACATAACTTGGAATATGTATTCGGCAATTGTTTCACTTTTCCTTGATCTGTGCACGTGCAACAGTCTCAGCAGCAACCTCTCATAATCAATCAGTTAATTAAAAGTTGATTAATATTGTACTTTTTATACAGATGACGTTAAAGGCTCTTGACATAAGACAAATTAAGTTTAAGACAGTACAAATATAGAGTTAAACAATTTGAGACTAACGGAAACAGATTTTTAAAAATCAGTACAGCACTACACCCCTCTGCTATGATGCAGTTTTCATATCTTTAATGTCAGGAAGAACATTTTCTTCCCAGGATGTTTATTTTTTCTCTTCTTCTGTGTCAGATCCCTCAAAGTCCTGTTCCTGCCAGCTGAAGCAGGCAGCTGCAGTACAGTCAATATTATTCAGTTGCACCCTTTCGAAGCTTGTAACAGCCTGTAGATTATGGTGAGATTGATGTATAATGAGGCCACAGATGGCAAAGCACAATGCTCCTTAATGTTTCAATGTTCACGCAGTTGCTACAGCCTTTTCTCACCGCATGAGGGTAGTTTCTGTAACAGTGTAGCTTTATGTGCATTAGTAAAACAACAAGCTATTTCTAAATACAACGTTGACCTCTCTCAAATAGTTTGAATAAAATGACTGAAATTCATGTGATCCCTGAGAGTGAACCGACTATCTGCATTTTTGTCTTTAAACATCAAGAAAGTTTTCACTGATCTGAAGGGCTTTGTAGATTTTCCCACTGACATGTGATGTTGATGAATTGCATCTTAAACTGGTGTTATGAACAATCTGCCACCTTTCCTGTCTATATTCTTTCAGGGCTTGCTTGCACTTTTAAAATATGCTCCCTTCCTTTGAAAAATGCATTCATAACTTTCAGGAGTAAAAGTTTGGGTATAATTAATCCAAAAATCAAGTCTTTGTATTTCACACTTTTATGTGAACTGAAAACACATTCAAAGAAAATGAAAACAAAATGAAAAATCTGCAATATCTGACTTGCAGTCAAATGCAGCAGTAAGCGTTATCGAGTGCAATTGTATATTGACCTAAAGGGTCAGTCTACCTTTTTAGAGTTTGATCATCAATTCATTCTTTATATTTGATACATGGACGATACTAAACAAACTTCAGGAGATCTACTTTGTAAGCAAATATTAATTGTACAGATCTGTCTTGCATAATAAAGCATTCACTGAAATGCCTGTTTTTAGTCAGTATTGAATAATTCCTACTAAATACCTAATTGGTGCTGATCGTGATTAAATATAAAACATTTCTGAATACAAAAACTTGTGTGTAAAACAAGCTAAACCCAGCCTTGTATTTGTGGCTACATAATTAACTCATATTTATATTTTTCACTGCTGATACCAGCTCTGTTCGACTCAATTCTACTTGTTTTTAATACTCTGTACTTTTCTGTATTTTATTTTTCTCTGCAAATAGTACCCCCTTAACATGAAACTGTTGTGACGTCATAGTTAATGCAACACATATTTGCTGAATCTGTTCGTGGCAGCCGGACACCTCCTACATTGTCCACAACGTGGTTTTGTGGATTACCATTAGTCAAAAAGTCCCGGGAATAATCACAAAAAAATTGCGGCCGCTATAATAGTTTGGCTCGTTATCAATGATGGGTTAGTACAGGAAATAATGTCGTGACGCATTGATTGTGAACAATCTCTCTGACCAATCAGTGGTCTGCAGTTACCTTTACCTCAGCTCGGTTCTAACCTCAACCTTATTTCATCGTAATATACAAAACATAGTCCATTGGGTCAGGTGGTGCATTTATGAGTAGCTTCCACATCAGTAAACGTGATTCATGATTGTGTGGGATGGAGATGTCCTCAGAGTTAAAGGGCTCAAACAGAGGGCACAGACAGAGGAGATGAGGATGGACAGCATGGGAGTAAAGGAATGTGTTGGTGTGGTCTGAGCAAGAAGTTGAAGTTCCTGGGTGAAGCACAATTACAGACATCAAATGGACCGCAGAATCTTTATCAGTTTATCAAGTTATATTACAGGCCTAATTTTTTTCTGAGTTACTTGATCATGTGTTTAAGTGTCTTGAGAGATTGTCAGCATGCCTGTCTGTCGGTGTAATTGGTGATATGAAGAGTGTCCTTAACTCAGTTAGTGACATCTGTAGATTTACCAAAGTAATTCAGTTTGCTACTGAGTCAGTGTGTCTCTGTAAATCTTTGTGTTAAGTTTCCGTGAATGCCAAACTAGGTCTATATCTGACTTATCTATTTAAAGTGGACCACTGATTATATCAAGGGTATAGTAAGACATGAACTGGAGAAGAGCTATGTCAGTATTTTAGCATAAAATGTAATATTCCCACCTGTGACCACAGCACTAAGCACTTCATGTTTCACTGCATAAACTTGTTTTACTATGAACCAATTATTGTTCTACTGTTATCTGGTAATTTGTAAGGTTTATTACAATAGTACCGCTGTGAATCTGTGGTCAGCCTGTTCCCAGTTTCAGTGTTCCCAGAGTAATGTCAACAGCTTGTATGCATATTTATTTTTGGTGGAGTTATGGGTAGCAACAATACCTGCCCTAATCTATTTTCTATTACGATTCAATTTCAGTTTGTTCTTTTGTTACACATTACCTACACACAACCTTGTATGAAGATCAGAATGTAACAAAGGAAAATTAAATGGCAGTAAATATCCTATATTTAAAGAAACAGGTCTTTCTTGATGTGCCATCAGTTGTTTTCAAAGTCAAACAGACTGACGTGCTGCAGGAAGGGTTTCGTCTCATTTCCGGTTTACGCCACAGCTGCGTTATTGCACTCTCAACCCAGTTAATTAGCCCCATTCTTCATCACTGCGGTTTATTACCTGCTGTAAATTTAAATGTACACTAGTTCTGCTCACGCAAACTCGCTTTGCTCAGCAACTTTCTGGCGGATCTCACAGCTGTTTACAAGCTGTTCAGATCTGTTAGCTACTTTAGCTTAGCAGCAAGCGGTGGCTTCTCTCCCTCTCACAGTCCGTCTCTCTGCTGCTCAGTGCGTCTTATGTTCAGTTATTCCTCTGTCTCCTGTAGTAACTATCCAACATGTAACTAATGTAGTTTGTTTGCTGTGAGGAGGGCGACTCCGCATTATATAAAAAAACAAACCAGATTGTACTCTGCCAAAATGTATTATCATTTCCCATCATGCCTCAGTTCTCCCTTTGTAACTTCTGAGAGTAAATCAAATAAATAAATTAGTCTAAATGACAGGTAGAAATTATATTTACAAGACAAATAATGATACATAAAATGGGCTATGACTCAAAACCATAAGTGTAAAAGATAGCAATAGATATTGAAAGCTATCGCGTTCATTACTTACCCGCGAAAAAAATAACGGAGCCAGTGCAACGTTGTACTGGACATCTCTGCAGGCAGCACCAAATGGCAATAGCAAAACACACTATAAACGATATTGTCTCTTTCCACATCTGTGAAAAAAAATATTGCTATATCGTCAAAACTCGATATATTGCCCAGCCCTAGTTCAGAGTATGTTCCTCTTACCGGTGTGTACTTAACAACACCTAAAAATAAGTAATGTACCAACTTGTTCTGAAATCCTGCCAGGTCTCTAAGGAAAATCCCAAATACATGTCACATCCCTCGCTTTTTATTTTTTTCCAAAGGATACTTTCCTTAAAAACAAACAGTTAAATCCTACAATCAAAGCACTTAGATATTCCCCTGAGGCAGTCCGGTGACAGGAAGAGAAAATTGGCTCAAATTTATTTGAGTGGTGAGTCACTTGTTATCTACACAACACCACTATGACAAAGAAGCCTATTGTTGTGCCAACTGCTTTACATGCTGTACAGTTTAGAGCCTACTCTCCCTCCTCTGGAAGTAGTGTAGCATAGCACTGATTGCATCCTGCAATTTTGGGATGTCACAAATCACCACTAATAGTTGTACCAAGCATGACAATAATGCTGCTGATGGCTGGAATCAGCAGTCCAACATGCTGAGCATGAGTGCATGTAAAAAGTTTGAAATGGAAGGATAATATTGGTAACTAGTTCTTCGATTCTCTGTGTATTTAATAGACCTGCTCAGCAAGCTTTCATCTATTCACACTCATAACTGGTTTTACAAGGTTTGACTGGAAAGACGGAGCAGCTGTTCTAAGATTAAAGAACGGAAAAGTCAAAGTTCAAGTGAGTTAAAGGTGTGGCAGGAGAATGGAGGAAAGCCAAAAGTATCTGGCTATAAACCTGACCTGGAGAAGTTCTGAACTGAGAGCTGAGACTGTTTTCATAAAGATATTACCCACGTACTTATTTGATCGATTATCCTGCTGTCTGGAACAAGACAGTTGACTTTAATACTATTGTGTATATCTGCCTGTCGAATGAATGGAAATTCATAAAGGGCTGCCTGTTTTATGGTGAGAAGTTATTGCTTCATAAAGTGCTCATAAATCTTTTATGTTTCTGGTAATGGAAGTAAACAACACAGTTTTCAATCTGTGATCATTGACATGCCAGGAACAAGCACTGCTCATTAGTAAACAAGAGCCATCTTTTCAGAGTGTATTGAGCATGTCCTTTATGAGAATTTTGTAAAAGTCATCAAAGGAGGGCTTGGTTATTTCAGCAATCTCTGCAGCTATGGTAGTAATTTTAGAGTAGCGCCTGAATTTATTTTGTATAATTTAAAGCTCAACAAATGCAACGAAGAAATAATTATGGCTCATGTTAAAATGTCTTACAATTACCCTTAAAAAGTAAAGAGGAAGTGACCCGTGGGAAAAGTTTATTTGCATATTTATGCTTGAATAGCTCAATAATTATTTCATACCTCTAAGTGGGTGTTACAGAACCACAACATTAGCAGCAGTTCCCCTCCCTCCTTGAGCTGTCCATGAGAAACCGAAACAGTACATAACTGTTCAAACATGCCACAGAATTATGTGTGATAGCTCGAGGCATGTTTTTCACAACAGTGATTCACAGTGATTATTAACACCTTCATCATTATCTGCTTTGGTGAATCACCCCCTGTTCAGAAAACTTCTCCAAAAATGCCCCCCTTCATGAATTTTTAAACAAGTTATTACTGCGTATTCACTTTATATGTGTTAATTTAATAATGCCAATAAATTAAGCATATATTAAAAATAAACATCATTTGTTGACCAGCAACGGAGTTGAGGTTGTAAACAGATACAGGTATCAGCCAATATTTGAAATGCCCCCACCGTTTTGGGTTTAAACAAGAATAAAATATGTTGGTTCCAACATTAAACTCAAAATATTGAGTTTAGTTTAGTTCAGACACGTGATGAAGAAAGTCATATTTTAAATAGAAACTTGCAGCAAGTCTCAAACAACCTTTAGAGTTAAGTGCCAGCACAGCTTAGATTCCTTAAATCTCATTGAAGCTGAGCTTTACTGGAGCTTTGGGGATTTTAGCAGCTAACAGGAATTAGATACACAGGAATTATTAGAGCAATTTGTACCAACATCTTCAACGCTCTGATGCAATGGAAGATCAACAGTACATGCAATGCTTTAACAGAAACATTTTGAAACCTCCCTGGTTCAATTTACACATCACTGTTTTGTGTTGATGTAATTCATGCATTGAGATGCATATTTGCTATTGTCATTTTTTGGTGGTGTCTCGGATATTAGCAAATGTTTCCAATCGCTGAAAGACCGGTACAAGTGATTCATCGAACAGCAGGGACATCCAGGAAAGGTCACAAATCACTTCTTTGTTTTGAGATGGGCAATACTGCATTTCAGTCCTTAACAATTGCCAGACTTGGAGATGTGAAGTCACCTTACTGCAACTAAATCTACCTGACGAATCACTATAGCAACGTGTCCTTGGCACACTTTAGAGGCAACAGGATTTTCTTGAGCGCAGTTCCAGTCACATTTTATCTGATGCCAGATACTAGACGCTCAACAACTTCAGTCCAGTCCTGTAAACCATGTTAAAGCCACAGATAAAACTCTGCATTGTGGGTAATCTGGTCAATTAAGTACAGGATAAAAACTCAACATGCCGTGCAACTGAGCTGCAATACTGCTGGCATGAAGTGAGGAAAAAGCCAAAGAGTTTGACATGTTTTCCCTGGAATATGAGACATAATGTGTGTGTGTGTGTGTGTGTGTGTGTGTGTGTGTGTGTGTGTGTGTGTGTGTGTGTGTGTGTGTGTGTGTGTGTGTGTGTGTGTGTGTTACGTGCACACATAGCCAAAGCCGGATTACAGACAGGGCAAAGCGAGAACCTGCTCTAGGGCTGCAGATCCTCAAAGCTGCTGGTTTACTTGGTGTCATTCCGTTTAGTTTAATTGCAGGTTTATGGAGGGATATACTGTATATATCCCTTTATATAACTGCAATTGTATGTGTACAATTAAAATCCAAATACGTCATCAAAAATGATATAAATGTGTGATTATGAATTGAAATTGAAATCTTGGTCATCTTTGTAGTCTTGACCATCATTCCTAATGGTAATAGGGACTTTGTACATGTTTGTCGCTAACATCAGAACTTCTTTGATATTATCTGTGTAATAATAATAATAATATTGCTTTTGAGTTACTAGAGATTATTAGGAACTACAAAAAAGTGGTGCACACAGAAGAAAGGCATAAGTGAACAGATCTACCTTCAAAGGGTCTGTCACAACAGTGATAGGATACAGTGTTTAATTTATGAGATTGACTCGGTGTGTGAGAGCTCTTCGGCAGGCACCGCTCTGCTCCCTGCTGCTCCTTGTCTCCCAATGCTCAATTAAGTAAATGACTACCAGATAGTCTGTCTCTGTCATATACTGGAAAAGCAGCTCTCTAATTAACACAAATGAGTGGCATTAAAAAAGAAATGCTTATTATGACTGGACATTTGTTGTGTACTTTAGAACTCTAGATGTAAGTTTTTTTAATGGCTAATCTGACATCTGGCCAGAGGACAACAGAAAATTAACTTTTTGACAAACAAGTGTATTGTTTGTATTGTATGTGTATTGTCTCCAAAAACTATAACTAAAACATGAAAATGTATTTAAATGATAAGGCCTGCACCACTTAAAATAAACACTTGGCATGATCACTGCAATGGACGAATTAAATGTGAATTAATTATTAAAAGTAAAACCTCATTGCACTTTCATGTGTTTTTAATACTGATGCAGGCATGGATGAATATGTGAGAGGCCATACTTATTTAATAATGTACATTACATGTTGGTTTTGGTCTGTTCTTACTGATGATAAGATATAACATAGTGGTATAATTATCCCTTATTATGTGCTAGGCTAAACTAGGCGGCACACTTATGAAAATTAAAGCTGTATCAAGTCAGATTTTTATGCAACTTTCCCGGTAGCTGGAGCACTTTGTCCACTCTCCCTGTTTTCCAACGTTGAACTTTGGAACTATGGAGAGTAAGTAGGGCTGAGTGGTATATCGATATATTTTCAACAATACATTTTTTTTTTTTTTATCTATATGGTTTAAACGGTTGCGTCAAGTAAAAATAGGAGAAACTTACATGCAAAGAAGAATATAAAGATTTAAAACTAAATAAATGTAAACGAGCAAACTAAAATACAATTGATAAAGCGTTAAATATTTCTCTATTTTAAGTGTTTTCAGAGTTGTGATAAATGGGAACGTACTATGTGAAGGTCAAGAACAAGAATCGTAGTTTTCATTACTCAGCCTTCGGTCACTTATCTACTTGTTAGTGGTGTGAAGGAAACCCAGTTTTGACCTGCGTGTGTGTGTTACTGACGTTGATCTTACTCTTTCATTATTGTGTAACTGCTTCCGATAAATTGACTCATGACTTCACAAAAAGACACAATGAAGTCCTTAACTGAATGTGAGAAACTCTTTGGTGTACAATACATTAAAGAATGTCCCCTGTGGCTGTTGCCTTGCAGATTGAACATTGTTAAATAATGACCTCATGGGAAAAATCAATATCAAAGTTGAATGCAGTGAAATGAAGCAGCAGAGCACTGCTGCAACACATCAAAGGCAGTCATACAAGTCTCTACTTGTGGCAGCTTTCATAAATAGAACTTCACTGTCAGCCTGTAATTTCTCTTTCCCTTCCTCTCACACACGCACACACCACACTTCCTCTTCTATCCCATGTTGTCTATAGTTTTAGCACACATCCTCCTCAGAAATCTTCAGCCTTCCTGGTAATTCCACTTCATAAGTCTGCAATGATTAACTTCTGGTTCCAGGAAGAACAATACATATTTACTACAGCACCATAAGGAATCTAGGGCAACAAGCACTAAAGAAGAGCTGCGGAGAAGCAACAGTCATCCAGAGGTCAGTTTCACTCAAATGTAAGACTTAACAGACATGTGGGGGTTAAATCATCTCGCTAAGATCAAGGTATCACTATTGTAGTTTGCATTTAAAATAAGCTGTTTTAATTTTTTGGCTCTCCATGTTACAGTGGAATATAAAAGAGATAAGAATGGGGTTCACAGCACTGCATATGCTCTGGCTTCTACCTGCATTGACTCTCACAACACAAGGTTTGTGAAACTACTTTAAACTTTTTCAGCAGCAATGTTTTTGTCTAAATGTCTGTTGTGTGTAAATGTGTTGCAGGCACTTATGGTCTTAACTTGTCTTAATATAAAACTGGAAACAACTACAGACTGAAAGGGTGAAATATTAATACAATTTAAGTTGTGACTGTGTTGCTAATAATGCTAACTTAAAGACAAACAAAATATCCAGACACATTTGTTTTCAGTACATTTTAGTATATTTGTATCTGCGTCACCAGGGTTGGTGAACCTGAGTGTGAGTCCCAAGATTACTGCAGAGTGTGGCAAACCAGTTACACTCAACTGCAACGCATCCTCATCTCAGCGTGGACTATCAATCAAACACATGGAGTGGTCCCAAGACAAAGCAACGTTATGTTCTGTAAACACTGAAGGAGAAATCACACACCACAGAGACTCTTTAAGTGACTTCCATTGTGAGTATGAATACGGACGACTGTCCCTCATCTTTCAAAAAATGCAGCCTCTGAAGAGCGGAAACTCAAAGCCCTACAGGTGCAAACAACACTCCAACCAAGGAACAGCCCATGGATATACAAGAGTGGAGTTACAAGGTCAGAGTCCACAGTTATTCTTAGATAGACAGACAGACTAGAAACAATAATATTTATTTGCATTATTTCTAATATTACTGTCATGAATATATATACTTAAAAAAAAAAACTTAAGTTCAGTCTTGAGCTCAAACAAATGTGTTGAATGCTGAATTAGGAATCTTGCACCTTGAGAAGCAGTGTTTTTCCTTCCTGTCTTTGTTTTCAAATATGTCCGAATAGTGTGAGACAGTTTGTGTATAACTTTTCCTCCATTCAAACAGGATACCTGCAAGTAGAAACAAAGAAAGTTGTCATGATGGAAGAATGATATCAGCGAAACTGATTTGTTGCAACTTTGCAACCCAAAAGTTGTCATTGTAAAACACAATAAGATGGATATACTCAAGCAACGTGCCTTAAAAATGTTGTTCAATGGGTAAAGCATGGTGGTTTTTTGATGGTATCATGTTAAGTGAGACCATTAAATGTCCCCAATGTTTTGTATGTCACCTTGATTTCAAAACTCTTCTCGTGCTTTTCCCCTCAGAGTGTTGTGGGAAAGTTGAAGCTGCTTTTACAAGTTCCGGCCCCACCTGCACCTTCCACCACGTCTGCCCAGACGGAGATGTGGACTGGTTTCACGGCTCCCACAACCTCTCAGATGAGTCTCTTAAAATCTCCACTTATAAAAGTGTGAATAGACAGGGTGAGCTGACTATCCAAAGTTACCTGGGGCGGAACGGCTCAAATGTGCCCTACAACTGTTCCTTGAAGAGCACCATATCTGGTAGATACATTGCAAGTGCTTTGGTTCTGAATCGTGCAGCAGTCCCGACCAGGAGTAGAGCCAAAGCATGGGGACCTGCATACTCGGAAAGGAATGGAGTCAGATCACAGGAAATTATGAGGAAAATTGTCTGTGTTTTAATCGCTCTTGCTATCACACTGAAATAATGGATTTGTCAAAGTAAATTTACATCATGAAGTGTGATCGGACATCAGGGAGGAGCAATGATTATCATTGATGAGGAACAATAAGGTACTGAGGCATTTTTTCAAAAATCTGAGCTACAGCGTTCCAAGTTAAGTGACTCATATTGCACGGTCCAAAGGTTTATAATTCTTCCTTTTAGCACTTGGCTGAAGTGAACAAGAAAATTACAGATTGTTGAGAGATGATAACAAGGGAGCCGTTAATCATTACGCTGTATAAAATCCCTTTGTTGTTTTGAGAGTCATGGATGAGAGAACGAAGCATATTGGTTTTATTACACTCTCTGAGTATGAAAATGTGCAAAAACAAAATGTTAAAGAAGTTAATCTGGCTGCTGGTTCAGTTTAGTCTTCAGCTATAAACCTTCAAACCACAGATTATGTTCAGGTGTATGTATGTATTTAGAGTGAGAATACAAAAATATCTATGGACAGGTGTTTACATTAAAAAAAAAATTTTGAAAATCTTGAACAGAATACAACTCCTCTGTAAATGTCTTTACAAAAATACAGAAGCTTTTGAGTTTGAACAATCAAACAGGAAGACATAGACTGACAATGGAGCAGCAGCTCTGTCTATGGTTTGTGGATGGATGCTGCCCTCTGCTGAGCGAGTAGAATAGTGATCCGTGATACAAGTAACTTCTGGACAGTAGGCTGTCCACATCTACATCTAATGGTATATAACCATGCAATCAGCTTTCAGTTTGGTTTTGATTTTATCTTCTGAGATGAGAATGGAGGGGAAAGTCTTGTGGTGCTCACAGATGTAAAATATTAACAGTTGACGCTTTATAGGAACTATTTTTATGTAGAAAGTAGTTCCCATGACAACTGTCTACGGTGAGGTTTGTGGATTATCCAGAGAGATGTGGACATGTTGTGGAGATGGGGAAATATAATTATTCAGTGCTCCGATAACAACACAAAAAGTTCCATTCAGTTTTTTTCAGGTAGTTTCAGAAATCTGAGAGACCAAGATAAACAACATACAAACTGCATGGCCACATATCACTAGAGGCAAGTGGTATTGGGTGGACAAACCCTTTCAGATGGATACACTGACTAAAGTATATATGAACAGACAACTAAAGATCATGTGTGGGCAAAAGTCAGAGTATATCTTATTGTTTTCATCAGCCCAACAGTCAGCATGAATTAGAGGACAGATAGAAATAATTTTACTCTTTAGCTTTCTCTCAGTCTCTCACCACTCAAACCTTTTTAGGTACTGTATATGGTACTTTAAAGCCAGAGGAAGTACCCAGCTCCAAGGCCAAAACCTTTTTAACGGCTCAGTGCACCTTCCTCAAACAGACATTTGAGAGCCTTTTAAAGTCAGAACGACTCCCTGCTAATGGTGTCGCTAAATCAGTGCCATGCACGTGAAGGTTGAGCTTTTAGCAAGACAGTGCTGTGGCTGAAGTCCTGTGGGTAAACCAATTCAAGGTCACCTTGACTACTACAGAATGCATGGATGCATCCAGACACAGACCTGACAGGCACAAACACAAAGAGTCATGTTTACATCATTTCAGAGGACATAACATTAACTTGAAGAGACTGTAATTATTACTACTGCTTTTCCCACCCGAACCTTTACAAGTCTTTATCCTTATATGTAAGGGTTTAAAGCTGGGTCCCCATAATCTGACATCTAATTAGATTTATGTACCCGTAACATCAATGCATACACGTACACCAGTCCAGATATGCTTGCTAAAAAAAATTTAATGTTTGTGATGTCTTTAATTTGTTTTGGCTGGAATAAAAAAAAAAAAAAAATTGAAAATCATTGCTCCTGACTGACATCTTGTAAATGTCACTACTGACTATAAAAATGATATATAGTCTGTTTACACTGTACAAATATTTAGCAGGGCAAAATAAATGCAATTTACACAAATGGTCAAAAAGTAATGCCTTTAAAGTCTGATTGACCATGATAAAAACAATCTTTTTAAATTAGTCTTTAATTCATATTCGGAGCAATCATAATAATGTGCTCCATACCCTTGTATTTGTTTCCTGTTGAATGTCATACAACAGAAGTCTGAATAAATTACAATGAGTTGTTTTTTTTGTTTTTTTTAAGCAAGAAATTAAATCACTAAGTCATGGCTTTCTGGAAATGGTACAAACAAAAACAAACATGCAGGAGAAGGTCTGCAGGAAATCCGCTGTGGCTTTTTAACACATTGAAAATCTGTTTTATTACTGTTTTTATATTTGGGATTTTTCAGGAATTTTATCGAACAATGTGGACAAATTATTTTTGCTTAAATACTACTGTAATTTATTTTTAAATGGGAAATAAAGATTGAAATTTATTATAAAAATATGATTTCTGGTTGTTTTCTCCAAGGCAATAACAAACTGGAGGTTTGCAGCTTGGATTGTACCTCATTTATGTTGCTTTGGTCTAAAGTGGTTGCCAAATAAATAAATACAGACATCTGTGTATCCTGAAAAATACAATTTGCAAAAATATCATTATTTAAAACTTAAAAGACAAAGCTGAAGTTTGCACAGCACTCCTGGAGTTGTACTTCATCAAATTTCCATCCATGCTGAGTTTTTTTGGCTTTGCCCCAAGCCAACCTACGCCAGTAGTCCTTGAAGTACAAATTAAAATGAAAACAGCTGCTTCTGCTGTGATGGGATCAAAAGCTCCATGATATATATATATGAATGTTGCACATCAGAGTGCATTGGTTTTTAGTTATTACTGTTTCAACAAACAGCATCAGTGTCTCTACAGTTGTAGCATCCACTTGTAACCACAAGGTGGACCAAGTTACACACTTAACAGCTGTCTTCTGGACAAATATTGATTCCGGACTCATATTCGGATATTGAAGCTTATCCACTAGGTTCAAAAAGTCCAAGATGTCTTGATTCACTTAGTCCAAGTAAACTCAGACAACCTTTTCAGTGATTGACAGTTTGCTGAGTTAAAGGTGAACTATAGGTTAGGGTACAATAAAACAGACAAACCTTTAAATTTATAGCTGTATTTCTTCTGTTTCTCCATTCATGTTTTTTTATTTTTGTTATTTCTTGTTTCTGTTGCAGAAATATAAGGTATGCTGGTGTTGTAACTGAACAGCAGGAGTTTCTTTGCTACCTCAACACATTGACCCTGTTTCTTCCAGGGATCCTGCTGCCTTGTTACATCATTTGTCAATGTTTGAAGTTTGCTTCTCCTGCACCTCATCTGGGCAAAGTACACGGCAGAGGGTTTTCGGTTTATTCACCGAGATGTGCGAGTGTATACAGGGGCTTAGGGTCATGTTCCCATGGTAACTGACAAGTGTCTCACTGTGTGCCCTGCTTCATGTGTGTTTATGTGTTTTTGTGTGTCTGTCTGACCAATTAGCCCAGTAGGCTGTTATCTGCTCCAAAGGGAGGTTTACATTATCACCCTGACAGCGTTGTCAGGTGGTCGTTGGTCAGGTGAGTGGCCTCAACTAGCTCCATACACAAGAACAGAAGAAGGGACGAGGTGGATGGATCAAAAGAAACAAGATAAGAAGCTGACTGACCGACAAACAGTGAGACAGGATGGATAGATGGGGTTGACAAGGAGAACAGGGACAGAGGGATGGAAAGAGGAGATAAAAGACAGATTATGTCAACAAACAGCTGAGATTCATGGGAAACACTGATAGGCCTGTTACCTAACATTACGGTAAAGGGGAGTTGGCTTGGGATTAATTGCCCCAAGAGCCAAAGTACACATTGCTCAGTGATGTTGTTCACAGCTGTGGCACAGTTGTGTTTTAGTTCTTCATTTACAGCACTCTTTAAATCATGTATTCATTGCAAAGCATTGCATGCTGCACACACTGCACACATATTGGATGAAATATACCACTGTGTTTTAAATCAACAACAAAGATCAATACTTGTTTACAGCCTGCAACACTGTATGTTTCCTCTCAGTTCAGCACAACAGATTATTTGCTTAAGTAAAAGCAGCTATTCCACACTATAAAAACTCCATTATAAGTAAATATCCTTAAAGAGTCTCATGTCACTGAATGGCCTGTCAGTGTCATAATATTTAATTAATAGCTAATGATGCAAGGATATGCAAGCAATACTTAAAAGAAGCTATAATTGATGTCTGGAAGAGCCACTGAGTACTGTGGTGCGACATGATACTGGACCCAGTTCATTATTTTTGGGACACAAGTGAAACGCATTTTGGGGTTTCAGGCAACAGAAGACTGACCAGCAAAAAAGGGAGCAGTGAGAGGCTGAAACTTTTAACTCAATGAAATGAGGGCAAAACGTGACTGGTAACTACGCAGTGTTTTCTGTGATGGTAACAGATCTGTTCGGTGGTGGCCAAGAAGCATTCACTTCTGTAGATATCTGAGGAAAAGCTTGTTTTGGTACTCTTTAGGATCCCTCTTATCCAAGTCCCTGGCCTCCAGGATTACAGTTAACAATCAAAAGCCTGTTGCTTGGCACAGTGTCAAGTGTACTGTAGGAGAAAGTGCCAGTTGATCCCAATATTTCCCATGGGAGATGGTGGAGACAGTCAACAGAGCTAAAAGAGATTTACATTCAAATAGGTGGCCAGAAAAGTCAAAATTGACACAAGTAGAAGTAGGAGACCAGTTGCTGGAGTTGTAAAAGTGAAATGTTGTCCCATTCTTGTCTTACATAGAATTTCAGCTTCTCAACAGTTCTGGGTCTCTCTGTCGTATTTTTCATTTCATGATGCAACAAATGTTTTCAATGGGTGACAGGTCTAGACTGCAGGCAGGCCAGTTTATCACACAGACTCTTCTAATATGGAGCCAGGCTGTTGTAATAAGTGCAGAATGCGGGTTGGAATTGTTTTGCTGAAAAAAGCACAAAAAAAAAAAAAGTAGTTGTCTGGATGGCAGCAAATAATACTCTGAAACCTGTATTTATCGTTCAGCATTAACGGTACCTTCCCAGATGTGCAAACCACCCATGACGTACACTAATTCACCCCTTACCTTCATGGATGCTGACTTTTGAACTGTGCGTTGATAACAAGCTGGATGGTTTTGTATCCACTCATGTTACTGACTGGTTGCCAATTAATCTAATAAGTTGTAAGATGTTCCCCGAAGTCATTTTTTTTCATCTTTAGACAACTTTTCCATTCTTTTGTTGCCCCTGTCCCAACTTTTTTGAAATATATTGCTGGCATGCATCAATATTTGTGATGCATTCATATGTAATCATTACCTTTACAGAGTAGTTGAATGAAATTGATCAATGTACTGCTTTTTATATTGTTGAGTAGTTCTATGCATTGTATCATTCTTAGGGCAGTTGAAATAAATGTATTTTGGTTGTAAATTTACTGCAATGAACATTTCTCCCTCAAATTTTGTTCAGTACAAGTAAAAAGGTACAGCTCCTGAGTAACTGTATTCGGTTAATTTCCTTTACTGAAAGCAGCAACATGCTTTTACAATCTAATTCTTCTAAACGGTAATTGTAGGTCACAATTACACATAAAGCAGTGATGGCTCGAACGTCTGTGTACATTCTGTAAAATATCTCAGGCGACAGCACAGGAGTTGTAATGAAACAGTTCATCCCTCCTCTGCACCGTGGATAATGTATATAGCGTGTATAGCAGATCAAAGTGAATAAATGACTAATTTAGTTAAGTTAGTAGAGGTAAAGCTAATTCATTTTGTGCCATTCAGTGTGGATGCAGACTCCTGTATCGCTTTATGTAAAGCTGTTGCTTTGAATAGATCAACATGAATAACTCAGCAGGAAAATTGAGCTTTGCCTTAGCCGCTTTCACATCCAGGGTAAGGTGTATTGAATGTGAAGAGTACAGCTGGAGAAATGTGTTGAAAGGTATGAATAAGATCAATATACACTCTTAAAGCTGCGTGCCAGCGATGATTCTCCAGGTATTCAGCAGTCACAGAACAAAGACTGCAATGTGAATGAAAGATGAATGTCTTCATGTTAAGACACACTGCCTGTAGAAAGCCTCTCAACAATCAGTGTGTGAAGTGCCGTGATGGGATACCCAAATATTACAGCTATAGTGCTGAGATGCTTCAATACACAGTCTGTAAACTCTGAAAATGGAACTGTTACATAAAATTCAGCCATCATTGACTGTATTATTTACACCTGTGATTTTCCTACTGTCACTCAATGTTGAACAGATTAATCCATTGAGGGGTACTAGTGCAGAAATAATCTTTGCAGTCTCATTAACCCTTTCTATCAAATATATTTATGATAGTTTAAATGTGCATTGCACAACTCACTCTCATTTCAGCCTAATTGTGCTTTGGTTCCATGGCAGAATCCCATCGTGTCAGTTTGGTAAAGTGGTTACGTGTATAAAAACCTATTCAACAGGAATATATAACTGGAAAAGCACAGGTGTAATTAATACCATTATGCATTTTATTTAAGAGTTCAGTACTGTTGCTGCGTTCAAATGGAACACGTCAGATCGTGGTTACGGCATGGGAAGTCGTGAGCCGCGTATGCTTGGTGTTCAAGTGGTTAAGTTGTAAAATCACCATTGCTAGGCAACGGCAACATTGATGGCATCAAACAGCCACAGAGGCTAACAATTAAGCAAGTTAACATAATGCAGGAAATGCAACGGCACAGAGGGAAAAGATGGAAAGATCAACATTTTTTCCCCAGACATAGGCTATTATCTAAGTTATGAAGACAAACATGACTAGAATGACAATATATTAGCTTAACATCCAACGAAAAATTAACTTGCATGGCCTTTGCATTTTCTGTAAATGTCAGCAAACACTTCAAAACTGGTGAACTCGAGGCTTATAGAAAAATGTTCTACTCCAAATGCTAATATAATACAATATGTATATAAATTATAATAGCATGTTTCTTTAGTTAGTGTATGAAAAAACACACTTTACCGTTTTGTGCAAAAAATAAAGCCAGAGATGCACGTTCACATCAGTCAAGATGTTCCTTAGGAAATGACCACTTACACTTCACTTCACAGGGAAAGCAGAATCCTGAATCCAAAGACTTATCTAAGATCCTTTTCTGGCTGTCACAAGAACACCATTCATCCTCATCGTCAGTCATTTGGCTCACTAAACCTCCGCTGCAGGTTGGAGCAGCTTTGCTGAGATTTAAGTGTGGTTACCTAATCTAGCTGAGCAAGACTCAATTTACATCTCACATTAACATGCAGCATAAAGTTATGGAAAGAGTAACACAAGCTTATTTAAGAGGAAAGGTGATAATTAGTGAGCAACAGTATGGTTTTATGCCAGGAGCACTACAAATGCAATGTAGTGTTGTGAATGTTGATAGAGAAATATAGAGAAAGTCAACACATAAATGTGTAACCACATGCCAAGAGAGGAGCTGTGGTGTAAAGTCAGGAGTAGCAACAAAGTAGAGTGTCGAAACTCGGATCAAAAAAGGTCATCATCTGTTCAGATTCCAGTTCAGCATTATTGCCATTACAATCATTCGCATCTCTTAGCAGGCAGGATTTAATCAATGAAATATACGAAACACGGTTCCGACTTAAACATTTGGGTATTTTTGTATCATTCATGTGGGTGCCGGCACATAGAGGGGTAAAAGGAAACGAAAGAGCAGATAAATTAGCAAAGCAAGCTTTAGAATGTCAGCACAAGACAGACATTATTCAGCAAAGCAGAAGTTAAATCAATAATCAAAAGAAATATTATTAAGGAATGGCAGCACAGTTGGGACTCAGGAGACACAGGAAGACATCTTTATGCTGTTCAGAAAGAAGTTGGCAAAGGGAGGACATCCAGAAGAAGCACCACAGAAGAAAACATATTAGCCAGACTGAGGAACAATGCAACTAATAAATAAACACCCAACAGGACTATGTGAGTTCTGCAAAATAGCAGAATCTGTAGATCATATCAATTGTTATTGCCAGGAATTCACATTAGAGTGAGACAGGTTGAAGAGGAAGCTGGCAGTTGAGTAAATAAATCTAAAAGATGCATTAACCTTGGGGGCAGGAAATGTACTACAATACTTGAAAGAAACAGGATTGAGTAAACAAATTTAGGTCACCGAATTGATACAGCTCCTTTTTTTGGTCTTTTTTTGTTGTTGTAAAGGGATAGGTTACTCTGGTCCACACTCCAATACAGTAGGTAATGCACCTTTCACTGGATGCCATCCGCCATAAAACTTAAAAGAAGAAAAAGATGTGCCAGTTCATTGTAGTCCATGTGCTTTTTGATCTCCTTGCGAGTTTCTGCATGTTTACCAGAGGAGGACCCACTCCTCTGGTATTTTTGCTTGTTTTACACCTTTTACCTCGTAAAGATAATTACCAATTACTTGAGGTACATCATTACCTTTATTATTTTTTTGAAACATCTTGCTACGATAAAGACGTTTTTGAGCATTCAGTAACAACAATTGCTTGTTAAGTTTGTTTATGTCGGAATAGGCAGCAGAAAGACTAAGACAGAGTGTGTGAGCTTTTAATTAAAAGCCTTCTTTTGACAACAAACAAAACTGAGTCTACAAGGCCTCTTTATTTGGAATATCCTTGAAGACGGAGGTTGGCCTTGAGCAGTCATTTGTTTTTAATCAAGACTTATTGTCAAGAAGATGAATTGCAGTCCATGTGAAGGAGGGTACTGACAGTTTCCGGTTTCCCTGTTCATATAACTGCATCTTGAAACAAAACCACTAAGATAGGATGTGGTATGGCTGAAAATAAGTGCAAGGGCAGGAATACAGAATAGAAAACAAGTGTCTCAGAAAATAATGGCCTGCTTTCATCTACTGAGGGATAAGTATGAAAATGGAGAGACAGCAGGGTAGGGCATCGTTTACATGATATCTTCCTTGAAAACTTCAACATCATAGAACAAAATTCTGTTTGTATGGGCTCTGTTATTGTCTGCTCCACCAAAAGAAAACTGATCTATTTTTTTAGACCAAAGACCAAATAAGTGCCGATTTTATAGACTGATGAGATATTGTTGAACCAAATGCAAACAAACTAGTAATACAAAATTGCCTTTGTGTTTTCCAGGATAATCTATCTATATATATATATATATATATATATATATATAGATAGATAACTGAGCCATTCTGAGAAATACAGAATCAATATCTGAACATATGTTGGTGTAATTGCGTATAAATATATGAAACCAAGCTAACAAATGACTCGTGTCTTGTCATATATATCAATAACATGATCAGGTTGGAGGAGGTGGGTTGCAAGAGAACAGACTGAACTCGACTTAAATCAAGCCCCATTGAATCATTAAAAGATCAATAAAGCCTCATATAGCCCACTTGTTACATAACATGCCATCTCTGAAGGATTGCGAAACCTTCCCGGTTTTGCCTGAATGGGCTGTTGATTAGCTCATGTCAAAAAGTCACATCTGTGTATGTAGATCACCTTCTTACATATGTTACTCTTCAGTACTGAGAAAAAAAAGGAGGTTTTCTTGGTATTTTGTGCTTGTTCTCAGCATCACGCTTCAATCTACAGATTACATCCCCCACCATTCATTCTCTGCTTGAGCACAGGGGTCAATGCACCAGAGGCAACATTGGTGTCTGATGAGCTGAGGATAAAGCCCAACCCCAGATGGTCTTCATTACGAAGAGACCGTAACTACTTTACATGTTCCAGTGCTTCAGTTTCCCTCCATTGTTTGTGACAAACTGGTCAATCCCCACTGAACATCTTCACTTATTCTAGTAATTGCTTGAAAGCTTGGGGGAGCCTGCCTCAATTTCTTTGTATTAATAAGGAGATTGCCATATCCATTTGATCTGAGTGCTGTATACTTGTGTTTTCAAAGTACAGCAGATTACTTTGAAGTGAGCGAGGGCGTAGGAGGAAGGAGAGGTGGAATTGTTTGGAGAGTCTAGTGTGGTTCCCAATTATGGTGAAAAACTGCAGGTCTCTCTTTGAACAGTGAACCTTAAATGGAGGTGGCTTACTCTTCAAAGGGGATCACAGTCCCTAAGATGACAGGGCCAATTCAAAGGCTATTCTAAAATGATGGCATACATCAAATTATATTATGATATGAAAAAACTTCTTAAGACTTTCTGTGAACTTTATTTTCACTTCCCATCTGCTGGTAGTTGACACATTTTATGGGGTGCAAGTTGAAGTGGAAGAAAACACTGAGCGGTCATTCCATCGTGGAAGCTACAAGATCAAAGAAAATGAGGTTGGCCTGGGCACAAGTCACTGAGAAAACATTCAGCCAGTCAGAGGGGAGGGTTATGATATCAACGTGCCTTTAACACAGGACATTTCAAACATTAATTATTTCTAATCTGATTAAATGCATTGAGAATTGTGTTCAGATTAGTTTTTGACTTGTGACATGCCAGTTGTTTTTTTTTTTTTTTTTTTTAATATATAACAGTTTAACATTCAAAGATTTTTAACATGTTATAGGTGAATCTTACAAAAAACAATTGAAGAAATTTGTTTTGAAATACTAATGAACAGAATTTATTTTAGAGAGTTTAACTAAATTGCTTAATTTCTAGAATTCTTAAAAGTCACACTGCAGGAAAGCAGCACACGTGGTAATTAAATGGAGATCCTAAACAGTGATACAGCACATGATTATACAAATGACACACCACGCTCCCAGAAAAGTTTTCTTTGGTCCCTGAGAAATCACACACACATTTCGTGTTCCCGCACTGCTCTGCTCTGGACGAGTCAACATATGATGCAAAAGACACTGGGACGAGAGCAAAGACCGCACGCCAGACAAAATGACCTTTGTAAACTCATGCAGAAGGCAAACACACGCTGTGCATGCATACACATGCAGGCATATTCAAGCATGCAAGTAGACAGATTCACGTTCAGGGACACACACATACACAGAAAACCCCCACACAAACAAATATTCACAATGCCACTGGGCATAATGTCTTTGTTGACAATAGCAGGAGAAAATGTGTCTCTGAAGAGTCTTTTCATGATCAACAAACAATCTGATTTCATAAAATATTTCCTATTTTTTGACAAATGTTTGCAATGTTCTGTGTTTCACAGATGCACGCACGCACGCACGCACACACACACACACACACACACACACACACACACACACACACACACACACACACACACACACACACACACACACCAGAAACATTCATACATGAAATAAACAATAGAACTCACGTTCCTTTTGTTTATTCATAGATACCCCCCACCCACACACCCAAACACACACACACACAGAATGCAAATACAAGTATGTATTCGTAGCAGTCAGATGTTTTATGTACCAAATCTGCCAAAGCACATTCTCGCACTGCATCAGTTGGCCAGGGAATTCTCCAGACGTAGCTGGACGTGACACAAAATACGTCCACCCCGAGTTGTTTTTTTAAGCTAAATCTCCACATGAAACTGTAGGTCATTGAGCAGAGTGATGCATTTGGATCGCAGTCAGATCTTGTGACAGTTCATGAGTCACAGTTTCACATTCAACACATGCAGCATCTCTTCAGCCAAAACTCTATTCATTTAATTCACACCGAAGAATTTTACATATTTATCAGCAATTTTCAACATCAATGTGTAGAGCTGCAGCGTGGAAATCAATCAAACCGGAAATGAGAGGGAGCGACAAAATGTGTGGACACAACACAACAACAATTTAATTTCATATCCAACAGATGAGTTACAGTTTGCTTAAAAACACACATTTCTTCAGATAAACCTCAAGTTTCCAGTTTGTATTACACCAAAGCGTAAAGTAAAGCTAAAAAAGGACCTTAAATAAACTTAAAAGGTTTTGTAGAGACTGCTCTTGTTACACGTGATCAATGCACAGTATTGTGACGTGCATGTGACACAGGGAAGCTGTAATCTCCAAGAAAATGAGCTAAAAAATGTGTTACTTAATCAAAATCATCACGTGAATTACATATATGTTTGTGAACAGTAGTCCAGGTGCGTCTGCAATGTTTTATGAACCTGAATCTTGAGCAGAGAGCACACATCAAAGTTTCTGATAAATTATTGGGCAACAGAAAGAAGTAGCAGAGAGCCAAATCTGGTGAGTAGGAGTGGTGGGGAGTGACGATTGTGTTGTTGTGGGTGAGAAACTTGTGCATTTTCAATGCGTTGTGAGCGGGAATATTGTCATGTTGGAGAACCCAAGTGGGGGTTCCCCTGGGGGATGAGTTAATGGCGCACACCTCGTTTTGCTTGATGTGCCTTTTTTTCAGTTTAGGGCAGAGATGTTCTGCCCCTCGAAAATGTGAATGTCTCTCAAAACACCTCTCCAGGCATGAATGGCGCATGTACTGTATAAAGAAACATTTTATTCTGCAATCACATTTTAAGATTGTTAATTCATGTGTTCTTATCGGTAAACATTAGATGAAAACAAGACAAAATTATTATGTATTATCCTTGGTCTGTGAATTTAACCTTTGCTTAAACAGGAGCTATAGTTAAAAGTCATGGCTGCATAAAGAGGCAAGTAGGCAGAGAATTTTTTTTTTTTTCCGTGTAACCCTGCTGAACAACAAACAGCCGGCAGAGTAAACGAGGCTGACAAGTTAAGGAGCCCGCTACGTTATTATGACCTCTCTCAAAAGAGAAATTTCTGAAGCACGATCAATACGCCCTTCTTCTCTGCAGAAGCCCTGCAGAGCTTTCCAGATGGGTTAAAACCTAAGAACTATAGGTCATCATCTCACACACATGCAGACTAACACAGACACACACACACAAAACTGATGAAGGGATGCTGCTGTCTTCACTGTTTATGTTTTTTCTTGGAAACCCAGTCACAAGAGGTTTTTCTGTTTGTTTGACATTTGATATTTATGGTTGATTGATGTTTTAGAACATGCAGAGTGATGGTGAAACGGGGTGTGTGGGTGTTTAGGCTTTTTTTTTTTTTTTTTTAAATATATATATATATTTTAGTTCTAGTTGATCCAATTCTTTCTCTTTGGCCACACTTTCCTTAAAATATTTCATTTCAAACTTGTATTTTAAAAAACCTTTCTGTAAGACTACTGGCAAAAAAGCATAAATATGGTTGGATGTAAATCTCATGCATGTTCTCATGGGAACATGCATACGGGCGCACAGCAAGCCTACGCACTATTTTGTGGCCCGATGCAACACAAAAAACACGCATCACAGCTGGACGCACTTCTCAGGGAATCTTGTATAAAAAAGAAAGAGACAGTTGATTTTATTCCCCCACGTAAGGACAGATATCACTGTCTAATGTTTAAATCCAAAGTGAAAACACAACAACAAGACAACACTGTCAGCTAATTATAATAATAAAAAGAGTAAAAACATATAGCATATACTGTAGGCATCAAATAACTGCGCCACGTGTCCCATGATTCCAGCGCAGCTCCAGGAAATGACCCAGTAAAGTGAAAGCAGCAGACGGATGCCATACTTTTCCCTTTGTAGATTTATTTTACTTTTTCTTCATGTGTTCTTTACTGGTATGAGCATTTCAGAAGATGACCCAGGGCAATGATGGGAGACAAGTCAATCATGCTTAACTGAAGTCACTGTGACAGATATTTAGATTTACTTTGACGCCTTCTCTTTCCTGAGTCTCAAAGCTAGTAAACTGGCAGGATGGCAGGTCACAAAACCTTTGAGAAGGGGCTTTCAAATACAATTTTTTTTAACATGAACACTTGTATGTGTAAATTTAGACAAATTACGGTACATAAACAAGACTGCGACTATTACACTAGCAATGGCAATGGTAACGTGCGGTTATCTTAGCATGTGTGTAGTAAGTAACAGACTCTACATGACTAAAATTACAATGTATTGGTTTACCATCCAACAAAAAATTAACATCATCAAACACGTCACAAGCCATGAAGTCAAGGCTTATTGAAAATTTCGAGTTTCGACATCTTGAATAACAGAAGAGGGGGCCGTTCATATGGACTCTTCTCGTGTACACGATAAATATGACCCCATTTGAATTCAACAATACTCCCTGTCAGCCACTGTGTTTTTGCCGAATTGTAAAGAAAAATAAAAGAAAGGAATTAAATAAGGGGTTTTAATTTTACATTTAAGATACATAAATTGAAACTAAGCAATTTTATCTACATGGGCTGCCCAGTTGAGTAGAGGCTATGTATTGCTGTTGCTCACTGACACAGATGAGATTTACTCCGGCATAAACAGGGAAAATGCGTTTTAAAATTAAAATGTGTTGGTATGGGTGTAGCGTAGGTATTGAAATGTGGTAGTCTTTTTTTTCCATAAAATCAAAGCTCGGTCTGAGGTATGAGGATATGTTGGTCCCACAGAAAGCGCTAAAATTCTCATATGTCATTGAGGGAGTCATGAAAAAAATAGACCTAGTCTTTTGTTTCACTATGAGGATGTGTTGTCCTTACTGCATTCTGAATGGTATGTGAGTGGTGGTGATGTTCCTCCCTGATACTATTACCGCAATATCCAGAGCACACTATCCTCTGACTCTGGCCAGGTGTGCCGTGCTTCCCTTCATTATCCAATTTGTCAGTTAAGTAAGCTTGTATAGCGTTTCCATAGCAACTGATACATCTAACAGGTGTCAGCTTGTGGAAAATGGTGAGAGAAAGATAGAGATTGATGCAGGTGGAAGAGTGCCAAAAATAAGCATGGCAGCACTGATTACTGCCAAGAGGTTAAAATGCAAAAAAGAAATATGCAAAAGAAACAGATGTACACGTGCAGTTAATACAAAGACACGGCTGTAACACGCAGAATATAGCTGTTGAAACTCATTAGTATGAGGAAGCATCAGAGAAATTGTATTTTTGCTGATGAAACATATTATATCAATGTTTTTGTCATTTTTATGCCACTTTTTGTGATAACTCAACCTCCAGAAAGGTGTGTTGATCTATAGCCACAAAATGCTCCTTGGTAAAAGGGTGTGACTGTTGTTTGTCCAATATGTCCCCCTCCGGAGTGTCCAACTCCCGTCGCAGCAGCTGGTGGAGGATTTCCAGATGCCAGGGCTTACACACAGTTTCATCATACTCTTAGTGCTTGGGAAAACTGTGATTAGACAGGAGCCAGGAAACAAGATGAGGCAGGATGTTTTCCAGTCCTTTTATTTTTGTTATTTGACTGACAGCAGTGGTACCGTTACACAATGCTTCAACCCAGTTTATTGTATAAAGCTGTGATTTTCAATACAGATGCGTTCATTAATCCATGGGGCTTGTGTAAAACTGTAAACAGAGTACAGCCCTCCTCCACATCATCAACCAAGCCGAGAGTTGTGGCAGCATAGAGGAGACGTGTGATGATTATGTTTGCTTATGAACCTGTGAAACCTGCAGTTCCCATTTTAGTGGAGGCGAGATGTGATGTGTGTGGTAATTTGCACATTAGCATCAAAATGTGCTCGTGCTGTGCTCCTTATCTGAGTGGCTGTCCTTTCCCCTCAGCACGCCTGCCTCTCTCATAATGTCTGCTCTGGATGCTGGTCTAAGTCACATGGGTTCTTCAGTATGCAGAACAAACTTTGACCCATTTATAGAACTTTGTTTATTGTATTCACGAGTTTGTAATCAAAAGCAATCAGTGCTAACAAATTAGTGTATTAAATTAAAATATATAAACATGCAGTAGCTGAAGTAGTGATTGATTGAACTCAAGTTATCTGTGTGTCTCAGGAGCTGCTGTCAAAAGCAAAACTGTGAGTGTGTTAGATGCAGAATGCATCTGTGGGGACATGGACAACAGATGACAGTATGCTGTATTTATTCATATACATTTGCATTTTGAATTCAATGGGTAATTTTGAAAACAGACTTTTTTTCAGCTTTAGCATTATTGAAAAATCAGTATCTAATACATTACTGCTACATATGCTACTTGAATTACAGCCACAATATCAAGCCAGTTAACTCTGGAGGGTGCTTAAGTGTGCTGCAGAGGGTTTTCATTTTCAACCAAAGCTGATGTTGCACCAGACTCCTCATCTTCAACAATCCCCCAGATATTCTTTACATTAATACAACAGCTCATCACACTGACTTAATCAATAAGTCATCCTATAACTGCAAGTGAAGGGGTTTTTGTTGCATTAGTTTAAAGTTGGTACAGTAGTTCAAGGGGTTTGTGTGTGTAGGTAGGTAGGTTCATAGGTCTGTGTGTATAGTCTATACCACTGAGAAAACTGGGTCTGTTTCTAACCCAAGACTCTGAGTGGGTTGGAGTCGTGAGAACCTCACCAAGACCACTGGGTCACTCCAAAATGGGATGGTCTCAAAATCTCATTTAGCCTCCTAAATCTTCTTTTGTCTCTTAGCCGGACATACAGTACACACTAACACCCAGACTTTCACAAGATCATTGTTTACATGATCATTCCTCTTTTTGTCCCCTATAATTTGACCTTCATGAGAATAGTTCAGTGATTGAAATGGTCACCACAGCTCAGTATATCCAGACTTATACTGTACTCTGGTTATGGTTGCAGATTTGTGTATCATATAAAAAAAAGAGTGGACTATTTGCCTTGGTGGAGGTCTACACACACTGAGTGCAACTCTAGTTTATATCTGGTATGACTATAGAAAAAAATAGAAAGTAAGAATAGCCTATAACATTGGAGTACAGTAGCAAAATTATATATATGTATGTAACTCTTCTTGTGTCTCTCACTGATCATACTTCATCTAATATTAATAATGCTAATCATGTTAACCAATTGTTCTGTTTAGTGTCATTCAGACTTGTTATTTGCTATAAGTGTTTCTTAAATGTTCTCAGTATAAGTAACATTCAACTTGTTCTGTGTAAACATGCATCTTGAAGTTCATCTAACGTTAATATGATTTATAACAGTAAGCCATCAACTATGAAGTCTAAGTTAGACAAATAATTTTTTCACAGAAAATATTCATTCATAATTACCAGAAAGTTCCATATATGGCGTTTTCAGACAAAACACTTCTAAGGTCTTTCTTGAGGGGAACTACTGCTCCAGAGAGTTTACCCCAGAACTAAATAGGTTCTAAGGCCTTTGATGTTTGCTTTCGCTCCGCTAATAGGAACTGTGAAATGATACACTACTGCCGGAGCAACGCTCTGCCACTTATTTCTCCAATTGAGGAAATACAGTTTTTAGTTCACTTGATCCGGTTAAAATTAATGTCGGCTACATATTTAACCTGTTTGAAGATCCAAAGTGTGTTTCATTCAAGAGAACCAATAAAAACAGTTGGATCAGTCGAATTTCTCATAATTACATTTGAGATGTAGGCTATTACCTGAGTCACTTGAAGCCTTGTTAGGATCTGCTATTATTTGCGTTGTCAGTTTTACATTACGGGCCAATAAAAAGCCAACGCTTCCTGTATTTTTAAAATTAAAATCCCTATAGGCTTTTACAAGACAGAAACCCACCATAAAAAGGCTTTTATTGTGAAACATTTGCAGAGATGTGTTGTGCTTGAAGTCAGATGATCACACTTTACATGAAAAAGCCACAACAACCTCTATGCTTCAAACAGCATCACACCTCTGTAGCAGCACATACACGGAGGGATTTCTGATATTTATCTTTTTTTTAATTCAAAGTCACGCTGTATTTCCCCCAATGTGTCCAGACTTAATAAAGCCTGAACATTTGTTGTTGGCCCATTTCTCAGTGGTGTGTGCCTTTCTTTTGCTCTTTTAAAAGGTTTCGTTGGTTTACTGTTGGTAGCGGTCTTACTGTGTTTTAAACCGGGCAGTTGTCTGTGCTCCTGTGTGTGTCACGACAGTTCCTATTGTAATGGGGGAGGGTTACAAAACAGAGTTATAGGAACGAAAAAGGTTCGAAGTTCCCCGGGGCAGAGACACAAAAACGGAGGAAGCACTGTTCTTAGAACCGTGAAATAGTTCCTCCGGTCCAAAAACACCTATTGAAGGATATTGCTAAAAATGATTTCTCCATTGAATTGTTAAGGGAACTATCACATCTGTTTCTCATACATCAACCCTGAGGAAACAAATGCAATGAAATCCATGAATGGCTGCATGAAGGAGTAGAAAAATCTCTGAAAATGTCATGGAAACAGATCACTGCTCAGTGGGGCTCATTATCTGCCATAGTGAGGAGATAGGGAAGGAGGTAGGGGGGGGTTGGTTTCAATAATGTGAATGTTGAAAGGGTGAATGGAGCGAGGGGGAAAAGATGGAGAAAGTTAAGAAAGCAGATAGTGGGAAGGAGGGAGGGAGGAAGGGAGAGTGTGTGATCAATATTCCCTCTGCATCACTGCTCACAGACCAGGACAATGATAAGATGCTGCACACTGTAGAAATGTGGAGGTTATAATGTTTCATACACGGGAGGAATTCATACGGTATGTAATAGATACAGAAGCCTTTCTTGTCACAGACATTGTGACCCTCAGATCTGTCCTATGGAGATTTGAGGGATCCAGCAGTGGCAGGATGAATAGCTTCATCTCTTACAGAAAGAGTCTTATTGATGGGAAAGCCACTGGAATATTGATTTAGCTGCCTACAGTGCAGTGTGCTCTGGGCTGTGAAAAGCAAAAACATTGCAATGTGATAATAATTCAACTTTCATCACGTGATATGCTCATTCTCCTCACCCTGCAGATGGTACTTTAAATTGCATCATTAGAAATGCAACATGGTATACAGTGCCCTCTGAAAGTACATTAACAGTAGGTTTGATGTTCATGTTACCAGAAACTTTAAGTGTCAAATACTGAGGACTGAGTTTTTTTCTGTCTTGTTATTTTCATTTCCTGTTTTAGTTTGGTTACTTACCCTCTACTCTAGTTTCAGGTGTTTTGACTCACCTACCTCCTGATTGTTTCCACCTGTGTCCAATTGTCTTCTAGCCCTCTTGTGTATAAATGTGTGTTTCTGACAGTCTGTGCCAGTTTGTCATTTGAGATTTTAGTTTCAGGAGCAGGACCAGACCTTAAATAGTCCCCTTCCAGACATTCGTCTGTAAACATCTGTCCATCCCGCACACCTGTCTGTTCTCATTTTCATCCTCCACCCGTTTACCTTAAACTCACTGTGCAAAATCAGCGTTCCACATTGTCTTGTTTTCACCGCACATGCCTTCAAAATCTCTTTGATTTTGTATTTTTTTGATGCAACTTTTGATGCAACACTCATCTCAGCTTCTAAAATGACCTGAGACTGATATTTTATTTTTTGACACAGATTGCAACCGCGTCTTTACACGCAATGAACTGGAAAAGATTGTTATCAAACAGGCATCTTTGGATGTTAGCCACAATAACTTTTAAAGGTGATGCCAGGATCTGTCAGGTCTTCTGCCTCATAGTGTCCAAATGTTATATAATGCATTAAAACATTTCTTAAAAGTTTCATAAAACTGAAACTGCTTAAGGTGATGTGACTTGAATATATATATATATATAAGTTGGGTCTGAAAACTACAAGTTTAAAAATGTAAACTAGAATTACTGCCTCGCAGAATAAAGGGGAGTCTGATATTGTTTGACAGTGACTGATCGTAAGAGGACTTTGAAACTAGCTGGATTCTTTGTAGTGACCTGTTACATTACATTTACATTATACAGTACATTATAAATGACATCAGTTTAATTCTACATTTACCCACAATATCACCACATCCTACATGAATTAGATTCACTATTATTTACCCTTGGAATAACATTTCTCATTTTCTGGAGACCTTTGGAAGGCTATATAAATCTAATTAATGTAGCAGGTTTTGTGAGTTTCCATCCCCTCATGAGAATCACCTACATTTCCAGCAAAAAACCCTATTTCCATTCCACACAGAGACAGAAAAAGGCAATTCCACAGCCAGCACAAAAGCAGGTGGAGAAGCCATTCCTCTTAAAAAGAGTTAGTGCTGCCATTAGTCTGTGAAGTTCCACATGCACTTGATTGCTTCTTTTTGCCTTTTGGGCCAACTGAGGGACTGGTGCCTGCATGGTAATATGTTGGGGGCATTTAGTCAATCACAGAGGTACCACAGATAAGCTTTTCATCACAGTCTGAGTTCAGGTGACAGGATTGAAACAGTACAGTGTAATTCACCTCTCTGTGTCACAGGAATGTCTGGTTTGCACTGAGAGCGCCCTTAGTCTGATCAGCGCCTGCCTAACAATGCACCTCAAAAGGCCCTAATTTGCTTGGAGAAGGAGCACCGAGGCCAGGATTGAGCTGTCAACTCATTGTCTGCTGCTTTCCTTCCCATCTCTGTGAAGGGTTTATGGTATAATGTATGAGACAGTTGGAGCATTATTGTACATGATGAGAGAGACAAGACAGATGCGAAATGAGAAAAGGCAGAAGGATAAATGGGAGGACGAGGAAAGAGCACTTAATCGGGATTAAGGGGGGACCAGGTGTGTGCTAGTCTGTGTGATAACACACAGAAGCTGATTTCCTGTGATATTTAGCTTCCTCTACCGTGTGTGGAGACTCACTCCCTTCTCATCCTGTGGGGGGTTTTCAGGATATCATGAGGATCCATAATCTTCCAGTCAGTGAGGTGTAAAGAGGACCTGCGGCGTGGCTTGTCGTCAGGGACAACATCATGCTCTGTTGAGGCTGATGGGAGGCTTACTGTGGTAAAACATCTGAAGCAGGCATCGCTTTTATGTAACATCGAGCTTTCACTTTAATCTTCTCTGCACCTAAACCCCCCAAAACCGGAATTCACCGAGACTACTGTCAGAATTGTTACCATTTTCTAAGCACAGGTCTAACGATAGTTTCAGTGAATTACCACATAACAGTGTGGTTCATATCTTACATTGATTTAGTGGTGTGAACACAATATAGAATTTCATATTTTGTATTGTAAAATATTTAGTGAATTTCTTAAATTTATACAGCAGTTGAACAAAGTATTTGCAGCTCCCAGCTATTTGTGGCAAAACAAGTATGACAACAGGGTTCCTACAGGGTTCCTAAGAAGCTTATACTGTTGATCATACATACTAACCCTAAGTTGGAACTGGAACATAGAAACACACAATCACAGATACACAACTTCATAAAGAAATGTATTCCGTCAAAACAACATAGTGTAAATACAAACATAACCCCCCAAAATATCTGCCATTACTGTCAAAACAGTCTTCTGTTACAAGAATAAATTCAGTTTTAAATCGGTGAGATCATAATTTATGACATCTGAGGGTAATTTGCTTGTATTGTTTGCTTGTGATATCAATAAAAGCTGAAAGAATGTGAAAGGTTTAGAAAGATGTATTTTTTACTAAATGCAGATCGTTTTTCCTTACATCCCTTTAAGACCTTCTGCATCCTAATATAATAACTTTCATATAATTTCAAATATTCTTAATGAAATGAGCACACTCAACATCATTTTCTTTCCAGATGGTTTATCAGTGCACTCTGGACTGGTCCTTCAACAAATGAGGGAAAAAAGGGGAATGTGCAGAGACTGTGGAGCCAATTTGCAAATCTGTGTCGGATAAAAGTTAATAAAATGCATTTATGCATAAGCCAAATGGATATACATGATAAGACAAAACTAAACAATACATCTGAAACTGTAAAATGAACCATTGAATTTTAGAGAAATGTACCCACGCTGAGAGAAGCAGATCAAACTCATTTCATTGCAAACAAAGCCTCTTATCTTACAGATTTCTTCTGTCAGTCTTCACCAATCATCGAGCAGAGTCTGTTATTTGGGAAAGAACACATCAAAGTATTTAGCACAAACGTCAGCATCACATTCTCATCAGCATTCATTACTAAGATTACAGCAGAGCTCTTTAGCCTCCATACTTCCAAAAGGTCCCATCTGGCCCACTTTGCATCTTCCCAAATCTCCTCTGTGCGCCTGCGGCTCATGCATGCATCTGCTGATAAGGCGGCCGTTACTTTCTGGCTTGCTCAGTTCTGTATGGTACCAGCTTATCCATTTGATTTGTAGACATGAGGCGGAAAACAATCTGATTAGTTAGTACTGAGTCCTTTCAAAATAAAACATGCAGATAAACATTTTTGTAACAGATTGCAGCCTTTACAGTGACAATTTTACCTTATCTTACCTAAGTAACGTACTTACTGTAACCTAAACCATCTTTTCCTAAACCTAAACAAGTAGGCCTAGTTGGTGCCCAAAGGGAGCATGATTTACACTGTACACTGCTATGATTGGTTGCTTCACTGTCAATCAACTGATCCCTAACGTTAATCACAAGGGACAACCAACAGTGGTGTTTGTGAACTGCCGTTATTGCTGACGTTATCATCTTTCTAGTTCAGAGAGGTTTGGAGCCAGAAGTCACCATATTTGGATGAGCTCAGGGGAAGCAAGCAGTTGGTCTGCCTTGATCTAATTGGGAACCCGAGGACACTACGCCCCGCCCACCAATAGTGGAAATCCCATAGTTTAAATGTCCTAATATTTAATCAATGAAGGGATTGTTTTTAGATAAACTGCCAGAGAACTAATAGGAAGGAGTGACTTTAGCGAATGACACCATAATTACTCTAAAATAATAGTTTTTGTCTTTGTATTTCATGAGACAAGTTGAATGAGAGACTTTAGAGGCGGAGGCTTTTTGAAACCAACCCCTAGTGGCCCACAGCAGTATTACAGTTGAAGGCACTTCTGCATCTGCCTCATTATCAGACTTGGAAGCTACGCCCACTTTTATATACAGTCTCTAATTCTTAATCCTAACCCTAATCTTAACCCACCCACATCAAACCAATCAGTCGCAGGCAGAGCATCCCTCCTGCTAATCCATTGAGCACTAACCCAACATTGATCATGTGTTTATTATTGTTACCATGACAACAAAGGTCTGGTACATCTGTCCCTGCCAGCTACTCCCCAGCAGTCTTATACATCATTAAACACAGCCTCCTGAAGCTACCAGTAAATTGAATGTGCCCCGTTATATTTGAGACGGATGTGCTATGATAACCATCTATTCAATAGTCTGAAAACAGTCAAACTATGTGTGAAAGAAATATATTTTTCTTCCGGAAAGAAATAGCTTGACACGCTTTATTTTTTTCTGTATGGACAGTGAAGAGGAGGGAATCAGATATGATACACTCTTTTCTAAGTCCTCACATCTCCATTCCTCTCCAAAGGCTTTACATAAATCCACTTGGCTGAAGTGGAGTGAAGCCATCGGCTTTAGAAATGACACAAGTCCAAACCACGAAGTAGAACACTAATAATGTGATCAACATGACATCCTCAAATTTCACTAATGAAATGTTTACAGAATGAGCAGAATAATAAGCAGAGCTCATCCTTTGCCTCAAGCACAAACAGTAGCGTTAACACCCCTCTGGCTGATTCTCAACTGTGTGTTTCATCAAAACAGAAATGGTTTTAACAGACCATTACTAATGTTGTTGACCTCTTTGGATAACAATGACTCCCACAGGGCAGGAGCTTCTTCTTCTACTTGATCTTCTGCAGCTTCTACTGCAGATACAAATTCAAAATTTTTAAGACATGGCCTCAAAACATGAGAAAACAATTGAGATTATGAGTTTAGTCGTGTCAGTTGAACCCTTTGTTTTTCAAGACAGCAACAAAAATGAAAGAATATTGTTACTGTATTATTCAGTTTGGTTTAAAGGAGTTATTAGTTTGACGAGTCATTATCTCTGTGATAAAATATTCTGTTATGCACCAACTTTGTCAAAATACAAGTTGAAGAAATTATGAAATGATAAACATCCTCTGTATGATGACACTAGTGCATCATTTAAAAATTATTGCATGTGTTACTGATAAACTCTGTAAAGAAAGACTCTTTGGGTTACTTGGGGACAGCAGAAACATGCTATAAACACAACACTGACATATTTGCTTTTTGTGTGTCAAAATTGAAAGAAAACCAGCAGACAGAGCAATAACATCAGTCTTTTGCTGTTTATTTTCTTTAAGGAATGTCTGTCATTTTGCCTTTTAGTTCCATTTTGCTCTCCCCCAAGTCCTGAGGAAAATAATGTTACCTGCTGTGAGAGAAAATTGCCAGTCAGTAAGACAACACACATTTGAAATGGATATTACAGCAGCAGAACATACAGGTAAAGTTTGACTTTCACCCATGAAATTGATTGCTTTACTCTAGAAAGTTACAAAGGAAGAAGGCATGCTGGGAAATGCTAATTTAAATGTCTCTGATCTCAATCCCCGTCTTTTGTGATGTTATGTGTATGGGGCATTTGAAGCAAGGAGAGATGCCAAAGTAAAATATTTGCACCAGGGCCGATCACAATTATGTTATGCTGCTGGATGGGGAATATGTTAGATGACATGTGAAGCCTGTCACATGATACAGAGCAGCTCGAGTTGACTGGCTGAGCTAACTTGCAAGCAATGCTTAATTTGTGGGCTGTAAAACCAAAACAAAGAGCTGAAAGATGGTATAAAGGTAAAACATTTTTTTAATATAATTCAGAATAGACAGCAGGACAAATTACATAGTAAAGCTATGCATATAATGATTTGAATGCAGGTAATGATCTGATGGAGTCAGATTAAACAGATTAACAGTTAAATCATTATAGAATAACCAAGAAAATCAGAGAAATACACTTAACATTTTTGGCTCATGCTGCCCGTCTTCTTTTGCCTGGGAATGTCATCAGGCAGAGAGATGAAGACAGACTTAAGTTTAGACTTTGGCGAGCTGACAGTTACACAACCAAATGTGACTTGTTAGCACATTAATGGCCAGCAGGCGATTTCCCTCTGCCGCATCCAACAGCTTACCTGTCAGCAACGCTATGAAATGGAAGGGGGACTACTACAAGATGAAAACGCCACTCATCCCATGCACACACATAGAGTATGTGTACACAGACACACAACACGGTCTCGGCCCGCTTTCTATCAGATGAAAAAAAAAAGTTAATTCTAAGAGGCCAAATACATTTTAGTGGACAAAAACTATTAATATCAACGTTAATTTGTTCAATATTTGATTATGAGTATTGACAAGACAACGCATGGCTTGAGTACACCCTATTGACCCAGTTCTGTCTCTGTGGAAACACCTGAGCAGCCGACAATCCATCAGGAGCACAGAGAGAAATAAAAAAAAACTCCTCTTCCTGATTTTTTTAATGTTGGTAATAAATAGTTGTTCTTACGAATCCAAGAAGCATATCTCTTTTCAAGTTTCTATTTTAAGTAAGACTGAATACTTTGCTCATTACAAAGTTTATTTGAGCAGCCACATCGTAACTAAGTTGATGTTCCTCCTAGTTTGCAGTAATGTTTGGATAAACTAATGGAATCTGTCACCACATAAAATTTTAGGGAAAATATGATACATTCTTTCGAGGAAAAAAAATAGTAAACATCCGGTTTTCTGAAAAAAATCCATTATAGTGGTGATGCAACTCTTTCACTGACAGTGCCATGCAGTCATTGCTGTGAGGGAAGCAATCCTCTATGATCACAGATACTTTACACAGTTGTGTATCTTGCTGTTCACATTTCCACTGAAAATACAAACAACTCTTTCTTTAAGTTTTACTGAAGGCACTGGAAAAAATGTAGATGGTCATGAATTAGTGTAAGAGAAGCAAATAAAATAAATTATAGGAAACACAAAACAAACCAGTGAATAAGGCAAAAAACGAAAAGAGCTATCAAAATAACCCCGGAAAATATTGAATATGAGACAATGAAAAAAATTCATGGAAAATTTATTTTCTGTCTATTCCATAAACAACCGACTCTATGACATTTTCTGGTTAAAAAAAAAAAAAAAAGAACAAGGATACTTATCCCCCTTAACCATCACAACTAAATGCCTAACTTTACCACTTACCTAAACCCGAACTTAAACCAATTTCATACCGTAACCCTTAAATGAAGTCCTAACCCTCAAAAAGCGGACTCTACCCTTGAGGACTTAAATTTGTGCCTAGTGACACGTCCCCATATGTACAGTGGTGTGAAAAAGTGTTTGCCTCCTTTCTGATTTCCAATTTTTTTGCATGTCAGTCACACTTAAATGTTTCAGATCATCAAACAAATTTAAATATTAGTCAAAGATAACACAAGTAAACACAAAATGCAGTTTTTAAGGGAGAAAAAAAAATCCAAACCCACATGGCCCTGTGTGAAAAAGTGTTTGCCCCCTCCTGTTAAAACATAACTTAACTGTGGTTTATCACACCTGAGTTCAATTTCTCTAGCCACACCTAGGCCTGATTAATGCCACACCTGTTCTCAATCAAGAAATCACTTAAATAGGACCTGCCTGACAAAGTGAAGTAGACCAAAAGATCCTCAAAAGATAGACATCATGCCGAGATCCAAAGAAATTCAGGAACAAATGAGAAAGAAAGTAATTGAGATCTATCAGTCTGGAAAAGGTTCTAAAGCCATTTCTAAAGCTTTGGGACTCCAGAGAACCACAGTGAGCGCCATTATCCACAAATGGAGAAAACACGGAACAGTGGTGAACCTTCCCAGGAGTGGCCAGCCGACCAAAATTACCCCAAGAGTGCAGCGACGACTCATCCGAGAGGTCACAAAAGACCCCACAACAACATCCAAAGAACTGCAGGCCTCACTTGCCTCAGTTAAGGTCAGTGTTCACGACTCCACCATAAGAAAGAGACTGGACAAAAATGGCCTGCATGGCAGAGTTCCAAGACGAAAACCACCGCTGAGCAAAAAGAACATTAAGGCTCGTCTCATTTTTGCCAGAAAACATCTTGATGATCCCCAAGACTTTTGGGAAAATACTCTGTGGACTGACGAGACAGAAGCTGAACTTTTTGGAAGGTGTGTGTCCCATTACATCTGGCGTAAAAGTAACACCGCATTTCAGAAAAAGAACATCATACCAACAGTAAAATATGATGGTGGTAGTGTGATGGTCTGGGGCTGTTTTGCTGCTTCAGGACCTGGAAGACTTGCTGTGATAAATGGAACCATGAATTCTACCGTCTACCAAAAACTCCTGAAGGAGAATGTCCGGCCATCTGTTCGTGACCTCAAGCTGAAGCCAACTTGGGTTCTGCAGCAGGACAATGATCCAAAACACACCAGCAAGTCCACCTCTGAATGGCTGAAGAAAATCAAAATGAAGACTTTGGAGTGGCCTAGTCAAAGTCCTGACCTGAATCCTATTGAGATGCTGTGGCATGACCTTAAAAAGGAGGTTCGTCCTGGAAAACCCTCCAATGTGGCTGAATTACAACAACTCTGCAAAGATGAGTCGGCCAAAATTCCTCCACAGCGCTGTAAAAGACTCATTGCAAGTTATCGCAAACGCTTGATTGCAGTTGTTGCTGCTAAGGGTGGCCCAACCAGTTATTAGGTTTAGGGGGCAAACACTTTTTTACACGGGGCCATGTGGGTTTGGATTTTTTTTTTCTCCCATAATAATAAAAACCTTCATTTAAAAACTGCATTTTGTGTTTACTTGTTTTATCTTTGACTAATATTTAAATTTGTTTGATGATCTGAAACATTTAAGTGTGACAGATGCAAAAAAAAAAAAAAGAAATCAGGAAGGGGGCAAACACTTTTTCACACCACTGTATATAGATACACACACACACACACACACACACACACACACACACACATTATATTGGTCTGTCACATGCTGAGATGAGAGGTAGCGTAACAAAAAACGTGTCGTGGAGCTCCTCATTAGCGCTGATTAAAATTAGCTATTCACAGCTCTCACCGTGCTCATTTATGATTATTAGTTAATGTATTGTTATTATTTCTGTCTTATAATGAGCTTGGTTAAATATCTTTGCCGACCATGCAGAGGCAGCTCAGTGTATCTGAGAGTCCTGCTGAGTGTGGCTCATGAGCACAGCAAGGGCCAAGGAGCTAAATGAAGGACAGCGAGACAGACCGGGGAAAGTGAACACTCTGACTCATACAATGAGCATGAAATACAAGCCTGCGAGCCACAAGACGACGTATTTTTTGAGGAAGTTGTCATCTCCAATATTCTTACTTACACTGAAATGTGTAAGCGGAGTTGACACCTCATACATAAAGAACAAGAGAAAGGCTTCTTATAATATCTCAAATTCTGTGGTATCAACAGAATTATTTATCAAAGCTTAACCATGACTCATCTGGGTTGTCTGGTTCTACAAGGGGATTTAAAAAAAAATGCAGCTTTTACTTATGATGAAGAAAACGGCACAAAATATTAACAAGCAAAAAATATGATGGAAAATAACTTTTTCCGAGACTGAAACTTAAAAATGGATAAGTTTGTGGAAAATATAGGAAAGTTTGCAAAGCACAGTACAACTTTATTTGTCCAATAGTGCATTAATGTGTTCATCACTTTAATGTGTTTGCTAAAATACGTTGACCTGATTTGAATTACTTTTGATAAAAATTACATCATAGTTTATCAGTCAATGTAGAGTAGAAGTTTAATGTATTAAAATTGTACTGAAGAACAGCGCTCGAGTAAACGCACTGATTAAAACAAGCTTGTCCACCTCTGGTACCATTAAAGGTGGCACCTGCAAGTCTGTATTTATATCTGACATATGACATGGTTAGAAATGATGTTAGCCTCGCAGCTCATAGCAATTCTCTATCTCAGGAGGTTCACAAACTTTTCAGACAATGCACCATGTATCTGATCAAATTTCCTGAGTGTCACATCCCACTGCAGATACCGACGATGTCCGACTGCGTCAAGCTCATGCTAGCGTTATGTCAAGCTTGACGTGGCTAAGCTCAGATACATTTTATTTCTTAAACATTTTAAATGATTTCCAACTCATTTTAAAGATCGTTGTCATGAGATTTGTAAATTTAGCAACTCTTGTCTGTAATGAAGCAACATTAAATGACCTTTTTTTTTTTTTTTACTTGGGCCATTTGGGGTGCAATTGTTCAGCCTTTCAGCAAGGCTTGAGTACCACCAGGTGGAGCCTCGCGTACCAGCCGTGGTAAACGTACCACAGTTTGGGAATCACTGCTTTACTTTATCAAGCATCACCATAGTGCACTGATACTGCGGTCATGAACGATGGTCACGTCACAAGTTGATCTAATCACATCAACAGCCAAAATTGCTTTGGGGTCATTGTTTAGATCATGCTGTCAAAGAAGTGCAAGTAACAAGTCAACACATTGAAATATAATTACATACAAACAGGACATATGATTGCACTTGGCATGAGGTGATACAACGTTGAGTCATTTTGTCTCTGTCATCACAAGTTGACTGACAGTGATGAAAGGCAGAGAGGGAGAAAAAGACTTTGATGTTCTCTTCTCCCACGTCAATCCAGAAAAATGGGTCACTGAATAACTTGGACTAGTCGGACAGGTGGTAGTAAGCTTGATGGATTACAGTCCACGTACCCACTCAGGATGGATGGAGGGTTGGATACATGGGTGGATAGTGGGTGGCTGTTTGTGTAGTCTGAACAGATGTGCTGCTTGTGTGACACCGCTGTTGCAGAAGTTAAGCCGTGAAGATCACATCTTCCTTCGGTTTACACCTTGTGATGCCTATCATCATGAAAAATAAGTCAAAATATTGCTTCCATGCACTTCTATTGGACCAACATTTTAAAATACTGAAACATGTCACTCATTCAAACAGAGCAATAAACATCAAAACTGAAATGCCAAATAAGAGGTAAGTAATGTGGAGAGAAACAGTTGTAGTGATGACTCATAGTTGATGACCTCACTGTAAATAAAAAGTAATATCCACTGTAAAGACAAAGCAACATTATGCCTTAGAGATGTCTCGATCATTGACTACCCAAAGTGGCAATTAAACGGCAATCACACAAATTTAACACTATAATAGTGTAATACAATGAACTCTAATGAGTCACCTCATCATGCCTCCATAATAGGATGCGAAAAATGAAGCTGCAATTAATATGTGGAAAATGGAGGGCTCCACATGACTCATCCATTTTTTGGGTTTCTGGGTCAGAGCTTCAGAATCACATATACATGATATTAACTTATCTACTTGAGGGAGGAAATATGTGGGTCACTCATAATACTGTTAGTTTGCTAAGGCAAAATTATGGCCAGTCTGAAAATGTTTATCATGAAGTGAGTGAAGAAGTGTTCACATTTCAAATTACTTAAAAAAAAAAATAAAAAAAAAAGAAGATTTAAATCAAACACATTAGAATCTCCAGTTACATATGCAGGAATTTGCATATGTGTATTTCAAGTTTCGTAGCTTGATCAACATCAGCACCCGAGATCAGCACGCTTGTGTCAGCAGGTCTGGGCATGGACATGACCAGAGGACACATACAGAATTTCGTCAAACTCTGCAAATCAGCAAGAGAGACCCATAAAATGCTTCAGGAAGCCTATGGCAACGAAGCAATGAGCCTAGAGAGGTGTTTTGAGTGACAATGGTGTTTCCGAGGGGCTGAGCATCATTGTCCAAAATCAAAAAGGTGAATCGGGTCAGGAGATCAACCGGCTGGGTTTTCTTCAACATTTGTAGGGTTGTGTACTCTGAATTCTTCCCCCAGAGTCAGACTATCAACACTATTACAGTTCTACAGTGATGTTCTGGGGCATCTGAGGGAAAGTATTCAGTGTAAATGATCTGAACTGTGGTGCAATGGCACTAGGGTTCTCGAACATGAAAATGCTCCTGCTCACTATGTGGGCAAACAAGTCTCTTGCTCGCTACAGCACAGTTGTTGCTCTGTTCCACCCCTAAACTTTGATGTAGGCTCAAGTTTTAGGTGCATGGTGAAATATCAGATATGCCCGCACCAGTGTGTAACTACAGACTGTAAATAAAAGTGGATGTGAAAAATGTGATCAATGCAGAAGTGCCTTAAACTGCAGTACCACTGAGGGCCGTTAGGGTTGGTTCCACAGAAGGCTCTCAATCCATTGGCTACCATACAACTTCTCTTAGAAAGTTATTGTATAATTTGCTAAAGTTACTTCTTATTAGTTTTTTGGCAGGGTATCTAAAAATAGTCCTGTCATTAATTTGATATTTGGCTTTAAAAAGCAGCATTTTTGACGCTGTGTTTGTTTGATTGACAGGTCAGTGGTGCAGTCAGGTTTCTGCTATCGGTGGGCCAGTGTAGTGTCCTCGTGTAGTGTCCTCGTGTAGTGTCCTCGTGTTTCCAATCAGATTCACGGCTTCTCCCCGGCTCATCCAAATATGGTCACTGGCAAGATGGCAAAAATATTTAGGATGACCAAAATACTGTACTCAAGGCTTCAGAACCTTTGTTTAACCCGGGTGTTGAAACTTTTGAATATTTACCAAAGTTAGCTTGCTAACGAACTAGCCCAGCTATCTATCTCGCAACACCACTTTGTACCACAAGATGATGTAGTGAGCCACTGTAACGCCAAGAGTTCCCTCAGTCCAACATGTAAGGGAAAAAAGGAAACACAACAATGGCTGACACTCTTGGCAAAACAGAAGCAGAATTAGAGTTCACATTTGCATTGCTTCTCACTGTTGGAGACAGCTCTTGGCGAGTAAAGGAAGTTTTGGGTAAGTAAATAGCTGTTAATGCTCGTAGGGGTTACGTAGCGACAACTTGACAGGTGCCTAATAGTATAACGTATGGTGTGTTCCGAGAATCAGGCATGTGGGGACAAATCCTAATGGACTACCAGATTTGCGTTGACTGTAAATAACAAATCCCTGAAGTTTCTTTTTTAACAGTCCTCTGTGTTGGTTATTCACGGTGAACATGAGAACATGAAGCAATTGACAGGCAGATTGTGTCAGGTAAATTATTGTGACACAAAGTCGGGGTCTCAGGTACAACAAAAGCAACTGTTTATTCGAACAAATCCATTTGGGATCACAAGCATCACTTCAATAAAGCTCTGCTGAGTAGTGAACAACAATCTGTAGACTCTGTGTCTTTTCTATGCCTTCTCCTCTCCGCCCGCCCTCGGGTGAAAACTGCGCTTCTGCTTACCTTCATGTGAGCCAAAACACCTTCAGAAGGGGGAGATACTCCCCGAGACAGTCTGGGATTCTTTACGATGAGTCGGTCACCGTACCCAGCACATCCAAGTGGTGAAGGGGTAGTGAGAGATTGTTGTCAGTACACAGAGTTCTTTTGTCTAAGGTCTCTTACCACACATAGAAAATGGTAAATACATTGAAGAGAGGGATTTTTCTCCATCAGGTGTTCTAGCTGATGAACTCAGGCCTGAATTTTCGTTACACAGTACACCTCCATAACTTCACTGCAATATTAATATGTTTAGTTTGCCGATACGCAGTTAAGAGGAGTTACACTAGCTGCATGTTAGGAGTTCAATTACCTAACAGTCTGAAGTTTGGCCAAAAAACAAAACAAAAGGGGGAGTCGGGACAAACAAGGCCGTCAGACCCGGAGCTTCCCCCCTAAACTAACCAAGACCGATGAACTAAACTAACAAAAACTGAAAACAGGAAGACTAGACCTGGATTTTCCAAAGGAAAAAAAAAACACCAGTGGGCAGAGCCATCCACTTATCACAGATCAGAAACACCTGAAGACAGAGAGAGTGAAAAAAGCACAGGCAGGGATTTTTCATAATGCTGAATTTTTTTGCACTTCAACAATGACGTAAACATAATAAAACATGCACAGATTTAACATGAAATCACAAATCTTCATGATTTTGCCACAGTGATGTTTTATATGAGCCAAATATCAAGGTGCCTGACCAATATATGCCTATGTGCCTGTGTGCAAAGTCACACATGATGTACATTTTCATTTAAAAAAAATATAATACCAGGGAGTCATTTAACCTCAGACTTGTTGTATAAAGCATGACGGGTGGGAAAATGCCTCCAAGCACAGTCTGAGAAGAACAACTCGTTTGCACTGCTATACTTTGAAACAAATGAAAAAAATATAGAAATATGCTACTCTTAGTGGCTCATTAGCTGTATGCCAGTGAGCCCCAAGCTTCTCGACATTCACTTCATTTTCTTATTAAATATGTATGACAATGTCCAGGAAGCATCAATACAAATTCACATTTAGAGGCATTCACTGAATAGTTAGAGCAATAAGTGAGAAATGTGTAAAAGTCATCACGGTACTGTGTTGGTATATAAACAATTCCTTCTTCCCTCCACCAACCATTCACTTTGAAAATTTAAAAGACAACGACTCACTCTCCATCAAGTTAAGTGAAACTTCTTCTCGCTTACACACACAGCAGCAAATTACTAATCAGCTTGTCCTTCAATAATGCAATTATCCAGAGTGATAATGGCTGAAGGGATGTGCTGTCATGGTCCTTTTCAGAGTCTTATCTCCATTAACTAAGTCAGATATCTATACCAAAATTTTATTTCAATTTGACTGATAACACTACGTCCTCCGTCTCTCCTGTTGAACTCCATATGAGCCTCACACGATTTAGCACAGGCTGTAAAAATGAACCCAATGTATCTGTATCATTTACAGTTAAAATATGAATTTCTTCAGTGTCTGAATCTGTGTAACTTAACTGTCCTTGTCATGTGTGTCATGTGAGCCTGCTGGGTGGATTTGGCACTGGTTGCCTGTCCTCTGTCAAACCACAAAACCATGACAGACTTTCAGATTAAGAGGTACATTTAAGATTAATCATCTCCAGCTATAAAGGAGCTGTGACTAAGTTTGCCCCTATACAGAATAAAGAAAAAAAAATAAGACTGAACATGCATATACACACAAACACACTCATGTGTACAGTTTATCTAGGCAGCATGAACAAATGAAATCCGATTTTAAAATATTTTTAAAATTTGTACATCTTTTTTTTTCACATCTTTATTTCCATCTTGTGAAATCTTAGACCCTTGGAATTGTCACTGTGATGAATCCGACAGGATGTGGCATGACTGTTCACCCAGCTGTCACACTGTTGAGTCCTGTGCAAGCTGACAGGCCATCTGACTGCTTCTGACTCACACATGGACACATGCATGTACTCTCACACTGAGTGGGATAAAAAAAAATAATTTTTAAACTGAAACCCAGGGCAATCAAGAAGCTCTTTGTCTCTGATAATAACAGGAAATTATTAAGGTCAGACAATCTGAACTTTATGTGGACTAAATCCAAGACTAAAGTTATGTGTACAATAAGGCTGAAATGTGCCCACAGATTTACATTGCCAGATTTATAAAGGGCCATGGAGCCTAATTTCTTTGATGTTGGTATGTTGCGAATTTGATTTCACATTTATTTTAAGAACTTGTGATGTTTGTTAAATGTGTTAAATCTTCCTGCTCACATAGGTGTTCTGACTTTAATTCTCTGACTGCCCCACTCTTTAAGAAAAATAACACTTTCCCCTTTCACATGTCTTCCTGGGTGTTTCTTTTCCTGTTTTCTGGAGTGATATTTGTCAGATCCAATTTTTATTTGTTTACCAATTTCACTAACAAAATGTATGTTTTGATAATGGTCTGATAGAAGATAAATTGTATTAATATTTCTGCAAAAGTAGAACTGAGGATCATGTGGCTCTAAATGAGGAAAAATGTATTCCACCTGGGTCATAGTGGCACTAATTGCAGAGACCCTCTCTAATTGGCCACACATTGCATGTGACAGGGTATAAAAGGCTTTGTAAGACAGCAAGCTGGTTGATTCAAAATGGAGAAGGGCAATGTTTTGTGTTTTTGTGGCTTGTGTGAATGCATTTTTCTGAAAAAAAAGGGACACTCAGTCCAACCTTTCCATGTTACCAACTGTACTCAAGTACAACACAGTGTATACCATGGTTGTGTTGTTAATCTTAGTCATTGTGTAGTTTTGTGCACATGCACAGGCCTGTTGTTCACTCACATAGTTTACCACAGACTGTATATGAACACCTCTGCTTTACTAGTCTGTCAAAAGTCTGGCCAGGAAAATCATAATGGCATGATTATCTAACAGCAAAGCGGGCATTTTACACCAGCAGAGGATGAACTGAGTTTCAAAAGGCTCTTTCCTGATTTAGTATTGCAATCCATAATATCAGCAGAGGGGTTGGTAAAGAGAAACCCACAAGGACTACGATGATGAAAATATGTAAAGTCTCAAATCAGACTCAATAGTCAGAGCTCTTCTGCCTCCGGAGCAGACGTCGCATTTACGCTGTTTTTGAAGCAATTACTGGATCGATTAAAAAAAATTACAAAACGTTTGTACTCATAAACCTCCATATTCTCATAGAAATGCAACTTATGTCTTTCTGTAATTTTCACACTTGGCAAAGTCATCCGGTAGGCCGAGCTGGACCCCCTGGCGGGCCGGATCCGACCCGCTGGCCGTATGTTTGACACCCCTGGTCTAAAATAAGAAATGAGATCCACGCATTCTCACCAAATTTCAATAAATGTCCCAGTGTACATTGTTTGCAACAATTATTGATTAATATTAATATTATTTTTTGAAAGCAATTGGAGTACTTTTCACTGCCATCCTGGGCTGCTGTGAAATGCTACACTTTCTCTGACATACACACACATACACACATGCACGCAGTAAACATACCACATGTTCCATTGTTCTCATTTTCAGAAACATCTTGATACTGAGTCACTGCATCAGACTGATTATAGAACAGGATATACTTTGAAAATGAGTCATAGGGTTGAGCTGCCTGCTTGAGTGGTTTCATTTACTTCCTGTTGACTCTCCATTCAGTGGGTTCATATTTGTGAGGATGAGAGATAACGTACCTAAATATTTGATCACGGGCCACTATTTGAGGTATTTATGTTTTGAACTGATGTAGGATGTGGCTTGCCGGATAAAGAGTGTATCGTTTTACTAAAATTCAATGAAGTTTTATTTGGCAGGAAGTTCTCGGTAGAAATAGGACCTGACAGCAGTTGCACCAAATAGTTTTAAATTTGAATATGGAGATGTATGTAACCCAATCAGCCTCTTCTCCAAACACTGCAAGTAGAAAAGTACCAAGTGATAGTTGTCTATAGATAAACGAGGTGAACAAGCATTTAAATTGATTAAAGGAATATTTCTCCAAAAATGCTTGATAATCCCATTTTCATCTCTTGTGAAAAAAACTACTCAACACTTAGAATTTATGGAAAAACACAAAACACTTGCAAGTCATTGACAAATAATTATAATCTCCTTCACGGGTGTTGGTTCCACACCATGTGAGTGTAGCGGAGGGAGGACGGGTGGGTTTGAGCTCCGCCCTTCATGAAACACACAACGATGAGAGAAATTCTCACACTGAGCAGAAAAGAAACAGGTGCTAATAAATTAGGTAAATAACATAAATGTAATATTTTTGGCTGGACCGCAACAGCAGAGCCTGAGCTATAAGGTGAATGTCTGTCACTGAGTTAGTGAGAGATCAAAGTTACATCACTGATCAGCTCATTTCAAATAAAAGCCTACAGAAAAAAGTATACAGATGGTGTTGAATTTAAGTTGTTGTGATACAAAATGTGTGTGTTGAGTACCAACTTGTTGTTTACATAAAAGAAGCTTATTCAGCTGGTTTGGATTGAGCTCAGCTATGTGAATAAATGTTATTAACATGAGTAGGTCTCGGACACTTTTATTTAGTCAAAGAAGCTCTCATTGGTAAAAAGGTTGGAGACCACTGCTATAAAGCACAACATGGAGACAGTCCTCAAACTATCTTAAGCTTAAAACAGAAAAGCTTTAGCTTTTATAGCGTACAGTTATAAAAAAAAAAAAGCATCATTTAACTGGTCAATTCAACATAATTTGATAACTTCAAGCCAATTATGGATTCTTCTCTCGTTGAACGAATGCTCAAATGCTCAACATAGCATACCAATAAGCAGACTAAAACCTTGCAGGAGGAGCATTGCTCTAATTTACAACCTGGGCCTCTGAATTTTGACCTCTGACCCAAGTTCATGTTTTAAAAGATTTTCACCTGTACAACATAGTTCTGAATTATAAGTCTTTAATGTGAGAGGAAAATGCTGAAGTAGTTCTCTCCACTGTATGAGCTATTTCACCTGCATGAGGATTGATCCACCTGCCTGTCAGGGTGCTTATTTCAGACACACCTGTCTACATATTCCATTTTACCCATAAAACACCTGTGCTGGTATGGCGTCGCTGGTTGTTCTCCATCTTTGTTACAGTGTTTGGACTAATTTATTGGCAGGGCAGCCAGAGCTCTGCATGTTGCCCCGTCAGTTCGAAAAAGACATATATTGTTCAAATAATTGAATCTTGTATTCCCATTTTTGTCCAAGTCCCCTTCCTTCACTACCAGAGAATCAGTCTTCTAAAATTGTAGTTTATGGAAAACCATACATAAAAATAATGCCTATGAGTCATTTTTTTTCCACGCTTTTTTTTTTTTTTTTTTTTTTTTCAGGCTTACATACCATATAGCCACATGTGCTGCTCACACTGAATACCAATTTGCATAACTTAGGGACATGAATTTTTCTTATTTTCTTGTTGATTCAGAGGATGCTACCATGTGACTGTGGTATGTATTAGTTATTATACCCAAGAGATGCATGTAATGCAGTTAGGGATGACGGAGGGCAAACGCAAGTGATGTTAGTTTTGAAGAGGTTTGACTGTAACAGCAGACGTCTTTCTCCTCTGTTTAGTGATTTAAAAAACCAAGCTGTTTGCAACACCTCTTTTACCAAAGCCTTCTCTTGGTTCGCTGGTTTTCTCTTGGCTTTGTCTTAATTCAAAGTCATGATGGAGTAAGCACATAACACGATCACGTAGTCTCCCCTGATGTGTTTGTCAGGAATGAGACAGGGTGGGACTTCTTTTTAATCTCTTTCACGGCCTAGTGTTTGATAACCATTATCTCAGCATATCTATCTGCACAATGACTAGGTGCTAAGCCAGACAGGTGATTCAACTGCTGACGTGTAGTATCCTGGCAGAGATCCTGCCAGTCCATCAATGAGAATTATACTACAATTGTACTATAGTACTTGTATACAAAGAGAATGCTAGATTGTCTGACATGATGATACAAAATATTTTTGTTTTCTCACCTATTTGGGCTTATGACTTTCCAAATGAAGCATCTCTCCTCAAAAATTTTAAAGGAAATAAATATGTACAATGATTCGTTTTTACTTAAGGAAGTCATGAAATAAATGGCACAGGCACAAAAGCCAGCTGTGCAACCATAAAGTTGGACCACAACCATAAAGGTGGTATAATTTCTACCATTAACATTTACTACTCACTATTTACTCGCCCACTGAACATGCACAGAGCCAATTTTCTTCAACAAGGCTATAATCTGAACGACCAATGCTGACAGACTGGAAAGGCAGTTTGGAATATGCCCAAGCACCACATCAATACATTATTACAGCTACAGAGAGAAGATTTCACAGTGTTGGCAGAAGGCTGTCATGACATGAATCAGGACTGGAAAATAACTCTCACCTAGTCTGTCGTATCTGCTCAGTCAAACCGTTCTCATTCCCACAGTGTCAAATCCTGACATTTTGTTTAAGCCATTGGCATCAGAGAGATATGGACAAGATGATCTTTGGCAGCAGCACTGTGACGAGCCGGGTTGAATAAGGCCATGTTGAGGGAGAGAGAAATATCATAGGGAGGAGGTCGGGATAAAGGTATTTATTTATTTTAACCTAAATCATTACCTTTTTCAAACCCTAACCAAGACGTTTTGATGCCTAAATAGTGACAAATTGCAACTGTGTCACTTTTAACCCCACCATGATATTTTATTAACCTGACCACATTGTTTTTGGTGCCGACACCTATAAGTCACCTTGTGCTTATCTCTGAGACACCAGCTGGCTGTGTCAAAATGGCAGTAATTGACGCCCTAGGATGACAATGGTTTGGCTCAGCATTACCACATTGCCAATCCCAAAAGGCAAAGTCTGCGGTTATTACATGAGCATCAATTATATTGTGTGATTGTGTAATCAAAACCAGAGAGCATAAGCATCAGACAGCCCTGTTGCCTGCCACCTGGCAGCTTGACTAACAACCAGAGCACAAAGGATGATATTCAGTATGTGTGGGAAATAGCATGGAGGTGTCCAGTTTTTCCTAAAGAATAAAGCAAAGACTATTTTATAGGTTCTTCTTTTGAACACAAAAGCCACAAAAAGACCAACAAAACAACAATGAATTATAGTTTATTCCCCTGACCAGTGGCCCCCACTCACCTGTGAGCCCCACTGTAAAATGTTCAATCAATTTTTACTAAATATAATTTCTACAGGAACAGCGTTGGGGACTGTTTTCATTAATGGGTTACACAGTTTTACTGCATGTGTGAGTATTTATGGCTGCAGGTCAGTGTATTGTACTGATTTACAGGAAACTGCAGTGCCCAGCTCGAAGAGACTTTTCCAGATATATTTTCTCAGTAGGAAAGAATTAGCCTGGTGCGAGCCAGAATCCAATTTCACTCCCTGAATATACAGTATGGGTCTGGGGATGCTCCATAGAGAATCCTTTGCATACGTTCGTTCCTACTGGGCGTATACCTCTGGTTAATTTTAACCAATCAGCTTGCGCCAACACCGACCGACCGCCTCAACTACGTACCGTTTGATTTGATCAACCATCAGTTGATTTTAATGAACGGCATCAGCATTGACGAGGTGCTGATTGTTTCAGTTCAGCGTTTTTTTCCGGTCACCGAGAGTTGCCCTTGTCACGGTCACCAGCCGTTCAAACACAGTGAAGGAGGGGCGGGACAAACGGGGTTAACTACCGAAATAGGTCACGAATTGGTCTGCCCTTCAGAGTGGCTATGCAAACGCTAATACGGGCCGAGTACCCAGATCTGTTATTCACAGCGAAGAGAAACTGAAGCTATGAGTCACAGTTGGTGCAGCCAGGCTGGAAAAGAATGGGCTTCAATCCAGACAGTGGGGAAGTCCGAAAGTATTGAGAGAACAACGGACATATTTGTGTAAGACTTTTCTTAGAACAATGTAATGGTTTGGGGGTGAAAAAAATACAAATATAAAGGTTGTAGTGCTTCAGTAGTGTTTCTTGGATGTAGGGGAAGAACATACGAGCAGCAGTGAAGGTCAACTACCTCATGAGGCAACATTTATTTTTGGCATCTGTCAGATTTCAACACCACCATCTCGTCTTATCATTTTGACAGGATGCCACGGCAGCACGCACGTTTCACACAAGAGTGTCGATGCAGATGATCAGACCAGGAGGTCAAGACACAGGACACCGTCCATCAACATACACAGACAAAGCTCTTCCTCTTCGACAATATGCAAGGGGTTCATAGCCTGAAAACTGTTTCTATTAAACACACATAAAACTAATAATAATCTTTTTGTTTTTAAACAATGGATCTTGGACCTTAGACATTTTTTTTTAGATTTGTTTTTAAGTTAAAGCAAAATCACACAGTGACAGTAAAACAAGAGGAAATTAACACCAAAAGAATATTTTTTTTGGAGGAGGTGCGAAGAACCAGGTTGGGAGCAACAGGAGAGGAATTAAAAAAAAAAAAACTCTGACAGAGCAGGGTTGCATGTGTTAAAAGGACACCCACACTGAGGCACAATGGTACATTCAGTGCAATGGTGTCATGACACAGGCCATTTAAAGAGAGCGACCTGCTGAGTGTGAACTGAAAACTAAACAAAGCAGATAAGCTAGCTATTGTTGTACGAAACATGATTTAAAGAAGCCGTGACCAGAAGTAAATAAAGTTTGGAAATAAACGTCTTTTGGTGGAATCGATAGCATTGAATTGAATAGCCATGAAATCATTATGATGTACAATGGCATACAACAGTGTTTGTTGTTAACACACATCAGAGCTGAACATTTGTTTCAGTCCAACAGGAAACACCATCTGGTCATTATCATTTCCACAAGGCAACGTGATCATCAATTGAAAAATGCCTGTGATACGAGACATAATGGCACATGGAGTACACTAGAAAACATCCACAGGATACAGATGGGAGGACCGCTTTTTGTTTATTGTAAGCGCTTAATGGTGTTGATTTTTGGGTTGTATCGGTGGTTCTATTCCTATTTTACAAATTTCTATAGTTGGAAATCAGAGTATGCAGGATGCTAACAGCATCTCTATGATTAATGGCACTTTATTCACACTTCAAGAAAAACTGTAATGACTGACAGCGTTATTTATCTTCTCTTTTTATGGTGCATTTCCCTTGACTTGCCTCATGTGCGGCTACTTTAGTTGGCCATTTCCCTACATTTCCCAAAATACCTCTTTAGATTTCATCAGTTTAAATGTAGTAGAGACATGGTTTTACAGAGAAACGGATGGCATGAGTAGTTTTTTTTTTTTTTTTTGGGGGGGGGGGGTTGAAATATAGTCAAAATGGGAAGCGCTATTTGTGATTGTGGAGGACAGCAAAAATAATGAAGGTTTTTTTTTTTTTTACTCACTGATAACAACAACAACAACACAATGACATGATAATAAATAAACAGAAAAGTCCAACAAAAGGCATTAATTACTAAATGTTCTTTGCTGTGAAAACCCAGAGTATTTTCACAATCATCTAACAATAGCAATAAGATATAACATAAATTATTCTGCTAAATTTGATCTAATTAAAAATTTTCCTCTGGATTTTGAGAAACACTTTTTTGTCTGTGCACTGGTTTGAAGTGATGGTGGGGTAACAAATCTCGTACGAGTCAAAATATAGCGTTATAGTGTTGTCGGCTTTCTTTGCCTGGTGGCCACTTTCAATCACATCTGATTAAGTCACACAAACACAGTCCTGATGAAGCAGTTTCTAGTTTCCTCAACTTTAGTAATTCATATTCAGTGTTAAAATACTTGAAACCACTTTTCAGGAAATTAAAATATTAAAGGATTGTTCGTGCAGATTGGTCCTTTTCGTACCTTATGACTATAACACGTATTGTTGCTTTATTATTACTGAGAACATTTGTAAGGTGCATTCAAATGTAGCACCTGGTTTGGGTAAAGCTAATTTTAATGAGCCTATATTGCTATTACTCAGTTTAACATATCAAAATACATAACATTCGAACAAATATATGCTAATCATGTGTTTTAAATGAGGAATAATAATCTGCAAAGTAACCACCCACTAGAATAAAATTTGAATATTACACATTACCATTCCTTCCACTGTGTAAGGACAAGGAAGTCGCGGCTAATATCCCCACAGTACTCAGCTCTGCTCTGCTGCCCTGCACAGGTACAGCATTCCCCAGGAACTATGGATGAATGTATAGCAATATTTTTGTGCTAGCAGGATGGTGGCCGGGGTTACAGTGCTTCCTGGGGCTCATCATGGTTCCACGCTGCTTCATAACCTAACAAGGCGGGCAGAGTCATCGTCTGTGAGACGTCGCCAGTCTCAGGGGAAATTTAGGAGGATCACGAGTCAGACTCAGTTGTGTAAACTCTGACAAACCATGTGCAGGGAGGATATGTTCCCAGACAGCTCCAGGCAATGCATCACGTCTAATTGGACACCAAGGACAGCTGAAGGTGATACCAAGAATCATGCATTGCCATGTGTGACTGATCTATAAGCAGCTCTACCGAGAATATACATAAGTACAATGTCATCAGCTGAAGGACAGAAGAATTCAGCAACTTCACAGGGTGCCAATCATTTTGTTTTAGCTCAGGCGTTTGATCTTTTTTGATTTCCTTGAGAAATTAAGCCACAAACAGAGAAAGCTAGATGCTATATGCATACAGATGGGTGTTTCTGGAGAAAGAGTGAAAAACAATATTTTGCTGATTATTACAGTATGAACAGCTAATTCACTGAAAGCTTTTAGTGACCAAAAGTTTGCCTTTTGGAAGAGGAAGAATACTACTGTTGATTCATAAAATACTGAATAATTCAAGATCGAAATACTTTACTGAACTGCTATGCCAACCACCCAAAACTGTCAGCTCAGAAAGCACAAAATATGGAAAAGCAGCATTTAGTTTCTTTGCTTCATGCAATTAGAGGAAACTAAACCAACTCTTGGTTCATTTGAGGCGTCAAACCTTTGCCTCCCCTTGCATTTCACTAAATATAGGACCCTTCATTAGTTTCCTTCAGTGAACTAGTTGTATTCTGCCTTAAATTAATTTATGTTGTCTTAATGCCTTTTTATGTAAAGCTCTTCGAATTGCCTTTTAGAAAGATGCTCTAAGATTAAACTTTCTTTTGCGATAATTTATATTTAGAGCCCATTTTAATGGTACTACAACTGTCAAATTGTACACACTGTGAACAAAAATATAAACAGGATCGCTGAATTCTATCATGTATTTGTCAAACAGAAAACTGATCTTTAGAATAATTCAAGCAGGATTTAAATAAACCAATATTTCCCCAATCCATACAATTGAAGATCGGGTTTGATTTCTTCAAAAATTGGATCATTTGATCATTATGTAAATATCAATTTGTGTAATTCAAGTAATTCATTTTCCACCTGATAGGTTACTTAGCATTCCTGTCATCATCAGATATTTTACTGCAAATTAATTTCTGGCTGTAGAACATTGCAAATACTAAGATGTCAGAGGTAACATCATTATAATTTATGATGTGGTTGTATAACACAGAGTTGTTTGTTTATGGAGTGATTCTGTCTAATACAGAGAAACTCTAACACACAGTACTCAAACAAGCATAACAGGCAGGATGGAAAACACTCCAACATCAGTAAAAGCACTTATTAAAGTTCAACAGATTTTCTGATATTTGAATCAATGTCTTTGTTTTATTATCAAAGCTGAGGCATAAGAATGTCTTTTCTCTGGACTTATCTGAAACTAGAATTGCAATCACGACTCACAAAGTGCTCACACTGTATTTTCTGTGCACTTGCCCTGTGTTTACTATATCACCTCCTTTATTTTCCAAAAGTGGCCTTGCACACTGATTTGCATGCTCTGTCATCATTGGTTGCCTTCAACAGGCTGCCCTCTGCTGATTGGTTGTAACCGCAGAGGGCATGGAAGATTGCTCACCAAAACAGGCATAAAAGGCCGTGTGTGGGAATACAGGCACAGTGGAGCACCCAATAAGCAACTCCAGGATCATCGACAAGGAGCCACTGCCAGCTTAGAAATCTGGCAGGTGAAAAAAAGCTGAAGTGGAAGAGTCAGTTTGCCAAAATTGCGGATGGAGAGATATTGATTGAAACAATTTAGAAAAGTAAAAGTGTTGACATTTGCAGCTGTTGTAACTGCTGAGCAGAAGTGAGTGAACTTGCTTTTTGGGACATTTTTTTTTACCCATTTTGGCCAAAAAGAAAAAAACAAAAACATGTCTCTAGAGGTGAAGGAGAAGACCCAGGTGCGTCTGGTGTTTCTGGGGGCAGCAGGGGTCGGCAAGACAGCCCTGATCAGACGCTTCCTTCAGGACACCTTTGAGCCCAAACACCGGCGCACTGTGGAGGAGATGCACAGCAAGGAGTACGATATCGGCGGGGTCAAGGTCACCGTGGAGATCCTGGACACCAGTGGCAGCTACTCCTTCCCTGCCATGCGCAAGCTGTCCATCCAAAACAGTGACGCCTTCGCACTGGTGTACGCCGTGGACGACCCCGAGTCACTGGAGGCTGTCAAGAGCCTCCGAGATGAGATTCTGGAGATCAAGGAGGACAAGTACACACCGATCGTGGTGGTGGGGAACAAGGTGGACCTCGAGCAGGAGCGTCAAGTGTCCAGCAAGGACGTGCTGTCAACTGTGGAGATGGATTGGAACAACAGCTATGTGGACGCATCAGCGAAGGAGAACACTAACGTGGTGGAGGTGTTCAAGGAGCTCCTGCAGCAGGTGAACCTTCCCAGCCGTCTCAGCCCGGCGCTACGTAGACGCAGGGAGACGTTTCCAAAAGACACCGACTTCCGGCCACCCATGAACAAGACCAACAGCTGTATTTTGTCTTAATGAAAGACAGAAGACTCATTGTTCTTTCCATTAAGGGACAAGTTGGATGAGATTATGGAGGGTTTGTGCAACTCAGTGTTGCTGGAGAAAGAGAAAAAAGAGAGAGAAGCTTCAGTCACTGCTGGTGTAAAGTGAAGAGCTGTGATTCTGGACTGACAAAGACGCTTGAGGGTTCCCCATTGAGAGGAAAAGAAGCTGAAGAGCAGACAGAAACATAGACTGAACTTGAACAGGCTGAATATTCATGATGCTTAATGAAATTGACAGCGATGATGCATTTATTACTCGGTTGTTTACTTGCTGTAATGTTATTGCTGCTTGTTTTGTGACATGCTGCTCGTGTTTAGATATTTGGACTGTTGCTGACCGATTGTTTACTGAGGGGGAGTGTATATACTGTACGTCGTGGTTTGAGTAAAAGTTGTATTTCACATGTAATTTGTATTACTAATTCACCCGTAGCACATCTTAATGTTTACAATTTTTCCTAATTTAATTAAAATTTGCTTTGATGCATGACCTATGTTAAAAAAAAAGTGGTGAAATGCAAATAAAAACTGTAAATGCACTTTTCATTTGGAAATGACTGTTCAAAATTATGTATTAGGCTGGTTTTTTTTAACATATAAATTTGTTTTATTTTTTTATCAGAATTATCATAACATAACTTTATTTTGCTGTTTATTTAACATATGTAAGTGGAATGTGGATCTAAATGTGTAATAAAAAGGTAAAAGCACAAACACGTTTGCGGTGAGATATGTTGCATTTCATGTAGATAAATGTTTACATTTTTATAAACTGCTGGAAAGCCAGCGCACATGAATATGGGAAAAATGATTTCAAGGAGGTAATAATAGATTAAATGAAACATGAATTACATTAAATCATGCCATTGCTGTCACAAATTACAATATATAGAAATAAATGAGCAAACAGAACATAGATAAGGTACAGCTTAACAGTACAGTAGTATGCAAAGGACTGCTGTCATTTTGACTATTTCTTTTCATGTACTTTGATTTGACAGGCAACTGAAAAAGGTATGATCGTTGTCTACCTACAATAGAGAAATGCATTTTATCAAATGTATTTGAGAGGTGCTGTTGGCTACCATCACATAATTTGTTCGGGCAACAACATCTTTCCAAACCAGTTATTTCAATCTCTCTTTTGATAAGAATCATGATCCAAAAATCGGAACCAGTGATTTTGAAATCTTTTGAACAGTGAAGATTTGAAGCATCTAATTGTAAATCCAAATACAAGCATTACAGGACCAGGAACGCTGACTATTTTTTTGGGCGTGGTCCCAGCATGTTTAACTGTCACTTCACCGGTTTAAAAAAATATGCCAACAATAAGTAAAGAATATATTATTTATGTTCATCATAGTACTTATTTTATTATAATAAGTGACTTAAACTAGCCAATTAATGTGTGCAGTGAACTGATATCTGATGCATGCAAGCGTCTGAGCTGCACCCTGCAGTATTTTAAGATCTCTGTTGTCATCTGCTGGTGAAAAACACACATTACAATCACTCAAATTTGCATGTGTGTTTAAGTCAAGATCTTAAATGCATATTTAAGGTATTATATATTATTTACGGTAACCTTTATATTCCATTGAGTGAGACGTTGACATAACTACACTGGGTTCCTCATCTTTTCAGTTTGATCAGTATTCTGACAACCACAGAAATATATTGTTATATTATTATCCATCATCTGATCGGTCTGGAGTGACAGGACTGACAGTGTGCAAATGCATTATCTATTATCTATCACACCTGTCTTTTCTGAACCACAACACACTTTAATGTCACGTAAAACAACTGAAACAACATAATCACAAACACTTCTTTCCATCTCATGAAACTTTTACAACTTTTTTGAAAGCAAGTGTGACAGCAGTTAATGAGGCAGTGTAAGCACAACTAACTAGCTCAAGCCTGAGGGGACAGCAGGCAAAGTCAAGCAACACAAACTAAGCTGTCCTTGAGCATAACAACATTTGAATACTGAGCAGTGCAGCAGTGCTCTTGTTTCACCGGTTGACAAAATGGATCATTATACAGTTCCTGAAATAGCTGTGCACGGTTCCTCTAAACTCAACCTGGAGAGCGGAAGCGGTTGTAGTGCTCAGGTCCAAGCACCCCTCCACTCCCTCCCACTCCATCAGATTAGACAGAACAGTTTCCTGTTTTAATTTGAGGAAGTGGCCGGGTAAACGTTTGCCGGCAGTTCCTCTTTCAGTCCCCATTTAAACATTCTTCCGCACTCTGCTCTTGCTCATTTGTGAAGGAAGGAAAGGCCGAGCAGCTTCACAGTCACGCAGGTGTGTGCATTTGTCATATTGTTATATATGAAGCTCTACTTTAAAGTACATATTTGAGGATTTTGAAATGGTCATTTTGCACAGCGGTAGTAATGCTTTTATGTGCATTTATTGCTCAGATTTTAGCTGCAGAGAAAGTGATCATTCATACAGTTTAGACTCAATTTCTCAGATGTCTCCGCTCCTGGACTTGGTCAAAGCTCCTCAGCAGAATGAAACAACTCTGAGGCGTTTAGAACAAGTTCAGGGTCCTGGACAGAAACACAGCAAGTGTATCAAATAGAGTGTAATGAAATGTCTGTGTCTTGCCTGCATATACAACAAAGTAGTAGGTAGGGCCTCTTCAGATCACTACAATGCAGGTTTCATGGGTTTGTTTCTGCCTCTGCAGAAGAGTAAAAATAACTGTAGAGTCTGTCACATGCCTAAATTTACTCTAACTGAGTCACTGTCTTGTGTGTCACTGAGTAAAAACACAGTTGTACATTATTCCCCTATTGAAATCATGGCTGGGAAAAAAAAGGGAATCAATAATTTTACATCAGAATTTAGATCGAAACTTTATCACTCAAAATCTAAGTTCAACATAGGAGAGTACATAAATGGTTACATTTGACTTTACACGTTAAACTTGATCTATCGTCTAGTTTATTTTAGATATTAAAAAAAAAAAGATTTGTGCTCGATATTTCACATGGCGCAGAATTGAATTATTTTAAATCCCAGCGCCCTACCTGTATAACACCACTTCTTTTTCCATGTCCCCAAATCATTTCATGTATTTCCCGATAAGTGCTGTAATGTGTTATGTACTGTAACCAGAAAATAACAACATTTTCATTCAACTGCAGCGTCAGTCTGTGGTGTGACATGTCAAGCTTTTCCATGCTTCATAAAGCAGGCAGCCTGAGCTGTGACTGAAACTGCTACTGAAAGTACATTTTCAGGAGTGAAGCAGCTGTACTGACGTTCTCCGGTAGTTACAGAAATGTCTTCACACTTCTACAGCAAAATGCAGATATGCACGTGCTGCATTTAACCAGTTCTTAATTGTATATGTTAGCATTCAGAATTCAAAAACTTTGTGGTTAAAAAAGACAGAACAACACTCTCCAGAGAAGAGCTTTATTAGACAAGTGCTGCCGATGTACAGTATTTGTTCCATGTGTATTTTCAGTTGGTAGGAAGCATGTTAGTGAAGTGAAACCATATGTCGTGTGTACGGTCCTTTAGTGCAACAGATAAAGAGAAATAAAGCAGAATTTCTGTTGCTGCATATGTAACGTACAGTAAATACAGCCAATCACTGCCAACCACAAATGGAAACGATATCTTAAAACAGAGATTGGGGTGAACTGGATCCTTCGTCCAGTATATGTGCTCGGAAATGTTTGCCGTGTCTAAGCCGGAATGTAAACGTGCGCGTGTGTGTGTGTGTGTGTGTGTGTGTGTGTGTGTGTGTGTGTGTGTGTGTGTGTGTGTGTGTGTTCTCTCAGTCATCCACAGCAATGTTGCGGAACAGATAGGCCATGGACTCGCCGTTGTGGATGCGCCGGATAGCCTCAGCCAGGATCATGCTGACATCCACAGTTTTGATTTTTGGACACTGTAGCTTCTGCACCTCATGAGGAACAGTGTTGGTCACCACCACCTGGAGGCAAAATACAATAGCCTCAGTCCATTTGTTTCAGCCATTTTCCATGTCTATAGAATTCACTGAAAACAACAACTTCTTCTCATCTTCTTCTTTGAAACTGGCAGATAACAAAACATTGAGGCTCATTCTGAACCTGGTTTTTCCATACTTTTATAAATCTGTTTCTAAAAACCTGAACATTTGATTAATAAAGCTTGATTGCCTGTGAATAATCACTGTATTATCAATTTCACACAGAAAACAGCTATTTTTACACTGTGTCTTACTTATACAGATGCTGAAAGGAGAAAAGTGCCCTAATCATTTAGGTCTTTAATAAATGAGCACTGACAAAAATCAGTGCATAATGGAGAAAAGAATTCACATTTAAAGTTCCAGTCCTCCAACAGGCTTATCAATCTTACTAAAATACTTCGTTTCATTCATCTGTTATTAACACAAATTCTTACAACATAATCTCTCTCCAGCTTCATTCCTCTTTGAGACATTATTCAAAGCATGAACAACATGCATTAAAGTTTCCCAAAAAACTCATCTATATCAAAAATGGTTATATTTTTCATTTACTTTCATTTTTTGAGGAGGGTGGAAGGTAAAATTTGGTTTATTGGATATTTGTACATGCATGTTGTAGAACGTGATTACTTAAACCCTTCTATTGTGGTGGTTCTCATTTTCTACCATTTTCACAGAATACTGAACTGGCTTATAAAAGTAGTTTTAGGTCAGGTTTTCTGACATTTAGCACATTTAACATACAATTTGTTTTACACAACTGAATATGAACTTGAGTAACAGAGGATATGATGAAGCACACAAATAATTCTGCCAACCTCACTTGATTTTACCTCGTCAATAGCAGACTCCTCTATTAGTCTTGGTGCATCTGCAGACAACAAGCCATGTGTAGCCATGATGTAGATCTTGTAGGCTCCCCTCTCTTTCAGGATTTCTGCTGTTGCAACAAAATCCTCCACATCATCTATGATGTCATCCTGAGAAAGTGAACACAGGGTTAAGAAGGGAAAGGGAAAAAAAAGGGAAACACTTATACTTGTATTGCTGGAAAACTAAATCTCAACCATTTAGGTTTGAATTTTGGGGGTCATTTTACAGTTTATACAAAACGTTGGACAAAAGCTCTGACTTGGGAAGTAGAATGACTAATAAGTACCTGCCTGAGCATAAACAGCACCAAAAATGTTTGGCCTCTCTGATATCTTCTTTATGATAAATATTATCAATGAACCATGAATGAGCATGGAAAATGTACTATCACATACATTTCCATATAAAATATGCCCCCAACTATTTTACTTTATCACCTTCATATGTTCAAGCTTCAACATCTTGGCATAGAATTACTCCAAAGACCACAAAAGAGTTCTTACAATGATGATGGCGATTCTGCCTCCGACATCTCCAACAACAGTGATAGGTGGCTTCTCCTTTGCCATCATCACTGAAAGTGACAGTTACAGAAACACGACTTTCAGGAAAAAATAATTGAGGTCTGCCCTGTAACTCCACTCAGGAGCAGCTTATTGGAATGAAGTAAAGTTCAGAGAGATTTGGTGAGAAGGGATTTGGTTAAAACCTGCAAACATCATGCAAAACAGCTCTAACCCAACAAGCGTTCAGCTACCACCAAACCTATTCAATTTCTGCAGGACATTCAAGGATTTTGAGATTTTGGCAAATCATACCAAGTTATCAAGTAGGACACAATTGTTCTCCCACTGAATACATGCTGCGAGCACAAATAAGTGCTTTAGGCCTCGTGGTAGATAGACAAGTGGGTGTAGAACTGAGCCTCTCTTAGAAACCACAGACCTGGATCAATCATTATTTGGATCAACACTACTTTTAACAGTGAACAGCAACCTTACAAAAAGTGTCACTTATCTAAAGCCATTCAAATTAATGTCTCTTAACCAGAACAGGCATATTAAAATGGTAAAGATACCAGATGGAATTTGCAGTAATAATTGATCCAGGTCAAGAACCCACCACATCTCACTTGTAAAGTCCCCCGAACGGAACCCCTGACCATTCCAACAACCAGAGGTTCAGAGATCCTCCAGATTTCAAAAATCAAAAATCAAAAATGTGATTATGTTTTCTTGGTTGGGAAGAAATCCATGAAACAAAAATCTATTTACCACTGTCAAGTTTGTTTGTTCTTTAAATCAGAAAAAAAAAATCAAGCAGTTTCTGATCCCACAACTCAAAACAGACATTCCAAGCAAAATAATGCAATGATGGACCCAGATTCAATACAAGCAATTAATGAACTACAATTTGTAGTGCGTATACAGCATGATGCTTTTAGTGCTACTCGTGTCTCGGTTAAGTGTTGAGGCTTTAGGAGCCTGAGGATTTGACATCAGATCTTTCATGTCAGTTTCTCGCTCCAGTAATAATTCCTGATTTCACTAGAACCAAAATCATTTCAGCAGAGAGGATGTGAAACTGAAGGCTTCCAACAATCATCATGAACACTAGGAGGCTGTGATCCGGCTGTGCCTCAAACCAGGAAGGCTGTTATCAGACTATTGAATAGGAGTTATCATCATACATCTGTCCCACCTATACAGGCTAGTAGCGGCCTACTAAACCTGCGACTACGTTCAGGAATCTGCCACACGTGTAATGTTATGTAACTTTAAAAAACGACACAAGCTAACCTAAGAACTTAAAATAAGTCAACATAGACATTTGATTTCCACACAGGAAACAAACAAGTCTCTGAGGTGAAAGTCCTGTTTTTAGATCCATCTGACCACCTCCAGCCCACCTCCCTACTTCACCTCACCTGACTTTGTCCTTTTCTCATGTGATAATTACTACGGCCACAAGAGGTCAGAGTAAAGAGTGTAAACTTCTGGCCTACTAGCCGGTTCAGTTGGTCCAGTAGGCCCCTACTAGCCTACTTATTTGGAACAGATGCGTGATGATCAACACCTTCCCAGTATTATGTTTGTATGTAGTGTTGGGAAATAACTCTCCTCATTAGTTACATAAACAGCGGTTCAAAATATAATCAAAGAGGCGAGCATGATGCGCTGTATATATTTTCATTACAACATTTTGTGAGTAAAGAAAAGTATCCAACCAATCCTAAGAAAGGAAGCATCCATCAGTCAGTCTATAACAGTAACAAATGCAGTTATTTGGAGGTCTTAAGACTAATTTAAAATCAGATCCTGCTCAACCTTTGGGTCATTTGTAGCACAAGCACCAATGGAGGTTTATTTGACAGGTCCACTGTCACTTGTATGTCCAGATGTGAAGTGGAAGCCCTCAGTAACTCACTGTCATTCCATGCAGGGAGACATAAATAATCAGCAAGAAGTATGAATGGATTTCAAGCATTATGGTCATACTTGGGAGCTCTATCCCAGGGAACGGGACATGTCTGTTGCTTGCTGTGGAAAAAGACAGGATGGTACAAAAAATAGAAGTACAACAAGCACAGAACAAACATTACAGGTTAGTCTGACGTCCAAAACTAATAGTTTTTCTCTGGTCTCGAAATCCCAGAGCAGCTGGCTTCAGAGATAGAAAGCCGTTCTGAACAATGAACTGACATTGAAATGCATGTGTATGAAGAGAGAGATGACTGGAATGTGGGTGATTCTGGTGAGGAAGATATAGCTGACCCATCTCCAAGCCTAGAGGGAGAAGGAGGGAGATTCAACTGAGAGGAGAGCAGACGGTATGAGATGAGGAGGGAAATAAATCTGACTGAGGTAGGAGAAGGGGCAAATGACAGTTACTGCGAACAGTATTTCACAGCTGGCTACAACAACACCTGAGGCCAGGCTGGCCTAAAACAGTGTGTGTATGTGTGTGGAGTCAGCGTGGTCATTACTCTTGTCTTTAAATCTATTAACTATTTCTAGAACTGCTGATAATACAGCAGACTGCCAGTGAATGCCAATATGCATAGCTTAACACAAATGCTGAAGGAAATCAAAACATATTTCACTTTCGATGCTTTATATCCATAAAGATGTAGATGTCTTTCATGGTGAATACGTTTAAAAAAAACAAAAACATCATCCTCTTAAGTGAAAGAGGTTTTTGACGGAGCAGGAATCTTTTAGACCTGACAGTCAACATTGTACTTTTGGCAAAAACAAATGGGAGAGTCCCTTTGTGAAGCTATTGCCAGTGCAGGTTTATCGGGAGAGCTCTCTTGGCTGTCATGCACATTAATTAATGAGGTATGAGGAACTCAAACACCTAGAGCACATTGCTGGTGTCTTGGTGAGGCACCGAACCAGGAAAAGCAGCCTTGAGGAAGAAGTGCAAATGAACTGTAGCAAACACAGAATCAGACACAAAACTAACTTGTTTTTAATAATACTGTAACAAATATCTGTAAATGAAACAACAGGAGTACAGACACAGAAGTTTGTGAATGCACATGTAACTGCGTCGTGTGTCTTACATGGCAGCTCCAGGCCGGTGTGTCCTGTGGTGGTACGGGACAAAGGCGGGGACTGTCGACCGTCGGCCATATCTGACTCCGAATGGTTGGCCTCCCCGTGCATCACGGCCAATCCGAGTCGCAGCCTCTCGGCGTAGGACTGAGCTCTGAGACAGATGAACACGCAGACACACAAGAGTCAAAGAAACTGACAAACACAACACATACAAACGGATACATGGGCAAAAGAGAGCGGAAAGAAGTTTGCAAAGGGGAGTGCCTAGACCTACAAAGAAAAATAGAACTATGAAAACGCAATAGCACTACAAGAATCCACTGGGACAGAAAGGGACTCTGCATTGAATCATAATTCATGTCTGATATGTTATATTTTTCATTAAAAAAAATTACCTGGATAGAAATTCTTACAATTACATCTACATCTCCGCCCTCGCTAAGACATCCCCAATCTATGAATATACAAATAAAGTTTTAAATTAAAAATGTAAAAGTTGAATTACTGGATACAAGATGTTTCCAGGTTACACTTGTGGAATGTAAGTTTCCTATTGGATGGAGACTGGATTCCAAACTAATCGTGTTGTTTTAAATCCTTCTCGGAAATTAGGTGAGCACAAAGAAAGTTCCTACTTTCAGCAAAAAAAATTGCAAATGCTATTCTAGTATCAAACTCTGTATACACATCATTCTGTACGAGGAAGGTAAAACACAAAAGAGAAAGAGCACTGACTGAGACATGAGTGGAGAAGTGTCCCTGCTTTTTAGTTACCTTTTAGCAGCTGAAGGGGTCTTTGCAACAATGATGGCATTCCTGTAGTCTGGGATCTGAGGGAAGAGAAATATTCTTTTTAGAGCTAGAATATTAAAAAAGACCTTTGCTTTTACATATTATTATAAAACAAAAACAAACAAAAAAACGAATTCCTTGATTTTCAGTAGAACTGCATCCTTTTTGTGACACTGAGCCTGTGTGACAAAGAAGCACAACAATGTTGAGCCCACAGTATTTAGTAACCTAACCTCCTCCTGGATGTACTGGATGAGGAAGGGGGAAGCTCTCAGGTTGTCAACAGGGAAGTTGAAGAAGCCCTGGATTTCTTTCTGGTGGAGGTCCATGGTGATGATGTGAGTTAACCCTGCAACACCACAGACATGACACACATACACAAGTTTGTGTGGCCTCAGAGCAAATTTCTGCAATATCTGAAGTACACAATGACAGATTTCCCAGACAACACATGGGAGAAAAAATAAATATATTGACACAACAATTCGTGCACAGCTTGATAAACTGCATGAACAGATTAATAAGACATTAACACGACTGAAAATCCAGCAAGAATGGCAACTGTTCCTTCTTTGTACCTAAACAAACATGGATGGCAACGAGGAGCTTCCACTGTTTATATGCAACTGGTTTTGTGCTTTAAATACCAAAAAAAGGCAGGTAAAATGAGAGATGTTAAAGAGGTTTACGGATGAGGAGGTGTGCGTAACACTGAGTGTTTAGCCTGCAGAGACACTCGGTGGAATTGGGAAATTTTAAAATTTAAAATTCATCACCTTCTTGCGACATAAGTGATGTCATCAGTCGCCGATGTCACATACAAATTTCAAACATGCTTAAAATAAAAACATCTTTATAAGAACAACTGGCAGCAACTGGATCTGGAGATGTAAATTAGAGGTTTTACATTTCACACTATATCATTTTCTCAGTACACTCAACATCAACTGACCCATACTGGAGCAGGCATGCCCCAGGTTGGTCTGATGAACCGTTTTTCTGATTTTGAAATGTGCTTCCATATATAACAAATCAATAATGACAACGTGAATTACAACAGGGTATATACCAGCTTTAGCCAACATGGATGCTAGCAGCTTGCAGACGACAGATCCTCTCTTCCTCATCTTGCACTGCTTGCTGTAAGGAAAGTACGGAATGACTCCGATGATGTTCTTGGCACAGGACGTCTTCAGGGCATAAGCCATAACCAGCAGCTCCATGATGGCTGTGTTGACATCTCTGAGCATCCATAAGTTAAAACAAAGAGACAGTATCCGATGTCATGAAGTGCAAAAGAGCAGTGCAGGTATGGTTTAAAATCTACAACCCATTAAATATGTTATTTATGTTTGATGAGCTGAGAGGGGATGTTGAGTCAGAAGTTTAACATTTGTTTACAAGATCATCATCTCCACTGAAAATGGATCGATTGACTGATTTCATGCAGCCTGTTTCAGACTCCACCTCAACAGGCCTTTCCTCTGTCCCGAGGCAAAAATAACTTCAAAAATCTACTGCTTGTTATAATTGATAATATTGTAACAGAAGAAACAGAGTTCACTGCATAACTAAATCATAAACATTAAGTTCTGTTCAGGAAAAACACGTTTCAGTAAGAAAAGTCTTCTCCCAGGACATTTTTAAATCCCCTCTAACATCAAATCAAAACTCCGTGCTGAGGGGAGATTATGATTAGCTGCCATGATGGTTTATATTTTGATGACGAGTACAGTTTCATGACGTTAGGAATAAGAAGAGATGTTGGTATAACGGCATGAGACACAGACATTCTGGCCTTGACAGTAATCCCATTCAGGAATTTGAGTGGCCTGTTGGATTTGTGTACTATCAACCCAGAAAGCTCAAAAAAATACAATGCCCCCTCCTGTGACCTTTGGTTGGTTTTCAAAGTCTGCCTCCTCGTCATAGCAAATAACTGATAAGCAAGTTCAAGTCAATTTCATCTGGACTTCTGAAGGATTCTGAGAAGAAAACCTTATCTAAGGTACAGCACATGAAAAGATATGTTTGAACTGGTTTTAATTCACACCACGATAATCATAAAGGCAATATACTTCAATAGAGTCTGGGATTATTAGAAAAAATACATAGCTTTTTATGTCTTCGAACATCAGGATTTAAGTCATGTGGCTGAGCTCATAAGTACAAGTTTAAAAGCTGGTCACACTCGTGTCATTTAAAAGACACTTTTGCTTCTGTCATAGAAAGGTTTGAGGGGATAGAGATTTTGGTAGTCCATACAGTAAATTAGAAACAACAGCAGAGTGCAGACATATTTGTCATTTCATTATCTTATAAAGTGGCTGACGCATTAGCAATTAGCAATTTTTTGCTGAACATTGCTGCCTGTTGCTGCTGGAAAAGAGGCTGATGAGGCCAAACATTGTCTCCAATTACACTTTGTGATATGATTCTTAGTTATATATACATCATAAAAAAAAAAAAAAAAAATTACATCTGTTAAGTTTAAAGCATTAAGACCATCTGTCTGTCTCACCTGGGAATGGTCTGAATGATAAAGATATCTTGTCCACGAACAGACTCTTTCACATCAACTCTAGTCTCTGAAGAAAAAACAATCATTGAGTGTTTGAGTGTAAAGTCAAGTGAGACAAGAATAAATCACAGTTCATTAATATTAAGACTTTAAATATGGAAATTAGGGATCTGTACATATTGCTGAGGCTTACCTGTATTTGGCTCCTGATATACCACTGACTTGCCCAACTCCACACCCAAGCGTCTGGAAGATAAAACAGGACACAACATGTAAAAAACACACCATAATCCTTTCACTTATTGAAGTGTGCAAATATTCTAGCATGTGTGAAACTATTTGTTTTCATTATGGTGACTGGCTGCTTGACTGATGCCCATTCAGAGGCACTAACTAAACAACATAAGGATTAAAACGACTAGATTATAAGAAAAGAAAACTGAGAATTTAAATAATCCACAGTATATTTCACTGGTTCAATCAATACAAACCTTTTAGATTTTTTTTTTTCTTATTTATGATTAGCCACAGTAGGTAAGGCTTCACTTTGATAAGTTTGAGGTCCTGACAGCACTGACAGAGTATAAAAACAGTGAATTTAAGTAATTGGTAGGAGTGATTTGGGACAAAATGTTGCAGCCATTAAGGAAGCAATTTAAGGTTTTGTTAAGTTCAGTGGTGGTTTAGAGCCCAAACTGTCTGTAGACAGCTTCAAAGGGGAAAAATAACACCAAAAAAAAATTACAAAAGGTTCAAACAAACAAACATAGACTAAGTTGATATCTTAATATTGATGTTTAGAGTGGAACAGTCTCTTTGCTTTAAGTCAAAGTCTGAACAAGTACAACATAAAAACAGCTGAGACTTGAGCAAAATATTATGCAGTTCATTTTTTAAAGTGAACAGCCATGTAACTGCCAATTACACCAAATGAACTTGACTGCTCTTTAAAGCATGGCAGACGAGCAAGGGCTTGGCTGGGTGTCAGTGGGAGGCTGTGCCAGTACAGTCAGCATGGAACCCGCTCCACAAAAAAGGCCTCAGTGGCTGTGTCACTTCACCCCATTTACAAACCTAAACCTTATTCCAACGTTTGAGATGGTGCCATCTTATATTGTGACCAAAAAAACATTAAAGCAGACAAATAAAAAAGGATGCTCAAACATGTGAGACATGCACCTAAAGTTTCTATTTATGAAAGTTTCAAGAATATTTAAAATGCAACCCAGTTTGCAGCCTTATGAACTGTTTTCTATTTGTCACATTCAGTGAAGAATTACATGGTTATAAAAAATAAAGCTGGCTTTAGTCCCAGGGCCATTCAAACACAGCCCGGTCACCACACGCAGCTCAGTAAATATTGAAAGCAGCATTAATTAACATTTTCTGTGTGCTCATTCCCGTTATTTAACCTTTGCTCCACAAGGAAACTCTACTCAGCACTAAAAGGGCGCCATAATCTCCCTAATAATGTTCTGTAATGGGGCCAAACAATGTAAACCGAGTCGGCTGAGCTCCTTTTCACTGTGTGGGCAGTACAACTTCTGCTTGGCTGCCTGACAAGTCTGCAGGGCCAGGAAAAAACATGGCTGCTCCCTGATTCCAGTGAGAGAAGAGACTGGTGTTTTTATGTCATGACCCTTTACCCATTTAAATGCCTCATGAATCATGGCCTATTAAATAATGTGTGCTACAGTGACATCCAGTGTACAGTATCTGTGTTCAGTCTATTCCCCAGACAGAAATGCATCTGCAGAGTACTCTGCTTTCGTCACAATGATTCCTACTGACAGGTTATTCACATTTTCCAGACCAGAAGACAAAAACACAGGTTAATAACCTAATAAAACACATCTTTCATCTTCACAGTGCTGCTGTGTTGTGCTCAGAGTGTTGTTAATCTGTAGTGACACTTATAAAGAAGAAAAGAAAAAAGACAGAACTACAGAAAAAGCTTTGTTTCCCTTCCACTTTCAATGACGGTTGGATAGTGATTATGCCAAGAAACACACATTTTTGACTGGAAAAGCCACTGAAAGAGATACACCAACTCAAACCAGGGTTATTGAACATTAGGAGAACTGTTGTGTTAATTTAAACCTATGAATTCAAACTGAGGTGCATGTAAGAAACCAGGTAAGCAGTAGCCTATAATCAAAGTTTTGCAACACAAGCATCCATACGGAAATTTTCTTTTAACAACACTGACTGCTGAAGTACAAGTTTCTTTTTTTTCCCTTAGTATAAACTGTCACTCTTTTTCTGTTAGTTCAGTCTATTAAGGCATTCATATTTACCATTAAACCTGCTGTTCAGTGTGTTTAATTATTTTCCGTTTCAGATGTCTGTAAAGCACAACACATGCATAATAGCGAACAAATGCATGTACAGTGTACGATCTAAAACGTGTTTCAGTCATTCTATCGTCATTATAGAAGTACACAGTATGTGGGACATGCTTCTTTTACACCGACTCCACAATATGTTGGGTATAACAATGCGTTTTGCCATCACGTCATCATCTTGTGGACAGCATTTGGTTTTCGTTTCATGAGCTACCCAATGATTTCCAAAGTATGCAGTGTGTGTTTGTACAGCCAAATGTAAATGCATTAAATCCAAACAATACACAGTCAGCCACTAGCCTGAGGTAACGTGCAGGAGTCATGGCAGGTAACAAAGACAATTTTCATTCTCAACATAACACTGTATATTACATCACTCGTGCCTGGTATAAATACACGTATACAAGACTGTTATATGAATAGTTAAACCTCACTTACTCTGTGATCTTCTTGGCCAACTCGGTGCAGGCGGTGGTGGAATTGGCAGAAAAAACACGGTAGCCGCTTCGTGAAATATTCATTTTCCTGTAACCATACGAAAGCTTTGGAGTTTGAGAGTGAGAAACCGGCGACTTGTGACCCCCAAAACGCCTAATAGGCATGTTTCTTTGGACCCAATGTGGTATTTAGCTACGTTTCCCCAAAACAATTCGTTGTTTATCTGAAGAACTGCACCTCCTGTAAAATCTGTAAAACCGTGCACACGCCTCTTACGGAAAGAAAAACACAACACTGAAATTGCCAACACGGTATATGACCTAAAACAACATAAAGCACATGCTCCACATGTAGCGTGGAAGTGAGTCAACGAACACCTTCCAGCCGACTAATACCGCAAACACCTCGGTTTACCGCATGTTTCTTTGCGGTGACTGGGTCTTTTTGATGGATCAAGAACGCACGGACTGGGTTTTGTTACCATGAAGGGAACTGAACGGTATGAAGAACAGTCTTGTGTGCAGCTCCGATGTGCTAAAAAGCCAAACTCCGATGGGAAGATTCAAATGTGGCGACTGTAAAGTTTGTAGCAATTCTGTCGCAGCAGGGGAAAACGCCACGAGCAGCGCGAGCTCATTGGCTGGATGAAGAGCGCGACTGACGTTCAAGGGAGCCTATCAGAAAGGATATCTGAACAACAGGGCGTGGAAGCTAGTTATGGCCAATCAGATCGCGGGATTTCTATGACGTAATAATAAAGCGCAACGACCATTGACTGTATATATAGCAACAACCGAAACTGTGGGAATGTCCACAACCACAACAATGCGCGGTATATAGTGGATTCGTGCGCAAAGACAAGGATTTTTTTTTTTGCCATAAATCCTATCAGATAGCGCTGTAGTAAAGTAAAGGTGATCATGGGTTGTTTGGTCTCGAACCGATTTGAAGTAATACCGTGGCTTGCATTACCAATAGACATGTTTTTAAGGCAGTGGTGGAAAAAGTGCTCAGTATACTGTACGGTCTGATTTCTTTATCAAAGTGCATTAAAGTTAAAAGTAGATGGTGATGATTATGATAAATCCACACAAACTCTGCTCACCATTCGTTTTATTTTCAGAATAGAAATCCTCAAATGTTCTTCACAAGTTTGATTTTTTTTTTTGTAACATTGGCTTTTGGGTGGTAAGGTCAAACCACATTTGTATTCAAAGCTTTTTTTTTTTTTAATGAACAATGAACCTAAGGTTGCACCAACTGTCATGTAATAAAAGCCAGATCATTTAATAACTTGAGCAGACAAAAAAAACAACCTGTAAATCAGCAGAACGTGTATAAACAGGCTCAATGGCTTGTTTTAGTGTGAATGTTTGCAGTACAAAAGTGCTTACCAGTCAAAATACAACAATTTACTCAGTAAAATATAGTTTTACTACTATTCTAATCAAAATGCTTGACTAGAAAGTGGCTGAATAAGGCATGTGTAAAGTCATTAACATGGTAATTGCTACAGGCTTTGCAAAAGTGTGAGCTGCCTTACAACTTAATTCCCTAAATAAACGGGTTTTCTTGGTTGTTCTATAATTATTATTCCCCAAGCTGGCACAACAAAGACTTGCATTCTTTATGCTGTGAACAGGACTCACACTGTTGCTGGTGTCACGCGAGGAAAGGCATATATCAAGTTGGCACTCTGTGATCCGGTCTGTCAGTTTTGGCTCAGTGGATCACCACACCTAAGACACCCCACCACACCCATTCCTGCATTCCATCTTTGAGTTGACACTCGAGTAATTCTAGTGTTTTCAAATCCACACACAGACTGTGCGTCGAGGAATAAAACAATAGGAGTGTCATTTAACATATGAATCAGCTTTGAGCAGTTGGCTTCTACAAATATCAATGCTGTCACTTGTTCTAGGTCAGTTCTACAGTCCTTCAGAAGATGATCAAACCCCCTTGCATTTTGCAGAGTTAATTTTGAATGACTAAAAATGCCTTTTCTTTTACCATATCTACACTTAAAACCCATTATGAGAAATTTAAAATTTGTTTTTAGAAATGTTTTCAAATATATTAAAAGGTAAAATCTGAAATTTCTTATTTATAAAAGTATTCAGACCTTTAATTCAGCACAAGATAAGCCACTTTGACAGCAACAACAGCTTCAAGTGTTCTTGGGGACGTCACTACAAGCTTTTCACACTTGGATTTGGACAGTTTGTCCCATTCGTTCAGGTAGATTCTATAAAGCTTCATTAGATTTGGATGGAAAGCTTCTGTCAACTGCCATCTTCAGATCTCTTCAAAGATGTGCTGTGCAGTTTACGGCTTTGATCAGTCCATAGAAAGACATTTAAAGACTTGTCCCGAAACCATTTCAGTATTGTCCTGGTTGTATGCTTTGGTTCACTGTCATGCTGATAGGTGAACAACCATCCTCGCCTCAGGTCGTTGCACTCTGGGCCGGTCGTATTTAAAGACATCTCTGTATATGGCTGCATTAATTTTCCCTTCAGTTCTGAAGAGTCTCCCTGCAACCGAGAAGCAACCCACAAAGCATAATGGTGCCACCACCATTTTTCATTATAGGGATTGTATTAGCAGGAGACAAGTGAATTGCTCTTGGAGTCCATCACTGTGGAGGTCTACAGAGTGTAAACTGTGGCACCTTATATACACAGGTGAGCTAGTCAGTTTGTCTCCGGTGGGCTCCAGTCAATTTCTGGACACATTTCAAGGAGTATTAAAGCAAACAGGATCCACCTGACAACAGTTTGGAGTGCCACAGCAAGATGTCTGAATACTTTTGTAAGTGAAAGATTTCAGTTTGTGATTTTTCTTAAAAAGTTTAAATACATGGTTTCACTTTGTCAGTGCGGATTATTCAGTGTAGGTTGATGGGAAAATGCTGATTTCTTTCCATTCAAAATAAAATCTACAACACAAAAAACTGAATACTTTGTGAGGGAACTGTATGTACTTGTCTGAGTAACCAGTATCTGACACTCACATTACCTATTTCAACTGCTAACAAAGGCATGAGTGCCCTCCATTTTAAATTTCACTTCACTGTTTCTCGCTTTCATCTTCCAGCTTTGTTGTCTTCCTTCCTCTTTTTAAAAGTCAATGACGCGCTTCAGACCACAAGTCCACACACACTGTCAAAGATAGCACTAAAATGCAGGTGATACATTTTTTTTCTCTGTCAGCCTTTCAGCACCTTCTCTTTTAACAGGTCCAAGATGACCTGCCTCTCTTGACTCTCGAGCTCAAACCTCCGCTCCCTTTCTTTTCTCTCAGCTCCCAGACGTTCTCTCTCCAGAGCGATCTTACCTGAGACAGCACAAGCATAAATGAGGACAGCACAACAGTCTGCATATAATTATTTCCTCCTGAATTTTAAGATAAGGTTTTTTTTAGAGAAATTTGTTTTCAGCTGACTTTTATTCACAGATATGTCAAGTCTCTCATATCATTATTATTCGACTACATGTGATATGTTCATTCTTAAGGATAATGGTTCATATTTCCTTGTCTTATATTGTTTCAGCCTGGTTTCAGGCATCTGAATCACTGCCCACATCTCAGAATCTTAAAATAAATTCAGAAATGTTGAATGATTAAGGAGCCACACGATTTGATTGTAATCAGTCAATTAAATGGTCACTGTCAATTGTCATCGGGATCATAGATATGGGTGGTAGAACCATTGTCCACCTCCCATTTGGCTCCTATTTGACCATTATCAATGACATAATATATGACAGCTGGAGAGTACCAGGGACATGTACACTAGACTTTTCTCATCATGGTAACAGTAATAAACAGGTGGTTAACATTGTGACAAACTTTGTTTGATTTCTAGCACCAAACCTACTTGGTTAAAGTTTGGAAAAAGATCATGGTTTGGGATTAAATAACGAGTGTTACTTGGGTAAGTAAATACGTTACATTAATTAACTTACGTACATAAAGTAAAATCATTCAATGTCGGCTTTTGTTCACATGGGACACAAACAGTGAGCTCCTGAGTAAACGTCCCATGTTTGAACCAACCACTCCAACCAATAGGAAGTATCTAACATCAGTCATGAGGGTAAAAACATACATACTGTTCAAAAGTAATTTTTGTAATTTAAAAGAAAAAGGCGGTTTCTAAAACTGACGAAAGAAACTGAAATATCCACAGAACTAGGAACCTACTGTATAACAGAATAATTTATATAGAGTAGAATATAAAATGACTATTCTGTTCTATGAAAATCTTACTCCTCTGAATTTCCAGTTCCTCTCGGCGGAGGGCAAGTTCTTCCTCCCGAAGCCGTTGCTCTGCCTCTGAGCGTTTCTCCAGAAAGCTCAGAATCTCAGAGTAGGTCTGGCAGCAACACTGGCACGGCCGCTTGGCTGTGGGCGCTGCTGACATCTCTGCCATCTCCTCACGGGCTTCTTCTGGGTCTGTAATTATATAAAAATTTACTGGTTCTTGAAGAGTACAGTGAGAAACAAAGCAAAACTCCTGGAGTTGGCCGTGTTTAATCACAGGCAAATACTTTCAATACTTGCACAGAATTTAAAATGAACGGTTGGAGTTGGAATATTTTACTTAGGCTCCACAATTTTTTACAAATTCCCCACCAGTTTTGTTGTTTTCTGGAAAAGGAAAACCAACAAAAAAAATAACAACAACAAAAACATCATAATTTCTGTTTGATGTTTCTTAGTTGTTGCCAATAACTGCTGGAACAGTAACTTTTTGCCATTGAATTGGCTTAGTAACTGAAAGGACGTACAGGAGCATCTGAGTTTGGAGAACGACCAGCAAGAATGTCTTCTTTCTGAAATGACATGTCAGTGGACTGAAGTCTTTGTCATGAGCTTGATTTTACACATTTTCTGTTGACTGTGCTGTGGGTATCAATTGACAGTCCTGCCCCGTCCCATGTTGTGAATGTGTTTTACCTTCAGAGGGTGTTTGTGTGATAGTGATGTTGGGTTTGTCCTGTTCTGGCATAGTTAGCTCTTCAATGGCTCGATTTCTCCTCTCATCATCCTAAGAAAGATAGGGACAAGACGACTTCTACAACAAGAACAATATAGAACATGAGAATAATAGGCAGAAATGGCAACTAATTTAGTTTAAGTAACACTCGCCAAAGAACTTAGTAACAGTAAGAGTAGTAGTAGCAGGGGCAATAACAGCAGTGATACTGTAAAGCAAGAAGCAGATTTGGGTCTGCTGCTCCAATACCTACACTTTTTTTCATGAATCTACCTTGACAAAAAAATGGCAACACATCCAGTACTACAAAACTATGGCAGATCCTCCACAGTCATAGCATATTTTTAGCTCTCTCTTGATGGGACAAATTATATATTGAAAATCTGGCACAGTCAAGATCAAAATAATGTATCGTTTACTGAAAGAGTTTGAGATGATACATCTTTAAAAAAACGTAATCAGACAGAAACCATTCAAAATAATATTTGTTTTGTCTCTTTGTATACAGTTCCAGTGCTTATAGATAAATTGGCTTTATTATGCACGATGTCAACTGATTGTACCTCTAATTCTGTATTTTAATTCTGGTTAAGACATGTACACTTGCTGGCTTAACTGTGGCAAAGAGTGGACATATTTCACGCAAGTAGGCACTTGACTGCTCTTAAATATTGTGTATTTCAGTGCCGTGATGGATCCTATAAATTTACTTGTGACTGAAAGCCACCAAATGGAGGAACAAGGAAATACTCAAGTAATAACAGAATGTTAAAATATTTGTTATCTTGGATGTCCAATATCTTTGGCTAGCCTCAATTACTATCGCCATTCCCATCGGCAGCAAATACAGAGTCAATCTGACTTCCTAAACCAGCTCAAGGGCACTAAATCATGTTTGTAAAAATAAATTTCATGTGACATAAGTATGCCTACTGCTCTCTGCTGACGCCATATCAATGACACTCACCTGGTACTTTGTGCCCTCACCGCTGGTCAGGAGCCCCTTCTCTGCCTCCAGCTCCAAAACCTCATGGAGCAGATCCTCCTTTTGGGCATACAACCTCTCTGTTCCAAACCTGAAGATACCAAAAGCACACACATGAATTTATACTAAATCTTCTAAGTGAAGCTAAGCACATCTACACGTCACCACATCCAGTTCAGAGCTATAATTTCTTCAGGAAACAGAACAGCTTGCTCTTCTTTTATCCAGAAGTACAGTTCTTGTTGCCTGAACCAACCTGCGCAGACTGGGGAAGTCTTGTTTCTTGTAGTAGTCGAGCAGCAACATGGTCCTCTCCCTACACCTTCTTGCATCCACCTCAAAGTTTTCCTCTTGGAGGGCGGTAGTGATGATTTCACCCACTCTGGCCCAGATCCGTCCTGACAACATCAATGTGTTCATACACATATTAATACAAAAAGGAAGTTTGTTTCAATAGTGTGATGTGAAAATTGTACATTTCTACAATTAAAAGATCAAAAACAAAAATAGAATATTCAATAAAATGTTCTCCATGACAAATATTTTGATACCAAACAGTCACCAGGTATCATGCAAAAACTGCAGCTCTCTGCAATTGGACATCCTGTAAGCGTTTTTAAGTGGATTAGTCCTTTTTTAGGAAACACAAACCTGGCTCTTTGGAAGCAAATGGGTTCTGAGCGATAACTTCTCGCAGGAGGATGATGTCATGGCGTGCTGAAAAACGCACCTGACGCTTTCGTGGGGTTGTGGAGGGGCAGGCAAGGGAGAAACCTGAAGTTGGAAATATCTTATAATATTAAAGATTATAATACAACTGGTCAAATACACACTCTTTGTTTTTTCAAAGACAGCAAGGTGACATCATGAATTGAAAAACGATTATTAACAAAGAGGGCATGGTTCATGGTTGCCCTGACCTCTGACCTTCTGGTTAACAAAAAACAAATAAAACTATATTCTACCCAATTACATTATAACTGCTATTAAATAGGATAATCTACTATTTTGATTAGAGTAAAACCATTACACTCTCTGGCATGAGACTGATAGTGGTGTAAAACAGATTTAAGCTACAAAAAAACAAACTTGAAATATAGTTTTTATTGATCCATCCATATCATTTTGACTATAACTGACAAGCCATGATGGGGAATAAATGGGGCCTGTGTTTTGATGCAGAGGTTAAGTGGTGACAGCCTTCTGTCAGTTGCAGAGCTGCTATTTGACAGATGACAGCAGCTCTGTCACCACTGTCTCAGCCTCACACTGTGCACACAAGGGTAAGCAGCCAGTAGCCTGCAGCTACAGCAGTTTATCCACAGAAGCGAGACAAACAGCCTCTGAAGCACTGATAGCCCCACAGAGGCTACAGTTTAATGCCGAACCAAATGCGTCAGAGGAGGAGGAGAATATGTGCACGAATCGAGAGAAGCACTAAATGCGGTTCAGGAGATATTATTGTAAGTGGCTGAAATGCGTGTTAGACGTGGAGGTGGTAATGTATCTCACCGTTGTTGATCGGCACTTCCACCACTACCCGTTCCATGTTTCTGTTTGGTGCATCCGGGAACCGCCTGACGCGCACGGCACACGTCCAGTCACCAGTACAGGTTCCCTACTGACGTGTAGCTCAACTTGGCGGACAATCCCAGTGTTGCAAAAACGGAGGTACCGCACGTCTCTGTTAGTTGTGCTTACTCCGTATGACCACAAGATGAAGCCAAAGAACTGCTGTTCAACCATTCTTTAAGTGACTGTACCGAATGTAAATCAAATCCACGGCTTTCTTAAATAGTAACTCTGTGTGCTTCAATTGCTATAATCACATTCCTCAAAAATGCTGTGCATAAAAAAAAAATGCTATTCAAGTTTGGTTTTTTTGTGTGTTTTTTTTTACACTAGTGCAACACTGTACTTTCTTTTAATCATCAATGGAAATACAGAGTGCCATCACAAACGAATTCAGGTTTGTCACAGTATTAAATCAAGCTTTGGCTGCCCTAACAGCATCTCAGATGCCATCTATGGAGCAGAGCCATTGAGACAGATGAGGCCGAACAAGGGCGTGTTAAGTAATAAAGCGTTGGCCCCAGCGCAATTGGTCTGTCTGTATGGCTGCGGTTCGCAGGCAGCGGCAGCACCTCCTGGCGGATGACACCGACATGTTTTTTTGTTTGTTTTTTTGTATTTTTTGTTGTTGTTGTCATTTGTGTTGGTTTTGTTCATATTCTAATTATATTTTTGATTCCAGCGAGTGGTTAATTGAAGATCTTGATTTTCAAACTTTCCATCCGGTCGGAAATGATGTTTGAGGTCGGACAGTCATGTCAAAGGTCTACGATGACGTGACCATAAACAAGCACAACAGCAAAACAAAATGTCAGAGCAAACTTTCGGATTTCTTTACAAAACCGTGTTATGGAGTAAAACCTTGCGGATTAGAATCAACAGCCAGCAGGACTGAAAATACTCCTATATAAAACTGAAGGCATCCATCGGTACCAACCAGGTATTGCCAGCTAATTCAGAACGGGGCTGAATAACTTGATACACAGTGCTGAAGCTGAGCTCAAATTAATCAGCAGGCTCCCAGCTTTCAGGTGTTGTATACCACTTCTCTGCTATCTTAGTCCCAGTCAGTGTGTTTGCATATGTATGTAGATTCCTGAGACAACTGCTATAACTAAATGCTACCTCACTGTCTGATTCTGTGATTAGTGATTCTGACTGAGAACATCGTCGATGATTTAAAATGCTTGCATGTTTATTTGAAAGTGAAGAAAAAGAAGGAGGAGAGTGATGAGCCCAGGACTTTAATCCTTGACTTTTGCTACTAAGTGTCAAGGCTATTTGAAAAATATATCACAAATCAAACTTGAGGGAAATCTGTGCTACTCTCCTCCTGGTTTCCAGGGTCAGTGTTTGAACAATGTACTGTGTAAATGAAAAGCGTTTGAGGACCTGTAATCATTATTAACTGACCACTAGGTGTCCTCAGATGATTGAATATAACCCTTTCCTATCTTTCCTCGTTGGTCTGATGAACCTTTCGGCCACAAAACAGGAGGTTTGAGCCATGCTCCTGTAATATTGTATATTTAATTTCTTTCTGCAGTGCTGCTTTCAGCACTCATCCATTATGGATTTAGGATGTGCTATTTATGCTGCTTGGAATTGGTAGAATGTACAGCTCATCCGCTGTTGCACAGTGCAAAGTGCAAACTAAAAACTAAACTGTGCAGTTGCTGTAGAAACTGTGGTGGGATTGCTGCAACTGTCGTTCTTTGTGTGTTGCTTGCTGCCAAAAAGTTAAAGATGAATATATGGCTTAATTTTGTTCAGAGGAGCAACTGAAAGAGTCAGAAGAGCTGCAAAGTTGATCCTGTGCCTTTGAAGTTTTACTTTGAAAATGAGTGTTTGTTTTTTCCTATACTATGAAGAAAAAGTTTAAGTAAATGTACAGTGTGACAGCTGCGTGCGTGTTGTCACCTGTACTAAATGTCAAGAGACAGAGACAAACTGAACTAGTGGCTATAGAGCAGCTGTTTACTGAATATTAACACAAGCGGACTACCTGACATTTGTTCACATCTTCTGTAATAACACACATCAGACCCACAACAGCGGTCAGTGATTGATTTCTAAAATAATCTCTTCGAGTGAATATTGTCAAATTGACTGAAGCTTGTCCTACCAAAGAAGTCCACAAATCCTGTACTGGACAACTGTTTGCTCTTCCTCTATGGTAGTTTCCCCCATTGTGTTCATCCGTTTATTATTTAGGACAAAGATAATGTGCAGTATATTACACATTTATTTGCAGTTTTTCACAAATACCCCTGTGGTTAAAGAATAGCATTTAAGCCATGTAATCAAAGCTACCTAAACTATGATGAATGCCAAGACAAACATTAAATAAAAAATCAGGAGTCAGATTATTATTTTCTTCTTGAGCAATAATGTATTATAAACAAGTACAAAGTGAAGAACGAAGACCAAAAAGAACAGAAAAAAAGAAAAGAATGAGTAAGCAAGAAAGATGTGATATTTTGTTAAAAACTTACTGGTCATACTTAAGAATATACTCACACATTCTGTATTTGCTACTTTTAAGCAAACCCAGACTTACATAACATTGCTGCTGACATAATGACAGGGAGGTAAGCAGGGAAATAGACCTGGCAACCTGCTGCATTGTAATCATTTGCTTATTTAGTTCAGAGAGTGTCCAGAAGACACTGTGCTAGTGAGGGATGGAAGAATGGAGGCAGAAAGGCAGCTTGGAGGGAGGACTGACTGAAGCATGAGTCAGGGCTGCTTTTTTTTTTTTTTTTTAAAGAGAGGAAATCAGTTTTGTTTCCTCTATTAATGACTTCAGGAGGGAGTTACTGAAACATGGCAAACTTCTAAGTAAAGGCACCAGAACCACCCATGCTTTCATTACCTGTGACTGTGATGGTGAATGTTGCTGTCATTTAGAAACCCCTGGACTGCAGAGAGATGACACCAGGCGGGAATAAGAACCAGAAAACAATATGTTGCTCTAAAACATACTGTATGACACAGAGTGACAGAAATAACTGGATGTTGTCGGAGTCATTTTCAACTACAACCTGTGATTTTACAGTACAAATCATCACCGTGGTTATGCACATGAAAGAATAGAGAGCAGGCAGGCTCCAGCTGCTTCCACACCAGCAGCTGGTATCCTCAGTGTTCAGATGTCAGTGGACTGTTAATTAGCCAGGAGACACAATCCTGGTCCTGCTGGCATCAAAGTTCCTTTCCAGTAAAGGCTTCGGAGCAGATCGACCACCACAAGTACACCATGAAGAGTTTCTAGTCTGAACAGCAATCTGAACACCCTCCACAACGCGTCCTCGTCTGTGTTTAATAATCAGGTTTCTGCCTTTAGTGTACATAAATGTGTCCATACTACCATTTTGCCATGCTATTATTTTGTGTATTATTATTACTGTGCTCAGTTGCAGTTATTTGTGTCAGTTTCAATACTTGGTTTATATATCCTCTGCTGTAACAACCTAGCCTTATTCGATAAATGATCAACGGAAATGTTTGTCGTGCTCTCGTACAGTAAAGGGGCATGAAATATGAAATTGATCTCATTGAGCCACATATCTTGCCATCTGCCTTGTGAGTGAGGAATAAAGTATAATAACATATGGTCTTAGTCCTTATGGTATCCATCGCAACAAGTGGGTTGGCAAGGCATTTCCCATTTCCCCCCCTTTTTATTCATTGTCACTGTTCTGCAGCCTTGGAAAGCCACACAGGTATCCTGAGCACTTCAGTCAATGTCAGATTACATAAAACTACCGTATGTGAGGGCTGAATATACAAGTTCGGATTTAGCGAGTGTCTTCTTAAAGGACAATTAAGCAGACAGAGCAGATGTTTATCTGACACAAAGCTTTTTCCCATCTAATTTGGAAAGAGGCTCTTCCCCCCAGGCCATTGTGTCCTTCTAAGCTTCAAATTCAGGTCTTAAAACTCTAAAGCAAAGGGTTTTCATTTATTTATTATTAATTCTATTTCAGTTTGTGCAGCCAGAAACTAGCATCTGCCGCTTTGTTAATAACCCACAAAGTTGACTATTAACAGCTTTTTTGCAACTGCAAAAAGCTTTGTGATGTGAGTATATTATCTCTGAATTATAGACAAAGAAAAAAAGAGCAAGTAAAAACAAACTAGCTTTAGGGAAATCGATGATCATTTTTCTTTTGTTATTATATATCCCAGAATTAAACCACTTTTTTTAAAATAGGGTTGAAGTACATTTTAAATTGACCTATTCTGTCTTGTAACTACGAGGAAGTCTTCGTCCTATAGAGGGCGGTTAAAATGCTATGTTTTGGGTGTGAGCGGATATCCACCTATTTTTGTTGTTTCGGTATGAGGATGAGTACATATACTGGTCAGTTAAAATCACTATACCTAAAAGAATTTACCTACCGACACTGCTGGGAGCTAAAGTTTTACACTAATCTGGTGGCTGATCTATGTTGTCTTTCTCACAGGAGCCGCTGTCATTACTGCTGTGGAGGCGTGGAACTGAACACCTTTACATTTATGCTGAGAGCCAAGATGTTTGAATCAACTGTGGCCCATCCGACAGATGAAGGTAATCAAGTTGAAAAGCACTTGTCTGAAAGTGGTTCTGACTTTGGCTTTGTGAAAAAATAACAAACAGAGCTTATGACCGAACTCCTGAGTCTGGAGCAAATGTTTTGAGGAATAACAGTTAAATTATTCAACCAAGTGGGAATAACTTTAAATAATCAAACTGAAGGAGATCTTGCAATGTAAAAAGAAGAAGAAATGCACCTTTCCTAAAAATCTGAATCATTTTGATTATAACCCTTCTAACGTGTAATGATGACTGTATTCTCAACGTACAATGCTGTTTACTTGATTTTCTAGACAGTTGTGGTGACAACGTCGAAACAATTTGATCCTTGTACAAACATGAAAGTGGTATCCTTTCTCATGGACAGGGACTTTAACAGCAGTGCGCATGTAGACATGCTGTTCCATTTTATTTTCACTACTGCATTAGAAAAGGAACAGAAAGTGCCAATTTGTCGTTTCTTTAAAGTCTTTAAAAGTTGTTTGTCATCCTTGGAATTTACCTAGCACGTTTTTGTATTTTGCTTGACTGTCTTTTGAAACTCGACACTATGGAATGAAACAGGTCAGTATTGCATCTAAAAGGCTTGACATGAAAAGCTGACATGAGAATACTGTGCCCTGATCATTAGAGAAGCAGGTCCTCGTAGTCCTCCCCTAGCAATTTCAAAACGCATGCAGCCTTGCTTAAGATTCCAGAGGAGTTTGTTATATGAAACAAACAAATGAAAGAAGTTATAGTATACCATCAAGTCACAGTAACCATAGTACCAGAGCCGTGACAGCTACTGTACCTCTCATTATCACAATTGTGTTACTAGGCACAGAAACATGCACCGGTACACACACTGCACAGATACACTCACGCATTGTCCTCATTTAATTTGGACACACATATACTAACACATTTGTACTAGCTCCTCGAATACACATTGAGCTGTGCAGAAGGTGTACAAGATTAGGTAATTTGAATGACAGTCCTGCCCTTTTTTACGTAGTATTCACTTAGAGCTGCCCTTGCTGGAGCTCACAGTGTCCATGAACGATGACTCAGTGAAGATTAGACCCCCACTAACTTGGTGCCCCCCTACTCTTTTCGTCATCTCCCCTGATTTCGGCCACTTAGACCTCTCTTCTTGTATTTTGTTTCTCTCTGTGGCTCCCTCCCCTGTGACACTGTGTCTTTCCTAAGAGGCTACGTGGTCTTTTCCACAGAATATTCTGGAATCCTTGCTTGACTCGGGCACAGCATAGTCGGGGGATGAAGCACACCATCCGAATGCTGTGATCATTGATTTTATTTCTGAATGTGAAAAATGAAGAATTAAAACATGCCACAAAACCAAGATCCATACACAAAAAATAACTACTGATAAATTGAAGGTCTTTGTCAGGGCAAAGTTTTGTTTATTCACTGTGCAACTCAACTGTAGGAACCAACTTAAAAAGGCAATGTCTCTATGAGAATCTTTTTATGATCGATTATTTTCCAAGATATTTGTATTTGTAAATTAGCACCTGATAAACTAACCATTACTGACTAAATCCGTTAGTTCTGCTGTGGCAAAATGTGTCTTTAATATCACTTAACATTTCAAAAAACAAATGGTCATTAGATTAATCACCTCTTCTCATATATTACTGACACAAACAGTCGTACCTATAAATACACTTTTCTTGGAGCTTCATCTTTAGATTTTTCTGTCACGCATGTTACATACAGTATTTCAACAATATAGGCACACATCTAATTTCCCTGTATTATTCTGTTTCCTGCCTGCCTTTCATGAGGTGACCATGATATCAATAATATTTGATTTTGTCACAACTTTGAAAGCTCATATCTCCCATACATCCAACCCTCCTCATTGTCTCATTGTAAAGGTATGGGTTATACCAGGTTGCCATGGAGACTCTTCTTCTTGGCAACTCAAAAGACCTGCAATTGGCCTCTACATCCCTGCACCCCTTGTCGTGTACTGACGAGCTTTATCAACACCCTCTGTAGGTACACATTAAGGCTATAAATATTTAATTTGGAGTTATAACAAATATATAAGGTTTATGCCTCGTGGAAATGGGCTGGGGCTTTGCCCTTGGGCAGGAGAGTGATAATTATTAGAGTGGTAATTGGAGTGTGTGATGTGTATGATGCCTGTCTTTACCTTGAGATGATTTATACTGCATATTAAGATTAGTGGTCGTAAGTGCCAGTTGAGTACTTAACCCTTTTATTTGTGGAAACATACAAATGGATGACAGAAAACTGAGAGCAGTGGGCTAATAGTGACAAATTCAATTAAAAGCTGTCAATATGTTGATATTTCAGCATGTACAGTGCCATATGACCACCTCTGTCCTGATAAAGGCTGGTTATCGTAAAAAAATATTGATACGGACACTGACACCTAGACTTCAATACCGGCCCCTGAGCAATACCTTTTTCGATACCAATTTGATGAAATTTAAGAAAAGCTAAATAAAACGTACTCATTACAGCACAAATCAAAGCTATTGACAGTTTACCAATGTTCCCCTAACACCTCAGAAGCTACTGCTGGACCCCACAATTTACTGATGTTCCCTTAATGCCTCTACTTACTGCAGCACATTAAAACTAGTATGCGGACAAAAATTTGTTTAAAAATATTGTAACAAGGTGTTTGAATGTAAGGTTTACCTAAGCTGAAACCTCGTGGTATTATCTACAGTATGTGAGTGGCCTACTAAAGTCGAGGCTATGTATGGGAAAAGCTTTGGCTCACTGTCACTGATGAGATTTACATCTGCATAAACAGAGCAAAAGTTATGCATTTTTAAAGCAAAAACATGTTAGTGTGCATGTAGCCTAAATAAAAAATGTGGTACTAAATGACGAGCAATTTTCTGATAATAGATATCAAAGCATTTCGGTCAGTGCCATAAAAGTAACAAAGTTTGGTATCCAGTCGTAGTCATAATATAACACAGCACCGCTATGGTTAACGTTCCCTGTTGCTGTCAACTTGTTAATCGCCTCTGTACTTTCGTATTCTCATCAGTTATTTTGATAAAAGCAGACTGAGTCTTGTCAAAAACTAAAACACCAGTGTTAGTGAGGATTAACATAAAACAACTTTTTTTTTTTGCTGCAGAACATGGAAGTATGTTCAAGTGATTTACATTTTGTATCTTCAAAGGAAAATAGAGCATGATATAGCACTGGTTCTTCCTTCACAAAGCAACATTTTTCAAAGGTCATACCCATTTGGATCTGGAGTCAAATCACAAGCAACTTTGTCCAAGCAGAGCTCCCGATTAATGTCAGTTTCATTAGCGTTATCTCCTTAAAGCTAATTCTAAAGTTCCAGCAGTGCCTACACTGGCCCGCTGACTCCTACAAAACAGCTACTTTTATAATAAGGAGATGACAGTTATCAAGGCTCAGTGAAGTCTTTATTACATATATATATATATATGTATGTGTGTGTATATATATATATAGATATACTGTATATATACGAATTTGTGGGTGAGTTGTGGAAGTTGAATCCAATTAATGTGTACACTATTCATGTGTGAGTTGTGGACAAAAAAAAAAAGTCAGATTTGAAGCTATACACAAGAAACAGTTGGTTCTGGGGATGGAGAGTACATGGCATCATGTTTGCAACATTGCAAAATTCCCAACTGGTCCATGCTTCAATGTCTTTCTTGGACTGAAAAGCTGAAACTGGAAACACTGACTCCTGTTGAATGGCCATTTTGGTCTGTTGCCCCTTTGTCACCTCTTATTTTGGCTCTCATCTACATGATGGAGCACGTAAAACCACAGCACTCCTTTAAGAGGGTGAGGCCTGTCTTGGTGAAGGGTGAAGAGGTCTGCTGAGCCCTGGTTGGTGCTCTTCTGGTTGGTACACCTGCAACATAGAACATCACACTGTGAGGAACGTGGATGGGAGGTGATTATATTAAGACTAGGGATTATATTTGATTGTATATTTCTCCTTGCCACATGGTAAAGCTGTTTCCTTGAGTTTGATCACAGTCTGAATACTACAATAATTTATGGAGCTGAATTAGCTTTCGCATTTCTATTTGTCTTTGCACCTAACCTTACCAATATGCATTAAGGCAAGATAGATTAAAGCCAATCCTTCTGTTCTTATAATTGCAGATATTGGTCTTGAAAGGACTACTAGCATGATCAAAAATGCTGATATTCAGGTGTGACCATTTTTAAATACATCTTGATGGCTTTCTTTCAATGTTTATTGCACTTTTAATTGCATTTACAGTAAATAAATGAGTATAGTTGTAGTCAACTGGAGTAACATTATTTATAAACATTTGCATAGACACTCTGAAGGGGCGGACCAAACACCGACCAGTGGGGATGTCGAAGTGCAATGACATTGAAGTTGAGCAGTTTTTTTCTAAACGTAGTTGCAGTGGTGGTGGAGTTTAGCTGCATATGGTGTACAATGTCGATTTGTCATAGGCTGCTCCAATAGTTTTAAAATGAACCTGAGCTCTACGCCCATAAGAATGCAATGACTGGAAATGATTGATGTGACATTGATGTGATATTTCCTCCTCATTTTCTACACCCTGCAGAGAACAAAGTTTTTTATGCTTAAATACCTGTTTTCTTCATATTTCTTGGAAATTTGGACCTCAGAAAATCTGCCATTTCTTTATCTTCTTCTTTCTCCCTGTGGGAATGAAGAAAGATTGATTTAAAATACAGGGATATACTGTACATGAATGCACAAAGGACTCAGACAAACATTTCAAATCCTCTATTGTTTTTATAAAAGAGAAGCTGTCTCTCTCCCTCTGTCTCTCCTTCTACTGATCAAAATTCTTTATGAAGATTTCAAAAATCCCCTCTAAGGTGTTTTGGGTACTCTTCATTCCCATTGCCTCTTTAATTTCAAGAAGGCTGATTTTACTAAAGTGGGAAGATGAAACACTTTCTCCAGACACCCAGTAGATAAGAGACCTAAGGTGCTTCTGGCAGTTAGTGCTTCTGGCAGAAGATTAGATGAACTCTGGGAGGGTCTATTGATGCATTCAATTAATGTGGTAGCTTAATTTTTCTATAAATGGAGCTTTAGAGACATAATGCTTTTTGATCTGTGTAGAGCTTATTGAAGCACTATACTCTCCTACACATTGATATCTAATATAGGATGTTACAGGAAACGGCAAGTTAACGTAATAGTGCTGGCTGTGTTTTGGGGTAAAAACCACTGACTTTTTGTCATGAAGGACAGTCATGATGAGAAATGAGAGAAATAACAAAAGAAAGATCCCCATATTCATCAGCATGGACAAAATGGCCTTAAGCATTGTCACATCCTTTCCTTTCTCCGATCCATTTCTGCACTACCGTTCTCTTGTTTCCTGCCTCTCACCTTCCCAGCAGCCCTTCAGCGCTTTCACGGCATGCTGTTAGCTGCCAACACAGAAGTGTTGTTCACGCAAACTAACAATGTTTGATAGTGTTGGAGGATTGGAGCTGCGAGAGGATTAAACAGAATAATACGTTTTCTGTGCTCCACCTGGTTGTCCGCTGTCAGGTCACATTAGATGTCAGATTACAGAAATGGAGTGGGAAGTTAAAGAACCTTTTGAGGACGTCGTGTAGCTACAGCAGTAGTGCATTCACACCGAAAGCAACGGGGTAAGCGGAAGTCCATTTATTTCCTGCATAGATTACCAAGAAATGGGAGCAAAATGGACAACTGATTTTAAATTTAAGTTATCTCTAATTGTGAACAAAACATCTAAAAAAATAAATTTATGTGGCCATTGTTTCAACCAGCTTCGAGCTCGGTTAAACTCACTTAAAATTAATAAGTATTTGAAAATATTTTACAGTACATACATTTGACAGGTCTGCATTCAGTAAATATAATATGCAAGACAACTGCTTTCCTGTTTTCCTAAAATATCCTGAAGTATTCAAAATGCAGTGAAGGGTTATCCGTTGTGACAGGAAGGGTTGAAAAGACCTTCAGAGGAACTGGTGCGTCTCAAAAGTGCTGCAATAGATTGATGAAATGATGCCTGCGAGCAAGTTCAGACAGCCCAAATCCTGTCCACTCCTCCACTTAGATGACAAACTCCTGTCGCTGCAACACACATCCAACACCAAAGGGTGCCTTTTAGCCATGGCGATGTATTTAAACCAACAGTGCTCCGCTCATTATTTTGCTGCAACAATGCCGATACCACTCATCACCTGTAGAGTCTGAATCTAGCTTCCCCTGTGGAGGCAGGTTTGTAATGTCCCCGACACAATCAGAGCCACACATTAATGCAGTACATGGTAAATTTATATAATAATCTAATCCACATGAGTTGATTGACTGAACTGTTTTTTTGTTTTTTGTTTTTTTTCAAATCGCTGGTAACTCCTCTTTCAGTGCTCACTGATGCACACTGACACATCTTTAATTGAAAGGGCTCTCTACTGTTCCCTCTGTGGTGCACTCTCTCACAGCTCCGTGCCTTAGGTGTCGTTCCGGTGTTTTCATTGAGAGCACTGGGGCAGCTTTGTGAAGGCCTGCATACAGTATGTATGACACTGAACTGAGTCAAATTTATCAGCTTCAGTGACTACCAAGGATCTAAAATTCTATGGCTTATCAGTATTAACAAAGATCTGTGCATGAAGAATAGATATCAGATCAACCTTTGTCCCGTTGGCTAATTCCATGACACTGAATGGATACTATATGTGCACTGCATTTCTATCTATTTGGTAGCACTTTATTAGCAGCAGAATGACATCTTACATTTTTTTTTTATGATTTATTCAAAATCCTCATGTACAGACAACTGGAGGATTCCTACTTTAGGTCGTCTTTGATTGAAAATGTGGAGCTGGAAGCACACCTGAGTCGTTCAAACTCTACGTCGTCCACCAGGAAATCTCTGGTCTCAACCAGCTTGTGGATCTGCTGCAGAAGTTCTTCTTCCTTCTGTCGGTCCTCGTTGGACTTGTCATTATCTGTAGCACAAAGGAAGAAGACAGTATCGAGAAAAATAATTTTAAAAAAACATAGCACTTATTAAAGAAACATCTAGGCATTAATATATTGTTTAAAATATATAAAAGACAGACATGTAGAAGTATTATTAAAACAAAGATGAAAATAAATGTATGAAAATTTAATTGTGATACACATTCTATAAAATACCAGGATTGACACTCTTACGGGGAGTTAGATGAGAAGATCAATACCACTGTCAGTGAGTGTTTACATGCACATCAGTATCCTGGTTGTGTGTCTTATCCTGGTTTTGATCACGTTCAGGATATGGTGTTTACATTGAACATGAGAAACCTGGTTGTCTATATTCCTGTATGGATAACTGTATTCAGGTTTCATCTGTTGGGCCTTAATTTATAACATTTCAGCCACAATTTTCTTTGCCAGCAGAGAATGTTCAGAAACTGTAATAACGTGTTTCGATTAAACTTTATCCAGGAGTTTCAAAATCCAGACATGTTTACAAATGAAACTCATAACCAGGATATCCCAAAAGTCCAGTCATAACCAGAATACTAATGCGTATGTAACTATACAACAACTCATCCCTCGCCAAATCCATCACACAACAATGACACCCTTGCACTGCTGTTTTGTTTGTTGTTTTGTTTTAATTCATTGCACTGTTCTTTAGTTTATTTAATATTAGTCTATCTTATTTGAATGTATAGAATGTGCATTTTATTTTAAAGTATATTCAATATTGTTGCCCTGTATATGCTGCTGAACAGCTATCCATCCATCCATCCATCCATCCATCCACCATCCATCCATCCATCCATCAGTGTAATGAATATAACTATGGAGGTGGAGCCCGGAGATGATTGGCCAAGCTTAGTATAAAGACCAGAAGCAAGGAAAACACCTAATCTAGCTCTCTTCAAAAAAAAAATGCACATTCCAACACTGCCTGATTTGCATATTGTACCATGTTTGTTTAATCTGTGCATTGCCAGAAACCTAAAAAAAAACAATGCATAGAAGTTGTTGGCCAACACTGTTGAATTGATGTTGTTTATTTTTTACATCCTTTATTGTCATATTTCTGTTTGTTTATGTACATATTATATATAATGAGTTTAGGGGGTTGCCTGGCTAGCTGTTTCCCCCATTTCCATTCTTTGTGGTGTGTAGTTGTGTAATTGATCTGTTCATCCAACTCTGGGAAATAACTTTAATTAACTTATTCCCCAAAATGTCAAACTGTTTCCTTTTTCATCTGATTTGATCCACTATTAACATTACCATTGGCATTGAAGGGACACCCACCTGGTATGGAAACTAATTTGCTCAGCTCCTTCTTCAGACGAGTAATCTCTTTGCACAGCTGAATGTCATCTATCCTGTTCAGCCATGATGGCACACAAAAAACACATGCAAACATAAACATACACACAAGCACTTATGTAAGTACTGCACATGATGCACATAAGATCACTTCCTTCAAAATTATTATGCAAGTGAGATTAAATAAATAAATTAAATGCATTCAAATAAAAGTTCCGTTTTTCAAGGAAAGTTTTTGAAAGCATTTGCTTATTTTATTTCCTACATCCTTTTAGAAAACTGGCATTTATCTCGGACAGGGTTGCTGATTAGTTTGGCAGGCAATCTTATTTAAAGAGATATCTATTTAAAGAGATTGATCCTCTTAATTACCTCCAGCAAGGAGGTTATGTGTTCAGTGTTGTTGTTTTTGTTTTTTTGGTCAGTTGGAGTACATTGTCCTGATTTTCATGAAACTTGGTTAAAATGTGTGGCATGGGTTAAGGGAGAACCCGTCAGGTTTTGAAATTAATCTGAACGAGGGTGGCAAATCCATGAATTATTTTTCACTATAATTACCATTGCAAGATAGGTTCATACATCTTAAAATCCAGTAGATGACAGTAAAGTTCAATTGTGACAAAACATGTTCCGTTCTAAAAATATGATAATTCCATATCACAATCCACTTTCGCAGGTACCAGTTATCCTGTGTGATACACATATACTTGCTCACACTTAATACAGCCTGCAGTCATTAAGGAGCACCAGAGGTGTTCTGGGAGAGAAATTCAGCCTTGGACTTATCCGTTGGGATCAGACCACTCACAGTACGCTCTCATGCGCATCCTGAACGACAGCAAACAGAGAAGACAAACTGAGCTGGTAAAAGCTTTTAAGGATTTTGTGACGGTCCACCAGCTAACCGCTGCCGCAGCCCACCAGGATATGTCCCTGTATGCCTGATGGCCTGTCCAACTCTGTGGAGCACCAGGGGAAAGTGGTTTCATAAGGGAGGATAAGAGTCTGTACAATCATAGCATCTTCACAATTGTACATATATTTGGACATATAGAGTATAGTGGTTGCGGTTGAAGTGATGCATATCATAGTAGAATGGACTGTTGACCTTGGCGAAGGTCTGTGCTCTGAGATTTCATTTCTACTTTAGCAATTCTCAGTTCTATGCAAAATGGGAAGGATGATAAGTGATTTAGAGCATAGACAGATTCAGTCATATAAAGGCTTATTAAAGAAAGTTTCCATCAGACAAATTAAAAAGCCCCTGTTAGGCAGCCAACAGGTATCTGGAACTACTGGTGTGTCTTTAGGCCCATGACCCTCTCGATTCAGGATCCTCCAGAGCCTGTGGACAATCTTTTAAAGGTAGATCAATGACGTTAGATGACAGTATACCTGGAAACAAGAGTGAAATCTTGACTCTCTTCTGAATGGAAAAAATGAAAGTCAAACACAGAATGGTTGATATTGATCATATATTTCACACAGGAGATGGTATAATCTTTTCTGAACAGAAATCCTTGAGGCATGTCTGAGCCAGATAGGTTTCACACTGCCTCTGTCAGTATCATGATCTTCCTCTCTCAATGGCCCCTCGGGGAATTGGTGTCAGTGGATCCCTCTTTGCCCTCCTCGCCAAGTTAGAGGCCTTTACGTGAACCTTGCATCCCAGCAGCTGAATTTTTGTTCAAGAAACACACACATACAGGCTCACACAGGGTCAGACGCTTACTCACACACATTACACCCATTCATCATTGTCAGCAGAGGGAGAGCCTCACCACTGTGTGTGTGAGGAGTGTATGAATAAATATCCATGCATTAGCTTGCTTAGTGGAAGCTGAGGTGAAGCCATTGAAATTTTAATAGGGACCAACCTGGGGTGTGATGGAGAGAAATGAGGGGAGTGAATAGAGGGCAGTCGTGCCAGTAGATATGTTTGTGATGGCGACGTGTCTTGAATGATTTGACCTACTTTTTGCTGGGAAAAATCAACTGCTGCAATTCTCAAGTGAAGTGCTGGTTTCTGTTCTGTGTTTTTTTCCCAGCTGATTGGTGCACTTTTTTTTTTTTATCAACAGCTAATTAATTGAATCGAGGATTTTCATGTGTCATGTTTGTAACAGAAGCTATATTGTGCCCCATAACTGATGTAGATATCCTTAGCACACAGCTTCCCAAACTCTTCAGACCATGCAATATGTACCAAACCAAATCCCCCAATGATTACTTCCAACTGCAGAAACTGAAGTTCTTTTTCCTGAATTAAAATTCACAGATTTAACCATAAAATTAAACCAAAGAGGCTAAATCACTGCAACACAAGGCTACCATTTCAAATACAAAGAATCAGTTTATTATTCAGACCAGAATAATTGTGATTTTATCCAGTAGTCGAGTGAACCGGCTACAAGCAGCAGTCATGACACCAAGTGAAAGCAGTGTTGGTACTGTAATGTTTAGTCACTCACATGTATCTGAGCTCTGACTCCCTCCTGACCAGGACATCCCTGATCCTTTCAATCTTAAAGAGCTCCCCTTCAATGTCATCCACAGTGATGGTGGAGTCCGCCATTGACACCACGTCGTCCTCTGACAAAGAGAAAGACAAGGACAGCTTTTAGTCTTGCTGAATATTGTAAAAGATCATGTGTTGGACAAATAGGCAACATGTCTGGCAGTGTGTTTAGAATATTCTCATTATAAAAAGGAGTGTACATTTCTTGAACTGACTGACAAATACCATAGAGAGACAGGCAGACATGTTGGCACTGATGAGTTATTAAAACGATGCACCCTGCCACTGCAGAACAATAGCGACATATCAATCTGCATTTTAAACTCTATAAACATCTGCAGCAGATGTTGTTTGAAATTTCTGCTTGATAAAGAGCAGAGAAAGCATCACAGCCAAATTACCATGTGTCAGTGGTTGGCACATCTCACATGGTTGTCCCCTGACAACCACACACATACACAAACAGTTTAATTGCATAAACCAACGTTGGTGGGTCAGTCCAGGAATTAAACTGCACTGCAGTTCTGTCTATGCTGCTACGTTCTGCTGTAGACAGACGTTCACTGTGTTGTATTTGATCGTCTGCCTGTTGGCAAAAAAAAATTATGTCTACACCGCATGACATGCCTTATGACATTTAAAGACTATCGGTACTTGTTTTATATAGATGCACACATTTATAATTTACTTGTGTACTTTGTAGGTGTGTCAATGTGTGATATTGTTTTGGGTTTTTTTGGGGGCGGGAGGGGGAGGGGGGGGGCATTTTAAGCAAAAATACTGTTTAACATTTTATGTTCATGCAAGCGCACACAAACGCCCATACACGAGGGGAGAGAGACCCACTCGCACCCTGAACGGCTCAAAAACAAGAGATGTTGGCTGTTATTTGCTCTGTACATCTGACATCAAACTTATTTTGTCTGGTGACATGGCTAGCCATTGATAGTTGATCTATGGGTGGAGCATCTCCTCGGTGCTTTGTTCTCAAATGACTTTGCAAAGCTGTGGTAGACTTATGATAAGATAGTTTTACTTGGGAGAATTTACCCTGCACCTCATCTTCATTTATTTTTTGAAAGGAGTTTCGCACAGAACTTTTTTTAATGGCTGTAGTAGCCTTTGCATGTTTCTCCTGTTTGTAACATTGCAACTAGTCTCACAGTGCCACATGTTTTACTGCAGCCTTGTATCAACGTCTTGTTCTTCTTATTATGGTGTTGTTTATTAGGGGGCTAAAAGCTTTTATGTGCATTTCCACCACCTCCAGGCAGTACTAACATGCTATCACCAGGTGGTAGTAAAAAGAATGGCAAATATATTTTTTTAAGACAATAGTTTCATAAACAATGTTTTTATGATTTAATGACAATTCAATAATCATGACCAATCCTTAATATTCTTCTTTTGCAAGGATTAGAACACATGTACTGCATCTAAAATTTGTCTCAGGCATCATCAAAAGAGATTGAATAATTTAAAGGACCCGCCGTTGAATAATTTCTTTATATCAAATATTTAGAGCAGCAATAGTACAGTTTATTAATTAATTTTTACAGAACAATGAAATGATACTAAGGGCACACAGCAGCTCAGCTTTCGAGTAATTAAATAATCACATCCTACATGGGGTACCGTATTGGCTTGATGAACAGTAATAATAAAAATGAGACCGTATTTATATCTATCTCATTCACACATCACTCCCTGTCTGCCTCCATTTAACTGTCCTGTTAAAATAAAGTCACATTGAATCGTGAAAATTCAATCGAAATACCCAAATAAAGCAAACAATATAAAAGCACAATGTGTGCTGAACGAATCTCAACTACTTTTACAACGATGCGTGGGCTTGCTCCGCACAGCTCTGTAATACTTGTTAATGAATCTGTCCCAAGGTCCCTGGAAGTATTTGTGTGGTATGAAAGGACATCAAAGCCTTTCACACAGTGAAGCAGCAGTACACTTTGAGCAGCAGAAGCAGCTGCACTAGAAGCAAATAAACCAGCAAGCTGCTAAATCAAACATTGGACTACAGCCACCTTCTATTGAAATAGCTGTTTTAGCCATGTGCATCAAAATACATATATAGAATTAAAGTTACCCTGAGATCCACGTATGGTGGACGTCCTTGAAAGTATACGATTAAAGTCCCGTAACGACAGTCACCACTTTACAATTGAAGGAAATCACCTCTTCCTGCTCTCGAATTGTTCCATTTAGCTCTGCAGCGGTTGAGGATAACTGTCACTTCCCTGCAGAGAGCTGCACCATAACCAGGGAGATAACAATACCACCACTGACTGTCGGTCCCTCACTCCTCCTGGGGCCTTTAAATCCTTTCTTCACACACGTCATTACTTAGTAGCGTTCTAGTATGTAATCTGGTTTCTAGTCTCATTCAGCCTTGGGAAGGTAAAGCTAGGTTCAAAGTGCACTGGAGACGCATCTCGTGCAACAAAAGCAGAATAGAAATCGAGTGAATGATAGTCGTTCAAGTTCAGATTGTGTGACTCCAGGGTAGTAGTGAAAGCACCGTCAAAAGCTTCATGATAATTGCCGGTTTACATGGACTCGCATTCCTGCTGGCATTACAGCTTTGTTTGGGGGCCCGCAGCTGCAGTTTGCTTTGTATGACAGACACACAGGGATCCTGAAACATAGAGAGACGTCGTCACACAGACACTCTGTTACTATGACAAATCTGGCTGACGTCAGTGTATAGCGTCAAGACAACCTTGACACCTTAGAGGAGAAAGTAATGCTCTCGTGAATTTTAACTGTTAATGGGATTAAAACTGATAGATTAAAACAAAAAAAAAGACAAAGTCACACCTTCACATTGCTTTCTAATGTGTTAATTAAGCAATTTCAAAGTGCATTGCATAAAGTTACAAATAAACTTAATTTAAAATGATAAAGTATAAATATAATCTGGAGCTTAATAAAATGAAATTTGAAATTGTATTTAATCTTGTATTATGTAAGCAAAACACAATATTAACTCTAAACTTTTATTTCTTCTGCAAAGTCTGTTGTGCCATAGATCTTTCCTGTTGCTTAGCCATAAAACCTTCTTTTTTTTTCAAGCAATTTGTGGCTTCTGTCTGATTTTAAAAGAACACTGCAGTTCAACCTTTGGTATAAATATGCATATTTATGGTATTGCCATGAATTAGACTTGGAGATCAGGGCTTCTCTCTTGTCTATATCTTTAACTATGGAGAGGGAACCAGGAGACTATAGGTTATAAACACTTGAACTAAGAAGAATCAGCTCACCTGGCTCTGTCCTTATCTACAATGCAAGCTAACCATTCCACTTGGCAAACAACTGAATAGATCTTTTTCACAGCAGTACATTAAACTTCGTCAAATAGGTTTAACTTACTAACTTCTGTCCCAACTGTGCTTTTCCTGCAAAGAAAAGCCAAAATGTCAGCAGTAAAAACTGACTCTGGGTTTCTAACAAAGATATTTTGGTGTGTAATTGATGCTAAGCATTACGTTAAACTTGCAGAGTGGAACTTTAGCTTCCCCCTACTCCAGTGAGTAAAATTCCAATGACAAAATACTGTCAACACGTGTTTGCATATGCAAATAAATGATGGCCGCAAATGACTTGCAGAATAGCTGCAAGATAAAAATGTATTTATCCCCATTCAAGTTAACAGGGCAAAACCAGAAGTAAGCTGGCTCAGCCGGCAGAAGTATTTTTATTGCATGCTCTGACCATAGAGCAGTACTGTGTATGGGAAAGTTTCACCAAACACAAGATATTAAAACTATATATACTGTGAAATACAGTGAATAATCTGACTGTGTGTGACAGACTTAATCAGCTTTGTGTACACACATTTCACAAGGCTTTGAATGTACCAAACATTCATTAATATGACAAAAGTCACAGACTATAGCTTAGACTTCCTTTCATGAGACCATGGTAACATTGTGCATTTTCCAAGTGTATAGTACAAGTGGGTGCCTTGGTGGCAGTGGAGTGAGGACATTTCTGCTTGTCACTTTGGGACAAATGCTCAAATGTTGGTTTTCGTGTTCATACGTGATTTGATAGCTCAGGTGAGACTTAGGTGTAGGTAAAAGTTGGGGTTTGGTGTGTGTTTGTGATGGTTAAGGTGAGGGTAACAGTTTAGGGACTTCATTATATCACCGAGGGTCGTATAAAACAGAACGAGCCACTCCTTTTTATATCAATCTCAATCTCCCCCTGCATTCTATACTTTACATTACGCATGTAAAGATGCTGAATTGTAATTTATCAGCAATAACCACTGATTTACAGAGCACATGAAAACAGGGTCCGCTGATATAACCTCACATCTCAGTCGCTACCAGCAAACAATAAATATTATTGGTGAATCATAACTTAAATCTGTACCAAAAACTGATTGGTGATTTCGATGTAGCCAAGTTAAATACTGGTCGTGACCTGGCTTCAGATCTGTCATTGCATACGTCATGCGCAACACAATTGTTGAGTTGTTGAGTTGAGTATATTCCCACATTGCTGGACACAATATGTTTTGCTGCAGAGGCCCTCTAGGACAGGTTATTCTGCCACTGAGCAGTTATGACTCATCACCAGGCCCATGTGAAATGTTCCCTCCTCTACACCTTCTCACTCTCTCACAGTTTCTCATCTCCCTTAGCTTCTCATCATTTCACCCCACATTTCCCCTTCCCTGCCCTTTCTCTTTATCCAAGCCCACGTACAGGTGAATTGCATTATGAGTTCAGTTTACACTCTTTCCTCTGAATCCAACCCTCACTTTTACACAGCCGCAATGTGCTTTCTGACTAATGAGGCAGATCAGACGGATCAGCCACATTCGAGACGAAAAGGCAATGGTGGAGGACAGAGGATAATAGATGAGGAGGATGAGCGCACAAAAGGTGAGGAAAAAGAAAAGTGAGAGTGAGATGAATAAAGAGAGTAGAGTCATTTAGGTGGAGAGGAAAATCAGAGATTTGGCATAACTTTGTACGACCTTCTTAGCTGATCACATCAACAGGCTTCATGCATGTAAGTGTAAGTAGCACCCATTCAAAAAGACATGTTCTTATTCACACAGTTATAACATGGGGAAGAAGTGAAGAAATAGAGCTGTAATTACAAAACTAATTTTAGTTAATAACAGATTAATTATTAAAGTTACTTTCAACAAAGATGTCAGACATTTATTCAAGTGCAGGCTCTTCGGTCTTGGTTTTTGGATGGTTGTTTGGACAAATCAACAACCTGAAGACATCATCATCAAGGACTTTCAAAGACTGGGATAGACATTTTACAGACCAAACAATTTATAGAGAAATGTATGATTTAATATCGGTCGCTGTCCTACAAAGAAACACTAATAGTGAGGCTCACAATGAGATAAACAATTTCAGAGACTACTGGCAGGTAGAACACTGAAGCTAGATGCTGTCAGTGTCTCGCATGTGGTCAATGATTTATTATTCCAATGTGTGGTCACCAGCCTCACTTTACTTTGACTCAGGAAGGACACATAAACACAGATGCACACTCTGACACTCAATAGACACCTGTGGATTCATGACATTTGCAGAACTGCTGCCTGTAGTGCCATGAGAAAAATACACGAGCTGGTTTGATCAACTATGAAAATGGCCCAAATAAACCTAGAACAAGTCAAAAAAGAACACACACCTACAAAGCCTTATCACATAGATTATAGGATATAGTGTAAAATTACATTGACGTCTCTATAAATTCATTTATTCACTAGACAGAGTAGACAGAAGACACTTTAACTACCTGTGGTAATGTTATGGTAATAAGAAATGAAACATCAGCAAAATTTAGAGTGATATTTTAGGAGCTACATGGGAGATAGGATACAAGTACTAATATTGCAGTATTTGTTGGTTAGATTACCTGGTTTGTTGGTGTCCCTGCTCCATTCAGTGCCCTCCAGTGAACCGTATTGATGAGACGATCCACGCTTCTTCTCCATCGGTCCAGCAGCTGCTCTTCTTTTCTTTCGCCGCTTCCAGTTGCAGAAGGTGGAAAAACAGCAAAAGACAGCTACAGAGGAGAGTCTTGCTGTCTCAGTTTATTGTATTTCATTGAGTCATCACTCGTCAGTCACCAGCCTGCCAAGGCAGAGGCAGCAAGATGTTCCACCAGCTCTGACAGGAGACGATGTGTGTGTGAGGCTCGCTGAAGGGTTCCTGTGTGGATACCAAAGCTGATTCGTTGTTAACTCAATATCCCCATCTGGTGGAAACTTAACAGCACAGGGGAGTTTTCTCCATATAGTGCTGTGATTCAAGCAGATTTTTGCCGCGATAATCATAAAACACAGACACTGTCTTACAAAACAAAATAGTTTATTTACACAATTACATTTTGACTTAATGGAATCTTTTATATTTATGACAATAGAAGAAAATAATGTGCAAAATATATCATGATTTTAAACTTATTATTTCACCCTGCCAGACCTACAGACACAGACACGCACGCACGATTGCTTTTGTCAATGAGAGCTTTCCTGTCTAACGTCATACCTGTATAAGGACGCACCACAATAAGCTGTTCTTCAGTGTGCAATATAATGTAGATGCACAAGGCCATAAACTCTGTCAACTGCACCAATCGCTATGTCAGATGTTGTATAGCCTTCCATAACTTAGAGGACATTATATGACTACAATTATAACATGTACAGTAAGATCATAATTCCCTTGTAGTCATAAGTTGCATCACATGCGTTACACTAATTTGCTCCACAGCTGCTTCACCTTCAAAGAAATGACCCACAGCTGTGCAGTTTGAGTGCAAACAAGTGCACGTAAGCACACTTTTACATCATCTAAAACAATTCAGTGAGTGGTCGAGAATCAGGGGGGACTTTCACACCTCAGATTGACACATCAGAGGCATTTACTGGAATGTGTGCAACTTTCACTTTCAAGGGTCCACAAATTTGGCTATTTAAATGATAAAGCATGCAAAACAAAATGTGGTGCCTCGCGTAGGTAGACAGTGGCTTGAAAGGCAGTCAGTTAGCAATCTAACAAGTCAAATAGCTTCCCTCTGTAAGCTATATTTGTGCATTATTAAAAGCTGTTTAAGGCCTGTCGTAATTCCTCCCATTGAAGATGATTCTAGCTTCTACAATGCACATAGTGGGGTTCTAGTAAATGTCTAGAATTTTTCCAAACATTAAACCCAAGGCTAATGTCAATCACTGATTTACACCTTATATAACAGCTTACATTCGATAACAGGTATAAGCGGAAATTTGTTATTTGAAGGATTTAGCAAAGACAACAGTGATAGTTAGCTGTCAGCGTACCTTCACAAATCTGATTGTTTCAATAGCTAACCGGCTAGCTGAGTCTGTGTGCCTTCATTCTTGTGTGTGTACTGTGTGTGTTCGTGTGTGTTGAGGAGGCAGTAGAAGGTAGTGTATCTATGAAGGACAGTAACTTTTCAAATGAACCCTTTAAATCTGTTTTACTAAGTGATGACTTTGTGACTTGAATTTTTCAAATTGCCTGCCGAGTTTTTAGCTGAGTTTATTGAAATGTGCCATGATTACTGCTTATCTGTAGCCCTAAAATCCTTCACGAAGAGAGGTACATACTTTTTAATACTTGATTGTCCGTGCTGATCTCGCAAGCGTCACAGGCAGTATTGTTCTTTGGCATTATTCCATTTGGCATATACTGACTGGTTGTCTTAAAGTAAACACAGCAGGTCCTTACTAAAGAGTGAAACACTGCTGAAGTTCAATCATAACCTGCAGTGTCATCAAAAATGTTTCCCGTTACTGCACAAGCAGCTGACTGGTTATTCCATCAACTTCATGATTCCAGTATTAATCGTGTTGCTCAAGTTGCTTTTGAAATATAGTCTGTTTTTCCATTGCAAGTTCAGACTGTCAGAAGTGAAACTTTTTGGTTTCAGGAGCAGCTCATTGTGACTCAAAAGTGATGCATCTTTTCATGTGGCAGATTAGACTTCTTTTTTTAAAGAGGCAACAACCATTCCAACTATCAAAAGCACGGATGGTCTTATTTCTTGTTTCTCTGTGAGGTCACTTCATCACGTCAGTTGATGATGCCAGCAAACGTGTTGATCGGCAGAGGAAGCCCTTTGCGCATGTATTTGCTCAGTCCAGCGTCTTTGTCTTTTCCCAACTTGAATTTGGACCTCATAGTTTTTTGGACGCAGTATCCAGGATCCAGACACGGGGAGATCTCAATGCTACAACAGAAACACATTCAACATAGAGATCAGTTTGTGTTACACAGAAACTGGGTCCAGATCTTGTAAATATGCAGAATTAATTTTTCATTAAATTTTTTTTAATAAATAACAAAGTGATGCAAATCAAAAAGTGGCACAAATTAAACCCTGATTTGAAATTCTAATTAGAGGGTTCCTCTTTCAAACCCAAAGTAGCCTTAATAATTGGAGCTCTTTTTGATCTGCAAGAGATTTGATAGCAATCATGTCATCAAACATGATTTTCTAACCAATGAAACAGCAAACATTTAAATGACCATTATTTAGAGGTTTAAACTCGGGAAGGGTCATAGTTTTTGACTATTGGAAGTTAATAAAATATAAAAAGTAAATTTGTTTATGCAACTATCACCTTCCGTATTTCCCGTTTTTACTGTCACGTGGTTGTAGCGTGTTGGCGATAAGGTAGTGGTAATGCATCTAGAAGCTGTCTGCTAAACAACATAAGGAGAAGAAGAACTGGTTGCTAACAGGCTCTGGAGCTTTGTCAGGTAAAACTGTGTCGCTGTGAGATTAGATGCCACGGTGCAAACATTCACAAATTAATTGTGAAAAGAGGAGGTGCAGTCAAACTCTGCAGGAGAATCTGGCAGATCACCAGTCTGCCACAGCTATGCACAGTCATTAGAGTGAAGGACCGAGCAGACGATGTATCCAATAAGTTAATCATCAGACGAAGTGAGATTAATAGTCGATTAGTCGAATAGTAGTTTTGATTGAAATGATCACCCCTAGTGTAAACCTACAGTACAACGGAGACTAGACCCTTTTACCTCTGCACATTTGTGTAGGTCCGACGACAATCTTTGTCCAGTGTAACAGAGAAAGATCGACTCTCCAAAGTGCGAATTTTAATGTTGCTGGTCCGAATCTTTGACTCCTGCAAATTTCAAAATAAAAAAGTAAAGACATTTATTTTTGTAAAAAACATTTACATTGAGTAAGTTGTTTTAACGTTTACAACGTTTGTAACATATATTTATATATTTGTAACATAATTCCCAAAGCACTCGTCACTATGGCATTGCCTCGACTCACCACACTGTTGTTTTTAGTTTTTGCAGGGGTTTCATTCAACGTCAGTGTCAAACAGTTCAGATCTGTGAGATAAAGGATGAGAGACCATATGGAGCATAAGATTACGACACAAAAAAAATTTGCAAGTTTGGATGAAAGCAGGAATTGCTGGGTGTTAAGACAAAATACTGAACCTTCTGCTTCACTGGAAGGAATAGCACTGATCTGAGCACCTGACGTCCGGACTGAGATTCCTTTGTCAATGTCTCGGCCACTTAATGTCACCTGGACCCAAACATAGAAATACACACATAATAAAGTAAGCAACTGTCATAGGTCAAGTGTTCACACAAAGGCATGCACACAAACCTCAAAGTCTGGAAATGGATATCAAATAAGACATTTGGCAACACGCACCATGGTACTCTAATAAGGAAATAATGGATCTAAAAAAAAGCATCTTACCTTTCTGTAATTCATCGAGATTACAGCTCCACACAGCTCGCCCGAGCTCTTCTTTTGTTTATCTGTTGGTCAGAGGCATGTTGGTACACTTGGTTGTGCACAGATACAAAAAGGCTGACGTGTGTGCACACATTAGGCTCAATTATCAATGAAAGTACTGGGCAAAAAAATTACAAGTACACGCAATTCACCTCTAATTGACGCTGAGATCTGTCTGAATTCCGGAAACTCTATCTCCAGATGGGTAAGGAACACGTCTTCCAGAGGATCCCTTGTCATGTTGGTGAACGTGATCTAATGGAAATAAAGGGATTTTTAAAAAGATTAAATAGACATTTGAAAAATGTGACTGCGGATGAACAGATGCAAACAGAGGAGTACACTTTGATTTCATAGCAAGAAACAACAATCTACACATAAAATGTTTGGTGCTACCTTAACAAAGTAGATGGTGAAGTAGACAGGCTGCTGGCCACTACGGACGTAGTAGGAAATTACATCAGAGATGAAGGGCTCTTTTGGCCTTCCAGGGTTCGCTTGTTGCTGGAGAGGACAAATGTCGTGTAAAGTGAATCTGCCTGCATGCATAATGTTGTAATCACACTCTTATTTTGGTCACACTAGGGTTGTAACAAGAATACAGCGAGTCACTAAAAGGTCATCTGCTTGCTAAGTTATGTACATTTAACTGCTCAAACTCACTTTTTACATTTGTTACTTTTCTTGACGTTTTAAGTGATTTTAAATTGAAGGTTGTGCATTATAATTTGAACTTTCCTTCATTCTTTGTGTTAAATATGAATAAACCTTCTAAAAGATGTAGCATTGAGCTTCGCATTACAAATCACATTAAATCTAGCTCTTTGAAGAAATGAAAGAAGGTCTCAGCCAGAGCGTGCTCGTTATTTTCTAGAAACAAACAGCCTTTTCCATGAACTGAATGAAGAACTCACTTCAGGCATCGAAATAGAAATAGAACAGTATTTCATGTCATTTATAAATTACCACCTTCATTCTCATTTACAGTATTTCATTCTTTACATTTATGTTCTTGTTTCGTGGTAGTTCTATTTCCTGTTTAAGCCTTCAGAGTCAGAGCAGAGTCAAAAGTTATTTGACTGCAGCTTACTTCCTTGGTGGTTTCAGCAGAATCAACTATGTTTTCCTCATAGTAAGTACGAGGTTATGCAACTTCCTGTGTTATAGCTTTCTTAAAAGACAGCTGCCACATTGACAAAGTGGGATACAGTTGACATTTTCAAAGTGTGTCTGTAAGACGAACTACAACATAGTGCACACTATAAAAAAATGTGCAAGTATTTAAACTAAAGAGCCCATTGTCTGTAATTATTCTTCGGTCTCAAACATAACGTATTTATCTAACATAGGTCTGCTTAAAAAAAAAAACATTTCTTTCAAACTAGTTCATATTAAGTGTATCATACCATTTTAGCCAGTTTGGGAATCATGCAGCCCAAACTCTTGACGTTACAGTTGTACCATGGGTCCACGTTGCTCAAGTAGGAACCAATAGTGCAGGGATGGAGGTTTTCCTACAAATAAGGAACATTAAAGTGGAACCAAAAATAACAAACTATGCAAGTCAGCAGGGGTGAAAGAACAAGGCAGTAGATTTTCCTTATAGCTACTATATGCTTTAGTTGTACCAAAAGAGAATTACACCATTTCATGCATTCTCTGCCTGCAGTTATGCATGTTTAAGATAAACCATCACAATGGGGAAAACATAATATAAAATTATAAGTTGCTGAACGTAAATTTGGCTGGATTTATCGGTTTTGCACACAAATGTTATACCTTCAATGAGCAGCAGTAGCTCAGATCCATCACAATGATGAAAAAAAATAAATTCCTTTACACTTTTATTTTGGATAAATTGTTGAAATGATGTCATACAAGAAATGAAAGACAAGAATAAAATGACTGCACTAACAGCAGATCCTCAGTCAGAAAAGTGACTAAAAAAATTGAATCTGACTATTTTATCATATCAGGAACAGCAGTTGTATATTCATCACCATTACATCACAAAAATGAAGAGAATGACAGCATTGTAATGGCTATTTTCACTGACTAATCTTCCTTACAACAAAGCCATTTGTTATATTTTGAGGTGTGCTGACTTTCACACCACAATTGATGGTGTGTTGACAAGAGGAAGTTGCCTTACCTTAGCAGTGGAAATTGGAGTTGGAGGCATGCAAACAGGGATGTAGTAAAACTGGATGTTGACTTTCATTGTAAGAAAAAGCCTCCGTGCTTCTCTTTTCCTGCAAAGGCCCAACCGAAGATTTGTGAGAAGTTCAAACTGGTGTGCAGCAGCTGACACCGGGCAGATTGATTATCCCAGCCCAAAGGTTTTCGATTTCAACAATTGACATTTGTGATAGAAGTAGTGTTTTGTTTTACAATCCAGAAATAATTTAAAACAAATTGTGTTGTTGTTTTTTTGTACCTGAATGTTAACCTTTATGGAAAAGTTTAGGGATTCATTTCGTATATGACACGAACATGCCTCATGGAAGTTTTGTTGCTGCATTAATAGGAAGCTTCCAATATACATAAAATTCCTCATTGTTAGCATAGATGCAAAATGACTCCTCAAAGTAAAACATGTTCCTTAAACTACACAGTTGTTATCATCATAGTGGAACCAGCATATACTTATGTCTATCACTTCTTTATACAAACTGTTTTACAGTAATTTCAGTTTTTTATGCAAAAAGATGCTCCAAAATATGAGATTACCCACCAAAGAGGGAAAACCTATTTGATGTAAGGCCTTGCTCATTTTATTGCAATATAGAGCAGTTTAATTCATGAACATGGCCAAAGCACATGATTACATGCAGATGTCAGCTGCAAGACAATATTTCCCCTAAGCTTCTGTTTACACAATCTTCGATTTGTTGGTTTAGCTCGAAACCATGTCTGTAAAACTACCACATTACAGTTTGATAAATAAATATAAATCATTATGAGGTGTCCCAATTTACAGTAACAAACAATTAAAAGCAATATATTTAGTCACACAACAACCCTGCCTGTAAACTAAACTATCCGACGGCTGTCGAAGAAGCTTCATCAGGATGTGTATGCGCCATGTGTAATATTAAGAGTCCCTCACCTGAAGAAGTAGTAGGTTTTCGCCAGGCGCCCCAGTACCCTGTCATCCCCCATGGCGACTATCTTGGCAGTGAAGTGTCTCTGCTGCTTGGGGAAGGGGTTCTGCATAGAGCTGCTTCCTGCCTGCCTCTGCAGCGTGTCCCCTCTTCTTCCTCCTCTTCCTCCATTTCCTCCGCCTCCTCCGAGGCTTGCGTGGTCCTCCAGGGTGTCCTGCATCAGCACCATGTTGTCCTTCACGGATGGTTTCATCTTGACGCATCCACGCCGTAACAGCTTCCCTGACTCTTGCTCACTGGGAGAGATAGATTAAATGTCATACTCCAAGCTCTGATCAATTTTAAACAATGTAAGGCTTGATCAGCAAAACAAGTGATGCAAGAGATCCCATGATGAGCATCACTGACATTTTTTAACTTAGTAAATACGTCTTAAATCTTAGTGTAAGTTTCTTACAGTAAAAGCTCTTTGTGAGGATTACTGTCTTTATTTGAGGTGCCTTTAAGGTGATTTACATGGCTTACAAAGCTAATAACTTACAGCATGTTTTGAAAAATTGAAGGCAGTTTCACATTTTTACTTCAAGGACAACATATTATTATGCCAAACCAGAAGTAAACCTTTAATTATAGTAAGATAAGTAGTCATTGTACATTTTGCATTGTTCCCATGCTGCACTCATGCTGGCCGCATCCAGAGATGACGATGGGGAGGGGTCAGTGCTGGGGGGCAGGTCCCTTTCAATACCGCTGTCGTTGGACATCACGGAGAAGCGAGGAGATGGCATCAGGTCGCCAGGCGATTCACCCAGCTCAAGGTCCTCCTGTTCTTGGCCGAGGGAGAACTGCTCTGACGTGGAACTGGATCGAAACCACTTGGCCAGCTCTCGCCCTGTCAATTCAGACAATTCAGCAATTCAGACACTCACATGGAGCAACAGGAAACAATTCTTAATCCTTTGTCCAAGCTGGTCTCTCTGTTTACTTACTGACAGCAGGCATATTTCATCTGCACATAGGACACAAAGACATATATACTTCACATGCAGCCTTATGCCTCATCATAAGCGGACCACAAACATGAGTTTTGTGCAACGTGTAACTGTTTTGTTATGGAGCTACAGAGTACACATGCCAGCTCTTCCGAGGTAGGAAACTCTAAATCGTGCCTTAATCTAAGGAATCTATTCACTACCCTGCTGAGATGGAGTACGCACATTTATCAAGTGCCTGCCTTGTGATCCCTCAGCATTTAATGCTTGTTAATGCACATATACAGCACACAGGAAACAATCACTGTCCTTTACTTACAGACAAAAATAGTGTGTGCTGTTATACAGTCATCTTACCGAAGATACAATGCAGCCCAGGGCATATCCTCGTTTATTCAAGCATCATATAAAGTTGTCAATGCTTCCACCAAGTACATTGTTTTACTGATTTACATTTACAGCCTGTTTGCACTCAGGATATGAAGAGTATACTGCAAATGTACACTGTACTCAGTTCCACTGATCCATCCAATACTGTTTGGGATAAATCAGTTTGTTACATTAAGTCAGCTCTAAAACACTTTGCAAATTAAAGGAACAACCAATTCTCAGATATATTCACACTCTGGAGAGTGTTATACTTCAACATCTTTTGATTAGGTTCAAGTCCTGCGTCACATTCGAGCCACTTTAATGAGGTTTCTGTGGGCGTATAAACTTTGATTTAGAAAGGATGTCCCTGTATGATTGTTGAACAGTAGTGCAAAAGGCACTTCTCAGGAAATAACCTTTTATTACAAAACTTCAATTCCAAGTGAGTTGGTTTATCCATTTTCAGTAAATCAGCCCAGCTCTCAGCCTAATCCATTTCAGATGACTGGTAATAACAACATCCTGTAGACCCCCCCACTCACAGATATCCAGATCCTCAGTCCACAGGTGGAAGCTCATCTCTGGGTTAGGAAGAGGGCAATCACTCAGAGGTCCACCAGACAATGGCTCTGCAGCATCCGTGGAGGAAGAGACCAAAACTGTCACAATGGCAATCAAAACAAAGACGCATACACACATACCACCACCTCCAAAACTTCCTCTCTGTGAACACTCCTTTCTGGCTTTTAGTCTTCCCGCTGGGATGAAGGTAGAGCAGGCTCATTGGATAGATCGCTGACACAATAATAGTGCGGAAAAGAGTGGATGTCATGGAAATAGATATCCGGAAATTTTAATATAGACAACTGACAAGACAGATTTCGCCATGGAGGAAACCGCGAGACAGACGCAAGGTCACATTTTTGATTTGAGCAGCAGGCAGTGTTTGTGAACATAAAAAAAACATGTCCATCGCCAGCAGTATGTGCTTAAACAGCACATTGAACACCACTGAACTGACTTACAGAGTAGCAGCAGCTTAAATGGACTCAGGATGAGCTCAAGAAAATGTAGAGATTTCATACCAAATCTAGTGCCTGTGACATCATTATATTTACGCCATTAAAATTGTAGGGAGATCATTTCCTCTCCCAATGATTTGGATGATTCACTTATCAAGAAAACTGCCACACATACAACCCATTCATGAGCAAGCTAAAACCCTGACGACTTTCAAAAGCTCTACAACTTGCAGCCATTTGTGATGTAAGCACATCTCTCAAATAAATATTGTGCAACAGGCCACAGGATTGGTTTTAAAGATTTTTCAGAATAAAAAAATGCTACACAAACTATTAAAATGGCAAACCTGAATGCCAAATAAGCAGTCTGATACAATACTTAACCCTCCCATTGTCCCAGGGTCAAAATGACCCGCAGCTGTGTTCAACCAAGTTCTATTTTATTTCTGTATTTTTATATTTTTTGGGATCATTGGTGATCATTCTTTAAAGAAACCCTCACAGCCTCCTTGTCACCAATGATCCCAAAAAATATGAAAATAAAATAGAACTTGGTTGAACACAGCTGCGGATCATTTGGACCCAAGGACAACGGGAGGGTTAAGATAGAACACGATAAAGCTACGAAAACTCCTACAAATTGTGCACAACTGAAGCAGACGTAATTTCATGTTTGGTCCCCTTAATGCAGATAATTTTGTACGAATACAGGGTTTTTGTCAGTCAATATCAAGACTGTTGGTACTTTAGGTAATCCGATAACATCCTCATCTTATCTCTTCTCTGTTGTTTTCTTTCCATTTGTCTTCATTCTGTTACATAACCAGATGTGGCTGTAGTTCTTGTGGTTTCCCCCTTCGCATTAATGTCTTGCGAAACCAGTAAGTTGATTTATAACTCCGGCAGAGCAGCTGAGCCTCACAGGCACCCTGCCTTGCATGGTTTTGTATTTCTTTGTCAGAGAGCGCCTTACCTGACTCTGTGTCTGCGACAATATCGCTGTACAGTTGGTGGAGACGGTTCCTCAGCGCTCCCCCCTTCCCTCTGTCGCCCTCCTCCACACTCTGCTCAAGAGTCGCTAACACTTCCTGAAAGTACGGCTGAATGTCTTGACCCATGCCCTGTCCCAAAACACACACAAACACGTGGTTGAACGGACACACATATGCTTGCAGGAAGATAAACACATACAGAGCATGTATTCATAGCAAAGATGTCAGGGGTCAGAAATGTGTGTATGTCTGCCGTTGTGTGTGTCCTGTTGAGGTGTTATGTAAGGACCTGTGCCAGGAGACATTTCCACCACACAGCTCAGAAACAACAGACCTTTCATTCAGGATGTTTCACATGACACATAAAACAAGGACGGACTCAAAACTATTTTTAATCCCAAATTTTTTTAAATTTACTGCCATTACTAAACATCTAGTCAGACAATCATTAATGCTACTTTCACCCTCATGAGTCATTCTGGGAAGTATTTGCACTCACTTAAAACTGCTGAATATGTAGTGACCACAGAGGCTCTGCACATGATTTATCGGCACACGGAGGTTATTTACTTCCCCCACCGACAGTGGCAACAATCACCAACAAATACGCCTTGACATCCGAAAAATATGGAAAGTTTCTATAATTAGCTAGATTTTGCAATAACCTGAACAAAAATCTGAAATATTTTTAAAGGACTTGCAAAGACTACAGAGAGGAAGAGTTTAATATATTATATAAAAAAAAAAAACATCCCCATAAGTTCTTACATTCTGTCCTGTTTTGAAACAAATAATGTGTTCAGCATAACACTGCTTCCTCAGAGCAAAGCTACATGGTAATACATACAGTACTACAATATGTAGCTCAGGAAACATACAGACAATGCATACTATAAAAGCAGTGAAGAAAGTCAATTGGAAAACTGAAAAACGGCAACAACTGAGCACAATTATACTGACCTTGAGGGCCTTAGCCAGCCTTGACCCATTACACTGCTCTGTTCCTAAAGCAGCCTGTATGGAGTGTTGGACTACACTCCGCATGTGATCCAGAGGACTTAGAAACCTTCCTGAAGCTGAAGCGGACGCCTCAAAATCCCCCGTAAGGGCATGTATCAAGGAACCAGTGAAGACGTCAGGATCAGCCAAAACAAAAACCCTGCAGATATTTACATGACAGACTTGAGTGATGATGTTTCACAACATGCAGTGCTACGAGGAAATAAAAACATGCCTTTTTAAATTGTCAGTTCCGGGAGGCTACTGATTGTACTTCCAGGGAAGCATTACAATTACGTGACTCACCTCTCCTGAAAGGGATGGTGCTCATTTTTTAGTCTCTGCTCAGCTGTGACCATTCTCTGGTACATCAGACCTGTGGATCAAAGTAGTATTTAATGATAGTATGCTGTTGCAAATCCTCAGACAATGTATCTTTACACATGCTTGAGGAACGTCAAATGTGAAGTGTTTTTTTCATGGTCTTATGGCCTTTACTGCTTGCCTGCCTGCAGCCTCTGCCTACAAGACCCAAAAGGGTGGTTTCAATGGAGAGATTGTCTCACCTGGTCTAACTGGCTGCTGAAACTCTGTTGTATAAACAGGTGTCAGTCAGTAAACCTGTCTAAGGCTATGTTCAGACTGTAGGCAAATCCTATTTGTATCTCAGATCAGATCTTTAGGACAGATTGCCTGCAATGTTATTGCCAAGGTTGCTGTGGTAATGACATACGTGTAGCTACACTGGTGTTTCGGCTGACATCGTCATTGTGTGTGTTGTGAGTGACGCAAAAAATCCAATCTGAGCCTCCAGAGCGTCGGAACTGATACACATCCGTGGAAATCTAATTGAAATCACATTTCAAACCACCTCCAGACATGGTTTGGATTTATTTAGCAATTTATTTACAGTTCATTTATTTTTTTGCTGTCCAGACTTTTTAAAAATCAAACCGAATACAATCTGCAAATGACAAAAAACAAATTCAGGCCTTTTCTATTCATGTATTGGCGTACCTGTCTAAGGAATAGATTTTTGTAGGAAATGGCACACAATTTTAACATCATGGTGAAAGGCCACTAACAAATAGCTTTGTCATTGATGCCCTGCTTTTTGTGTTATAAATGTTGAATTTCTCAAAGACGACCATGATCTAGCAGCTGGAGCTCCTCAAGCAGGTTGCTGTTAAGTCTACAGGCCGTGATCAAAAGTAACTAATCAATTCTTATTTAAAATTGTGTCAGCAAATGAAGGTGATGAATAATACCTGGAATGAAGCGCTCAGTTTTTATTTGTCTTGTGTAGCTGAGGCCTACTGTGCAGTAGGGATGAGGATAGGTTAGTAGTCGCTTACAAAAGTCATAAACCCGCTTGTAGAGTTCATCTGGAATGAAGGCTGTCTGGAATATCACCAAGCACACACACACACACACAAACAAAACAAATACCATTTGTGGTTAGCAATGATGATTATCATGGTGATTGGGCTTAAGTATGAAGGAAAACAATATGCACAGAAATACGTGCCACCATTTTAGGTTTTAACTTCCTTGATGACATTTGTTCCTGGAATTACAAGACAACCATCCTCTGATTACCTGTCCTAAAACTGCCACATTACGTACATTAAAAGCAATGTGCAGAGTAATTTTATTGCATGCCAATGCGTCATTTTTAAAAATGTTCAGTCAATAAACAAACCTGTTGGTTCTACGTATTGGGAGGTTTATCTTACAAAGCAGTGTGGCTTTGTTTCTGGTGTCAGTAAGGCTAATTAGATATATTCAGTCATTATAGAATTAAGTGAACATTCATACATCTATGCATGCAACAAATAGTGTGAAAAAAATGAGAAGGACTGAGGCAGTTTTTCACAGAGCACCAGTGTGGCTGTACCTGAATGATGGCAAACATCAGAGTGTGGAGTAAAGGGATGATGCATCTGCGAGAGTCCCATCTCTCTGCCTGCAGAGAAAACACACTCTATGCAGCATCTCCTTGACAAACACGTCGATAATATAGTGACATTTCAGTTACTGTGAGGTGACTATAGCGGCCTCCCACTTTAAAGGGAAAGCTAGGAACTAATTTCAGAGCCTACCAGAAGCCATCAAAAATACACGTTTGTGGTGAAATAGTCCTTTAAAATTGGAAGTGTCAAGAGTGTCAGAACAGAGATCAAGTACCTTCTCCAGCTGCTTTATTAGAACCCACACCAGAGATAGGCTGTTGACAGGATTGTTTTGAACCTTTTTGTGAAGCGTCCATCTCAGCATTCCTGCATGCACACGCACACACACACACACACACAAGCAGGCCATTAACAGATGCAAGATTTCCACAGCACTAAACACACTTGCTAAATGTGTCACGCTTGTCTCCATTACAGTGCTAATCCAAAATTAATGCTATGTAGCTGGCTTCACTAAATATCTGCTCAGGGCGGAAAAGTTGACAAAGTAGAAAATCTTTGCATACAGAAAAACACAGAAACAAAGGAAGTCTTCAGGAGAAGATAGTTTTGTGACATCCTCCTTTTAGATACACTGAACTCGTGTGAATATATGGTGACCTTGCTGTTGCTTTTTTTTTTACACAATGTACTGCTAAGATAAATGAAGACTCAGTGATATAATTAGAGTGAACAGCAAAGACAGGTAAAAGCTCATCACCGCGTCTTAGTGGCGTGGTGAAATAGATGATGTTGTACCTTTGTTGAAACAGTCCGGAGGCTGCTGCTTGTCTGTTGCTCTGGGCAGCACAGCCTGGACACTGCGGTACAGCTCTGGCTCTGGAACAGTAGGGGAGCAGCCAGCTGACAATAAAGTTGAGAGGTCAGCAGTTAAAGGCTGAATATAAAATGTTTTTGTTTGAAGTTAAACATGCTATCAAATCTTCTTTTGAAATGAAGAATGACCAGCTGTAGAAAAGTAATCCATTCTACTTCTCTGACAGAGAACATACATTTCAAAGCCAGACAGATGTTACCAAAAGTAACTCTGTATGTATCAAAGATGAAATTATTTCCTTTTTTCTGCACATATTTGTATCATTGAGTTCAGTGTGTAAACACACATCTGAGTGTGTGTGCTGTCTGTACCTGCTGTCTCCATGCTGTACGTACTGCTCGAGCTATCCCAGTGGGCCTTGTTGGTCATGGCTCACACGCATTCTTGGTCTATCAACTGCAGTTAGGAGGAAGACGTAGAAAGGAAGTGTCACTTATGTTACGACATAACCGTGATCAAACACCGAGTGCGTAGACAGACTTCGCTTGACTTCAGGCGGCTGACATTTTTTTAAATTTTATGTCTGCTTGCTGACAGCAGTGTAAAATTACACACGTGTTCAGTGGAGTTATTTTAAAACTCTCTTTCTCTGTTCACATGCGGACGGACAATAATATTATCACTGTCTCCGTGACACGAGACACTTTTTGCATTTGTGTGAAATACGGAGTCTCTAGTTGACATTTCTGTTTCGGTAGTTACTGCTGAGGAGGTAGATCAAGTCTTAAGTGTTTAACCCCTCCAACCTGGAGTAATAGAGATTTCCAATTGCAGCATGTTCACTAAAGAGGCCGCATAATACTACTCTGACAAAAATGGATGTGCCATTTGTTATACTTTATTTTGGATGCATTAAATATGTGTTTTTTAAGCAGGGACAATAACATCAGTGTTTACTGTCTCTTTACTGACTGCAGGGACAAACATCTTAATAAACCCTTTTGTAGTTAATTTTTCCCTTCTGGGTTTAGGTTAGGTTAGGTTAGGTAGTTACTTTATTAATCCCCGAGGGGAAATTTTTTTCGCTACAGCAGCATACAGAAGCGATAAGATAATAATATAATTTTTAAGGAGGAACTACTTTAGTGTCGTCGCCACCATGTCTTCAGGCTGAGTTGACACAAGACTCGATCTGAGGTTCTGTCCATTTCAGCTTCATAAGATGACCTGATTAATCTAAACTCAGTTATTTGACGTGATTCCTTACAGACAAAGTGCCCAGCAGAAACTTTAATAACAATGTGCAAACCACATGAGAATGAGAAGGTTTTTTTAGAGCTGAAAACAGTCCCTTCCACCCTGGAGGTCCCTGTGCTAGAACCAGACTGTATCCGTTATAATAATGCCACCAGCATCATTTTATAAAGGTTGCAAAGCATGACGAAGAGTATTCGTTGTACTGCTATAATTAAAATGGGTGCAGCATTTGTTGTGCTTAATTTCTATTATATCAAATTTCATTGATTTCTAGCTGAGAATATTTAAAGCCTGATGAAAAGGAAAAGGAGATGTTTTGAATTTAAAATTCTTCCAATTGTCATTTCTTCACAGAATTGTTTATTTGGACCTCAATGTTTAGCAGCTGACCAAATTTCAGATTTGTTCAAAAATAAAACCTAAAATTGAGGTGTTAAAGTGTACCCACGCAAAAACCTATACACATGCATACACACCTCCCAACACTTACTGATGGTTAACAGATAAAGAATGTGCAGTGTTCCCACGCTAACTCTCCTCAATAGTGTAAAAAGGGTTCTTATTAATAACACAACCTACTTAAGCCACTTACTTTATTTGAAGTCCCACAGGTTTATGAGTCATTTCTTAAACCCCCACAACACAAACTAAATGTGGTATTTGGCCAAATCTAGCGAAACATAAATCACCCATTGTGGCACCTTGTTGGTTTAATTTCAGATCATTTTATGATTCAATCAATACATATGTAAATGAAACATACATATGCATACATGCAGAAATGACATATGGCCCCAACAAAAAACACAACAAACACTAATTGGACAGGACCTTAAGCAATTTCCCGTGGCTTTTACATATTCACAGACTGCTTCTTATAAATACCGAGAGGGATGGATAAGATGTTTATTTATTTTCAAGCTTTGCTCCTTTTTTGCCAATATTTTTAAAAAGCTCTACAGCTATGCTCTCAATTTATTGACCATAAATCATCCTGATCTGAACACTTTTGCATAATTACAGAGAAGTCATTTTTTTCACTTTATAGAACAAGTTCAATGTAGTAATTTGAATCAAAATGTCCAAACACATACTTATGCTGGCACAGGAGGCAACAAAACGACCAAAACCCTTCTATTCCCGTGCTAAAAGTGAGCAATTTAAAGTGTAAAATCGAGATAATATCATGTAAACTTACCCTGTTCCATAAGACCAAACTGCCCTCCAAGACTTTCACATTCACACTCGACTCAGGCTGCACTGAAACTAACATGTGTCCGACTAAGTGACAGAGAGCGAGTTAGAGCGAGTTAGAGAGCGAGAGAGCAAGAGAGCGAGTCGCAGGCAAGTGAGGACAGCGATCCATTGGCTGTTGTGTTTCCTCTTGTGAGAAAGAATGAGTGAAGTAGTGACGGGGATAAACCCTGTTTGTGTGTCAGCAGCACGAAGAGGGGGAGTGGCAAGGAAAACAAGGGGGGAACAGTGTTGGCGGGTGCAGGTGTTGGTAGTTGTCAAAACATTTAGTTGGTTCAAGGCTGAATGTATCTGGATTTGTTTTGGACCTCTGACGACTGACACGTTTCCTCATATTTCTACATTAACTCACTGAGTTTTGCTGTCTTTCATATTGATTTCTCTTATCGCTTATTCATTAATTTCTCTTTCTCCCTCACACACACACACACACACACACACACACACACACACACACACAAACCACATTGGAGGTCATTCCAAAGGCCATATGTCTGCGATGAAAAGACTTAGTGTGATGGATTTAGCCTTGATCCCTCTGAGAAAAGCAACACTTTAAAAAACGGAGTTAACAGCGCTGCCTCAGCAGCTGAGCACTGCCTGTTTCACCACAAGTTTCCGGTCGTCTCACCGTCTGTCATTCCCCCTCCTCTCGCGCCGCTTTTGTCTGTTTGCATCTTCAGTCATCTATCTGGTTCCTTCGGTGCACACAACAGCACGAGAGGTTTTCTTTTTCTCTCCCCTGTTTGTCTTTGATGGAAACATTGCACTATGTATGAACTAGCCAAACATGCACATGCATAAAGAATATCATGCACATGCATCAACTCTGGCAAAGACAGAGGTGCAGATCTTCTCTATGTGACACGCAGACTTTTTATTCTGAAATACGCACTTCCTTTCTGTCAAAATGAGTGGGCGGATGACATGCTATATTTAGACAGACAGAGAGAGAGATATGCTGAAACAGAGAGACAGAAGGAACCAGAGTTCGGTTTCTTTTCTAAAAAAGATTGAAAATATGGGCACCACGTCATCCACAACATTTCAAAATAACTAGTTTGGAAGTTAATGTGCAGAAAATGTGCTGCAATAGGTCAGCCTCTTAAAACAAAAAACAAAAACATTGTAGCTTCTTAAGTGTATGTCGTTTATTTTAAAAGTGTTATTCAAATAGAAATTTTATTCTTCAACTATTACACTGCATTTAAGATGTTTTAGGCATGACTTTCTGCCAATTTAATTTATCCCAGCATATACTTACAAGTAGACTTGATCTTGTCTGGACTTTAAAGGCATTTTCAGTGGGTTTGATCAACGTTTGTCCTCACAAAACAAGTAAGTAATGACATACCCACATAGCCTAGGGATCTACAAAATGCATGAAGCTTTTGCTCAAAGTCCACATACTTCTCTGTGTAATTCGTATACATAGAAAATATCTAATCTCAAAATAAACTCTTCTTTTAGCAAACATAGGATGTTTAAGATGTTGAAGCTACATCGAATAATCAAACGAAATCAAGTTGGACACACTGTACATGCAGGCATTTGCATGATAGCAATGTGATTTATTGTGCTCACGCAAATCACTTTGTTTTAGTTGTGCACAGAATCAAAGAGAAATAATGTAATAATAGTGATACACACAATAATATAACACCATGGTGGTGCTAAACACTGCAGCACATTAGTTAATACGTTAGATTACAACTCTAAATATCAGAGTAAACCTTTTGACCAGTATTAAACTTTTGAAACCCAAAACTGGGCACTTCACAGCAAAAGCCCTTTTTTTCAGAAACATCTTCTACCATTTCACTAAATCACACCTGATTGGTTCAGAAGAGAGCAACATCCCAAAAATGTTTTTACTAACTTCATGACTTTCTATTATATTGTTTCTTTTGCCATTACTGCCAGTAATATCACCCAAATGACCCAGAAAACTATTAATAAGTAGAAAATAGACCATAATGCTAGTACAGGTGCCAAGGCCAAATGCCAGTCAAACAAACTTCCTCTATGACTGTTGCCTATTTACGTCTAATATGAATCAGTTCCTGATCTGAGTTTCAGTGACAACCTGCATCCATCTACACCTTCCCTACACAAGCACGGCGGTGGTCAGACAATGTGACCAAATAGAAAACAGGAGTGACCATTTCCGTTTAGGCACGTCGCAGACATCTCAGAAAACAGGAAGGATCTGACAGCGATGTGTAGAAGTGTGTTCATAGAGAACGAGAGAGGTGGTATTGAGGTGAAGCATTGGTGGGTGGTGTGTATGTACTGTATGTGTGTTTTCTTGAGTGGAAATCCCCAACTTAGGATAGCACAGAGTCTGTAGACACAGATGTGCTTCACATACTGACCTGGACAAAGATTCCTTAAGGGTTTTTTTTCTTACTAAAATAAACATGATGCAAATTTAATGCAAACAGCCTATTTGACCTTTATGATTGTAGCTCAGTGCTATGAGAAAGCCTACCAAAGAAATCCCTTAAACAGACTACCTTTCTATTCAGTTAAAGCCAAGGGGGATATCAATCAAAGTGATTTCCTGCATCAACATACTGAACAATATGAGGAAGTCCTCTTGGACTGCTGTGTGTGAGTCTATGTCTATAAACCTGCCTGGCCTGAATGACCAGAGATTATCTCCTTCTCAGGGCAATAATGCAACAATTATGCAACAAACAGGTGAATATGTCACTAAAAAAAAAAAGGAAAAAGTTGCTGATGGTTACAGTTGGTGTCAATACAAACAAAATTCAGTCATAAGGCTGCATGGACAAGGTGACACTGAGGGTTGTATGCTAGATCCATCAGGCAAGGGGAAGGCAGATAGGAAAAGGTAGCGATGCAAGGGGGTTTCCCAGAAGGCGTGTGCATGTGCGTGTGTGCGTGTGTGTGTGCTATGGTCCTTTCTGTGTGGCCTTTGTTGGGGAGAAATGGGTCAGTTAGTCCATTAGGGGTCAGTTGAGGATGTGGCATTAAAGCTGGATTAGACATCAGGCAGCAGCCAGGCAGCTCTGTACAAATACTACACTGAATCACAAAAGCAGATGTAAGCAGACACACATCCTACACAGCAAATTTCTGGAGTGAAATATCCTGGAGTTAAACAAAGAGTTTGATTCTGGGAGTTTATTTTCTAAGTTAGACTGCAACTTGTGTTCAGTGTTACTCTCTGGTGGGTAATATTCTGGTGTTCATTCGCTCAGTGTTAAGGAACATGATTCAACACTACTCCCGGTTTTGACTGCACAGCTTTGTTGCGTATTAGCATTTCAAAGGATGCCTTAGTTATTTCTTCCTAACTGTTGAGAATAAAGCAACCAAATGAAATCGAAGTGATGGGTAGAAATTACATTTAGTTTTGTTAAAGCATGCTGTTTATTAATATTTCAATGAAGACATAATGATAAATTAAACTTGTTACACAAAGTTTTCACGCAACATTAATTGCTGCATACTGCATATAATTATCTTGTAGTCAGTCTTACCTAAAACCTTTATAGTGTGATGAAATTGTAATCCATGAATGTCAAACAATAGACACTTTTAAGTGTTGACTGTTAACACTGAAAAAGTTCACATTCAAACAACTCAAGGTTAAAGTAAAATGTACTCTTCATGGGAGTCGAGTTTTAACTTCAGGTTCAACTCCTGAAAAGTGTTAAAAATCCACTCCAAGAAAAGAGTTACTTTCACTCTGCTTGAGAGTGAATTCGATGGTCTCACATGTACAAGCAAAAAGAGGTGATTTGAACTCAGAGAGTTTATTCCAAAGATGTGAATTTGCTGTGCATGTCTGAAACAATGTTTGTTCTTCCACATACGTCAATATCAGAATATCTAGAGTATCTGGTTAGAGTGTCATAATTGCAGCAGACATACTACACCCTGTGCTTACTCAAGTCAACAGTGAGGTCCAATGTTTAAAAGATAAAGGAAGAATAGATAGGAACATTTGAGATACATTACACTTAATTAAACAGGTAGACTAACTGCAGGGATACCTCAAAAGTAGATTTGAATCCATCTCATTTGTTTAAACATTGACAGGCTTGCAAACCATAACAAAAAAGAGCCACACTAATTCCTTAAAAAGCTTAAGACATAATCCATAAAGTATTGTCTAAATAAGCTGACAGTACAGTAGGCAACAAAAATAAATTCATAACTTCCTCCTTCCCCAAGTTATCTTTAGAAACGAGCAAGGAACTGTAAGCCGAAACTGCAGGAAAAGATTGAGTAAGTGATATTGTGGCAGCTACGTAACAAAAAAATAGCGTGTTATCCATTAGGAGTTTGAGTGAAAACATACATAATTCATACTCAATGGTCCCCACTCTTCACTGGTGATCAACGGGCCTTCTGCCTGAGGCCACAGCTCTGTCTATAGGAACAATGCTGTCTTTGTTCACAGCTGTCCATCCTCAATAAGCATGAATTTAGAAAATGAATTTAATCACTGTTGAAAATCACTGATGGAAATCTCGGTGGTAACAGGTCATACAGCGTCACTGCACTGCAAGTGCAAAGCTGAAGGAAGGCAGAAGAGCTATTGTAAACTAATTGTAAAAGTTTCTGAGGTTGTAGAAAACCTACTCGTATCCTATTTATGCTAAGATTTACGAACGTGTCAGTCAGTGGGAGTTGCATCTGTTTCAAGTTCTAAACCTCGTATATGTCATATAACAGATGTTCATGTATGACCACACAAAAGTATGTACATAGCAAATTCACATCTTTGGAATAAACTCTGAGTTCAAATCACCTCTTTTTGCTTGTACATGTGAGACCATCGAATTCACTCTCAAGCAGAGTGAGAGTAACTCTTTTCTTGGAGTTTATTTTTTTTAACACTTTTCAGGAGTTGAACCTTGAACTCTTTGGGAGTTAAAACTCGACTCCCATGAAGAGTACATTTTAGTTTAACCTTGAGTTGTTTGAATGTGAACTTATTCAGTGTTAACAGTCAACACTTAAAAGTGTGTATAGTTTGACATTAATGGAGTTAAAATTTCTCGGAACTATAAAGGTTTTAGGTAAGACTAGCTACAAGATAACAACATATTCCTCACAAATGTATATTTAACAATTATATGCAGTGTGATTATATGCAGTTTGCAACAATTAATGCTCCGTGAAAACTTTGAGTAAAAAGCTGCAAACTAACCAATGTGTTAGTTGCACTGTGATTGGTATACATGTTACGTTCCTTCTTTGTACACTTATGGTTTTCAATGATAGCCCCATTTTATTTATCATTATATCTTCATTGAAATATTAATAAACAGCATGTTTTAACAAAACTAAATGTAATTTCTGCCCATCACTTTGATTTCATTTGGTTGCTTTATTCTCAAAAGTTAGGAAGAAATAACTAAGGCATCCTTTGAAATGCAAATATGCAACAAAGCTGTGCAGTCAACACCGGGAGTAGTGTTGAATCATGTTCCTTAACACTGAGCGAATGAACACCAGAATATTACCCACCAGAGAGTAACACTGAACACAAGTTGTAGTCTAACTTAGAAAATAAACTCCCAGAATCAAACTCTTTGTTTAACTCCAGGATATTTCACCCCAGAAATGTTTCTGTGTGCTGAGGAAAAAGTAATAAAGTGTGTAGACAAATGTGAGGATTCCTGTGGATCGCCTCAAGTCTCGCCACGCAGCAGACCTTATTTAGCCACTCTGGGCATGATGAGGCAACGCTGCACCAGAGCAGCAAACTTTCATAGGAGGTCATTGGGTATGAAGTGATTCAACAAGCACAGGATGTTCCAAGTGCGTCACATAGACATGATCAGCAGCACAAATAGATCCTCACACACTTGGCCACGATGGAGCCACTTCTCTCCAAGGAGCCCACAGGCACGTGGCCATGCCAAGAAGTGCTGCCATTTGTTTTTATGTTCCTGACAACACAAACAAGAGGGTGGCGTCTCAAACTGAAGAAAGTCTGCGGCTGTCTGCATTTTGGTATTTATAGTATGTTGAATGAAGGGAGTTTGGTAATAATTTTGGGCAACATTGTGATTTTTCATGTTGGGTCAGCTCTTTTTCCAGGAAATCGCAATGGTTGTGTGGGCTCACGAAGGCCTGGCACTCAAAAGCAACACATCTGCATAAAGTGGCAAACAAAATCTACAGGTTTTTATACAAAGCTTTCAGCATAAAACTAACAATTGCAATTAATGAATCTGAAAATTCTGTTCTCTTTAAATATTTGCCATTTCCTTGATCTTCCAATTATTAATATATAAACTAATTCATATTTTTAATATAAAAACTAATAATTAACCATTATTAAGACTATTTGTCGTTTTGTTTTCTGTCCATTGACTAGTTGACGCTTTAAGACCTTGGCTATTTTTTTAAATTACAATTTGAACAAATATCCCCAAATGTAGTCAGCAACAGCTACAAGATTGTGAGGCCAAAATAAACAACCATGGGCTTTATGGATAAGACTTAGGGACTTAGGAGCATTTTAAAATACAATAAGTCTCCTTAAGTTAAAAAGTTAAGTCTCCTTGAGTTAAAAAACTGAAGCAAAAACATACCTTTTTACAAACTGTAATTTAGAGAGCAAATAACAGCCTTATAACAATGAGTCACTGATGTTATCAATCCTGTTCTAAATATTTTCAGCTGGAAATCAATTCAATTTTGTAAAATATAAATGAAGCACAACAAATGCTGCACCCACCCTAATCATAGTCGTACAAGGCAGCCTCTTCCGTCAATGTCATGCTTTGTAACCTTTATAAAATGATGCCACTGGGATTTTTGTAATGGTTACAGCCCGGTCCTAGTATAGGGACTTCCAAAGTGGAAGGGACTGTTTTATCTAAAAAAAAAAAAAAAACTCCACTGAAATAACGACTGACGGAGTGCACTGTGAACGCCCAATGTGGTTTGTACATTGGTATTAAAGTTTCTGCCGGGCACTTTGTTTGGAAGGCATCATGTCAAGTAACCAAGCTTGAATTAATCAGGTCATCTGACTAAATTGAAACTGCCAAAACCTCAGATCAAGCCTAGAGTCTCGTGTCAACAGCCCATAGACTTGTTGGAGACTCGACTGAAGTAGTCCCCGTCTTATACCCTAAAGGTAAAAAATAACTATAAAAGAGTTTATTAAGTTGTTTATCCCTGCAGTCAGTATAACAACTTAGCAAGTCCTCCTTTCTATCAGTTCTTTATGTTTGGAGTATCTTCAGAAGATGTCATAAGTCAGCTCAGTGTGTTTGCTGACGTTGGGATTAAAAACTAATGAATGAGTGTTGACATTTGCAGGACTCAAAGGTCTTTGTAAAGAAAGTTCACTATATATGGACCCTCACGGGATGGAGTCATGCCCTGTTTGTCCGCCTGTCCATCGATCTAGTTTTAACAAACCATGAAGTCACTCTGAAATCTTAACAGGGGTTTGCCGTATTCTATCATTCATGATAATATCGGTATGATCTATAAAACGGGGAAAAAAAAGAACTATTCCAATTTATTGATGTAATGACGTCATGCGATAACACAGCGTCATGAAATGACTTCATTTTTATGTAAAACTGAGGGAGACAGCAATAAGAAAGACAACTGAAAGCAACTAATCGAGGAGGTAGTTTCATAAAAGGGAGCGATTTCAGTCGCGTTGAAGTGGTTTGGTGGCCTATCACCCACCCCTAACTCTTGATGTACAGTCTCCGTGTTATTTTTAGAGTTTGTATGTGCTACATAAATTCCACCAACCGGATACTTTACACTGAAACTACTGGCCACAAGAGATGGCAGAAAAAACTAATAGCTGCAGCACTTGTTAAAAAGGTTCCCTCTAGATGCTGTCATTCATTTTACCAGGTAAATAATTTTCCTTATTGTTACTGGAAGAAGAAAGGGAAATAATACAGTATTTTCTTTCGTGTTGTGAGAAGTATTATGTAATGACAGTACTCATGATCATTATTACAAACCAGTGGTGTCAATAATGACAACAGGTCAATTAACCTTGTTATTTATACAGTAGGTCTTTTTTTTTTTGCAGCTTTAATTGCAGCTCTGTGGCTCATGGTGCACCTGCTGCAGTTCTCGAAACATGTTGTTTGGCTGCATCCTCTCAAGTGTTTGTTTTTGAGTGTGTCATCACAAGTTATTTCAACATGGTGACTACAGTGGTCAACATCACCATGGAGATCAGATTTAACACCATGTGGGCAGGAACTTATTTTCCTCGTGTATTTGATTTACGACGTTTGATTTTGTTATGATTTCCCTTTGAACCCTGTCCAAGACGAGATTAGAGATTAGTGGCTTTGAGCTAATACCCTAAATATTTTAAGCAGCCATTGGAGAGCCTCACCCAGCAGCTGACATCACTCCTTAGAGATTTTTAACTGCGCGTTGTAGGGTGTCAACACTTTTATGGTCGTCTGTCTTTAAGATTTACAAACAACCTTTAACGATGTTGCCAAGGACAATCTGTGTATCATGACCACTTGCTTATTTTAAGAACAACAAAATCAATTCCAGGATTCTAACATGGACACACACACCCACACCCCCCCACAACCCCCCCCCCCCCCCCCCCCCACACACACACACACACACTGAAGCCACCGAGCATCCACTTCACCCCAAAGTGGTACCAGGAAGCTCAGATCCAAAACAAGGAAACAGGAGGAAACCCAGCAGTGCTTTTAGACTCAAACAGACACAACAGAGGGTTGGTGGCTTCAATGAGATCAAGCACTGTTATCAAACCTTTGTTATTATCTCAGGATGGAAAAAACAAACCTCCCACCGCCCACTCCTGTGTCTTCCCGTGTCATAGGCCATGATTTGTGGAAGTTTTTTTTTAAAGACTTGCACGTACAAGAGGATAAACAAAAAAAACTAAAAAGGATGGGGGGGGGGGGGGGGGGGGGGGAGGGAGGGGAGGAGTCTGTGCGCTGCAGAAGAGCAGCTGACGTGAGCAGCAACACCGGAACCTGCCCGGTGTTATCAGTAACCTACGGTCATATCTTATCTGCGCGGTGCAGTATGCGGTATGTTTGTTTCGCTGTTAGCAGTTTACAGTTATAAACCTGAGATTATAACTGTAAACTGCTAACAGTGCCTGTTCCTACGGCTCACCGGTGCGAAACATAAACATCCAGACCAAAAAAACAAACAACAAAACACGCCTCAAACATAAACAGTTCACATTAGCAGAGACGAGCAGTAAGAACAAATTGCGCATTCCCAGACGGCAGATCTATCTACAATATCAGCAAACTCCAAATTGCAGTCTTCCACGTGAACTTTGTATGCGCGTAAATTCGCAGAAAACTGTAAAAATGTAAATATGTCTACATTAGTTAAACAGTGATATATTTCTGTTTGAGAAAACGTACCTCATGTAAGATTGTTCATAACAGCTCCATTTGCCGGAGTTGAATTGGCTTAACTTTAGGTATCAGCTCTCCCCGAGTGCCGGTGACAGTTTGCTGCAGTCATCTGTCTGACAGTGTCCGATCTGACCACGCCCACTGCCGCACGAGAACCAATCAGAGCTCGTTTCTACGTAAACCATAATTCACGGCAAGAGTGTTTCAACAAGTTGTTTAGACAGATAGATGGACGCTGTTGGTCATTTTATGCAGTGGTGGAAAAAGTAGCAATGTAAAAATATGTATTACAAGTAGAAGTCCTGCATCAAAAATCCCACAGGTTGAAATACAACGTACACAAGTAGTTAAAAACATGAAATAGGCCTGAGAAAAACTGCTGATTTGGTCCCTCTGACAAGTTTATTATAAATTAAGTCATTACATAATTAATAGTGAAGAATTAGTGTTTAAGCAGCATGTTGCTGTTGTAGCTGCTGCAGGCTGAGCTCGTTTAAACTACTTTACATCCAGTGGGGTAGAAAGTACAATATTTCCCATCTTAAATGTGGATTGAACGTGAATTATAAAATACAAACACTCAAGAGAGAGTCCCTAAGAGTGGTGCTTTGTTGAGTAAATGCAACCAGTACCTGTAGATAGTTACAGAATAAGACTAAGTAGACTCCTGGTCTGCGTGGACATAATAATTGTTGGTCATGTGTAAAAACACCTCTTCAAAGTAGGGCACACATCAACATAAATAAATCAATTAAACTACATTGAAGACATATTTTTAATGAAGACTGAATTTGAGATGTATCAGTTGCATCTGTGATACACATACATATATACTGTGATTATAAAACAAATATTATATTTGCAATATTTCCATTCCAGGAGGCATGCAGGGGGGACAAGGCCTTTGTGTCAGGCATTTATCTGAACATTAAAGTACCTAATTTAATCATTTATGTCATTTCAAGTTCAAGTGCCTCAATGCCATGAAAATAATCTTACCCAGCATTACAAAAAATAGTATCAGTCAAGTAATCATAACCTTGTCCCCTTATAGCAACAAAACAACAAAATGTTTAATGTCATAGTTAAACCTTTTGGAAAGTGCATTGAATCAGTTTCTCTTTTTTTGTTTTTGTACAAGAAGATGGTCAACCAAATTAGCACCAACCTTTACATGTGTTGTCAATGAAATTAAAATTATTACTTTATAAAATCAGAATATCGTTTAAGCATTAAATATATAACAGATGTTACAAAAAGACTTAATTACAAGTATCATCTAGTCTGGATGGTTGTAATCTATACTTCAAGTGAAGTCAGATTAATGTCATCAGAGCCTCCTGCTGGTCTTATTTATAATTACAGATACAACTCTGAACCAGTATAACTCCTCAGCTATAATTAACAAACCTAAAAAATTATGGTGCGATGTTAAATTTATAAAACACAATACAATATTTTACAAACATGACATTTACATATTGTATAAATCCATAGTGTCCATTCTCAGATATTAATATCTGATAGTCGCCCCTGATGGAGCCTTTACTATATGACAGCGTCCATGTCCATGCAGGTTGATCCAGAGAAAAGCATCCTATGTTTTTGTTGCCAGTTTGGACGTCATTTCACTCTGAGATTCTTCAGATTCACCCTGTGTTACCTAATTACATTCTTATGTTACACTGGGTTAAGTTGTTTTTCTCAACAAACAGCGGAACTGAAACCTGAAGAGTGAAACTTGAATGGTTCCCTTAGTTAAAGTGAATGATTGCTTTGTACGGTGAAAGTAGACAGAGCTTCACCGGAGCTCTTTTGTCTTTGCTCGTTCCTGTTTTTTTGTGACGTTTGTGTTAATATGAACGATGGCAGGACCAGCCAGGTCTGGAGTGGTCATAACTACAAAAGGTGCATTCGAGGCAGCCACCATGTAAACTTGACCACAGCAGCTTGAAGACGACAGCCAGAAAGGATTGAACGTCCTGTGTACTTTTCCCTCTGTGGTCAGTGTGTTATTCACAGCAAATGGATAACAGTTTCAGTTTGGTTCACCCACACCAGAGGTCAGCAAGCATCTCAGGGAAGAGCCCCACTGAAAGTAACAATGGGCAGGCAGAGAAGGGAGCAAAAGGTGGGGTGGAGGGGCTGGATCTGAGCCGAGGTCCTGGATTTTTGTAGCCTCCAGTCAGTGGAGCCATCAGGTTTATAGCACACTGATATTTCACACCTTTATGAGACAGAAGGAGACACATGGGTTAGAGAAAAACACACCAGTTTTGAGCAGTGAGTGGGTGATGTGAGTTTGGGTGTAATTTGCACGTATTTTCCCTGAGAGGACCGAAGGTTGTGGCTACAGAGAAGACATGTAAGAAACTTTAGTAATAATACAACAAGACATAAGAAGCCTGTTCTTTATGACTTTGTAATAAGAAAACCTTTCTGAAAAATGAAGCTCCTTAAAAATGGGGTTTTGATGTATGATCATGTTAACATAGGTTGCTTTTATGAAGATGAAGAAAGTGGAGGAATTTGTTCTGAACTGTAAAACAGGTTTTACTGGAAAATTTAGATAGCTGGTGGGGAACTACTTCTTTCCAGACACTGCATGTCTACATCAATTGCTGTGTGTGTGTGTTTATCTTGATTGCACACCTGGTGATGCTCTGTAGTATCTTCTTCTCATCTTGGTCCAGACACACAGCAAAAGTTGTGTTTCCAGCACCGCTGACCTGCACCTTGTCCACCTTCACCTCAGTCATGGTGAGCTGCTGCAAGGATAAATAAAAGCGGGCACTAAATGCAATTGAAAAACATTTTTCAAAAACGAAATTTAAAGGTTGATAAAAAAAAGCCTTAATGAAAATAAGTGTTTTACACAATGCACGTTGCTGTTACAGCTCTTACAGATGTGCTGTGAGCCTAAAGGGAGTCTTGTGCTGAAAATCCATTTAAATAGGTCCATAATCCCCCAATGAAAGCTCCAAATCCAAATTGGGTTAAGAAACCACATTTCAGTGTTGAGCAAACAATATGAGTGCTGAAGCAAACACAAGCTAAACAGATACGAGTCTTGTTTGTGTGTTGTGGCTTTTTTCCCCCATCAAACTGTCAGTCTAAAAAAACTGTTCTCATACGTGTTTGCATTTGTGAGAGGAGAGATTCGGTCGATAGGCTGAGATGCTATCAAAGATATGTTTTGATCTCCAATCTATGTATTTTTTATATAGAGAATGTGTTGCAGGGTTGTTTTTGAAAGCACACTGCTGCTGTGCTCTCTTAGCCACAAACCACCAAGACAGGCTGACACATTGAGCTCACCTGGTTGTAGCCCTTCTTGCTTTTACCGCTCTGTCTCTTCAGGACCTCAGTCATTGAGAGCTGCAGGCACTCCATTTTTGGGTCTGAAAGGTAAATTGTTGTTGTTTAGGTAAATCACAGTACAAATATACTTACACAATTTCTTCATCATCACCTAATGAAAGTAAGGAAATTTTGATCATTTAAACAATTAAATTGTTTTCATTAAATTCAAAAGCTATGTGAAAATATTAACTTTTTAAATCCTGCCATAGACAATTATTAAGGAACAGTACACAATAAGACACACATGATGCGTGTTCTCTGACAGGCAAAATAAGTTTAATGCTTTAGCCATACAGCAAGTGGCATCATACCTAGCTCCTCTGGATTCTTGCATGCTTTGATCAAGTTCACTGAAGTGCAGACTTTGGTTTCTCTTTTCCACTGGCTTCTCCCACTAATTACCACCTGAAAGAGAGAAGAAGGAGCATGAGATTATTGTGCTGGGACTTGAGAAAAACAGTAATGATCATAAATGCAGCCAAACTATTGCAAGGATTCTGAATAGGGCGCAAAAGTAAAAACTGAGGACATAAGAATAGTGTAATTGTGTCATCTCCTGTGGGTGGAGAAGTGACCAGAGCTAAAACCAGATGAATTCTGTTGAAAGGGGAGAATCTGCACTGTCAACCAGTTGCATGTTCATCTTCAGAAAAGATGTCATATTTATGAATGTAACTCTTGTAAAAATGTAGCTTTAAGACATATACTTTGATAGTGGATGAAATCAAGCATTTTCCTACCCTGCTGTACACCATCTCCAGTGTCAGAGGCACAGCTTCTCGGTCACCGTCAATACCAAACCGCTTACTAGCAGCACCTATGATATATGAAGCAAGAAAAGGACAAACATGTGATCAATGGGAGAGTAGCAGCGTGCTAATTCAGTAAAGAGCTACAAAAACTCGACTACAACATTCAAATGTACAACCATAGCAGTCGACAATGCTGCAACTGTTTGTGTGACTGCCGTGAGTAATGGAAAAGTAATTTCCACTGTAACCACCAGACATGAGACATAAACAGCTTTCCATGAATTTTAAGTTCTTCAACGAAATAAAAAATTCTGACGTACAAGCAGTAGTGAAGAGTGAAACTAGAAAAGTGGAAGTGGACTGCATCATGGTATCTAAACAACAGATGTTCCTCTACCATTAGTGCAGTCACAGCCCCATAATAACTGATGATGCATTTCACCGCACGGAAACTGTGGAATGGTTGCTACGATACGCATGTGTGTGTTTGGCGTGTGTGTCACACTCACCCATGGCCTTGATGGCGCGTGTTCCTGCGGTGTGACCCAATTCCAGGGAGTGGACGAACACCTCAGTCCTCCTCTCACCACAAGCTAACGTCAACTGCAACACCAAACATTCAAAGATCACTCACTAAGTCTGAAGCTATTACGACCGAAAAGCTATCGGGCCTCTATTCCTCTTTACAAGGTGACGGGGTCTGGAGTGGACACCGGGAGGGGAAATGGCTCATTAAATTAGGAAAGTAAAGGCAGGGGTAGTGTATTACAACTGTGTGTGTTTATGTGTAAAAGTGTGTCTGACCTCAGCCTGATAGAGCTGGATTAGAGCTGGCCGGGCAGCGTAGCGGCAGTAGTACAGGACCAAGTCTGCCAGGATGGGTAGACGCTTCTCGTATGAACTGTTGTAGGACTCCGACTCTGTTTTTGAGGTTTGCTGCAACAACATTGGTAATATGGTTTACATTACGGTTACAGAACAGGATGATAGACGTTAGCATGCACTAAACACTGGACATAGTTGAAATACTTTATCTGTCTGACTGCTAAGAATGCTGAGAAAGACATTTAGAGATTATGATTGTGATAGTCTACAGTCATATTCTAAAACATGAAGGAGAATCTTTATGATTAGTCTTGCGTTCCACTTGTACCTGGCAGACGACGTTTGCAGGCAAGTTCAGCAGACTAAGGGTGTTTCTTTTGTACCAAGGGTCCAACATGCCAAGAAGATGAGCGATGTCATTAGTGCTGTCTCCTGTCCCCGTGTGGTTAAGATCCTGCTTAAACAAAAGCAACACTTAAAACCAAACAGAGTAATTACACCTTATATAGGTGAATGTAGTGCTTAGGCTACACAGTAGGATGTAATACATACAAGTTTGTGTTCAGTACTTGAAGTTTGGTTGGACTATTACTCTACTTACATTAGATGGGGCCACTCCTTTTGGAGATCCAGTTTGAACCACAGGAACAGAAGACCTCCGACCCCCTGATCCTCCTGCTGAGTCCCTCTTCACAGGTACAAAGTAGAACTGAAGCTTGAAGGCCCTGCTGAGACGTGGACATTCAGTCTCCTTCATCCTCAGGCTGTTGTAGGCTCGGGCAACCTTGCCTGCAACATGATCAGCACCAAACACCACCACCCTCAGTGTGGTATCCTTACTGTCCTCATCGCTGCTCAGAATAGGCCTCCTTCGGAAGCAGACATGTCTAAGAGTTTGACTTTGTGGCTGAAGTAAGGGCTCAGGACTGTTTAACTTAACTTGCTGGGGCAGAGAGTTGGAACGGTTTTCTCGCACCATTAAGAGGTCTTTTGATTCGTTGTTTCCCAAGCTTTTGGCCCGAATAAGTAACCGTGGGCTCTTTGGTTTAATGAAGAGCCGGTAGAAGTGCTGACTGAGCCGAGCCGAGGTTTTGATCGACTTTGGTGAACATTTTTCAGCGACAGGGGAAGAGTAGATGTAGTCGTCAGAATCTTCAAAGAAGTCACTATCAGCTCCCGAGGTGACAGAGAAGAGGGAGGCAGAGTAGGACTCTGAGGCCACAGACACGGTGGAGAACATGGAGTCTGTGGAGGTGGTGGAGAGGGACGAGATGGTGGAGAAGGTGGAGGCACGATAGCTGGTGCTGTAGTCATTAGGGATGATGGATATTGAAGACGATTCTACTACATGTTCCTCTTCTTTGTCTTCTTCCCCCTCATCATCATCAATATCAGCCTTCTCTTCATTTGCAGGCTGCCCATTAGTGGCGAGGCCATCAGGGTCATGTTCCAACAGGGTGTTCAGAACATCTGCAGGAATCAGAATATTAATCATATTTAGATAACATAATCAAATAATATTTAGCTACCAAAACAGACACACACACACACAAAAAAATCTATTATATATGGTGATGATTAAATTGGGAATGGATTTCTCTCTGCTGAAAGAAGTAGGGAAATCAGCTCAAAGGAAAATGATCTTTCCTACAAAAAAAAATAAAACAGTATCATGTATAATATATTACCAAAGTTATCTTTTTCCCAGTGAAACATGTAACATTTGGCTGTGGGCAGTGGCAGCGTCTGTAGCATTCCTGAGAGGACAGAATAGGGCAAAATACCAGATTGTCAGAGCAGTATCTAATTAAAATGAAAATCTCAGTATCATGTAATACACTGCCAATCTCCCAGTTGACCGTCCCTCTTACCATCAGACTTCCTTCCATTGGATGCAGGGATTTTCATCATTTCCCTCAGTCTCTCCAGTCCCCGGATGACATGACTGCGCCCCTTCAGTGGGTCACTCATGGCAGCAGCTGTCTCTAAGACATCACTTACCAAAGAGAAGATCTCAGCCAACTCAGTCACAGTTTTCACCTGCAAAAAGTAATTGTAAGATATTGAACAGGCACAGAGCTATTTGGGGATTTTTACTTCTGTGCATCTTTTTAATTCAATAAGTTATAGACACCATAAACTACTCCAAGAACCCAGGATTTTCATATCTTCATACAGTAACAGAAAGAAAATTCTTCAAATTTTAGATTCAAATTGATAAAATCATTCAAACTTACAATAATGTGTATGCATATAACATTGTTGTATTAATATCGCTCAGGTTAGGAATCAACATTTTCATCTTCAAACAAGACTTGCCAATAGGTTGATTAAAATATGACAACAAACTTCACCTCACTTTTAAACTAACATTTAAAAAAGGTAAATTTAAACTGGGGTAGCAGTGCTTTGTCAGATATACAAGATTTAAAAATAAGCCCAGAACTAGATGAACACTCATGTGAGGTGCAGAGCACTGGTCAGACTTGTTTCCTGTCAGTTCAAGTTGAAAAATGTATTGAATACTTCAATGAGATAAATAAAAAACAGTTACCTTGAAACACTAGCATGGTGCATATGGTGTTTATTTATCTTTGATGAGAAATAATGAGAGACTATCACTTTAATTAATTTTCTTTTTTGCGGTGCATTGCATGCATCCTAACTGCGTAGTTGCCAGGACATCCCAAAGTTTTTCAGTCAACTCAAAATATGATATATTTTTGATCTATTACAAATGCATATATTCAAGGTTTATCAGAAAATGTTTTCGCATCTAAATAATTATCCTAATGCAGCATTGCACCACATAGGAAAAGTCAATCTCTTGCACTTCTGTTGGAGAAATAACTTTATGCAGTAAGCAGTGTCCCTGATGCTTTGAGCACGTACCTGCAGAGCTCTGTGGATGCTGTGTAGAGGGTACTTGGTGCTTAGTGTGGACTGGAAGGCATGTTTGATCAAGGTCATGTAGGTCTCTTTCTGTGTGTGCTGAATGCGACTGAGCTGCTCAGCCACTGAGAGAAAGTCAGCAGGAACTTCACCTGCGTTCATCAGCAGCACAGTCCTGCAGGCAGGCAAACAGCTGGTGTCATTGATAAAGTTTGTAAGTGTACACAATGGCAGAAGATGCAAACAGGATGCTACAGTGGCGATGGGGTTTGGTAAGAAGAGACGGGAGTAAAAAAGGATTTTCCAGTCCCAGCAAGTGCTAACAACTGAGTTTTTACTTTAAAAGTATGTTATCAGATCAGATAAACTTACTGTAAACCACTGACATGTATGAAAAAGCTGCAGCTTTTAATTTCAAATAACATGGTGTAAAGATAATGCACCCACTGAACTGTATTGAAAATAGATTGTCATATACATGCAGCTGTTTAAAGAGCACAGATAATAACGAGTACAATATATGCAGTATATTCTGTAGTTCTGTCTTGTTGATACAGTGTGGACCTACATGGTTTTTGAGCAGTGGTTGGAGGTGTTCAGGCCCTGCTCTTCTCTCACCAGTCTCTGAAAGGAAATTCCTGTGAGGAAAACAGAAATCAATTTTTTTTACACAGCAACTGGACAAGGACACTTTGTTATCCATGACAATGTCCTGCTGTAATAACTACAGGCAGATGAAGGGTTGTTGGCTACTGAAATATCCATGATGCCTAAACAACCAATTAGAAAAAAAAAACACCTCTAAAACACACCTCCTAAACCAATCCCAACTGACCATTTTACACTCATTCATGTAATTTAACCCTCGTGTTGTCCTTGGGTCAAAATGACCCGCAGCTGTGTTCAACCAAGTTCTATTTTATTTTCATATTTTTTGGGATCATTGGTGACAAGGAGGCTGTGAGGGTTTCTTTAAAGAATGATGACCAATGATCCCAACAAATATAAAAATATAGAAATAAAATAGAACTTGGTTGAACACAGCTGTGGGTCATTTTGACCCGAGGACAACAGGAGGGTTAAATTAATTCATTCAGTCAGGCTAAGGTGTTGTGGAACTTCCTTTGACCATTTCTGTGCGTTTCAATTGTGACCAATCACATGCAGTTTCTGCTTTTTAGTTTTGTAAATGCTGAAACTACATCCACTTTCAAACAATGTTATGTTAGAATAAGGAAGTGGCTAATAATCCTTTCACTTTTGTTTATACTGGTGTATGTGATACAGTATGAGCAGAGTTCTTTTGCCCCTTCTAAATGCATTACTTTGACTTTTCACTAGGGGGAGGGCAAATATTACAAATAGAAAAACCCTCTTGCAAAAATTAAAAGAACACTAGTCTGTGTTAGACAGAGAAAAGACTTGTATAATAAAAAGACACATAAAGACGTAGAGAGGCCGTTAGAATAAATTGTAACCCCCCCCTCCTATTTACCAGGGGCCTTGATCTCAAGCTGCAGTGTGGAGAGAAGTTTTCTACACACACTGCAGTAAGGTTCAGGCCAGGTGAGGAAGCAGCAAAACACTTCAATCGCTTCCTCCAGCAGCTCTGTGTCTGGAGGACAGTACGGTGTCTGCAACCAAAGCACAAAGCAGTTATTTTATTTTACGAAGCGTTCTGTGAACAAACAGAAAGACCTGTTTAAGGCTTCCTTGCTTATTGTTTCTCATAGAGAGGACATTTCTTCTGTTTGGGGGACAGTATGCATGTGTGTGGTTCTCTGGTCAATTATGTATGTTGACATTGTTTTCAGGTGTTTGAGGCTCAGAACACTAATTGACAGCTGGTGTGGAGTACATCTACAACAAGTTGTATAGTTTAATTGTTGATAACTCAATTGTTTTTCATGGAATTGTTTCTTTATTAAGTTCTTATCATATTCCCTAATAAGCTAGAATCAGCCATTTTAATGAATAACTCAAAAAATGTATCTAGTATTATCAAACCTGTCAGAGATAGATTCCTCATGAATTGTTTAAAAGGCTTATTATTTATAGATTAGTGTAGACAAATGGTTATAATAAAGGAGGGAGGTTTGCTGCGCATTAAATAACTAACTAATAACTTGTAATAACTTAATTAATAAATGCAATTCATTATTCTGATGGACCCAAACATTAGGTGGCATGTATAAGTTTATAAAGGCTAATTATAAATAATACAACATTGTTTGTGTCAATGATTTCATTGCTGCTGAGTTGTTTTTTTTTTTATATCTTCAGCTAAAAATGTGACATACTTTAGATTTTATACACTTTATTAATCCCCGAGGGGGAATTTCTTCACTACAGCAGGGGGGCTCTCAGGGGGGAGATGCTGCAGCAGGCTGCCACTAGCGCGGCGCCAGGTAACCTGACCTGAGGTGCATGTTTTTGGATGATGGGAGGAAGCCGGAGAACCCGGAGAGAACCCACGCAAGCACAGGGAGAACATGCAAACTCCGCACAGAAAGGCCCAGGACCGGATTTCAACCCGGAACCTTTTTTGCTGTGAGGTGACAGTGCTAACCACTGCACCACCGTGCCGCCCCAAATGAGGTACCTTTATGAGGTAATGAACACAGTTGAGTGTGATAGTGTGATGTTATTTCATTATAAAGTGTTTTTTAATGTCACAGTCTTTATGACCAGTTTTATGAAAGTAGTTCTGACTCATTATTACAAAACCTCAGAGTTGTAGCATGATCAAGTGCTAGACAAAGGGACATTTATGGCGTTCTCAGATCATGCTGATTTTTTTTTTTTTTAACCCAATAGTGAAATATTTTTCTAAAAAACAAAAGTGTGAAAACTTTTTTTTTTTAAATAGCAATCAATCTATGTTGGTACAGGTGGCCCATTACATGCTAGCTCTCAAATCAGCAATACATCAATTAATCAGAAGTTTTCTAGTGACAGGATTTTTGTGGAAGCTCACAAAGACTTCCTGATTTTACAGAGTGTGAATGCAACTCAGTCTGACAGAAAAACAGAAGCCGTGTTTATGAGGGAAAGGCTTGTGTTGTACTTTTGCAATTGTACTCTGGGCTTTTGTCACTGAACACCTCGAACAAACGTCATAGAAGTGTGAATAGAGGAACTTGCTGACCTTTTGGATGGAGGATGCTTTTACACATGTGAAACACTTAAATGTTTTGAAAACATCTGGATGAGGACAATGTTTACCTGCAGCAGCGTAGAGGAGAACATGATAGCGAGGGGAGCCACCAGCTCATACTGACACTGCTCCTGAACCTGAACTCACACATGAATGCATGGTGACAGAAAGAGGCAGATAGATAGTGATTAGTGGTTAAGATAAACATTCAGTACTTATAGTACTCTTATGCCATTACAATATATCATAAACTTGACTTGTTCTTTGACCTCTCACCTCTCTGGTCTTCCTGATGATCTGTTGTAAAAGGATGAGGAAGTTCTCAGGGTCTCTTTTCACCAGCTCTTCCAGACTCCAACGGTTCATTGACTGACCCGCTGAGCACATCAGCACAGAAATACACAAATACAAATACAGTAAATACCTATATACAGTCTATGGTAAATACTCTCACAAGTTCAGTACACAGATATCAACACAGATTACCCAGAAGGTTACCCGCATTCTTGAAGGCAGGAAATGGGCTATTATCTGATGTTTTGAATATGATTTCAAAGGTTGAACCTTGAAATCATTTTTGTTAGATTTGAGCAATGCTCTGGAACACAATATATTATTGGAATGATAGATTAGATACAGTGGTGGGATGAAGAGACAGAGGAATTGCTTTGCCAATGTCAAATTTAATTATCAGTGCAAGGGACTGTAATGTTGTCAGTTAGAGCAGACTTGAGTCAGGATATTCAGTAAGCTTACCAGGAAAAGAAAGCTCCCTGTTTGTGGTCCAAGAGTGCCAACAGACGAGACTCTCCTCCTCCAAAAAACAACCCCAAAAGTCTTTGGTGTTTTAAAATTGAGTGACCTCTGGCAGCAGTACAAATACCGACAGTCTCATGTTTTGGAGAAGTGACACTGTTTAGATGACGTCCATATAATGAGAGTTTGGTTGGTTGGATTGATGGTTTGACACAACAGCAAATATGGCTGCAGGAGATGGCACAAATTCCCATTTCCAACCACAAGTCAGGACAGTTTTTTAAATATGCATTTACTGTTACCATGATGACGAATGTCAAATAACTTTAATAAAGTAGTAACTGCAATGCGCAACATAGGTCCAGTCATCATTTCAACCTAAAAATGGTTAAAATGGTTTACCATTACCTTTCCCTAACCTTAATCAAAGGTTTTTTTTGTGCCTAAATCTAACAGGGGGTTATTTTTTGGAAACACTCCTGTCAGATGTTTCTGAGGGTAAAACTAAAGAAACTATATGGTCGAATGGGTTGGAGGATTTGTTGGAACACAGGCCAACAACATGGAGGGTTAAGATACAATTACTTTGCCAATTACACAAATCTGAAACTTAAGCCTTCATCATATACACAACACACTACTCGTGAAATGGTTAGGTTGATCTCATGTTTGGTTCTAATATGAACCAAATGCAGGTTTGCAAAAACATGTAACAGTGCTTTAAAGCCCTTAACTGTCAGTACTGGTGCATTTTGAGGGTGTGTTTTATCACCTTTTGTTCCGTGTTTCAGTTAGAATGATTGTATGAATTATATGGCAGGATGGATTTCCTGTTACAATAAAAAAAAAAAGAGCTGAAGTCTCTCAATGAAAAGACTCGTTTTGTGGCTAAACAAAATTAAGGGAAATGAAAAAGAGGAAAAGTGGAATTGGCTAAAATTGGGGACAACTAGACACAGATTATTTCTGACCTTTGTATTGAAAATAGGTATTGATAATTACTGCGCCCCCAAAACAACGAAAGAGAGCTGTGCAAACAGCATCTCAAACCACCCTGATCTCAGGTCTGTCACACTCCTAAAAACAACCGAGAACGGTTGCTGACTCCTCACAATCACCTTACTTTTCATTTGATCCCTTGGGCTCAATAACCCCGAGTGTATCTCTAAGAAGCTCCGTTTCCAAGAAAGTTACACATCAGCAGCTGGTCAGGTTACACAGAAATGTTTTTCGGCAGTTGCTGCTGTACTTCTGTAAAGCTCTTCACACCTAAGAGTGCTATCTATCATCTCTAAAAAGCAGTGTGCCTTTTGCATCATTATCACCTCTATTCACTGGAGAGCACTACAGGTTTTATCTTGATAAGATACCAACTCTGGAAAAGAAGCCACAAGTTTCAAATGATCCTGTTAAGATGTAAATTGTGTTATCTCAATTCTTCAGTAGAACACTACTGGCAAACAAGTGGAAGTCCACATTAATCAAACTCACAAACTACATGTGCCTGGACATCTGTCTGTTTCAACATGGAATAATGAAAACTCGCCTTTGAAAAAGCAGTGAAATGTACAAATGAGAAAAACTAATTTAAAGCTTGAGCTGGCATGTTTTATCTTCCAAAATCCCATCATCACTGTCTATTAGAGTATAAAAGTTACCGCGTTAGTACTTGGTACAAGTGTGCATCATTCTTTATGGCACAAATTATACAGATTTAATCATCCACCTTGTGTTTACACCCTGTAGCACAGCAACTCTTGCCTCATGATGCCTCACTCACTCGCTGTGGTCGGTGCCACCACTTCCTCCCAGCTGTCTATTCTCACAACTTCCTCCAACCCGATAATATGCTCCACCGATGATCTTACAGCAACAGCGTCACCAACAACAAGCTCAGACACATGTATGCTCACACGTGTCTGTCATATGCTTGTGTTGAAAAAGTGTGAATAAACAACTGTTTGAGTCAACACTCTATATATGTAAAATAGAATTTTGGCAGACACAGAACTAATAACATTAATTAATTAATTAATAACAATGACACATAAGGTCATTTAATCAACCTGTTGTTGGACCGAGCAACTGCATAAGCTAAAACAGTCCAAACAATGAAATGTTTGTATTTGCAAACATATGCAAGGGCAATGCCCAATTTCGGCCAAGAAGATTCAGTTTTGAGTCTTCTCCAACTGTTTACTTGTAATCCTTTACGAAAAACAATTAACAGACATTAACTAAATTTGGTGCTAATAAAAAAAATGAACTGCTGTTACTAATAGCATAAATGGAGGATGGGTCATATTTGAAGTTATGTATACTCTCTTATCTGCAGTAATTACGCATGCTTTGCGATGACATGAGCCATTCTCTGATCACGCGCTTAAAGCCACATGTACAACAAAACTACATGAAACTGGATTTTCTACATAATTCATTCATTGTTATTGTATAGCAGTGCAGAACAATCAGTTCTTGGTAGATGCTTCACGGATACATGCCCTGCCTAAACTCTTTTCAACAAAACCCAAATTTCAACTGTGGTCCTCATAAATAAAGTAGAAACTGTAGTCTTACCGTTCCAGTGATGTGCTGCTGTCGGACTTTGTCTCAGCCCGTCCAGACACCTGTCCAGAGCATGCTGGATCCGGTCCTCTGTGCACGAGGTGTGCTGCATCTTCACCGATCAGGTTCTGGAGAGAAGCAGGGGAAAGCACTGGTTTTAAGTATCAAAGTATGATACATAGCTCCTATAACTTCCCATTTAAGTGTTCTGTGGAATACTATCCACAAATAATGCTCTCATGTACATAAACACACATGCTGCTCTCTTTCCATGGACAGTATGCTGTGTTATCACATCTGTTTTGCATGGAGGCAGATCACCCGTTAAATATGAAAATGAGTCTGAGAAGATACACAAGGACATTTGTGAAGAGGAAAAATATTCATTACTTATATTGCTGTTTTGTTGCCATGGTTCCTGAAACCATGTCACGTCCAACACATCACACACGACTAGTCGACTTTTCTGCCTCAAATCAGCCAGTTTTATTCAACGTCTTAATTCGAGCTGTAATCACTTAATTACTCAGTGGCTTTTATTGAACTAATATGAATTACAACTTCAATAATTATATTGTTCAAGGATGAGTACATCTATTTGATACAGGGCATTTACTCAAGCTTTGACAGAAACAGAAAACCAAAACAGAAAAGCCCACAATTCCTACAATATGACTTATCAAATCAGCCTGACGGGATATTATATTTAAAATAAGCACCACACTTAGAAGAGATTTGAAATAATGCTGTAGATTGAAGAGACATAAAAATTAAAAATGAAAAAGAATCATATTCTGTCGGCTGACTCATGAGGATGTGCTCAAATTCAGGTCTTCAGTTTATTCGTGCGTTTGGCTGTTTTTCATGCCGCAAATGAGGACAGCCCAGGTGTGGCAAATTGTTTCAGTTCTGTTATGAACACATCTCAATGCAGGAGATCTGCATAAGAAAGTGCCAGGGACGTCCCATCAGAAAAACAACATTTCTGGTGATTGATGACAGTTTGAAAGCTCCAACCAAAATTGCTACTCAAGTCAATTAAAGCGTTTCATGGAAAACAGAAGTTAATTTATTCAAAATGGTGCAGTGACCACTTCTTCACTGGTAACTACAACATTTCATAAGCTATAAAGTCCCTAGCAGATTGCACAGATGTTATTAAGGGGGACTGCTCGTACCCTTTAAGATCAGACACGAAAAACATCTTTGAAGAACCATGTTGCTGTCAACAATACATGATATTGCCTTAACTTTATACATTTTGTCTGTATTTTTCCTTGAGTGTATAAATTTGTAAATTGTGTGATTGTATTTTACCTGTCTTTTTATATATATTTATATATAGAATATTTATTTCCATATTCTTGTTTTCGTAATGTAGCCTCCAAGCCAAAGCATCTCATACAATTTTACTTGATCCTTGTCAAGCAAACCCTGTCTTGTCAAGCCTTTTTGTTGTTGTTGTTTTTGTTTTGTTTTGTTTTCTCCTTTGGTAATCACCAGAACCCTCAATCGTTCCTAAATCCACCAGCTCTACTCCCCACGAAGTTCAAAAGATTCATTATTTGTCTTATTATTATTGTTTATTTGTTTGCCTATTAATCAATTCAGACAAGTTCTGGAATTCATCAGTGTAATGTGGCAGAAGTAACTTTGCTGATAATATGTTATGTTTGTGCTTGATATATTTTTAAAGCCTCTCTTAACTCACTTTAGAGTTTTTCCACGGAGACGCAGTACAGCATGTACAAATACTGGGAAACGTCCAAATTTAAGAAACAGAAGAGTTACTTCCTTAAAAATGAAGAAAAGGGGACAAAGCTGAAGATTTTCCAATTTAGAAATTGAGCAGCTCATCAGTTCTTTCTTTCTGTCACAAATAGTCAAATGCTCAACAACTTAATCATGTTTAAATATACAACATAATAAGAAGTCACAATCCATGATTATTTAGACTCTGCAAATGAAAGTTGAATGTTTTTCATAGGTATGTAAATTTGGCACCACATAACAAGGAATTTTCAACAGCAACATCAAAGCAGTTCGGTCAGTTCGGTCAGTGCTTTAAAAGTATCGACTTTTGATACCCATCCCTAATAATATTATTATTATTTGTTGGTGAACTCTGTTGTTCACATTGTTGATTGTGTCTGTGAACATCCAAACTAAAACAAATTTGTTTTTGCCAAAAAATGTTTTCTTAAACAGTATCAATGACAACAAGGTTGGTTACAGAGTGAAGACAGAGACAGAAATGAGTAATGACATCAAAAACTGTTTTTGTCTGATTACATCTTCTCAGAATTTCCCCTGGACAGTCAAAAATTCCCCATTTCACATGGAAGCCAGAAATAAATGATAGCTGGCCGATGAAACGTGTTAATGTATTACTCACTGGCTCCTTGCAAACCCACTCACCAAATAACCCCGACACACACATGTGAGCACACACACACACACGGCTGACAGCAGATGTATGCAGGTCTTCAACAGTAAGGCTTGAAAACAGTTAGGCATTTGAAGGAATATATAGTACATATTAGCAAATTAATCAGCTGTCTAACTTAGATTAGTATAAAAACTGGAAGCAGTACGAAACACTAGGTCATCTCTCAAAATCGACCTAATATATATTATATAAAATAATATACGAAACACAAATAATAAACATTTTATATCCTGTTTTTATACACACAATACATGTAAAAATGATACGTGCTGGACTATTTACTTCAAGACTGTATCTATAGCAACTTCACCTTGATGACAAGACTTCTGAAAGTTACAGCATCTATCTGTATCGATTCCTCCACGAAGCACACAATGTTGCACTGCGATGTTTCTAGTAGCCCAGAAAGGACAAACCAAACACTGGTTCTTAAGAGGGCCTTTCATGCTTTCCACAAATGTATGTGGCCACCATGGACTCTCATAAAGGCTTAGAAGGTGAGAAGTATCAAGTTACAGTAGAGATCTGCATCTCATCACCAGATGCCAATAAATCCTACACACTTCCCCGCTGCATAAAACAATTAAATGTATTGATCATAGGTGAGCTTTACCTGTGGTGGTAGGTTTTTCTTCCATGAACAGAGCCAGGCACGTTTACAGGCTTTACATTTTTTTCTGAGCTAATCAGCTGCTAGCTGAAAATTTGTATTTAATGGGATGACATGAGAGTGATATTAACTATCCCATCTAATGCTTGTCAAGAAAGTTAAGCCGATTTCCCTAAATGGAGCATTATCCCTTTAAAGCAATGATAACTTAAAAGCAAACAAAAAGTGGACATAAACAAAACAGCATGCAAAGACACAAAAAGAAAATGTATATCCTTATGTTACACAAACAGTTCAACGGTTCATGCATAAAGCATGCTTAAACACATATACAGTACTGACACAAATGTACTGTACAAACATCCGACCCTCATCATAGAAAGGGGGCAGGAAGTCCAAGCAAACTCAGGTTCAGGAGGCCAGAGGAATGAAACTCAATTATCCCACTTCATTTTTTTCCCCCTCTAAAGTTACCATTTAACAACAATACCAACAGCTCCAGATGTGATCAACACAACTGTGTTAGTCCTTTTCTCAGCAAACCCCCCTCCCCACAGATGTATTGTGTCTAAAAGGTGTACCGAGTGGCACTGAGCAGGGCTATAGAGCGGAGCATGTCGGATAGGGCTCCGGCCATTGTCAGGGTCAGACAGAGCTGGATGAGAGCCCGATTAGAGTGGAAGGAACTAATAAGTTAGAGCTGTGCTGACTCCTGCTTCCAGGACGGGGTTCAGTGGAGACGTGCAAAAGTAATCAAAGAGGAAAGGTGCTTACACAATGGAGTGAAAGTGTTACGTTTATCAGAACCAACAGTTATAGTTCTGCAATTTAACATTCATTTAAAAAAAAAAACTAAAAAAAAATGACATCCATTATAGGCAGGGCAGGCGTCACAGTGTTTAGCATTATTGTCTTACAGGGAAAAGGTTCGGGGTTCGAATCCAGGGCCTTTCTGTGTGGAGTTTGCATGTTCTCCCTGTGCCTGCGTGGGTTCTCTCCGGATACTTCGGCTTCCTTCCACCATCCAAAAACGTGCATCTCAGGTGAATTGGTGATTCTACAAATTGCCCTTAGGTGTGAATGAGAGCGTGAATGGTCTTTGTTTGTATGTGTATCTGTGGATTGGTGATCTGACTTTGCCCAAAGTCAGCTCGGATACACTCCATAATGGATAATGGATGGATATAGGCAGGGTGGATGATTGACAGAATGTCTACATGGTATCCATATTGTTAAATCACGATACAAGTTTAATGAGTCAGCTTTACTGCTAAAGCATCACACCAAATAAACATCACATTCTGTAACGCTACCATGACACTACCATCGTTCTACAGTAAACAATGACATCGATATTTAACAAAAATTCAAGCTCTCAACTTGAGTATCATCACATAGTTGTTTAGATGGAGCTGCTACTGGTGTTGCAAATGCATGAGTATGTGGTGTTTCACAAGAGGATGTATGCGGAACATCCCTAAGAGTCAACAAGGTCACTTCCACTTTTTCATTGCTTAAAATTTGTAGCAATCACACAATAACAAGTAGTGTTTCTGTGGTGTGGGACAATCTCCAAAAATGTAGTTTACCTTACCATAACTCTACAGACATAGTCATCTTCAGTTTTTCTAACATAAAGGAGAGGTTGTCCAAACATTGAATAAAGCAAAAAGAGCAGGATAAAGACAAACTGACAGCTCCACCTACAAGTAGGAGATCGTGTGATACTAATTTTCCAAATGTTATCATCTAATTGTCACCAAATTGAGAAACAACTCCTACTAATAACAACAATGAATACATTTTATCATAGACTCTTGCTCTTTTCTTTTGTCTAGCCCACACGGTCTTCAGTATTTTGATGACACTGACAATGAGAGCATCTCAAACAATAGAATTCATACCCATTTCTCACCCACTGATGTTTGTTTCCCTTTCCGTCCTTCTAACCTGTATCCTTTTTCTTGTCTACCCCGTGTTGACCAATGATTGCCATCAAGGTAAATGACTATTTCAAGAATCGACATTTCCCAGACAAACCACTCCACTGCTTCACCTCCTCCTGTGTCTGTCCTTCTTTTTCTCATCCTCGCCTTCCATCTCCTCACTGGCTGCCTCCCATCTCTCCCACTGATCCCATTACCAACTGCTTCCTAACAGGAAGATAGCTTCCGTGCTTCGCTGAGGAAGCAGGTGCCTTGCTATTGTTGTGGTGTGATCAGACTCTGAGGTACACTCTCACAGACCAAGGAGGAGATCTGTGTGTGTATGTATGTGTGTGTACAGTATGTGTGTCTGTCATTTTTACTGACCCCTCAGCCCTCCTCATTGGTAGAGTTTGATATTCACATTTAGCCTTCCTCTGCTGGCTCACAGAGTTTATCTCACTGACCTACTGGATGTGAACTGGCCTCTTACAGCTTCAGGAAATAACATTGGTCCACTTCCAATCCTCTACTGTAATTAAGTGCTTCCCTTTAGTTCAAGCGACCACTCCTCGTGAAACTCACAATTTTAATTGTATAAGGTGAGACAATACACATTACAAATGCTGCTGTTTCAAATTTGGTTTTGGACATTGCAAATCTTTTAGGAAACACCAGCTGACAAAGCAGTGAAGCTGAGCTTGCTATGCAGCTTTCAGTCACATTACATTATTTTCATCAGCTAACAGAGTTTTCTTAGTTGTCATTTAACTGTTGATTCCATGTTAATTCTGGGGGCTTTTAAGGAAGTGAGATTGTTTATTGCAACTGCTGTTTCCAGGATAAACATTGAAAAAGCTTTTTTCTGAAGACAGTTTAAGAAAACAATTATCAATATATATATATATATATATATATATATATATATCTTTCGTTATAATGAATAACCAAAGAGAACCAGATTATGAGCAACTGCATAGAGTTATCTGCCTTAATACTAATATTATACAAAGTAATAAGATACAACAGCTGGTCTTGTAAAGCTAAGTACAGCACCAAAATACAGAGCTTGTTTTGATATTTAGAGAAGAGAAAGCCATTCTATACAACCTTTAATCTCCACTTCCTCAATAAGAATGAGAAACATGAAAATATGAATGCAAATATCAGGTACTGTACAGGTTATGGAACTTCAGTCCAGACAAGAGGGAGTCAGTGGTGGCTCTGTTGCATCATCAGGACAGGATCCTTGTCTGATCAATTTCACACAGATATCATTAAACAGAAAGTTAGGATGCAGATATCCATTTTCAGTAATAAGTCACATGCTGTTACTTTTGTTGCAGTGCAATGTGGAGAAAAATATGTTTGTGTGCAAGGCTTACATCACTGAGTGTTTTTTTTAACAACAAATGTGTAGACGTGTGTGTATACACAACGGGGGCGTTGACCTCAAAGTGTGTGTTGTAAAAGTGAACATGAAGATTTTACTGATAGTACAGCAGTAAAGAGACAAACAGGAAGCCATTCTGTGAATAACACAAAGCTGCGCTTGGATACTGCTATCACCTCTGCTAAATGTGAAAAAAAAAAAAAAACATTTTTTTAAATGACAACACATTGTGACAGCCTCCGCTCCTCATATCCCCATATCTGATATCTGTCGAAAATACAAAGGGCCAAATCTCCCACCCTTTTGGAGTCTGATGCATGTGCTTTAACAGCAGTTTCTCTTTCTCAACAGGAGGAGATGATTGTACTCAAACTGGTTGTGTAATTGAATGTTTTCTAAATTGACAAAGATGATCCCTTCCTGTGGTTGTGCAGGAGGAGTCTGTCATCTTCTAACTGGTAGGATGCAAGAAAAGGAAGTATACATTACTTTTATTACTTACTTTTTTCTGTTTTTGAGAAAAAATATGGAAATTGCATAGAGACTCATTACGTATTAAAACACCCCTCTGAGACAAAACGTGGTCTGTCACACATTACGTACAGTATGTACCTGATATGCAGATATAAATCAAAGCATTTTGGGGAATTAAATGTATCCTCTTTCATAACCTGACATATAACCTAATAAGGTAAATTAACTGCTGTCACATTGTGTATAGTGAAGAGTGAGTTGTTTGACGAAACAGAAGAAAAACAGAAGAAAAACAGAAATGTACAGAGCTGCTTGGATTTGCGGTAGTTGGCATGGACTCAAATCAAAATCACAAACATGAGGATGTGGGATGTGACAGATTTGACTTGGTGAAACCCAGCATAACCACACAGGATAAATATGTAATCATTCCACCTTATAATGAAATAATCTGCTCTGAGGAAAGAAAACACTGAAAAGAAAATGTCAAGTTATTTAATAATCAGCATTCAGACATGAAACTTCTGCAGTTGACTCACAGTCTGTTTACGAAGACTCGTGATTGGAATTGAAACCTGCTTTGACAAGACATGAGACTTGGACCTGACCAGTTTAAGACTTAAAGGGTAACTTCCCCAGTGTTTCATACAAAACAATGTTTATAGGTTTTGTGGAGTATCACTGCATATTTGAAGAAAATCTTTTGTGGCTTCAAAAGGTGTGAAGTGGGATTAATTGTTAAAAAAAACAAAACTGATGTCCGTTGGACCTGCAGACTATAGAAGTGAGCCAGAGACTTCTCTATCTCATCTCTGTCTGGGTAAAATTTCTGGCCAAACCAGTAGATGAGGTGCTGTTGAAGAAAGTGTAGACATGAAAAATGTATATATCGGACACCGCTGCATAATGTTTTTGATCCTTTCTTCAATTATCCCTCATGAATCTGACAATATTATAAGACGGCAACACTGAATCAGTGGAGAACGCATTTAACAGAGGGCTGGTCCAATGAAATAATACTGACTTTATCTTATTTTGGTTGTAGTTTGTCTGATCAAGATTACTGCAGGTCACAATTTGACATTTTCAGCTACCACATTACTTTTTATAACTCTTCTAAATGTGATCTGACAGTTATTTTACAAAAGGAACCTAAAGTGACTTTTTATGATTATCCTGAATTTATCATGCCCATGTAGTTGACAAGAGGTTTGTTTCATAAAAAGGTTGTTCATGCATTGGCTTGGTCTTTCTATTAGGTGGAGCCCTGGCAAACTACCAACAGACTTTGTCTTTCTTCTCAGACTGAACTTAATCTTCAGGAACAGTCAATAGGAGTCTTTGTTTGCATAGTCATATTCTTTGTAGTGTAGGTTCTATACCTATCTAAATAAACTATGAACCAAATACAGATTTAATGGCTTAATGAACATCATATCAATCCCTACAGCAACTGAAATGATTCTAAAAGGAGGTATCCTTCATGTTAGCAGGCAGTTTAAGGTGCTGAGCCAGATATCTTAGCTCAACTGATCTCAATGGCTTAGATTAGTGTCCACATGTTCAGAAATAGACATTTCAAACGCAACCACATGCAGGCATTTAACACGTGTGTCTACATCTCTACTTCCTCTATGTTTATTACAAGCATGAATCATATCAAGCGTTTATAAAAGCAGAAGTTCCAAAAATGGTATGACAGCAGGGGGGTCTTTGAGCTCACAGAAACAGCCCTGCTTTTCCCATCACTATGATGCTGACACTGCCATCAGAAAACAAAACACCCAACGCTTTTACACGAATGAGAAATGAGCTCCGTTATTATAACAGACATTTAGATGAGTCACAACCAGATGACAATAAATGACACTGACAGAAGTAGCTTCAAATGGAATATTTTGTCTCAAACATCAATTCTCAGATGGTAATTTTGATGCAAAGATGTTGAATCAATATTTTATGGTCAGACATGGAGTCACTGGTACATGACTTTTACCATAGAGGAGCAACTCTGTCCACAGCTCAGCTGGCTGAGACTCAACAATTGCTGTCTCTATCCGAGCCCACAGAGCAGTGACCATGATGGAGTGCAAAATAAAATCCTTTCTGCCTTTATTGTCTTACCTGCAGTTTACTGTCCAGCCTCCATAGCCGCTGTAGATGTCTAAAGAGTCCAAGAAATTCAAGGCAAGGTGTCTCCTGTTCAGCTTGTCTCCCATTCATTCGCCACACACATCATGATTTACCAAACAAAACCACATCCTGGGCATGGCAGAGCAGTGCAGTGAGAAACGAGAGTGGAATCAGCCGCTTGTCGTTGATTGTAGCTGCACTCAAAGTCTTCTGCGCTTCACACACACACACTGAGGCACACAAACAAGGCAAACAGGAAGTATATGAGTGAGGTGCATGTGAGCGAAGTGAGGGAGGCTGCTGGTGTTTATGTGTGTGTGTGTGTGTGTGTGTGTGTGTGTGTGTGTGTGTGTGTGTGTGTGTGTGTGTGTGTGTGTGTGTGTGTGTGTGTGTGTATGTATAGGTGGGAAGTGAAGCTGTGTGCATTTGTGTTTTGGAGAGGTTGCATGTGGACTTTGAAGGGATGTTGGCCCCTAGAAGGAAGTCATCTGTTTCATGTGTTTGTTTTCATGCTATTTGTGAGATAAGTGTCTTTGTTTGCATATTGTAGCTTTGTTCATTATTTTCTACAGCTAGATGACTATTGATGTAAACATTTTTTTATCAAAGTAAACACAAAAACACCTTTTGTTTTACTGCCACACTCAATCAAGGGTTTTAATATTTTGTATCCAATTAAAGAAACAAATTTCTAACAAAAAACAAAGTATATGAAGTCTCTGGTTGCCTGTGACAAATTATTGCAGGATGACTTTCACTGCTGACAAAAATGAGTAAAAGATGTGTCTGGATGTTTCTGTGCATAAAGATTCTGCATTTACTGATCTGCTAATTACGTTCAAGTTTGTGGAGTTCATATTCCTCATGTTCTCTCTCTGTCAGGAAAACGCCAACCCTACTTCCTCCTGCTTTGCCTGTCATTTACATGTTATCTATTAGTGTGACTGTAAATTCCCCTTCTTTAAAAAGGAAGGGAAATGTGCAGCCATACAATACAGTGACCGTAAACACCCACAGCTCATAACTGATACCTTCTAATAGCAGACTAACATTTAAACTTCTGAATTCAAAGCTTATTTACAACATACCTTAATGTTGATTGTTACCTTGGTTATTTTCACACTTAAAACTATTTTTTTAATGAAATTTAGAAAGAAGAGTTGACACATAATCTTTGGAGAACGTATTCTCTACGTATACATGCATTGAGACCTTAAAAAACTATTTATTACGTGCACTGTGTCTGTGTACCTACCTGCTCTGGTTGTCATCTTGGTTGCAGTTGTTTCCCCTAAATCTAATTTTTTTTTATTCTAAAAAAGCAGGTGAGCATAGAGAACTAGAAAATGGAAAACAACCTGGCAGTTTAGGGTGCACATGTTTTGTGGAGGGGCAGTAAATCATTTTCCAGGTGAAGAAAACCGTTTTGCACAGGCAATCCGGTATTTTCTCCTGGACGTGCATATTTGTCAATTCAGTAATTGAATAATACGGTATAGAATAAGGTATAGCCTCTGCATATCTATTCCCAAATTTCAAACATTTGAAAAAACATTCAGAACAAATCGATTTGACAAAGAGAACATTTTGTTTAAGGATTATAAAATGAGTAAAACGTTATATCAGGCAATATGTTTGTTCTTCCATGAAAGATCCCAGATCATCCCCAATAAAAGAGGAAGAAGCCCTCCCTCTTTCCTCTCAGTGCTAAAAGTATATAATCCTCCTTCTCTCAAAATACACGGTTTAATGCCTCCACCGCCTGGGAAAAGCAGATGATACTGCTGGCTGCATACTGAATTGGTGTTTTCGTTCAATGGGCACAAGGTGGCGCTGTTACTTTTGCTGACAACATTCAACAAGTCTTGTGAAGCAGCTGCTGTACTTTACAGGAGGGGTGTTCTCTACAATCTTGCAGAACAATGCAGTTAATTCTGGTCTGCAAGTGTTTCACTTGTCAAGATCTGTGCTATTGTGTGTTATTTGACTGCTAATTAGCTGGGTGTTATAACTATCATGCAGCTGATGAGGACAAGATGGGGAGGCAAAAGTGTTACCCAAACTCTTGCACTTAAAAAAAACTTCCACCTCATAGTTACCTTTCATAATGTATTGTAAAGGTAATTTTATTTTGAAATAACCCTTTCATTTAGGCTGACAACAGTGGACTTAGAGAAACTTGAGTTTGAAAAATTTGTATGCCTTCTTATAGCTTAATCATTTAATTAATAGACCGTTTTTTTTAATGTCGTGACGCGGTCATATCTGTAGCATTTTTCACAACTAGTAAAATAAATAGGAAACTAGAAACCAGTTTTAAGTGATGCACTATGCGAGGAACAAGAGGAGGACAGAAAACGATCCCCTGCACACACCGCGGCTCTTATTGTCTGAACAGTGAAAACTGCGAGTCAGTTTCTGTAATTTTACAGCTTCCACTGAACTACATGATCGTATCAGGTGTCGCTCTCATGGAGATCAATTTGCTCCTATTGCTCCCTCTCTTCTCTCTCTCCTTAGTTATAATCTGCGTTTCTCCGCGCGTCAGTCTTCTGACGCGCCACCAGTGGACGTCGTTGTTCCGCACTGGTGTCACCCCTCAAGATGAGCTGATCTAAAGCGAGATCAGACCCGCGCGCGCGCGAGAGAGAGAGAGAGAGGGGGGGGGGGGGAGGGAGGGAGTGCGAAAAGAGTGACTGAGCGAGAGAGAGAGGGAGAGGGAAGAGAGTGACTGAGCGAGAGAGAGGGAGAGAGAGAGAGATTTTGAAAAGACCGGCAGGAGGAGTGGGACTTGCTATAAGGACACGAGCGACTCTTAAATCCACCCGCTCCTCTATCTTTACGCAGGAGATTGGAAGAAACAAACAACAAAACGGGAGGAGCTGTGATTGGCGCTTGATAGAGAAAAGTCGCCTACATTTGCCAGTCTATTTACAATATTAAATTATTCTCAGGTAAAGTGAGCTTTAAAGGATTTATTAACAAAACCTGACTTGCTTTTGCTGTGCGTGAATGTTACTTTTACATCACTTATCCCATATTTTTGTTTAAGATGAGGCGTTTGCAGACAGACTAAATTCATATCTTACAGTGTCATCACCTAAATGTAACACTCTCTCTTTCTCCTCTAGCGACAGAGACACTTGGAGACAGACGGATCCACAATGATAAGGACTGTGGATGTTGTGCTGACTGTGCTGCTTGCCGTGTCCCTGTCGTGCCGGAGCGCCTTTGGCGGCTACGGGATGAGCCTGTTCGCAGCGCAGACCTCTCCCCCGGACCCCTGCTACGACGAGCACGGCAACCCGCGCCGCTGCATCCCGGACTTCGTCAACTCCGCCTTCGGGAAGGAAGTGAAAGTGTCCAGCACCTGCGGCAAGACGCCGAGCCGCTACTGCGTGGTGACATCTACGGATAAGGGAGACGAGAGAACCAGGAACTGTAACACTTGCGACGCCTCGGACCCCAAGAAGTATCACCCACCGGCGTACCTAACTGATCTCAACAACCCTCACAACCTTACCTGCTGGCAGTCCGAGAACTTCATCCAGTACCCGCAAAATGTCACTCTGACTCTGTCCCTCGGCAAGAAGTTTGAGGTCACCTATGTGAGCCTGCAGTTCTGCTCACCTCGACCTGAATCCATGGCTATTTACAAGTCTATGGACTACGGTAAAACTTGGGTACCCTTTCAGTTCTACTCTACCCAGTGCAGGAAGATGTACAACAAGCCCAACAGAGCCGTTATCACAAAGCAGAACGAGCAGGAAGCCGTGTGCACGGACTCCCACACCGACATGTACCCTCTGACCGGCGGGCTCATCGCTTTCAGCACACTGGACGGCAGACCGTCTGCGCACGACTTTGACAACTCCCCGGTGCTGCAGGACTGGGTAACAGCCACTGACATCAAAGTCATCTTCAGCCGGTTGCACACTTTCGGCGACGAGAACGAGGACGACTCCGAGCTGGCCCGGGACTCTTACTTTTACGCCGTGTCGGACCTGCAGGTCGGAGGGAGATGCAAATGCAACGGACACGCATCTCGCTGCGTAAAGGACCGGGATGGGAGTCTGGTGTGTGAGTGTAAGCACAACACCGCCGGGCCGGAATGCGACAGGTGCAAACCTTTTCACTACGACAGACCGTGGCAGAGAGCCACAGCCAGGGAGGCCAACGAATGTGTTGGTAAGTCCGTCCACTCCTCTCCGTCCCGGTGGTATGATGAGGAGCAGAGTTACTTTCATGCAGGATGAATTTTATTTGTGTTGGCTGGACGAGCTGATTTTGACACAAAGTGCCGGCAAAGTGTCAAATTTGATTATTATAGAAAAAGGAAGATCCGCGTTTGTCAATGCAGATTTTGAACATTCAAAAATATTCATTTGATTATTTTTCAATATAGTAATAGTAATAATAATAATGATAGTAAAAAATATGGTTATATTTTGTGACTAATCTGCACCAAATTTGTATTTAATTCAAATCAGTTGAACTCTCCCTTTAAACAGAACCGCAGCAAAGACACCTTTTTTTACGTGCACCAGAATAGAACCGAGTTCTGCCCTATGTAACATGAAAATGCAATTTGAAAGTCCGTTTAACTTGTTGCAGGCAATAATGGAGGCTTTTAAACCGCCTCAAACGGGGCCGCTGAGCCTCATCATCCATACCAACATTTCTCATAGCTCGACTTGACCGCTGCAATAAAGCGATGGCTTTTAATTTATTTGAAGGACCCTGCCAAAAGTCACCACAGTGGAAACTGAGCACAGATTTTTTAATTATCACATAACTATCTTCCACATCAAAATCGAGCGTGAAACGACATTTTAAAATATCAACTCTTAAAAGTCGATTAAAAATATCGATTTATCATTATAGATTATTACAGTTTATTTTATATGAAAATAATTATAGCGCGTGTTCATTATCGCAAATTGGAATAATTAAATTAGATTTTGGTACTGCATTAACAATGTGATTTGAAAAATAATGTGGAAATTCTTTGATTTTGGTTAATGTCGTAATTATTAGGCTTTTATCTTTATTCATTTAGAGTAATTTTTGAAGTAAAGAAAGAATTACTAAAAAAAAAAAAAAAAACAGCCGCAGAAAATGAAGTTTTTTAAATATCTGTAACTAGACAGTATTTTCAATCCTAAAAAGAAACAGGTGAAAAAACAGCAGAAAAAAAACAACCTCTGATCATATCTGTGCTCCTGCTCTTTGTGTTTCAGAGCCAACATGTTTTATCAGCTGCTGCGTGATCAAAGTGATTAAAGTTACAGTAGTAGTTGTGTTTTATTACAACCTGGCAGAGATATAAGAGCTTGTAGATTACAGATACTACTGAATGCATCTCCACTGGCTTCTGTCAGTTCAAGTGCTAGACTGGAGATGCAGGTAAGAAAAGCTTCTGAGCTCTGAACTTGTGAAAAGTAATTGGAAGATTGTTCATATGGATTAATACAAATATTGATTTACATACCCTAAACAGTCCAATTTTGGAAAGCATGCTTTTAGTGTGAGTTTTATCAAAAGTTGAAACAGGATCTATTTCACTATTTACTCTTAGGCCTTGGCTTTGCAAGAAATTCTTGTCTGGCTCTTTTTGTTGTCAGATCTTTTTTTTTTTTTTTTTGAATTATTGGATAAAAAAAAGTGTTCAAATCACATAGCTTGTAAAATAGCAGAGATTTGCAGTACAAAGTGATGTTTGTGCAGCTCTTGCTGATGAGGTGTACGGCATGTAGGATGACGAGTTCCTGCCAAAGAATGAAAAGGACAGGCAGCAGAGAGATGTTTGATGATAGGCGCTGAAACTAAAACTTCAGACTGACTCCTCACAAACATAGAAAGACACATTCAACACAACTCACATCCTTATATTTTCCATTCAGCCGTTGGTCTTCAGGGAAAGGGGCTCTATATTGTTTGACAGTCTCAGTACACGTCAGCCACTGTGACACATAGCAGCTGTTTAAGAGGTTTTTGTTTGCTGCTGTTGTCCATTTCTTAAAGCTTGGAGACATTCTCGGTGGCAGATGTGAACATGCTGCTAAATCAACAGAAGCGGTTTTGTGGAAAAGTCTACATACTGTACATACCGCAGGACTCTTGAGAAAGCCAGTGTGTTCAAGAGAGCATGTAAAACCCATGTAAAAGGTGTTTTTACTCGTTAAAGCGTGGTTATTATGAGCCAGTCTGAAAGTTTTTTTGTGTTTCGTTTTTTTAATGGAGGACTCTATTGAATGATTTTTTTTTCTCCTTATTATTCAGTTTTTAAATTTTCACTTGTATCCCTTTGTAAAATAAGTTGCATTTAATATTTGATACTTTTAAAAACAATTTTTCAAAAGTATAGTTCAAATATTTTTACAGACAGAGGAGGCAGAATCAATTTTTTTAGCACTGATGAAATTGTCCACACCCCTCAATTTCCCTGTTTATATGAAAGTATCTTATTTTTTTTTTTAAAAAGACAAATTAGCCATCATCATTAATAAAGACTGCTCAGGTGAAAGAGCAACACTGAGACAATACACAAATAATCCAATCCCTGGCAATTTTATATTTCTTATGAAAGTATTTCAAAGTATTTCTGGAGTTCACAGCTTTTAAATATCAGTATGTTCTATAGTGATACATGTATGTTGCTGGAGAAAAGAACGACCTCTGACTTATAAATTCAATTTAATTTAACCAGATTCATTTACACTTTATTATTTTTTATCAATCTAGCAAACAAATAATGAATACTGTTACATTGCATCCCTCATGTCGGTATTTCACTTCACTGGAGAGAAGAAGGAATTACACCTCTGTGAAGGGTAGTGAACAATGAAGGTGTGTTAGATTCACTGGGAGAACTTTAGTGGCCGACATCCGAGAGTCGTCATCGTCACTGGCCACAATGTAGCGATCACCATAGTGTTTCTGTGTGCGATCAAAAGGTGTGGTGCTGTAACCGATGTGCAAGAGTGACTCCTCCAATATTCATTGATTCTCACCAAAAGAAAAAAAAAAAAAAAAAAAGAATAAAGAGCACAAGGCACATTTGAACACACAGGTCTGCCTTCATTTTTATCTCAGTGCACTTTGCTGATTAATTTCATCAGGATCTTCAAGGAAGCTCATGCACTCCTGTGAGTGCATCTTGATCCATTTGGCTTATTGACCCTCCGCAGCCAAGGAGAAGCTTCTATTGCAATGAGTTCAATAAGCAGCACCACAGACCTGTTTCAGTCTCAGTGTAGAGGTGTTGATGTGAGAAAGGAACTGATGGAGAAGTATGGAAGCACCATCACCTGTCACGATACTCCTCTAAGCTTTGTAGGTTAAAATATGAGCTCCTTCACAGAAATCCCACTCAACTCCTCTTACAGTGACACTGTTTCAGCTTACTGTGATGAGAAACGGCTACAGTCACAGATGGTTCTCCGCAGAAAATTTCTTTCAATGCAAATGAACTGTAACTGTAATTTTTATCCCGCAGTCACAGTTTCCGCGTTTGTACAGTTTACTGTATGCGCTGGGTGACAAAAAAAGAAGAGGAGAAAATGTGTTGAATAATTCAGGAAGATTAGAAAGACAGCTTGAAGGCATGCAGAATGAGGGGGACCGGCAGTGTCCGCACAGAGAAGCAGGGCCAGAGGGAGGGGCTGGAGATGGAGCAGGATGACAATAGCGAAAATGAAAGAGATGGACTTTGAGTGAGAGAGCGGGAGTGTGATGAAGGAAATGTGTGAGGGAGACAGAGACAGTTAAAAATAAGAGCAACAAAGTGACAGTTTTATGGCCTGTTGCTCAGCTGAGTATTTTGACAATTGTCCAGCCGCTCTTCATCAGGTGCAATGCAAAGGCTGTTGTGATCGGAGGAAACTTTTTTTCCACTCCTAAAGCCAAAGTTTAGTTTCAAATTAGACAATTTATGATGAAACTGGTTCATCATATGTGAGTCTACTTAAAATCACATTAAGTTTCCCAGATTGAAAACTTCTACTTTATGATAGATAATGTTCAAAATCTTTCATTGGTATGAAATTTTAGTGTCTTTGTTTAGGAAAAAAAAGGTGACTCAGAGGAGTGTATTAATATTCATGAAGACTCTTCTCTCATGGTGGCTAGAAAGTAATTAAACACTCTTTAGAGATTATTGTAAGAAAACCTGAAACTAAAGTGAGGGGGACAAAAGCAGAAGTGTGAAAGGTGAGAGGGATGTGCACCATCGCCACCAGTGGAAATTACACCCATGTCTTTATCCCAACATCATCTGGATGATTTGAAAACGATCTGCTGCTTGTTTTGTCCCCCTTTATCAAACTCTACACTACAAAAAGCACAAAGTACACTCAAATGTTCCCAGGTGCTGCTCAGAGGCAACTGACTGACAGAAGCAAACATGCGGTGTAGGAGAGTTGATATGGTTGGTTTGATACACATTAAAATAATTGAGTTTTAAAGCCACAACCACTTACACAGAAGAAAAAAAATATTTTAAGATGTTTTTGTGCCTCGTGATTGTGGGTAAAAGAAATCTGACATCAAAATTGTGCCGAAAAGGTCTTCTGAGTGCAAAATGTTCACTCAAACATGCGTTAATGCTTAAAAAACAGCTGTTCCCACTCTTTTGTTCGGTGGAGTATTTTTTCTTATTTGCATGGATTAGTGCCCAAACCTTAATGAGGTTTAAGATCATTCCTAAAGCAACAACAGGGGAGTGTGACAGCTAGCAAGGGTGCACCAGATTTCCAGCAAAGACAATCAGCAATGTAAATTGTTTCCCTAAATAAACCAGAACACAGTTCAGCCATCAGACATGTTTCCATCCAGCACTTTGAATGAGGGCATGTTTATATGTTCTCTCTGTCAGGTGTTGATGAATATTTTGTGAAATTACAAAAACGATCAAACATGTTTGAGTTGCTTACTTGGTTTCTTTGTTTCGATGTTTAGTTATGTTTTTCCACCAGTCAGACGTCTATCATTATGTATGTTTGTGCATGAGAAGTGATGGTTATCATTTAAAATGCATCAAGTTAGCTGGACTTCAGAGATGTCCTGCAGGGCTTCCCTCAGATGTTTCCTCGCTGTGTTGTTTGTTTGGTACCATTCACACTGAAAGTCTGGTTAATGTTTAAACAACTCACCGTGCACTTTTATAAACCGGCATCCTTCATCTTCAAAGGCGCTGGCAGGATGCATTGTTAGTCCCAGTCACCGCAAACAGAGCTGGGAATAAACTGACATTGTTGCTTTGCACTTTGCACTGTCCGACTATTCCACACCTTCGCTGCATCACTCACCTCTTTTTCCTGACACGCACGCACGGGCAGGCGTGCACATATGCACACACACTCACAGATTTCTTCAGGTCTTCAGTCGCCAGTTCAAACAGGGGGGAATGGCCTCTCTCTCACTTCAAGAACCTCTTTCCATGAGCTCTTATCAGTGTTTATGACTCGTTTTGTAAACCACTGCAAAAATACGTCGTGCTCAGTCCAGACGAGTGGCTCGCCCTTCTGTTTTAGATTCTGAGACCTGCTGTATCTCTCACAGAGACAGAAACATGGCCAACAAGCCAGCACATACTGTAAGCAAGGCTAATGGTACGGTATATCAAGAGCTGTAACTAAACACTAAAAAAAAGACAGCCAAAAGAGAATCACACAGACACACACACAAATGCCGTGAGAGAGCAGCAATAATGAAAACCTCTTTCCAGCATGTATGTTCAAAGGAGACTCCAGGTCTGCAGGCGTGTGCTGAAGTGTCCATATGTAGCCAAATAGTCCTGTTGTCAGATGTGTGTGTGTGTGTGTGTGTGTGTGTGTGTGTGTGTGTGTGTGTGTGTGTGTGTGTGTGTGTGTGTGTGTGTGTGTGCGTGCGTGCATGCGTGTATGTGTGTGTGTGTGTGTGTGTGTGTATATAAAAGGTTCGGGTTAGAGGCAAGTCACACCGCTCAATGCTAATTTTACTGAGAATCTATGCCAGGCATTTAAAAGCTATTGCATCTGAAATTTCAAGACTTGGACGTGTGAAGTTTGATCCTTGGTCAAAATTCACAGCTGTGAAGTGCTGTGAAAGTGCTGGAGCTACAACTATGAAACAATAGGTGGTTAGATGGTAAGAAATTGCTTCAGGTCTATCTGATCATATATACATAGTCTTCTGTCTGTTGTTGGTTGACGTCCGGTAGTTCATTCAAAACGTAACAATGTTCAAGTGAAATAAACTGGCCGCTGCAGCTTATAGGATGAAAATGTAGATGTATTTGGGATATAAAGGGGCTGTGTAGGATTTAGTGGCTTCTAGTGGTGAGGTGGCAGATTGCAATCAAGTAAACACCCGCACTTCACCCTCCCTGTCGAAGCTCGCAAAATACATGAAAGGCCCTTTTTAGAGCGATCGCTTATTTTGCCTGTTTTGGGCTGCCGTAGAAATACAGATTGCGAGCTCGGTGGAAGAGGACCCGCTTCCTGTGTGGATATAAAAGGCTCCTTCCAAGGTAACAAAGCCACAATTCTTAGTTTCAGTTGATTATACACTAAACATAATTAGGAATATTTCATTACATTTCTACCAATGCATCCCCTTTAATCTTCCACACTGAACCTTTCAGAATGATTCTGACTGTAGGCCTCAGAATTATATTGAAGTATTTGAATGAAGCAATAATGATAATTCAATAAAACCATTAAATTCAAAGGACTTTACTAAAACTGCTACTTTGGGCACTTTTGGAACCAGTGACTACACAATCCCCTGGAGTGAGATCATTCCTAACAGCAGTAATTGTGCCTCAAATGGAGGCAATAGATGTGACAAATAATGTAGATACTGTTGAGTATGTAGCAGCATGGGAGATCTTGAAGCTATTAATGTCAGTGCTTGGCAACAGCCCTTTTATGCTGGAATTTTGGAGCTAGTTGTTTCTTGTCATGAGGCCTATTCAAGAAGCAGCTCAGTTTTGATTGAATTCCAGTTTAGCACAGATAATAAATTCTGACAGGCCTTTGAAGAGTGGAAATTAGTTTATATCCAAAAATGCCTGCGCACAGAGCGTGTGTGTCTGTGTTTGTGCTGAGAAAGAAATACAAGGAATCATAAACAAAACCCAAAATACATCTGTAACTGTCTTTTACTAGAATTTGCTGCATGTTCTCCAGTATTAGGCTCAAGTGGAAAAAGATAATTTTCATTACAATCGATTTTTCTGCCTTTGACGAGCTTCAGGTCGCAATGCTTGCGGTAATGGAAACTGCTCAGTTGTCAGAAAAGACAAAAATCTGTTCTCGAATTTCACAGCCTGTGTATCTGTTGTTCAGTTCAGGGTCCTTTGGGCAAAGTGAACATTTCTACGGCTGTGGTTTTGTTTCATTGCTCCAGCTACGACACATAATGCAACACAGATCCGTGCTCACAGTGCGAGTCCGCTTCTTTAGCCAGTGTCAGTGTGCATGTGTGTGCGCATGCAGGTCTGTGTGCACACGCTCGTACCAGAAATGGAAGCTCAGTCTTGTTTTTGAGAAACGGTTTGGTAGGAAGCCATACTGCCTCTGAAAGAAAGCCATATTGCGTTACTCTGTTGGCTTCTGGCCTGCACTCACTTCCTCGTGTCACCCTTAAAGGAGTTTGAACTTAACATGGACTGTGGCTGCTTTATGACAACATCCAACCAGGTCAGAAAATCTGATTATAACCCTTATTATTATCATCGTCATGCTGTTTATTAATCAGAATTCAATCTACTGCATACCTGTGGATGACACATGCAATGTGTGTGTATTTTCTTGCACTTAAAATGTTTCTATTCAATCTGTGTCACTCTCCTCCAGCAGCTGGTGATAATTGATCCGGCCGATGAGATCCAAAACTATCTTTTGCCTTTTCTTTCCATCCTCCAATCACAGCACTCTACTTATTCAATATAGGCTGCACCCTGCAGAGCTCACATACACACTTCAGTACCATGTTTTTATGCTGTCAGGTATGTTCCGAAGAGAAAAATCTGGAGGTTCTGCAAATGTCCACTAAAGATTTTCAGCAATTTGATTAATCATTTTCGAACCACAAGCATGAAGTAGGTTTTCTTTACAGCGGTGACAGCTGTTTCATTATTTTTACTGGAAGAAGGGCTCTTCGACAGCTCAATCATGGCAGGTCGCCTTAGGTGCAAAAAGTTAAATGCATTACAAATTTAGTATTCAAACCTGACTCGGGTGGCTCCCAAACATCTGCAAAAGTGCTGAATAAGAGACAAGAGGGACACAGACAACTCCAGGATTTTCACACACTTACACACACACTTGTATGCACAGTATACACACTACTCAGCGGGTTGCTCCTCATGTCGCTCCCAGCGACATAAGACAAAATTCTCCTCTCAGTGTCTGTTCATACCTGTCTCTGTTGTGCGCCAGTAACCTGTTTATATTTTTGTGAATCCCTGTTTGCGTTTTTTGACATATCTTTCTTCTCTGGCAGCAGGCCTAGACATCATACAGTTGTTTCTCCTGTAGTGTGCGTGTGTGTGTGCGTGTGTGCGCGTGCGTGCGCGCGCGTGCGTGCGTGTGTGTGTGTGTGCGCGTGTGTGTGTGTGTGCGCGTGTGTGTGTGTGTGTGTGTGTGTGTGTGTGTGTAAGAGAAAAAGAATGAGAAAGTGAAGCGATTTTGTGTGTGTCTGTTAAGTCTGCCAGTGGGTGTTTATGCAAACAGCAATTCTGTCCAGGATGAGAGCAGCTATTCAGCGCCTGGGGAGACGTCTGTTAATGAATTAATTGGTGACTTGATGCCATAGTGAAAGCTTGTCTTAGCCGAGGGAGGATTTCTGTGTGCTGTGGGTTTGGCATGCACCACAGCGTAAGTGTGTGTGTTTTAAAGGGGATGAAGAGAGAGAGAGAGAGAGAGGGAGAGAGAGTTTGTGTGTAACGGAAAGGTTTGGTTCTAGCGGGCACAAATGATTAGGGGTAATTAAAACCCACGCCAGACAATATCAGCCTGTGTTCACACATCAGACACAAGACACTCCAGCACCTCACTCAGCAGCTCTATGAGTCACAACCTGCCTGTCTTTCCAAAACATCCTCATACCTAAATGACAAAACAGATTCCCAAAATAACATATATTCTTCGTGCCCTCTGTAGGACCAGATGACCATGTCCTTATAAAATGACAGAATACCTCATACTTAATGACCACTGAACAGTACTTGCAACAGGTGTACCAGACCTTAGTCATCATGGTAGCATGGTTAGATTTACGCAACAAAACTGCTCAGTTAAGTTTAGAAAAATGATCATGGTGTTGGTTAAAATAAGTACCTTTTCTAAGTGTGGAGTTTTGAGGACATTAACCAATATTATTAAGAGTATGACAACGCCACCTTAGAAATTTCAACGAAAGAATAAGTTTTGCCCCACACGGTATCAAGAACTCAGAAGGCATTCAGGTTCGTTATACTGATGCGCAGGAGATGTGGTTCCATTCCAAACAAATATTCTTTATTAATGACTACATTAATATTCAACATAGTGGTTCGATAAAATATCATTTTAAGCACTAACTACGAATAAAGGAGCTTTAATCTATACAATTATTTAAAGAGATGTTCAGGGCTGCAGCTTACCAGTGGAGGTGAAAAAGAGAGGAGGCACCCCGATCACACACACGGACACACACACACACACACACACACACACACACACACACACACACACACACACACACACACACACACACACACACACAGGTGAGGGTTCAGAACCAGGGGTTCACCAAACCACACAGCACACGAAGGGAGACACCAACACCACCACCTTAGGCCCTGCAGCTCCTAAAAAGACAGGGAACAGAAATAACAAGGCTCCACTTAACAAAGAAAAATAAGAAAAGGAGAAAAGAACACACACTTAGCTGTTGAAAAGGTGTGCCGGTCTGCAACTTAATATAAACCACAAAATAAACTACACAAAGCAATATTAACTCAATTAAACTAAATATTCTTTGAAATGAATATAATGTTACTTGCCAGGATTAATCAGCCAGATAAACTTCCAATCAGAACAAAAATTAAACTGAAAGGAAATAAACCTGTGGCTATAAATCAGGAACACAATAGAAAACAAAACGGAAACCAAATGGATCACGTTAGCTGATCAGATATACAAATACAGAACAGAAATGACCGAGGTGAGCTTAAACCCCTTTGTCAGAATACACATCCAGTTAAAAGGCTGAGGTTAAAAGGAGTTTTTCACAGTTAAAGCAACAGGGCAAAGCTGACATGAACAATGATGAAACAGGGCCGCAATGCTGTCATGAGCAAGCAAAGCCCGTTAGACAAGCGGCATCAGGTACAGCACTGTAGGCACCGCAGAGCAAGGCAATGCAAAGCCTGGTAGGCAAAGCAGCAGCGTTCTTAAGAGCGAGCAGGGTTAGCTGTAACCACTTTCTGGCAGGGTTCCGCGCTGACCCAACAATTTCTACAACCACTAGAAGTAAATATTGGTCATTTTAACCCCAATCTTATATTAAAATGTGTTTTAGCTACATTTCTGGTCCACAACACAAATGCATTAGTTTTACAATAATGACTCCAATAATATTGTGCGATGCCTACATTTGAGACGGGGTCAAAAAGGAAAAGTAGAAAGAGCGACAAAGTCTGCATAGGTAGGAGGTCGTGAGTTGTTGGATAAATTAAATGCAGGGTTTTCACCTCGGAGAGTAGTGTTTAAGCCTGAGAGAAATGCGGATGTATGTTAAGTAACATATGTAACTCAACTTACATAATATTTGCCTTAAGTGACATACTTATTTTTACCCATACCATGATCTGACCACTGGGTTTTGGTGCCGAAACCTAAGGCACCTTGTTCATATGTCTGGGATGCTAGCAGGCTTTGTTGGACAGTCATGAGATGTGGACACAAGACAACAGAAAAAAAAATAGTTCAAGAAAAATGTAGGCATCTCACAATTTGTGAGCCAGTGTTGTGAAGCTAATATATTTTGTGCTGTGGACCAACATAGCTATCACACATTTTGAGGTGAGACTTGGCTGCCTTAAACAATCAACCATTGTTGACACTGTCTGTTGAGGTCGGGCTCATCGCTCACATATTAAGCAAACACATTTACACCACAGAATAAACAGGACCTAATCAGGCAGGACACCGTTTGCCTGGTTTTACTGGAAATGAACCATCAAAACGTTTACTGATTGTTACGAGAAGGCAAAAAGCACTTCACAGTCCAGCACTATTACAGAGGCTTTATCCCCTCTGTAATCATTTGGAAAATTCACATTTTGAATTCATAATGGCCACTTTGGAAATCAGCTATTTGTTTATCTGTTGCTCTTTCATTTCTTGAAGCACTGGACCTATTTAGCATTGCCCTCCACCACTAACGTTGTTGGACTCACAATGGGTGATTGAAAAATTGTCAAATTCAGTCGTGCAGAACCAGATATAATGTTCCTTTATTCCATATATTCTTTTTCTTTGTTAAACCCGTGGTCTACTTTATCCACAATTCTACCTGACAGCCAACAGTTTGGCCGACAATGTAGCCTTGAGTACTTGCGTCAAGTAGACGATAGAAGCAGACTGCACAGGTCTTGTAAACTTATGGCTTTCCAACTCCACACCTTAAGATTTTTTCTGCAGTTTTAAAGTTTTAGTCTTTTGACCCAACCGAGGCTAACTGAAGTGACATCAGTTCATCAAACTTCATACAACTCCCCCTGGAGCCACAAAAGACTTTTGTCTTACATATGCAGGAGTACTTGCGAAGACCTGTAAATAGACATGATGTATAAATCAGTGCAGTGCCCCATTAAGCCCACCAGTTTACGCACAAGCCAGCGTCACTCATTCATGCAGTCATTGGGTCTGAAGCACACTGTAAGCACAATCCTGATTCATTGCCACTATAGACAGAGCAGAGTGGTCTCACTTGTTAACAGGGGTCATAAAGGGACCAGTAAACAGGGTAGGAAGACACTGTGTGTGAGTGTCTCTGACAGACACAGAGAGAAAGAGTGAGCCTGGCTCTGTGCATGGGAAGGGATTGGCAGCTTTTTTGAGTTAAAAAGCAGTGAGTGTGTGCGTATGTGAGACCTGATCCCGAGGCCCGGGCCAACGGTGCTGTAGAGGATCAGGGCTGATGACCTCAGCACCTCTCTGTGGCAGCAAGTTACCCAGAGTGCAGCGAGTGTTTGCAGCCAAAGCAAATATGTGGATTGGAGGAAACAACAGAGAGAGCAAAAATAAAAAAGACAGAAAGGGATTTTAGGTTAAGAAAAAAATTCCATCCTCCTGCACTGTGCTCTGAGCTGGGTTTTTTTTGTTTTTTTTACAGATTAATGAGATTAAAAGTAAAATCTTTATATGTTGGTTTCCTTCTTGTACGCCCAGGTAGAAGAAACACATAACGAGTACTGAAGCTGGTGCAGCATGTGTTGTTACACTGTACTACAATTACCCAAGTCTGTTCACACTTAAAAATGAAAGCCTTGGCACAGTTTGCTTCAACTCCTCCACATCTTCTTGTAGCTGATAGGGCTGTAACAGCATCAACAACAACAATAAAAAACAGATACTCTCTCGTGTGTGTGTGTGTGTGTGTGTGTGTGTGTGTGTGTGTGTGTGTGTGAGAGAGAGAGAGAGAGAGAGAGAGAGAGGGAGAGAGAGAGAGAGAGAGAGAGAGAGAGAAATAAAAGAGAAGGAGGCTTTTGTAAATGCAGCAGCTCAGCGTTTGATTCAAGGTGAAAGTCCTGGCAAAAACTTCTCTGGCAACAGTCGCGCTGCTCGCCGACAGGACCACCTAGCACGAGCGTGAGCACACTGTGCTCGAAGCAGAGGTCCTTAACACTCACAGCTATAGATGATTAATGGCTGGATGAAGTTACACCTCCTTACAGTGGCCCGTGGTGAAGATCAGAGCGCCCCCCGCTGTTTCTGTAGCACAATGCTGTCGTCATCTGAGTGAACTGCAACCAGCTGGAACCTGCCTCTGAAGAATAAAGTGTCTCTGTTGGTTAATGACATTGTAAACTCTTAGACTGTAGATGTAGATACAGTTTTGAGCCAGTGCAACTCTTTAATTATAATAGATAGAAAGAACTGAACATGCATGGGTCAAAACAGTTTTCTGCATCTCTTAGCACTCCATCTTTCTCTTTCTTTCTCTCACACACAAACACAGTAAGAGAAAGCACCTGTGACAGATCAGCCTGAGTCAAACATGCTCACACGCTGCCAGAAAAAAATACCTTCCCTGAAACTCCTCTTGTGTGTGTGTGTGTGTGTGTGTGTGTGTGTGTGTGTGTGTGTGTGTGTGTGTGTGTGTGTGTGTGTTTGTGTGTGTGTGTGTGTGTATTGTTGTAGTGAAGCTGAAGATGATTTATCCCCACTGTTTTTGTCTTTCCCATATAAGTCATGGTGCAGGCTGTCTGTGTGTGCGCGGCAGCCAGCAGGTCACCAGAGGTTTGTAGCCCCCCCGGTTGTCATGGATGCCTTCAAGTCGCAGTTGTGTTCGTGTGTGTTTCAATGTGCGTGTGTGTGTGTGTGTGTGTGTGTGTGTGTGTGTGTGTGTGTGTGTGTGTGTGTGTGTGTGTGTGTGTGTGTGTGTGTGTGTGTGTGTATGTGTGTGTGGGCCTGTAATTGTGTGCATAACTGACAGTAATACATGTGGCTAAGAGACACACATCAGCTTTTTGTCTTTGCTCTCAAGGATGGCAGCCTGTTGGGCCAAACAAACGGGTAAATAAAGCTGCAGTCGCAGGCAGAAGGTTGACGCGGTTGCACAAAGAGATCTCAGTCAGCAGAGGTCAGTACAAAGTAGACAGATTTACAATAATCTGGGATACTGTGCAGGCAATGCGGTCTCTTTGGTTGATGGACATGATTTCTTAAGCAAAAGTTGCTTGTTGTTGGAAATCATATTGAGATCATGTTTCCAGTCTTATCTAACAGTAAAAAAGTCAAAAGTATCTGTGTCTTCAAGTCACTTCTAAATTGAACTTTTCAACAGAATCTGGATTTTAATTTTGTATCTGAAGTCCATCCTGGTGAAAACAAAATAATGTTCATACTCTTTCAAAATAGAGAAAAGCAGGATAACTGAAACAGTGGATGACATTCTCATTTTATTTACCATTTTTATGTTGTTGGTTTTTTTTGTGCATACTTGATGCCACCTCTATAGTCTCCAATCAACATGTCTCGAAATGTAAGACAATTTGGTTTTCTTCAGAGAAAATATCACCAAGCCTGACTTACTTGTATATGTATTTGTTTGGTTGTGTGAAGTGGAATGCAGACTTCTGGCAGGGTACTTTGGGGGAAAGTTTGCGGGGTCATCTCAATTTGCCAGGGGTGATACCAGGTTAATCCATCACTCATTAGCTCTCACAGATAAGACACAAAGTGGGGTGAGGGGCTTCCAGGCCACACTTTGTCTCTATCCCAGGCATTTTACACAGGAACACACAACGCTCTCCCTGTCTGTCTGTCAGAAGAAGACAAAAAAAAAAGAAACTGAGCACATCTTATAGGATAAAGCCATGCGCCTGCCTCCCTTACCCAACACATTTTCTCCCTTATTAACACTTTCCCCTTGCTGGCCCTGCTGCCTCTGGGACAATGCAGCCAATTAATTAAGGTTGGTGTCCGACCGAGGGCAGAGAGAAGCTTGGAAAGCACTGTGCTCAGCTGATTTAGCTCCTTCACAAGGCTCATTATATAGAAGGAGAGACTTCAGGGGTGACATTGAGTGAGAGAAAGAGGCATAGCGTGATAGTGAGAGAGAGAGAGGGCAAAAGAAAAAGAGAGGGGCAGAGAGGTAAAGACAGAGAGGCTCTTGAGTCAGCGTGTTACCGCTAAGTGCTGTTTAAATAACTTCCACTGCTGCTGGGTCTTAGGGGTTGCAGGATGAGAGCCGTCTCTATAGTGGTAATGTTGGATGTGTGTGTGTGTGTGTGTGTGTGTGTGTGTGTGTGTGTGTGTGTGTGTGTGTGTGTGTGTGTGTGTGTGTGTGTGTGTGTGTGTTGTGGGGGCTCCTGAGCAGCTGTGGGGACCCACCTCCCCCCAGCTGAATAAGTCATCAGGTTCCCGCCTGAGTCCCCTCGCTGCTTCTAATAACAAAGGGCCCATATCACTTGAGGATGACAAAGCAAACAAATGGGCCTAATTATGGGGGTCGATAAGGAAATTATAAGGAAATTGAGTCATTCATGGTAATATTTGTGTTATGAGATGATCGTTCATGGCAAAATTAATTTCCAAAAGGGGCCCCTCCGTATTTTTTTCTGAAGCTAAGACCTGGACCTGCAGACACATGGAGAAAAATACTTGGCCCCAGTCTTTCTCACTCTCTTGCTCTCTAACCTCTAGAGACTTGCAGATATTGAAATGATTATGTACCAGGTCTCTGTAGATATCCAGATGTCCAGCTGATGATAAAACAAGAACCTGGATAATGCATTTCACCTTCTTCTTTCCCACTTCACCCTCCCCTCCCTTGATTTGGTTGTATTTTTCTGCTAATATTTTTCTCCTGTACAGCCAGGACAAGTCGCTGGCTGGAGATGAAAGTTGAGGTGGAGCATGAGGGATAGCCAATGGGAGATAATTCTCCTGTCTCCCAGACAGAAAGTGTGGGGGGAAGAAAGAAGTAGATGGATAGAGAAGTGGAGCCTGGCCAGAAGCAGCCATGAGGGGCTCTCTTGCTCTGCCTCATCTTTCCCCTGTTGCCAGCGAGCTCTGGGAGCTCTGGGAGACCTTTCAGTAGCTAATGCAGACCTGATTCTGTCAGTAATTTGTGGCTTTTTTTCACAGCTTTTTAAGGCATCCTGAGTCCTGATAGTTGATAGGGTTAGGCATCAAAAGCACTTTGGTTTTTTTAAAATTTTTATTTCACTTTATTAATCCCCGAGGGGAAATTTCTTCGCTACAGCAGGGGGGCTCTGCTGCAACAGGCTGCCACTAGCGCGGTGCCAGGTAACCTGACCTGAGGTGCATATTTTTTTTGGATGATGGGAGGAAGCCGGAGAATCCGGAGAGAACCCACGCAAGCACAGGGAGAACATGCAAACTCCACACAGAAAGGCCCAGGACCTGATTCGAACCCAGAACCTTTTTGCTGTGAGGCGACAATGCTAACCACTGCACCACTGTGCCCCCCGATGTTCAGGGTAACAAAAGTAAATATTAATAAAGTAAGCAGGTTCTGTCTTGTGCTTTAGGTCACTTATCATCACTTATTAACACTCATTTCCCTAAGCATTAACCAAACGCTGTGTAACATAACATTAAAACTCCTGACCTTTAAGCAGATATTAGAAAAGACAACTGAAATTCAGTTTTCAGTGGAAATTTTGCTGATAATTCTATAACGATACGTTGAAAGTTGGCGGATACGTTAACTAGAAGACAGGTTTAATTTCAAGGGACAGGACTTACATCAAAGTGTTCAGTCTTATTTCACTTGTTCCCGTTGGTTTGTTTGCTTTGCAGTTTCACTAGTTGTAGTCGTATCAGAAATAAATCAGTGGAATGAAACATTTTGGTTCAAGACAATTTTCCAAACAAGTCTTACATTTGTGACTGATTAAATCATTTCAATTTTTTGAACCCTATTAAATTGCAAATGAAATGAAAAAAACATGAAGTCCTAAGGTTTTAAAGTTTCAAATATGACAGTTTAAATCTAATTATGATGCTCCTTTCTGCTGTTGTGTTGTGTCTGCAGAAGGGACTAAACAAAGGTCACTAAGGAGTTAGCTTGTGTGCATTAACTTCTTAACTGTTTTAAGTCTGGAAGCTAAAGTCAAAACAAGAGGAAATTATTATAAACTCCCATTTTTATTTCTAAGTCCTTTCAGAATAGTTGTGTGGTCAGACAGATGTTACGAGAGAATAAAGAACACTTCAGCGGTTCTTCTTTAAAAGCTGTGGCTTTTGTTCTGCCTCCTGTGGCAGCCACCGTTTCATTTTGCAGGAACATTTGAGCAGCACGGTTCCCACCTTCAGAAAGACAGACAGTATTGGATTTCTGTGAGGGGTTTCCACAGCAGTGGGCGGGAAATTAAATTAACTCACAAGTCCTAATAACAAACAAGGTCGGTGAAAAAATAAAGAGTGAGGCGATCGCAAACAAAGATAGAGAGGAAAAAAAGAAATAGACGAGTTCGATTTAAGGAAAGGAATAACAGTGGCTAGTGTTTAGGTTGCTGCCACGGCCAGTGACCTCATCGGAAATGACACCTCTCCTGCCAGCACAGAGGACTTCATATTTTACAGTGTCTATTACAGTACAATGGTGAGGCACTAAATGTGTTGATCGGAGGGCATTTGAATGGGAGCATAAAAATGTGATAAATCTTGACGTGATCAAGTTGATCTTTCTTGAAAAAGCCTCTGTTGGGTTTTTCATGGCGTCTTAAATCAGCTGCAAGACGTTAAGACAAAAAAAAAAAAAATGCACTAAGAGGTCAAAGTATTGTCTGAAGCCATTTTCATTAGATTAAGTTTAAGTGGCCTATTTGATAATTATAGCCAATTTTCCTGGCCCACCGAGCAGCCCAATCATCTTGTAGCTGCGAGTCAATCCCCTGCCAGAGCAAATATAAAAGAATATCTACAGAATCAGTAACACATTGGGGGCAATATTATTCTTGACATAAATTACATGACCACTTACGTTTCACTGGGAAGCACACATTAGCTTGTGGGTTTACAATACTCTTTACGGAATCTGTAAGGGCAAAAAAGTATTTTTCTTCAAAACCTTTATTCCACCAGTTTGTCAACCTTTTTTGAATTTCTGCTCCTCCAGCTGAGAGTTAACTGTACTGTATGCACTAAATACACAGCAGGCACATATACTAACTGTTTTTCTTTTTCAATGTTTGTCAGGCTGGTATCAATTTTTAATATCTCATCTTGAACCTAAGAGTTTAGAGGATTGTAGCTCTACATCAGTTTCTGCAGCCAAAAATCCTATTTGAACTTCCAGCCCAGCCTTGTCTGAATAAATCAATTTAAATTATAGGACATGAGACAAATAATGAAGTGATCACCCTCTTTCCTTTAATCTTCTGGGTGAGAGGTAGCATCAATAAATCCTCACATTATTTCCCTCCCTGTTAGATGGGCATCGCAGCTGTTCCTCTCTTCTAACCTGCCGTTTGAGTTTCTTTCCGCAACGATAAAACTTTCTTTGTTCTTTTGATATTTGAAGTTTCAATCTGCACTTACTATTATCTTCAGAATTGCACCCATCATCTATCGTCACATTATTAGCGGAGCAAAATTGTGTTTTCATGGCCAAATGCTAAGTTTACTCTGTGTATGTCATGCGTTTTGCTTGCTCTGGCAAAGACCAGCCCTCTGCTCACTAATTGCCTTCTACCGATGACTAAATTACAATGAGGTTTGGGTTTCTGGATCAGAGGAGGCTCTTTTCCTCCATCTCCCCTTCCCAAATGTATCCTTCCTGCCTGAGTCACAAGTGTCACATTTGGTTACGGACGATGTGAAATGCTGTGATTTTTGATAGAAAACAGTATTCACTTGAAAAAAATGTTGAAGGGCTACCGTTCCAACATTGCAATTAGAGCAGTGGATGTATGTAAATGTGTGTATACAAGCTTGCGTGCTTGATTGTGTGCACAACGGCCTGTTTGGTACTGAAAAGTAGGCACAATGCCTCGGCAGAGACCGTAAATTCCGGATTCCGGAGCCATTATAGTAAAAATATCATCGCTCCATCAGTGTCAGAAACAATTGACGTCGACCAAACCAGCTGCCCCACCGCCGTAATGTGCAGAGCCCCGTCTGCTGTTGCAGCGCTCCTGTTTTTAATGAACCCGACCAAAGCTCAAGTGGACGTACTGCAGTAAAAAATTATCTAAGTAATAATATCAAGAACATGACAACAAAGTGATAATGTGAATTCCTTTATAAAGAACCAAAGCAAAGCCACTGAAACGCTTGCGTGTAATGTGCTGCAGTTTCAGAATACTGTTTTCTGAAAAATAACTGATATTATACTGCATATATTTGTCCTTTGATATTCAGCTTTTCTACTAGTTTTCATGGTTGGTATAAATACAATTCTTAGATTAAAAGGTTAATGAATTTCCTTCATAGAAAGCTTTATTAATACTGTAATGAGTAGAAAATACTAGCTTTTCTTATTTAAACAAGCATTCAAGATTTGGGGAATTCAGATCAGCAAAAGGATAAAAAAAAAAATATGATCATCCTTTTTTTTTTTTATAAATTTTTGTAATGTAAAGTGAATCAGTTGTGATGCTTTCAGTCCATTTAAAATGCTTGTACACTTTCAATGAATTCCACCACATTATATTTTAGGCCTTCCATTTTTCCTGGTTGCAATTAAACAATATGCACTACTGTTATCGGGTCATCAATCTGGCTGTATTATATATCAATAATTTAAGGGTCTGAAAGTGGACAGTGGACGTCGCACTTTTAAAGATCCAATCATTGTTCAGGAGAATGTGGAATGACTTTGAGTGTTTAATTTGCATTCATAGCAAGATATTCTTGATAGTCTTGGATTGTAACTCATGATAACTAAGTTTCAAATACATAACTGACTTCCTTTCAGAGCCAAAATACAGCATGTGCCATAAAAGTGATGCATATGCAGGCACATACTCATGCCACGTTGGGATCCTTTTGATCCTCTCCTTCTCTTTGAAATTTGTAACACTATTTGGCCTCCTTGCTCTCCAGCGTTTACTGTAACTGTGCAGGCACTCACTTAGGTTTATAGTTTCATAAGAAAGTCATATTCATATTACATGCATGTTTAAAGTGTGTACTTTACCAGCAAGATTACTGTGCAGTTCATCTTGTCACTCACTGGCGTCCCCTGTCCATCACAGACTCACACTAAGCTGCCAGTTGTTACTCGTGGTTCTCCTGTTCATTGCTCTGTGTTCTTTATCCAGCTTTTCTGCCACATGCTTGCAAAATCTGTTTCTTTATGAGCCCATCTCTCCACATTCAGCTCCACTCTCGGCTGCTTCTTCCAAGAAAAACGCCTGATCTAAGGCAAAAGCAATGCTTGTTGCAGGTTTCACAGTTCATCTATGACCCACTGCAGTCCAAGCCCAGAATGTGGGTGAAGGTACAGACTGAGAGGTTAAAAAAAAAAATGAGAGCAGGCCGTTGAGGAATTCAGGTTAAAGTTTAAGAGTGTGCCGTTTTAAAGACCGATGCGAGCTGAGGACAATAAATGTGTCACAGAAGTGAAGGAGCTGGCTTTCAGTGGCTTCCTGCTCACTCCCTCCTCTGGATAGGAGGCTACACTTCCCTCATCATCCTACCTCCATGCTGCTGTCTGCATAAAGTCTACCTTTAAGGCCAGATGCAATAAATGAGTGGGATGTGTACCAGGATTATCTTGGATAAGACAGTTTCTCTGATTGGACTCTTTGACAAACCAACTTCACTGTCTATTTACATTCTGGCTTATTTCCTGTAGCTGAATAACCATGCACTTCTTATGACGTGCATGGTCTGGTGTTTTTGTGAAATTTCTAGCCTTTATTCACCTACAAAAAATGTTTTATCCACACATCTGTACACGTGCACAAAACTGGAACTGAAGGGGTTAAATGCTCTGTATTTCCCGTAGCAGTTTGTAAATTTAAATCATCTTCTGGTTTTCATTTGTATGTGAGTGGGTCAGTTTCTGCATTCAGCCAGCCAACTGCCTTTTGCAATAGCAACTGAAATACATCACTCAATGAGATACCTTAGAGAAATCCTGCAAAATAATACACAAATTAGTACATGTAAAGGCACCAGTGCATACTGACTAAAGCCACCATCCACCACAGTTCACTCTGGTACTCGCAGTAATCAGACAGCTGTCACCAGAAGTTTGGGACAAATTGTTGTTTTTTATTGTAAGCTGGTCTTGAGCCAAACCTGCCCTTGTGACAGTGCTAAGTGTTAGTAATTGATGGGTTGTAAAAGAGGTTAGGCAGCCAAATAGTGGGACTTAAATTTACTGAGGTTTAACAGGAGGGACAGACACAAAGGGATGAGAGGAGAAGTGTCTTTTTTTTAATGTTTGTTCAGTTAAGATTTATTTCCTTTACATTCCATCTCTCCCCTCCTCCACTCACCTTTAGAGCAACATGTATTTCCTCTCGTCTTGACTGACCAGCTGAATCCATTTCCTAATTTCTTTCGAGAAATTTGTCAAAGTACCACTCACTCATGACGTCTGCATCATGGAATGCCTGGTTCTCCCCAGAGAAAACAGGGAAGCAGGATGAGGAGCAGAGCCATGGCACATTTCAGAGGAGTAGAAACTCAGTAATGGGGAAACTGACAAAAGTATGTAGAGTGTGTGAGAAGGTTAAAGGTTTCACACCTCTTTTGCATGGCCATGGTGCTGTGGTTGATAATATATGTTTGTTTAAATTAAGCATTTACTGCCCGGGAGTCACAAGCATCCTGTAGTAGGGAGCTCTTTCAACTGATGAGAAAAAAATTACATTATTTTCCGGGCGGCTAAACTGTTCAATCAGTAACTGTTTTTCAGGGTTTCATTTATGAGGCTCCTCAATAGAGATCAACATTTCTCGGTTGTCTTGGAAATGCAGACTGAATTTCATTGTTTTCTTTCATTCAGAAACTCTTGCTCATGCTTAAATTAATCAAACAAAACACTCATTCTCAAGTTTTACATTACTCTGAATGACAGCTACTTAATAAAGTGCTCATATAAAATCTCCAGGGTAACTACTGAGTAAACCTTGTGGTGATATTTTTGTCAACCACTGTTTCCAAGATCAACATTGAGTCTAATTTCAACAAAAGATGAAAAAAAAAACTTTTATAAGTCATTTCTTTTATATTTTCAAACGTTTACAGAGCGAAATCCTAACGAGTATTTTTTTTTATTTTATGCCTAATCCCCTCGGGGATTAATAAAGTAACTACCTAACCTAACCTAACCTAATCCAATACTCATGTGCTCATCCTCAAGGCTCAGTAAGTCCAACATGGGAACGATTTCCAAAGAAAGGTAGTGAACGCCTTCTCCCACGGGGCTCTTCTTTACATGCTCCAGGTATAAAATGTGTTTCAAGAGGAAGAAAAAAAAAAAACAACCAAGGAAAGAAATGATGAAGATATCCTGTGTCTTTCCGTGTCTTTCTCAGAATCACGAAGGAAGAGACGCTCTCTGCCTTTTCCTGCCTAGAGGGCCAAATTAACTCATCGAATCTTCTAAACATCTAATCCTCAAACAATGTTTATTTTCTCAGCGCACAGTCGCCAATCAGTGTTGGCCCACTGCATTCTGTTATAATACGGTGGGTTTAAAATCTTCAGTTAACATTGTTGGAGCAGATTGAAGGCCTTAATTGCGCAGGCTGTGGGATTAGAATGAATCACGGCTATGGAGGAGCGTGAGTTTGCCTCGTGTGAGCTCTGTCTCGTTGTCTAGCTTTGACAGCACCAGCCCATCCCTTTCAGCCTCGGGGCCAGCGACGCACAAGACGACCTGCCAGGAGTTATGTGAACCCAAAACACTATGGATCTGCTGGTCCCATAGAAACCAAACTCTCAAAGTAAACAGACTGGAGGTGATGTTTGACATGAGCAGGGAGAGACCTTGTTTTGGGAAGATTTTGGAAATCTGTCTTGCCTGTTTCCGATGCATGTCTTCCATGGTAGCCCAAGCGGAGTGTGTGAATGTGTGATGCAGAGAGCAGAGGAGACAGGGTTAGGCAATGGCTGGATGTAAAACGATAGATAAAGACTGTGGAGAAAGGTTATTGTAGTTGGCTTTGACAGCCAGGTGGCAGGGAGCTGCGCTGCGCTTGCAAACCATTGCACAACTGATTTACAGCAAATACTTGGAGGGAAAAGAAAAGTCTCAGAGTTCACACTGTGATTATTAGATCAGACACTAATGGCAGAAAGACATGTCGGGCACTTGTTACTTACTTTGAAAAGGAAACATTTCTCTATCAGTCAGACAATGCATTTATACACCATTCCCACTCCAGCCCTTCAATAAAAACTGCTCTCTTAATTGAACACAGAGATTTATGGTCATACAGGACATGTAAATCCACTTAGTTCCAACCATCATCACGCTCGGGGAAAATCTTTTGCCATCGTGCCACTGCATCCGTTCACACATGAGGCTCCTGAATATCGAGGTGCTATACGGCTCTGCCAATACTGTCAGCTCAGGTTCCTTAAAGACATATGTGTACAAGAAACGTACAGGATGCATTCAGTGTGAAAACTATCTGGCAAACAGCTTACTATCCGATTGCATTGTCTTATCACACAGCGGATCGTTGTTTGGATTCAACCAAAGTCTGCGTAGATGCTGTTCTGAGCATCGTATCGCTCCTAAAGCTGTCAGTCCCTCACGCTATTAAGACAGCTGCTCTTAGTAGGTATTGTTCAGCGGGGAGCTATGGGGACCTGACAGGCCTAAGAATCTTTATTCACCCTAAAGGGCCTTTCACCGCTATAGTGATGAATAGGACCTGCCAATGTCATCCTCCACCCATGGCATTTTTATGGCATAGCTGACATATACACAACGCACTCTCGTCACCCCCTCTGTGGCTCTCGCCAGGCTCCCTTTATTTCAGCACTGTATGTCAGCTGGTGTTTTCCCATAGACATGAATTGATGGAGGTCTTTTCCAGGCAGCGCCGCTTTATCTTGGAATCACTCACGTAAACACTCACACGGAGACACGCAGTTTAACAGCGATGGACGCGCAAATAAAGACAGACTGGAGGAGAGGCCCTCTCTCATGCAAGTGCACGCGCACACTCACCTTTTCACACACACATTTCTCCATACACACCACTCAGACAAAAGACTCTTGATTACTCAGCAAATGGATGCACCGCTGATCACAGGGCAGCCCTTTTACAAACTGGTCTATTATGCAGTCTCAGCGTGGGGTGGAAGTGTTGCAGGGGCTCAAGGCGGTGTGGCTTTAGAGGGGTGAAGGACTGTGTGTGTGTGTGTGTGTGTGTGTGTGTGTGTGTGTGTGTGTGTGTGTGTGTGTGTGTGTGTGTAAAAGTGTGAAAATGTGTACACACGCATCAAGGCTGAGAAGTGCTCCCATGCTGCGCTGCCTAACGAGAGGGCAGGTCAGCCATTAAATGGGCACTAATGCGGGGAAATTGGAGGCCATTAGGCCCTTTCTTTGTTGTTGTGGCTCTGTGTGGCTAGTTGGACTCTTGAAAAAGGAAAGGCCTTATTAGCCCCCACATGCAGACTGGAGAGTGAATATATGGGCCATTAAGCTCGGCACAGAGCAGGCTGGCCTCCTGCTGGAGGCTGCTGAAGATAGTAAGGCAGAGTATAGAGATACAGAGTATTTTTTAAATAAATTTGATGTGTCAAAGGCTTTTAATCACACCTGCCTTTTTTTTTTTTTTTTTTTTTTATCAGCATTTGGATTTGTAAGGCCAAACAGAGAGAGAAATGTATGCTTTTATAAATGTATTTGATTTAGTTTTAAGCTTACCAGACTTGACTACCCTGCGTCGGTATTTTCGTTTTTTTTTTTTTTTTAAAGAAGCCCTCAGTTGCAGAAAATGTACTTACAGCACAATAACTGTGAGATTTATTTATAATGTTGTGACTGATAAACTTTTCAATCAGGATGTGAATGATCTGCCACCCTCTGTATAAAAGGAAAAATTCAAAGCAGAGATAATAAATATTAGATTAAGTAAAGTACACAAATATTAAAACATACAGAGCAACATATTCTATACAAATTATTTAAATATCACCAAATGTTGTTCAAGTTATTCACATATTTAAAATCCATTTAAGTAGCCGATTAAATTTAATTAAATAGTTGTGGCTTTTCTTATTTTTTGTCATTTATTGATTATACAGCATTTATGTGAGTGTTCTCATGCTGTGAGAAGAGACTTGGATAAGTAGCTGTGCAGATACAAACCTGTGCCCACCTCTGCTGGTATTTATTTCAGTCTACTATAAATCCACAGCTTAACATTAACCTTCTCGCCACTGCTAATGGCTTCATGAGGGATCCCTGCTTGCACTGAAGCGAGCCAGTTCTCACAGCTCTTTAGTTGCATCAGTCAGATAATCAAACTACATTTTATCACCCACTGACAGAACATGCACTTCAGGCTCTGCCCGGCTTGCACTGGGAATTGCATAATTTGCCCAAATCTTGGGAAACATGTGAGTGTTAAATTATGAAATAAAGAAAGGAGAAATAAATAAGCAGCTTGACTGACTTAAAAAAAAAAAAAAAAAAAAAAAGGGTTTTACAAGTGAGTACAGGCTGCTTGACAGCACATGGAATCTGTCCACTGGAAATCCGTCCTTGCCGCATATTTAATCTGCCTTTGATTATCCTGTAGGACTGATGAATATTCTGTATGACTTGATCTCAATTAGTCGAGTCTGCTCGAGTCAGGCCTGCAAACAGCAGCAGACTGATCTCTTTCCCTCCCTCTGTCCACCTCATCTTTTCTTTTCCCAGCCACTTCCCACTCTTTCTTTCTCTCCTTATCTCAATATATTTTTCCTATTTTCACTCTCTTTCACCCTCGGCACAGAGGGAGGCAAACTGCTTATTAAAAATACTGAGACGTGGCCTTCTTTGGGGGCGGCAGAGATCCAGAGTTTAGTTGGGGTCATTAGAGACACAGTGAAGAGGGCCAGAGGGCTCACAGGGGGCTAAAGTGCTGCGGCTAATTGGCTGCAATAAAGGAATTAAATTAGCCTGATATAATCTCTGCAGTGGGCGCCTCACTCTCCCATCCATTCCCTCTTCCCACTCGCCTGCAACCTCGCTCCATCACCCCATGAAAAAAACACCCCATGGTGTTCCCAGGCTGCTTCTCACTATACATGTACATCAAACATCCAACTCCCCCCACACACTTCACACATCCTTTACGTTACCAGTGTTACCTCTTTCACACACCATATTTTCCGAATTTTCTCAAAGCATTATTCTTTGCTATATGTGTGATATTTGCTGCTCTTTATTGCAGCAAAAACGTGTGGATGAAAATGCACGAGGTGAGGCTAAAAAAAGTCTTGTTTCGAGTTGTTTTTTTTGTTGGCAAAGTGAAGTTTGGTTTCCTTTTCATCTGATTTTTAGCCACTGACAGATAATTACAAAAATGTTGGAAGTTTTACTAGTTTGTTCTCTGAAGTTGAAGTTGTTGAGTCCTCTTTTTTTCTTTTCTTCACACTATTAACATAGTTAATAGTTCTGAGAACTTGTAAAAACATTTAGTAGCATTTCAGAATAATGTTGAAATTGACTTTGTCTGCAAGAAGATAATTTACAGTCTGATACCAATATGTGTCAAAACATTTGTTTATTTTTCATCCAGGAGTTTAACATATTTTGGCAATATTTAACAAAATAAATAGCATTTATATAATTAAATCTAAAGAGAACTTCAAACAGAAAACACTGACAGACGTCTGTCATCTCCATCCCTTACATAGTCTTATTTAGTTGTGTTTTTATTTAATTGCAGTGTCTGGATCAACAAACACAAGATAAAAAGGAGCATTGTTCTGATTTATAAACAACTCAATAAACACTTGACACAGAGCCTGAAAACAGGATGCAATTAAATTAATTGTTGCCATGAAGTTGATTTCCAGTTTCTCTCTGTTTACAGTCAGCATAGTTGTATAAATATCTGAAGCACCATCTATTTGAAATGACTGTTAACATTCTACTGCAAAACTCAGTCAAATGACTACAAACAAAAGACCTGTACAGGTACAAAGACATCCTTCAGTCGGACTTTGCTAGGAGATGTGGAGTTCTTTGACACTTTTACTTTTGATATTTTAAATACAATTGACTGGCAGGCTCACGCCGATATTATTCCTTTTACTGAAAAAAAAAAAAAGGCTCTGAATACATTCTGTACCACCAACTACCTGATGCACAGAGGAAGAAACATGAAGGTCTCAGGCAAGTACAAATTAAAAAAAAAAAAGTTACCTTAGAAATAGAAATGTCTATAGATTTCTATTATTTAGTTAAAGTTTTTTCTCCAAGGCAGGAAGTAAAGTTTCTGTCTTAAATTATCCCTCAATGCAGTTTTATACATTATATAAAGACCTTTTAATTGCCCTGCTATTGAAAGGACCTATTCAAATACTCTTGCCTTACCTTGCAAATAACAAGAACGTAAAAGAGGATTTCTGATCTGATTCTGTGTTTAGCCATGAGAAGCAGCAAACACTTCCCCAGCATGCAGTGCTATAAGACACAAAGAGCAGGCAGCAGGGAGCCGATCACAGTGAATCCAAATACAGTTAGAGAGAGAGAGAGTGTGTGTGTGTGTGTGTGTGTGTGTGTGTGTGTGTGTGTGTGTGTGTGTGTGTGTGTGTGTGTGTGTGTGTGTGAGAGAGAGTGGGGAAACTCTGCCATCATATAATTTAATGCACCATACACTGCACGGGGAGTCGCAGGTTGTTCCAGGTACTTGGGGAACAGTTTATGAAAATATTTTCAAAAATAAATTGCGGTGAACCTCTTCAAACTTTATTTATTTTTCTCTTAAAACTTTTTCAATCCCAAAAATAGTAAAGAGAGAGAACACCCCAATATTTCTCCATTCTCTCTTAGGGTGGGGTAGAGAACTAAATGGTGACTACTTTTAAGGCCACCCGCAGGATTAGAAGTAAACTGTTCATATGTGGACTCCCCTTGGTGTTTGTTTGAAAGTGGGACACAGAGTAGCAGTGCTGTGGCTGGTCCCCTGCTCGCAGGTGGCAATGTTAGATTTTGGTTTGCTGTCATGTTTGGGTGAGCGGTGGCAGTGATGGCAGCGGGGTGGCTGAAATCTGTGAGCTGTGGAAATATGACTCTCTTGTCATTGCGTCTGACCTCCACAGACATTGCAAAAGTCTGAATGTAAAATTCTATGTAATGATGATGTGATTGACTGAGGAAAAAGTTACGTGTCAAAGTGGGAGGTTGGATATCTAATGATATTGTTCAAAAGATACAACGAGCTTTCCCTTTTTAAACTTTTCTTGGTCTCTCGTTTTACTAATTTGTGTCTTTATATTTGGGCTTGTGACCGTCCAGCAGCTACGACCCATCCACCCAGTAGATTTGGAGTAAAAGTGGCATAGATCACTTGCTTGAGTGTCTCTTTACAACAAATCGTGGCTGTGACCACCATTGTGCAATTACCAGGCTTATCGTAAGTACGATGAGCTTAACCTCAACCTCCAACTCTGTTGCTTGAATTCTCCCTCTAATTAGCAGAGGGAAGGCTGCCTCTGTGCAGCTCCAAGACTTAGGTCAGTTGACGGAGGTTGGGAACCACTCAAAGAAACTAATTAGCCAACTTTCCAAAACACAGTCAGACACTGCGATGAGGCCCCGTGTTTCCGAGGATGTGCAAGAAATGGCAACACTCAACAAACAAATCGGGTTTCCTGTTAAGTTTTGCAGTTGGAGGATAAAACTTTGTAACAGCTGATACATTGAAATTCTGCTTTTTATCATTTAAAATAGTTGTTGTTCACTTTTACAGGAGGTGTTGAAAATTGTTTAAGCTTGGCTTTATCCAGCTAATTCAGTTACACTCGTTTTAAAGGTCTCAGTTCACACTTGTTTTTACTGCTCACCTGGGGGTGGTTACAGCCGGCCACCGACGCGCTACCCAGACTGAAGCAATTTACTTGATTGAAAAAAGGCCAAGAGAGTCCTGCAAGGAAAACGTCCTCTTTGTTAACACTTATTATTAAAAAAAAACCCAACTAAAAAATCTGATTATTTGACTGAAATTTTGTCAGATGTTGTGTATCTTACAAAACAATTACGCTATAATAACGGTGCTTTTTTGCATTCTCAGGTGTTGTTGAGATGTTAAATCATGATCCCACCACCTGCATTTGTCAGAAATGTTTGACACTACAGTCGAGTTTAATTTTGCTTTACGTCTCAGAGAAAAAGACTGCTGTTGTTGGCTACTTTAGTATAAATCTATGATGCTTTTTATGGTGACAAAGGTGGTGTGCTGCTGTTTCAATGAGCGGGTGTAGTTGTATAGATTTGAAGGTGTTTTGACTCACTGATTTTCTGTTGATTATTTGAGAAACAGAGAATTGCGCAATGAGAAATGAATAGAAAACACTGCGATGTCTGAGTGACAGGTAGGTATTTTACCATGCTGCAGGATCGCATATCGGCTTACACATCTGCAGTTATTTTTCAATTCAATTTTTAAATCTGTAAAAAGCTGTGATGATGTTATATTTAAAACAATCATGAAACGCTTTAATTTGAGCCAATTGTAATGTTGTGTCCTGAGCTGATGGGTATTGAACAAGCTTTGTGTATGTACAAGCTCACATCATGCTCAGTCTCAGTTTAGATAAAGTGCTTCCCACTTGTCCCCATTATCTCAGATAATATCTCAGGAAGCATAATATCTTGAAACACAATGCGGCCTTCAGTCCCACACCTTCACAGCCAGCTTGTATAGTCTCTCCATAACCAACATGCCCTCCAGTACAATGGCATTATTCTCACTGGGCTTGTGTTTAGGGAGGGTGTGAAACAATCTTTGTAGTGTAACAGAGAGGTTTTTGCAGGTCTAAGGCCGAGCACTGATCCTCCAGCAGCTTTACTCCTCTCTACGGTGATCCCTGTTGCCTGCAGGCATGCTCAGAGATAGCTTTCACCAGCTGTGGCCGAGAGCTGGAGCGACTGAAAAGACTGAACCTGCCTCATGGCATTCACTGGCTGGACTGACAGTCAGCATTGAGGCTTTCAGCACAGTGACACAGATCGTCTAAGAGCCGTCTAAACAGGGAATAATGAATCCACTGTGTTATCGTATAATTTCTGTGGTTAAAATAAGTGGCAATTTATTCACAAAATATGAATGAAACAAAGTTTTAAGCACATTTATCCCTCAACCTCCTTTATACTTTAAATGTTCTATGCATAGACGCACAGTATCGGGTTGTGACCATCAGTGGGCTTGAGGGGTTTTCCACTGGAGCCAGGAAGCAAAGAATCTGCTCTGCTGTCTGAAAGGTAAACAATATGAGTCCTGAACAGGTGTAAATCTAGCTTAAGACAACAATAAAACATCAGATCTGTGACACAAATATAGGTCTAAATCCAGTCAAGTGAGACAGCAGGAAAGGTGACTGTTTTAACCAAAAATTTACTCGCGGCAGAACACATTATATTTTCCAATTAAATCCTGTAAAAACAATCTCTGTTTTTAGGTTTATTTTTGGGTAAACCAGAATTATTGCATACCAAGTTTTACAACCAACAGTCTCAAGCAGGGAGGGACAACAAGCAGAGAGGCATCCCTAATTAATGGAGGAAAGACAGAAACTGGGAAAGCCAATTCGTGACAGATAAGACACAGAGCTGATGTGTGTGTGTGTGTGTGTGTATGAGATATTGTAATTAGGTCCTTGGAGTGGAGAGAAGGAGTCTCAGAGGTCCTAAACAGTCACACACACTTTCAGAAAAAAACCACTAAATACACAAACACACTCACTTTTACATGCACACACGCACGCACGTACGCACACACACACACGCACACATTGTAGAGAAGCTAGTTTCAGGGATGCAAAGGGGAAGTAAGCACAGCCTTCCTCTGTTACGAGCAGATGATAAAAAGTGCTGTTAGAAGAGGTGGTGCTGAAACACATGGATAGATGAACCAACCAGGGGACACCAGTTGGACCCAGATAACCCCCATTTCCAAACATACACACTCATACCGAACCGTGTATAACCACACACACATTGGAGCCACGAACTGTATCAGAAGTGCTGCAGTGAATAATGCATGAAGATGTCTGTGGTGCTGGTGGAGGACCTGCGGTCTCGGACGGCCGGCCTTAATGAAGTTGGGCATGTCTGCCTCACTCTGCTGCCAGAAAGTCATGAATAAACATCAGCTGGCTAATTAAACTCAGCACTGGCAACTGTACTCATCAGTAAACAAGCGGCAGAGAGGGGTCTCGCACATGCTCACAGGGATTAACAGGGAATGGAGGGATGGTGAAGCCAGGCCTTTGCTTTCTGTTTAGTACAGTATGGACTCCGGAGATAATAGAAAAGTGTTTGCGTAAGAGACAGAAAAATACAACTGGAGAGAGGAAGAGAAAGAAAGAGTTAAGAAAAAGAAGAAGTGTTTGACCTCATTATTAGACAAGTTTAAACTCTCTCAATGGCTTTGAATCAAGAACGATTTCAGTTTTGTAAGCACTAACAAAATATCCTTGAAACTAAATTAATATAACTGAAAGAGTTTCATTGTCCATTGGTAGCAACAGCTGAAGTACCATTGTAAATGGTAATACCAGGATAACTAAATAAAACAAAGGGGAACCACAGCAAAAGTGGCTCTGCTTCATGCTAAGTCATTAATTAACTCTGACTAAAACTTTTAAAATGTTGTAAACATCACAATTAATAGCTGTAATATTTACCACAACAGCATCAACATATCTGCCTGTCATAATACATCAGTGCATACCTGGAGTGCAGTATTATTAAGGATATAAAGTCATAATTCATGCCAGTTAAATGCAGTAGGTGCAGAAAAATATTTGAAAACATGAATGCCTCCATATTCGAAAGTTCAACTGGTCTGAAGACCAACTCGATTCAGTCTTTGCTCCAACCTGTCACCTAACTTGTTAAAGTCAACAAAATCCTCCAGTATGTTTTAACTGTCAAATGCTAATTAATGTCTATACTAATACAGTCATTCACACTAATTTCACCTGTTTGCATCCTGTTGTGTTTTTCCTCTGCAGCCTGTAACTGTAACCTTCACGCGCGAAGGTGTCGTTTCAACATGGAGCTCTACAAACTGTCGGGGAGAAAGAGTGGAGGAGTCTGCCTCAACTGCCGCCACAATACAGCAGGCCGCCACTGCCACTACTGCAAGGAGGGCTACTACAGAGACCTGTCAAAGCCTATCTCACACAGGAAAGCCTGCAAAGGTACAGGGCTCTTTTTGTCTTTCCTTTTTGTTGTCCAACGGGGCTCATTTCTCTTGGATTTCCCAGAATTCAGTGTTTGGACAGACATATAAATACATAATACACGTGCAAACCACATTTACATATTCTTTTGCTATTAAAAGACCCTTTTATGTGACTACGGGAGTAAACAAACTTACACATTCCTGCTCTTCAAAATTGTATCAAAATGAATGTTGTGGAATATTTAAGACGTGCTACACATTGAATACTTACATACTCAATACCAGCCACTATATTTAGGTCTGATATGAAACTGGTTTAGATGAATTACAGGAAGTGGGGGGAAGCAAGCAGTCTCTACATTCCTGAGCCTGTCTCACCCTCATCTCCCTCTGTCAGCGGAGATGAGTTGGGGCTCTTTTGGGACTGTGGAGGTCGTGGTGGTATGGGGTGGGTCGGGTGTGGGTGTTCCCTCATCGACACTGAGTTATTTGGCTTAGTTTGAGGTGGGGTGAGGGGATGACAGGACAAGCAAAACAAACAGAGCCGAGGTGCGAAGTGATCTGCGTTGCAGGTCAAAGACGAACGAGAAGCACGGGAGATCGGGAGTGAAGAGAAAAGAAGGAAACAAAGCAGAAAGTGAGGATCAGAGGGGTGGCGAGAGAGTGAGAGATGGGAGGGAGGGATGATGGGTGAGAAGAGGAGGAAGACAGGAAGAGGAACACACCCCTATGCAGGTGTGCTCACAACTCACTGCTGGATGAATTGCCTGCCATCATCCCTCACCATTGCTAATAAGGGTCAAATAAAGAGGTTGAGGAGGAGGAGGAGGAGGAAGAGGTGAGGGTGACTGAAAAGAGAGAGAGTATGTTTTCTCACCTCTCCTATAGCTGCAGGGAAAGATAACAGAAGCCGGGTGCAAACAGACATGGACGTTCTCCATGGACACAACATGTTAAACTGATGTTGGTTTAAATTAAACAAAAAAGAAGCATTTTATTTAAATGATTCATAGAACTGATAAAATATATCTGTCATTAGTACCTCATTTTCACCTTTTCCCTGTGCAGGAAGTACATTTTTTTCTCTGTTCCATGCTTCATGCCGCTGTAACAAAAACATTTATCAAACGCCTGTAAAAAGACATCCCACATGTTTCATTTTGTGTCATTACATTCCTGACATCCAGCAGCCATATTAAGCAAGTTTTCTTCTTCTCTGCATGAACATGAATTAATAACAAAGCTCTCTACAGATGTATGCATTCATTCACCCCCCTCCACTCACTCATGAGCAATATCCCCAAACTGACTCTAACACCTTCCGTGGCTTTGGGCCCATTCTCCTGTCGGCCAGGAATGCAAACACACATTCATCACGACAGGACGTTGTGTATCATTAACCCCTATCGTCTGCTGTGTCTAGCAGGCAAGCTTATTGTGGAGGTTTACCCTTTTTTTGGGGTTGTTTTTACATCCCTTCTTATGTGTCCATGACTTGATTCTTTCAGCATCTCATAACTCACACTCAGTAACAGAAAAGTTGGAAGCCTTCTGGTCCTGCTGTGCATTTCGTCCTGCATCTAAGACAATGTTGCACTTGTAGAGAAAATATACAATTTACAAATATACAGCAAACAATATATTGAAAACCTCAGCAGCAGCATAAGTGCATAATAGTTTGTTCTTGTCCTCTTTTATATTCATGCCTGGTCAAAACAATGGATCATATTTAATGCCCTACAAATTAGAGATTATGATTAAACCGGCATATTTCAGATGATTAAAGACTGATTTTGTGACTTTTTTTTATTGATTGCACTGGGGAATTTCTGAAATGAGAGACCCTAAAAACAAGCAGTCAACAATTGGTTAGCCAAAACAGAACAAATCCATTCATGGTTTTGTTTTAGTTGCCCGTCTGAAGCACACAAACCAAATTAAAGCAATAAAATGAGTCATAACCTCAGCTCACCATACGATAAAATGTTTTTACCATGAAGAGAAAACGGCAAAAAAAAGTTCCACTGATGTGGAACTCTGCTCTCATACAACTATGATGACTAATTCAATGTTAGGAAACCTTGGATAAATGAGTCATGAAGTCAAGTCAAAACAGCAAGTCAAAAGCTGTGAAAAATGCACCTGGCATGGACCTCTGACATCAGAAGTGAAGTGATGTATAGTATGTGAGGTTGGCTCTGAATTCTCTGTCTGGGTAAAACCTTTTGCTACTGATTTGGACCCTGAGAGAAACTCAGACGCCTCCTTCATCTTCATCTGTCTCCTTTGCATTAATTCTGTCTCTATTGCAGGCTGGTTTTCTCATATTTTATGACTGCGCTCGTAGCGCTCGCTCTCGTTGAGGAAAAAATACTGCTAGTTCAGTGTTATGTATTGATGTCTCAAATATATAAACAATATAAGAAATGTCTGTATCAAACTTGGATTAACTGTCAATTAAAATCCCAATTGCATTTCTATCATCTTTAAAGCAGAAACAATTTAATTAATTAAAAATAAATCATTGTTGTAAGTAATTTTCAAGCAAAATTCCCAAACTTTGTTGGTTCTCAGTTTATCAAATGCAAAAAAAAAAAAAAAAAATCAGCTTCTTTCTTGGGCTCTAAGAGCAATGGAATTGTTATTTTCCCTTTTTTGATATGAAATAAAACCGGATTATAAACAATTCATCGAAAACAAGTGGTTAAGATATTAATTCAACAAGAAAATTGGTACAAGTTGCAGTTCTAGTCATTATTCGGATCATTATTATTGTCATTGTACAACTTAACATCAGCACCACCACGAGAATTTTAGTGTGATATACTTATTTAATGAAAAAAATAACAACGTGTTAAATGATCTCCATATACCCTGGGTAGGATATCAATTAAATGAAAAGCTCTATAATAATGTTATTGTTATAAGATAATGATAGTCCCATAGGCTCATAGCAGGGGTGCAGTCATGTCATACACTCATTACATCATAGTTCTCAAACTGGTAAATACTAAATCATCTCACCCACACTGGGGATTTATTTCTCCTTGACTCCTTCATGTTCACTGTTGCCTCTCATCGAACTGAAGATTAAACAGATTTCATCATTGTTTACAAAATTGTCATCTTACCCAAACGGTTTTGTTCAATTTCAGCCATGAAATTTGCCAGAGTTTATGTACCTCCCACCTCTCACAGCCCTCTGTAATTATAAGCAAACACTGTCCAAGTTATACTGAGGTATTCAGTTACATTAAAATAGACTTATAATAAAGGAGCTGCGGTAATTAACCCAAACTGACAAATGATACAAGGCATGAACTTATTCTTTTGCCAATTTTTTTCAGACTATATTTGGAAAGTCACTGATGAAGAATTTAAAGTTGCGTGTCCTCATATTACAAGGTCTCTTTCTCTGTTTGTTAATTAACTTCGTTACGTTACCACTTTGTTTTTTTCCCTGCGTCAGACACCTTTAGGTGCTGTCAAAGTCTCTCCCTGCCAAATTCTCCCAGGTTTACCATATCATAATTCAAGATAATTCAATGAAACTCAAACCGCAGAACTAATTTCTGTCCGCTCCTCAAACAGCATGTGCTCTGCACTGAAGTGACGGCAATTAAGAGGTTTAGTTATTTATTGAACTCAAAGAGAGAGCCTTTTGCTGTGTGGCTTTTGGAAAAGAATGAGCGCTGTAGGAGCGCGGGCAGGTCGGGGAGCACAAGAGTTTGCTTTTATATGCGTAATACAATCCTCTCAGAGAGCAGCTCATTTCCATAGGAGGCCATTACGTGTAAAAGAGAGCAGCAGCTTATCCACTGCAGAGTGGGCCCGGCTCGGTGGCTACATTTACACGCCAAAATTTATAGCGTCACCCTTCATTGAGAGAGAGTGTAAACTCAGAATGCTTTTCGGTCAGCTCTTGTTTGTATCTTTAACTGTTTTAAACCTCTAAATAAAAGTCTCTGAGTGTATTTGACAGAGAAATCACAGAGTTTAGCTTCATGAGATTGGGAAAACACCATAAGAGGCAGAACTCTGTGTGGTCTTTGAACACCTCTGACATGTAACTGAGATAACAAATGTCACTCTCGGGTGATAAGTCTAACTCAAGTTTAATCAGCTGGTCTGTTATCCCTGTTTGTCACCCTGGTGCTGATTTTTAAAGTCAATCTTATCGTTATTTTACAAGTTAAACATTGGGGATATCCCTAAAGAACTCTGGGTGGCAATCATCAGAGATCCCACGGTACGATATCATCACAGAACTTCACTCACGATAAAATACGTTGTATTATGATACTTAAGTCATGATATAAAATTATCACGGAACCTAAGTTATGATACAGTTTTATCACGATACTTGGGTTAAGATACAATATTATCATGGTACTTTGGCTACAATACAATATTTTCACGATACACAAGTCATGAAACAATATTATAACGATATTTAAGTCAACATACAATATTATCACTTTACTTAAATCAATCAATCAATATTGCAATTTTACAAATTTGGTGATATGCTGACTATTACAAAAAATACTTTATATTACAATATATGTTTGACTATTCTCACCTGTTGTCAACATCTGTTTTATCTGATAAAATAAAATTTACAGTTTCATCACTTTTATAGTTTTTATTGCAGCAAAATTGGATTGCGAAGCAAACAGACTGACCAAGAAAAACAAGAAACCTCTAATAAATGTTGTATGCACCTGAGTAATGTAGTTACTTGAACAATAAAATATTGAACTTGGCATCCATGTATGGATACAATATTACCACACAAAACATTGCCAAAATATTACCACTAATAAGAACCCATCTTGATGTGAAGTACTGAACAATAGTGATGACTACACGAGAGGTTGATGCCAAATAATGAGATCTGCTCTTGATTAGTCCTCCTCAGAGGATCATCTAATAACATGCAGGTTGGAGTTGACTCTGTGACTGATGGATTGAATTCAAGCCTTCACAGCCTTCAATTTAAACATCAACCATCATATAATTATATCGGTCAGTCGGATGATGAGAAGCATATTTTGCATACAAGGGACAATTAGGCATTGATTGAGGGATGGTCTGTTTCAATCAGAATAGCATGCTAAAAACATCCTTCCCTCTCCTCAGCATATGTCTTCGATTGTTGTTTTTTTTTCTTCTTTTATTGACCACACATTAACTGTTTTCTGCTTGGGAGTTGAAAAATATTGCTTTTCATGACTTCACTTTCAGCTTTGTATTTTCAGAGGTTGTTCTGATAAAGGCATGTTTTCAATTAGAAGAACACACGTGCAGCGTCGTACATTAAGCGTCATTCACAGTATAAGTTCTCGTCCAACGTTTTAGCCGCTCTCGGTGGCCAAAACATGACTCGTTGGGCCACTACAGCCGGTTATTGTGATCAATAAAACAGTAAACAACACGAGAAGCAAGACACACCCACTTAGGTAAACATGTCATTTAGAAAAGCTGTTTATGTATCGTACAACAGCCCAATAACACACGTCTTTTTTTGCGCTCCAAAGATACTTGTGAAGGAGCAGAAACCTAATTATAATAGAACACAGACTCGCGTAGCTTGGCTTTACTCCAGGGCCAACAAATTATTCTTACTGGCACAGTACGCACAAATGGGGGAGTGGAGTTCAGACTTCAAACGCCAGCTTTATAGTAAATGATAGGCATAGTTAAAAATTCTCACATTGTGCAATCTCAGAATCAGGCCTGACTGCCTGCCTTTGAAATAGTCTCCGTCCCTCCCCATTAACCAAGAACATTTTTCATTCTTTTGCATGAAAAAGCTTATTTCAGTGTCAGGACTTCTGTCTTCATCTGGACACTTGACACTAATACACCACTACTCCCTTAGATGGCTGTTTTTGTTATTAGAATAAAGACCACAGGTTCCCTTAAATACACGAATGCCTGCTTCTTATCATGAATGTCTCTCAGTTTTCTTTGCTGGAAGTGTTGAGGCTTAAAGGGCCTCTTGCTCTCTGGTCCCCGTATCTCCCTGAGCCATCTGGAGTAGCCATGAAGCAGAGCACACAGCCACTTAACTGTTTAAGTGGACACACACTTAAAGCAGAAAGTCTCTCTCACACCCCTGGAGTAAGTTTAGTCAACAGGTGGGTCATCCAGCCCAAGAGTCGACCAATTTGTCATCTGACAGGACAGCGAGTCAGTCAGCTTTCAAGTCGATGAGGAGGACCAAATGTGGAGGAGGAGGAGGAGGCTGACTGTTTCCCACCTGTGCACCATGTGCTGTGCACCTTGATTTACTGGCAAGCTTGAGGCTCTGAGCTGTGGTTACGGGCACATGCTCTTAAAAACATAACCTGAGCTCTCTGAAGCTCCAACCAGAAACTCTCCTTGCCCTCCTGTGAGTCAAACTCCTCTGACATACTCTGAAATTTACAGTCCTGAAGACGTGCTTAACTGGCCTCCACGCTGTTTATTGGGCTTCCTGAGACTGTGTGCGTGTGTGTGTGTGTGTGTGTGTGTGTGTGTGTGTGTGTGTGTGTGTGTGTGTGTGCGTGCGTGCATGCGTGTGTGATGTTCCTCCAATTGAGCACAACTAAGCAATGAAAGCGGGGACAGATAGGTCTGATAAAGGAACTAATAGGTGTACACACTTTTAGGGAGGCCTTCTGAGTCTGATAAGAAGGGAGCGAGCAGCACAAATACTCACACACACACACACACACACACACACACACACACACACAAAGGACAGATAAGAGCAGCAACAGAAGCTGAAACACAGGAAACAGGCAATAGAGATAAAAGAAAGTGTGACAGAGAGGAGTGAGGAGGCGGGCCTGCTTGAACACAGACCCTCCCCTTCAAAATGATGGACTTCAGGAGGAGGATAGAGTTGTCTCGTAGCACCTCACTTGTCAGAATATCTTACAAAACAACAACTATGTTTTTTTCCAGGACTCAGAGGTCAATCGTAAGGAGAACAGATACTGTATCACATTACTACTTTCCAGCAGTCTTTTCCCCACGGCCCGTTGTAATGTGGATCCCCCCCAAAAGCTAGTCTGTTATACAGCTTGATTGAATAACAACCGTATCACCGCTCTAGGTCAAAGTAAAGAGCAAGAATGCACCAATCCAACTGACCGTTCAGGTCTCTTCAGTTCAATTTAATTCACACAGAAACAATCTCACAACATCTGCTCCTTGCAGTCAGATTACACAATTTATTCCCTCTACATATAGTAGAAACCTGCAATTTTGATTGTATGCATAAGCTTTTCTATTAGTTTAGATTTTTTTTTTTTTATATCAAAGGAATTCAGAGGAATGAAATGAGCACATTTGTTTGAAGCTGTAATTTTTTACGTGGGCTGAGCAGTAAGTGCGGTTAAAAACCCAAAAAGGCCAAACCACTCAATACCCCCTCAAATCTCAAAGTACATTAATTCAGCTGCGCCTTTGAAGGTTTTCAGTGACAAGTGACACAACGCAGAAAAAAAATATCTTGAGGGAGGGGCAGTGAATGAGCAGAGCTGGCTGAAAGTTAGCATCGCACGTTTTCCCAGAAATAAACAGAAAATATAACAGTGCAGGGTGAAGGACATAGTCGTAAGAGGTTGGGGACAAATAGCGTTTTCGGCTTTGTAGGTGTTACAAGTAAAATAGGTGAAAATGGTGATCGATTGCAGGTCTGTTCTGGTCTGGATTAGACTGTCAGGATTTACAGTAAAGCCTGTGTGGAAGACTATAAACTCAACCTCTTCTTCTCACTAGAGTTACGACTATTTACACTCAAAAATAGATGAAAAGAAACAACCGAGACAAGTATTATTCAACACGGATTTCAAACCTGACGGGTTTGGCCGTGAAATAAATTAAGGGTTTGGAAGAGGGTGAACAATTGGAAAATGATTACATTCCTGAAGCATATGTGTTTGATAGACCCCCCAGTTTGGGGAGGAAGTGTGACAGACGTTTTGGGCTTACGTTCAAAGCCTGACATTAATCAGAAACAGGCAATTAGGATTATCCTCCATTATTTTTTCATTTGGTAAACATGCTCAACCATTTCTCTTCACCTCGCACATTCAGCTGCAGTCCCCGCGTAAGTGCCAAAGCCCAACAGCCACACTCACACGGAGAGACACTCAAGAATTTCTCACACTTTTATGATTGAAGACGATGCTGACAGTGTGTTGTGGGGGCTTTTATATGATGGCTGCAACAACATGTTAAGAAATGTCTGTAGACTTGGAGGATGTGTTTCTCCTTCAGCCATGATTCCACACTCACCTCAAAATGAGTGTTGGTCGATTGTTGTGTTGGACCTGAGTAAGTTCTGTCTCCCTGTGCACGCCTCCACCTGCCTCTCACCACTCTATTATTGTTGCCACACTGCTGCTGTGTACCCACCTGCACTCTCTATAGATAGTATATGTTTGTATGTGTGTGTGTGTGTATGTGTGTGTGTGTGTGTGTGTGTGTGTGTGTGTGTGTGTGTGTGTGTGTGTGTGTGTGTGTGTGTGTGTGTGTGTGTGTGTGACCACTCACTGTGCCTCTCTTTCTTCCTCTGTTTCCTCACAGCATGTGATTGCCATCCCGTGGGTGCTGCTGGCAAAACCTGTAACCAAACCACAGGACAATGTCCCTGTAAAGACGGCGTGACTGGTATCACGTGCAACCGCTGTGCTAAAGGCTACCAGCAGAGCCGCTCGCCTATTGCCCCCTGCATAAGTACGTGGAACCAGTCTTTACCATATCTGACTTACCTTCACAAAATGGCCTCAAGTCTGTTGCACACCTTTGAGAGACAGGGGCACATCAGAAACTGTAACCTGTGATGATACAAATATGTACTTATTCAAAACAAGACAAACATACTGTGTTCTACAAACCCACCAGTCACTCTTAAGAGCAGACAGTGCTACAAATCGCCTCATCCTTTTTCTTCAGACAAGTGCTTAGTGTCTTAGTTTTCTGAGCAGTAAATCTGCTAGCTTAAATAAACACACCATTAAACTGAACCTCAAGGTTATGGCAACGTAGCCTTCCCGCCTCATTGGTCTCCATAAATCTGAGTAAAAAACCCAAAGCTGTTAACACCGGCATCTCCAAGTCCGAAAGTGTCTTGGATAAAAGAAAGATTAGTGTTGAATTATGAAAATAGTCTCAGTACGCATTAACTGTTTAGAAGCCAAAATATGGCCCTGTATTATAGACAAGATTATAAAAACAAAAATTAAAACCGCCTCAGGAAAGACATGAATTTAAAGCCCGACATCTTACAATATTATATTATAGACTTTAACGTGCTCTTTTGTGAAAAAGACACATTTTGATTTATTTGCTTTGACCACAGTAGGATAATACCATACCAGGAATTTAATTATTATGAGGAAAAGGTCTGCGGCTTAGGTCGAACTAAAGACATAAATTAAATCCGTTTCAGGTAAACCAGGATTTCTGTGAAGATTAAGTCAGAGCTGAGGTGTCAAACATGAAGCGGCCCTTGTAATATAAAAATATAGTTCCTGATTCCGACGTAATCCCTAACATCCCTCTGTTAGAATTACAATAGTGCTAACCATTTTACTACCTTTTTCATTTTAATACAGGCATATCATAGCTCTGAGTTTGTGTTTACTTTCCAGAGTTGTCTGGCATTATTCGTTATAAGTCAATTATAAGAACCAGGTTCAATTATATTGGCTTACATGGCAGCTGAATTTAGATTTTAAGGTTGCTGATCAAGAGTAAAGTAACCTCTGGGCTTCAGACACCAGTTGTTGTTTTTTTGGCAGCAATTGTTTTTTTTTGCCATTATAAAGTCATCACAAGTTAACAACAGGTGTGTACACCTGTTCACAGATTCTAATTCATGCTCGATAGTCATAAATGTAGAAAGAAGGAGGCAGATTTCTTCAGTCCCAGCTGAGAAAATCTGATTAACCTCGATCAAAAGATTAGATTCTTTCTTTTCTTCCTCACTCACAAACTCTTCACTTTTGCACAGCTGCAACCACCACTGCTGCACACCTCTTCCTCCGGTGTGTCAACCTCTTTCTTTGCATGTGTCTTTGATACATTTCTGTGGTTTTGCCTTTTGTCCTCGTATTCCTCCCGGCTGCTCCTGTACAAACTTTTTGATGAGCCCCTTCTCTCCCTCTTGTCCACAATAATAAAAAAAAAAAGGCATTATCCGTGTATTATATCTTCTGTTGCCATCCTGCTCCTTTGGAGATAAGAGGGCTGTTCTCCATGCATGGTTTACCTGAGTGTCAACTTCCTACCCACTTGTGACTACAGCAGAGTTTGAAGGAGGGCTGAGAGAATCAAGTCTTTGGACGTCCAAACTGCCAACAGCTCTGTTGTAGTTCAGCACTGCAGCAGGATACAAGGGAGGAGGATGAACCAGAGAAATGGTAGCTCAATAGTGAGAGACTGCTTGAAAAGTATTAACAACATTTGTTATGAATCTAAATACTTATGAACAAAAGTTTTGGAGGTTTGGATTAAAGATCATTGACACTTATTAGAGCCCAGCCAATACTGGATTTTTGGGGTTGATACCAATATTAGCGAGTAAAAAAAAAATTGTATATCAGTATGTCAGCCAGTATTGTTTATATATAAATATATACAGAATACATAATATGTATAAAAAAAAATGTTTTGCAAGGACACCTCAAATATGGTTATTAAACACTTTTGACACTAGTGACAAATATATCTAAGTTAATGGAGGCAGGATAGTTTGACATTAGTGTACTGAAAATTCCCCAGGAATTTTCTGATTTTTAAAATAATTATAATAATTTTACGCAACTATACGAGAAAAACCTCAAACAGAGCAATATCTAATAGACTTAAGCATTTTTCCCTGCATTATGATCTGTAAAAAAAACATATATTGGTGCATCTCGGACAACATATAAACAGATACCAACATATTTGTGACAGGCCAGTATTAACCAATAAAACTGTTCGGCTGATATATCAGTCAGGCTCTAAATCATATAACAAGAGGATCCAACTGGGAGCCTTAATGGTGGTGAAGAAGCGAGCAGGTAAATGATGGAATAATTTTACAGTATGATTCAATTTGACAGAATACAACAGAGATATGAAACAAAGTTTGGACAAAGAGAAGGCAAGGAAGGACACACAACAAAGGTCTCCACCGCAGACACATTACATCTAAGCAGACATGTTTAACAGAGCTTGAGGGATGTAACCTTGTCCAAAGTGAGCTTGAACTTGGTTTGGTGGTGACACACTGAAAGCATCAGTTCAGCCCTATTCTCAGAAGCGTCACCTTCGTCTTTCCACTGGAGTTTTCAGGCCTGTTACTGATCAGTTATGGTTATGTATAAAATGTATGAGTGAGGAGTTTTGACAGTGTCTGAGGAAGAAGCTTGTATATTTATGAATGAAGATTAGTGGGTACATTTGAACAGTAGATGAATTAAAGTGGAAATTTCAGTGGAAAACATTTTCCTTTTTAAATTTTCCATAAGCTTGAAATGCATATTGTTGTACCTTGACACCCTGATTATACAAATGATTGCAATGACTTTCCAAGACTTTCTCGACATGTCATACTCGCACAAAATTTGGGAAGAGACACGGAACAATATGCAACAAGGGTCCCTAATCAGACTTCAGATCCTGGATTACTAAAACACAATTCAATTTCATCAGTATTTCATCATTCATAGTGTGAGTGAGGAAAGAAAAAAATGAGTCGGTGCTCCCCAGCAAGAAGATATTTAGTAAATGTGCAACCTAACATCGTTGAAATTAAGCATGAACATTAAAATCTTGTCTGTTGAAAAACTAAATCTTTGAGGATTTTATGATTTTAATTTCTTTGAAATGTTTAAATTTCTCCTTCCCCATTAAACTTTCACATTTAAATAATGTACCAACATGCATGCATACAAAGACAAAACATACACACTGTTAGATGCACATATTTATAAAACTGATCTGTTTTTGTGTCGATGTCATGTTTTCTCTGGGAGTAGAGATTCCAGTTGTACCTCCTACAACTCCAGCCAGCAGCACAGAGGAGCCATCAGGTGAGTACCGCTCAGAGTCAAACATCTATTCATCTATATTCTGCTGCACATCTATATAAACAGATACGTCCTTGAGGGAAAGATGTGCAGAGAGTTGTGGAAGCAAGAATAAACCGATGTAGGATTTTTCCCACCTCATCCCAATATTTTTCCACAAGTGTAAAAACAGACTGCAGAATAAATTGGATCCCACTTGCCTTCCCCCTCCTTATTAGGGGTTCATGAATATTAAATCCATTAGCAGCAACCCTGGGATGTGCCTCCTTTAATCTCTCACACTTTCACAATTAATCAGTCTAACTGCGGCACAGTGGGGTGTTGGTCTGGTGTACAGCACTGGGGCCTGGCAGTTTGTTTGATTTGATGGTATTTCATCTCTCCAAACTCCCTCTTTCCCAGTCTCTCCTTTCTGACGCAGTGACGTAAGTGAAGGGCTGATTGAGGGAACTAGTTTGTGTAATTTAGGGAAAGATTCAATAATGCTTCTTTCATTCATTCACCAGATGATTCCTGTTTGAAATTATACTGTAACATTGTGGATTTTACTGTATGATCTTTGAGGCGGCTACATGAGAACAGGATTTGTTGTGGTATATCAAATACTAGATCTACGGTAGAGCTAGAGAAAACAACAATACATCAAAATGTATATAACTATATTTTGATAGAATGGGATGAGTGATGGTAAATGTAAGTAAAATAAGGATAAATTTGTTTAATGCAGTTTTACCAGTTAGAGATTCTGGACTTCTGGAGTGCATGTGAGCTTATTAATTGGTGTAATTTCTGTTATATGTTTGTGGTTGAAGTAGATTTTCAGTTGAATTATATGGGATTTAGAGTTGTGCATTTTTTGCTGGTATACTTTAGACTTTATTAATCCCACAGTGGGGAAATTTAGTCGTATGTTGTATGAAGCAGCCCTACCTGTACAAATCCTGTCAGAATATGTTGGTGGAAAAAATGTGGTCATCTAGCTTGTACTATGTTTCTTCTAACTCCCCCATGATGTTGCAGGAGGTCCGCTGTATATACATTTGTTTAAGTGAGTGTGTAAGAGTCTCCTGCAGCTGTTACTGGGCCATCTGAGGTCCCAAATGGTCCCCGCGCAGCTTCGATTGACAGCATAGTCAGGATATCGCTGGTCTCCAACCCTCCTCCACCTCTTTTCTTTTTCTCTTTCAGTCTCTTTTCAGTCTCTTCCACCTCCTTGGTCTCCCTCTGTTTCACGCTTTGTCTTCACATAACACTGTGGGTGGTGCAGAGCAAGAATATCTGGAGGCTTTCTGGGCCCCCGTGTCAGGAATCTGTCTACTTTTAGGGTGAAGGGAATTTCCCTATGAGGGGTCACAAAGCGAAGCCAGAATTGTACTTTGATAAACATATTATTTTTGATCAACTTGAATACTGCAGTGCTTATCAGAATACATGGAAAAGTAGAACAAAAAAGTGCATATTTTTCATGGACTTTTTTTGTTGTTGTTTTGTTATATGTATTCTCTGGCTCTTGTGTTTGCCTGCACTGCAACCTGGTGTAGAGCTAAAAATCGATTTTATGTGGTCCCATTGAGCAAACTGTGTCATTGAACTCATGTAGATACAACCTGAATGAGAATTTGATTTGGACTATGATGCCACAGGTGATTTAATCATGTCTGAGAGCTCTGGGAATTCCCTCTCCTATGTGTAATGGACATGTGTCTGTTCAGCCCAGGGGCTGAAATCAAGCAGACTGTGAGGAGCAGCACCTTGATGGACACCCTGCGTTGGTCATGCAAAATCATAGCCGAAGGTCCTGCTGGCCCACCGTGGCTTGAGGCCCAGAGGATGCATACTTTACCCTCTGAGCCTCCTCAGAAGGTCGTACAACAAATGCTCCTCTGCTCTGCCTGGAATAATATCACTTAGTTTGTGATTGCAAACAGATATTACATTACATTACATTTCATTTAGCTGACGCTTTTATCCAAAGCGACTTACAATAGGATATGGCACGTGTGCTGTGTTGAATGATTTTTGATACTTATAATAAATGCTATTATTGTATCACAGTTTTTAGTAATAGAATGAGGACTATCTCAGCTTTTAAACATTTTCTGAAAGGCATGATAACTTTACACAAAAGGAAAGTACACAACATAACAATAAAGGATTTTAGTAGTCAATAATAGATTGTAATTATGTGCATATCATTTAATATGGAAACTTTTATGATAGAAGAAAAATAAAGAAAGAAAACTGCAATAATTTTAGAAAAGGGGGAAATAAAAGGAAAGAAGGTTGAGCAAGTATGAAAAGTAAAGGATGGAGAAAAAACAAGACAAAGAAATCAGAAAACCACAAAAGGAACAATAATATGAAGGAAAAGCAAAATACAAGGTCAATTAAAGAGGAGTAGGAAGCAGTGTTGGTGGAAACGGAAAAAAATGACACAAATTTGAGGAGAAAATTCATTAAGAAATAAATGTTAAAAAAATAGAAAATGTGTGTGTGAGACTTGGGTGTTGGGCTGACAGCTGTGAGGCAGGTGTCTCGTTGCGCCTCACTTGACGGAGGGGAGAGGAGAGGGTTTTGGTGGAGGGGGTGAATGGAGTGTATGAGGGAAGATGGAGTGGATATTAATTTGTCTCCTGGAGCAGGGCTCGCTCCCCCTTTTCGACCACACGGAGGGCCTGGAATGCATGGAGAATGCCTCCGATGGTGTGGCGCAGACAAAACACACATTGTGCTGCTAGGTCATGGATGGTGTGAGTCGCCACTCCCACGGGTCACGACAGAGACGTCTGCACAGCAACGAAATGTGGAGGAGATTAACTGCTGATGACCTGTGATGGCCGTGCTTGCCTGTCAGAATACACAGGATTGCGAAAGTAACTGATGATGATGAGTGGAAAGAGAATTGGAGTGACGATGATGATGCTCATACGGATAACAGTCCTATGTGTGTGGTTGGGTGTTGGTTGAGGCTGGAAGTGATCAGAATCTGTGGCGGACCCCTCCTCAGATTTTTTGGACATGAGTCTTGCTTTACACGCCCTGTTTAGTACTCACCGCGCTCTACAGTCATGTCAACATGGGATCTTATTACACCACTTATTACATGTTTTGCATTAAGCAGGGCCAAAAATAGAAGAGCGCAGTATCAAATTGTCATTATCAATATAAAACCTTTGCATGTAATTAACTTTTTTCTGCTCAAAATCCTTCGTAATGACACAGTATCCTTGGCAGAGTTAATCCCTCTCTGTGTGTCTAAGCTTTGGGTGATAAGCAACAGAGGTCCCAGATGACTCATCTGAAACTCATCGGTTACAGTGATGGAGCTCGTCAGAACTGATTGCACGCCACCCAAAAGTAAAATCTCAAATCAGGTCAAGGACTCAAAGCCTCTTCACCGCTTGTTGCCGGCTGAAAACAAACCATCTTTTACTCACTGACAATACAATGAGAGAAGAAGTGGGAGGGGCCTCCTTATCTTTCTCTCCTCCTTTCTCTCTCTCTCTCTCTGTCTTTGCTGGACAGAATCCAAACTCACAGCTCTGATGGGAGCAGAGCAGTGGAGAACAGTGCAGGGCAGCACACTAGGCTCTATAATCTAATTACATGCTTTATTTGCTACAATTTGTTTCTCAATCAGTCTGGTTGAAGGAGAAAGCCCTCCTCCTTAGGCCATCATCATTTACACCTCCCTGTCTGACTGCTCTGGTCCCTCGAATACTGCCCTGCCTCCATGGTCACGGGCACCCTGAATACTTTGTACCTACATATATCCAGAGTTTGTCTGTTCTGTTTAGTGGTGGGGGCTATTTTGAAATTTGGACCTTCAACACCTTTTCATAGTTTTTAAATCAACTGTAATTAGTAGGGGTGTTGGACTGCAAAAATTACTATAACGGGCATTTTTTTCTCACTGTACCATACTGTACATACAGTCACACTCTAAATATGGCCCAATTAACAACCCAACATGACGTCACTCCTGGGTTCGTGAACCACCATTTCCGAAGCCTCGAGTTCTGCATCCTAGCTGTCGCCATCTTGTTTTTTTTAGAGCCAGAAGTGACTGGGAGGACGGAGTTGTGAATCTGAATTCGAGGACACTGGACCTTATGCCCCGCCCACCAGTACTGGCATGTCACTCAAAGCATACAAACCACCATAACTCTCTTTGAGCCCTATTATCTAATTAATCATAAAATTATTTTCAGAAGAACTACCAGAACACTGATCAGAAGGAGTGAATTTACCGACAGGCACCATTATGACTTGTGAAAATGTTTTTATTGACTTTGTATTTCATAAGGGAAGTTAGCACTTTTTGAATGGGAGTGTATTGGAACCAGTCCTTAGTGGCCCTCAGTGGTGTTGCACTTCTCGGGTATTCTCATCAGAGATTACGTCCATTTTAAGAGGTAACAATTTACATGTTTCTGGAGGTTTTCTAAATGGGTACGGAAATACTTTTTTTTATTTTATCCATAGAGGTAAGGTTGTTCATTTTGGCTTACAGTTTTAGAGCTGTTGCTGACTTAATTTGGGGGCTTTTTCAGGCAAAAAAAAAAAAAGCCTAGTGTTTAATGGGTTGATACTGTTTGCTCAACCTAACGCAGGTGTTGGTGTTGCTCCTGTCTGCGACACTGTGATTTATTGTCTCAGACTTATAGAACTGTGCAGTACTGTATTCTGTCTTGAAGCAGCTTTAATTAAAACGATTAGCTTAAAGGGCTGTACAGTACTTTGATAGAAGAGGCAGAGGTCCACCTCTCAGTTACACACTTCTCAGTGCTCTGAAAGGCAGGAAACAAAGCGCTGTAGTAACTACATCTACTCAGAACACCCAAAGCACATTTTAGCTCAGTATTACAGGACTGCTTCCACTTCTCCTGCTTGTAACGCTCGCACAAAGGGAACATTTGTCCTCACCGTAGGGGACTGCCTGGCCCTAAATGGGGATCTCGGGGTGCTCTCAGCGGGGCCTGGAGCTGTGTCTCAGGGGTACACTAATGGGGAACGAAAGGCTATCAAAGGGAAGTATCATGATGCATCAAGGGGGGGTTATGAGAAAACAAAGCTTCCTTTCCACTGCCTCCCCTTCGATCATTTACATGGTAATAAGGTGCAGTTCTCATATAGACTCCTCTGTTTCATTTACTTTGCCTATTTTTGTTACTCTCTCTATTTACTACCACCAGCACCAGCTTTGTGCCCTTCCTAACCAGTTTGTGACACTCACAGCTTTGAGGTTGTTTTTTTTGCTGATTTGGGGGTTTTACTCAAAATCTTGGACCTCCTCTTCTTCTTGTTCCTCTTCCCACCCCCCTGTTAAATTTCACTCTTGTCTTCTTTTTTTTTGTCAACCTCTCCACCCTGTCGCTCTCTACCAGTATCCATTCTCCCGCCTCCTTCCCTTTTTTTGGGTGCATTTTTTCTTGTCGTGGTGTTCCCCGGGCAACCTCTTTCAAATCGAGTATAAAGGAAAGTAAAGGCATGGAGCAAAGATCTGGTCACATCAGTGATGTTTGTTCATATTCAGGCTGCCCGATCCTTCTTCTACTGCCCCATCACTCTCCGACACTACAACTCGCTGTCCATCCATCACTTTGTCTTTTTTTCTTTTACTACACTCATTACAACTCGCAGAACAGAATGGTAAACCGAATAAGTACTGTGGATAAAAATTTTGGCAGATGGGAAAGAGCTTAAGTAGCAGTTGTTGTTTTTTTTGCCATTATTGCCTAACATTACATTATTTTGGCCCTCACTGTGAACGGATGGCAGCGTGACAGCATGAGGCAATCACTGAAGCTGTGTAGTTTCTGGATTGCTTGGTCCAGCAAAGTTGAAGGTCACATAATTAAACTACTGCCTCTTTTATCTTTTAGTATTCTACCATATACTGATGGCAAGCACATTTCCTCACAGATCTAGTTTTATATGAAGCAAAGTTAGTTACAATCTGCTATGGATGTGTACAAAAAAGGCCATTCTAATGATTAAACAGTGAGTGATGATATGGTGTGGAGGAGATGTTTCCTTAAACGTGTCACTGATGTCAACATGTTCTTAATTTGGAGAACTTGCACAACTTATGTATTTGCATATCTTTAGTATGGACCTTTGTTTCAGTGCAAATATATTGCTTACAGTATAAGGCTCATCTTTTCATTATTTTTGAACCAGGCTACACACTCAAATGCTCCCATACACACATTTTATTTGAAGTTGCTTTCCTTAACAAAAATCTTCTTAAACTCCCAAATTTTCTCTCGAGTTTGTTATACAAATGATATGTCAACCTGAAATTAACATTATGTACTCACGTACTCAGCTTCCTCACACATGCAGGACTGTGTGTCTGAGAGCTTCGTCACAGCAGAGAGCTGAGAGGCAATTTGGGTGACCCCTCTGCCTGCGTGAGGTATTTATTTGTTCGCGGCTCCAGAGTTGACGCACCCCCAAAAAGGGTCCTCTGCCAAACACTTCATGGATGGCTAATTTTCCCTTCCTGACCTCCCTTTGTGTGGCATTGACCCCCTTCACCCCCCCCCCCCCCCACACACACACACATCCAACCTTCTACTCCCTCAAATAGCTGCCAACCCTGAGCCCCCCCCGCCCTCTCCCCTCCACCCACCACCACCACCCCCGTCCACACTGCAATAACTGCAAAAGCTTGACATGGTCCTCAGTGGGGCCTTGAAGTGATCCCGGGGTTATTTTTTTCAGGAGGTCGGGGGCTGAGGTGACAAGCGAGGTGAGATTTGGACGGAGGAGGGGGTTGAAGTGGGTGTGGGGTGGTCTGCATGGGCCTCACTCATTCCCACAGTCTGACAGCGGGTGAGTGGGTAGATGGCAGCGGTAATTTGTATTCCTCCAAAACCGCTGCTGGTACCATCAGCTGCATTCACAAGACCATCACGCCTGGTGAGGTTGCAGAGATGGTTGGATGGTAGAGTGCTTCCACCGCAACCAACACACACACAAGACTAATTATTCCAGCAGCGGCGCAGCACCAGGCACATCACACAACACAGTAAAACCAGAAAGATGTGTGTCAACCAGTCCGCCAAGAAAGTTATTGTTTTAAGGAAACCTTTCTTCCTCACAGGCCCAAAAGACAGATGTCTGTTTTTGCTGTTTTGTTTTTCTTTCCTGCTCTCTTTTTTTTTCTTTCTAACTCTGCCTTGTAATGAAGAAAAACACCCAGACAGAAGTCTGGCTCTGTCCCAAAAATATACAACAAAACATTTTCACAGTGACGCTAAAGCAGCTACTTGAATTATGAATTTGATTGCTGCTTTAAAATGAGTTAAATTCTTCCATAAAGAAAATCAAGTTAATTGTAGATTTAGGTTAATAGTACTGTCACAATTTAAAACAATAATACAGTAATTTAAATACATTTAGATTAAAATTACAGCTCAAATATATATTTTATATTTTACCCAATTCGCTGACATTAAATGTTTGAAAACAATTGTTTCTAAAGTGTATCACAATAACTGTAATTGTAAACATTTTTATAATAAAATATAAAAAAAATTGTTGATATTAACTAATCAATTTTAACAAATTGTTGGTGCATGAGAAATTATTTGTAAATTTTTTTAGTAGAAATAAAAATTATATTTAGCTTTTATTAATTTGTATTTTTAGGATTTCATTGAGAAAACATTTTATGATTTGTATAAAAAATACTACATTTTTAGAGTTTTGTTCCATGTTCTGAAATCATTTCATTTGAGAATGTTAATATTCCCCCAACAATGAATTTCCTGACAAATGCTAACATTTTAAATTCATAAAACCATTTCTATATGAAAAGAAAAAAAAAATCGAATATTACTATAAAATTACCAAATTGTTGTTTTCTCCCTCCAGCCTCATAACTGTATCTTCTCCCATCTTATTCTTGCAGACTGCGACTCTTACTGCAAAGCGTCTAAAGGCAAACTGAAAATCAACATGAAGAAGTACTGCAAGAAAGATTACGGTGAGTCAACAGATGACACATGCAGCCCATTTTATGAGTCAGATTAATGTTTTTTGTTTTTTTTAGGGAAAGCTGAAAAACATGTGGTCCGATGGCAGAAATTCAATTTACTTTACTCATTCAGTTGGCTCTGGATTATAAACTGGTTTGTCAATCTACGGGGACATGTATTGTTCAGTGGACTTTTTGGGAACATTAGATTCAGTGTGGACATTTTCTTCCAATACGTATTCAGCGAAAAAAAACATTAAACATCCTAATCATATACATCTCAGCCCGGCACGTTGCTGAGGAACTGCTACAGTTTAAAGGGGAGGCATTTTACTGATGTCTTACTCCAACTGTCTGAGCAAAGAGACAAAGAATCAAAGACAAGCAAACAGATCTTCAAAGGGGAAGACAGAAGCTGCTACAGAAGGACAGAAAGGGAGCTTGACAGAAAGGGCAGGATATAGAATAAGGCAGATAGTGTGTTTGTTTGTGAGTGTGTGTGGGAAGGGTTATCTCTGAGCGGGCATTTAAGACGTGAGCGGATAAGGAAAAGGCTGCGTGACAGACAGTGGTTGCTCTCTGAGAGATCCTCATTAAGGCAGCCCACTTCCCCCACCGTCATTGCGTTTTCTCGCTGCATTCCTGTGACCATCCGTCTGCCACACCATTCAAGGTGTGGATAAGACGTATGACCTCTCCCCTCTTCCCGTCCCTCTGTCCCCTCCCCTGATTGAAGTCAGGCTGCTGAACTGCTCAACCAAGCAGCGGTATCCTGCAGCATACTTCGGCAGCTTGACGGACAGGCCCGGGCTTTGTTCTGCGGGGATTTGGAGGAGTTAGGGGGTCAGCTTATACACACCTCCTCTTCCACCAATGCCTACCTTGCTGCTGGTGTCGTGAGAAAAGATTTTTTTCTGAAATGTGTTCCAGTCCATGTGTGCATGTGTCACCTACAGGGTTACTAAATTAAGTTTAGTCAGAAAGCAGCTAGTGGTAAAAAAAAAATTGTCTAAATCAGGCTCCAATTTGTATCTGAAATCTAGATGAAATTTTTGTATTTAATTTAAATGGCATATACTTCAGCAGCTATGTCTTAATCCTCAATGATAAGAGCAGGCAAGATCCGTTTGAGGGTGGAGAGGTGTATAGCGGTAAAAGGAGGCATCAGGAAATACTGCTGGAAAAACCATCACTCAACACAATACTGAGTACCCTCATGTATGTACACCTCCCAGTATAACCAAGTGAAGTCAGGAGAGCCTCCGAACTGATTTGGGATGTGTTGTGTGTGAAGTGATGGAGATCTGCTGGTACTGATGGTTGAGATTATCCCAAGCATAAGACAAATGGAAGTTCCTCTTCAGCGCTGATGGTTTTGTGTGTAGATGCAGGATATTTTAATGTGAGATGTGTATTAGACTGAACAGAGAAGAATCTGGAAACTTCAGGCATTAAAAGCTTTGAGGCTCCATCTAATGCTGTATGGAAGGTTTATTTTTACTCTCCTGTTACAATGAATAGATCAGGTCTACACATATAATGAGCATTTTAATATAGTTATTTAAAATAAGAACAAAACAAATGTCTGATTTCTGTGGTTTTGTATTGTACTCCATTGAGGTTATTGGATTAATAATGATTAATTCGATTATTAAATAATTTTACTTCATTCATCGGTCCACCATTAATTTTAAGTACATCATCATCCTCGTTCTCCTCGCTTTACCCTCACCATGGGGCTTTGTGTTGGGAAGATACAGTACATCCATAGTTTGCAACAGCTTTTTCAAGACTCCTAACTGACCATACGCCGATTCAAAAGTCAAACACAATGTAAATCTACAGGAACTTGAGAGCGCTGTTGCTGTTTGAACGGTTTTGAAAAGATCAGCAGGGAGCTGGGCTCCATGCTGCGTCGGGAAACGATGCTACAAGCTTCTGTGGTCGATAAGCAGCCGCGTATAAAGAATCACAGGAGGGAGCAGGGTGTAGGGAGGGGTGGCACAACTACTCCAGGCACCTCAGTGCCCAAAGTACACGGTGATTGTTGTGCAAACACAAACAGAGAGAACAGCACATGGTGGCAGCTGGTTGATGCAAGGTGGTGCGGGGGTCATTATCGGGTGATACACCAGATCAGCCAACATCCATTCAGGCCCTCATCACACGAGGATTCAGGGGGCATAAAACTATCGCGTAAAATCTACTCATTGAATTTATGCAGCTCCTTTCTTACAAAGGGGAATAGAAATATACTTTAAAAGGAGGGAACAGGACAAACTTTTCACCAACTTAGATACAGTAAATACTCATTAAAAGACAACAGAGAAAACGACTGTTTAAGGCTGCTTTAAAAGAAAAGAGTCCAAAGACATATCAAGTCTTTCTGGCTCTGTCCAAAAGTAACATGTTATGTGTTGTTACTGAAAAGGTTGTGGTTTAATAGAATATTTGTTGGAAAGAATCACTGACTTCCTGTGGTCTCCATCCGTTGTAGTTGATGGATGCTATTGCCACTGCCAAACAAACAATCTGTAAATCTACAACTTGTTATTTTTACACTTTAGATTATGTCAAATTAAACAAACACGGCATATTTTGTCCACTTTGGACAAATGCAGGAAGCTGGCTGTAGTGGTATTACTGTTCTCTCTGCAAGACTGATCTCAGAAAGAGCCCTGGAAACTAAGATTATACTCAGACAGATTTCTTTTTCATTTTTCCAGGTGAAGAGGATACTACTCTGCGTTGTAGCTGGAAAAAACTGGGTTTAAGAAGCAGTTTTAGATCTTAAATATTTATAAAGTATGAATCCCAAGACAGCGATCCAACATCTTTTATATAAAACCTGCAATGAATAAATGATATACTCTTAATACTGGCAAGGTGTTCAGCTCCATTAGCTCCACGCTGAAGGTGAAAGCAGTGACCTGGTCACAAGGTGGTCCATTTTAAAAGCTGTACCATAAGTACTGGAGAACTATAATGGATCTTAATAGAGATTTGGTCAATATAATACATATTGATACATGCTGGGGTCAAATCCATAAAAGACTGTCTTTTCTTTTTTCTTTCTCTCTCTCACTCTCGCTCTCTGAGGAGCCTATCAGTTCATTCATCATGTGATATCATTGAGTGTCTTTCCAGCTAACGTCTCTAATAGCCCTACCCTGCCTGCTAATCACATTACAAATCACACTGCTGTGTCAGGAGTAATGGACATAATGCATGTGGAGCTCTGTATGATAGCTGGACCGTATACCAGCCTTTTCCACTGAGTACAAAAGCAGTATTTAAACCACAAGTGTCCGTTTAGGGAATTAAGATCCCATTTTGTCTGTTGTATTTTATTAGGATTTATAGTTCATGGGTTCCTATTAGCCAAGGTTTACCAAGGTTTTCCGTAATACTTCTGCTTCCAGTAGATTTGTCAGCTTTATCAGCAGCTGAGGCTACTCTGATGACAAAAATGCTAATAAGTGATGAGTGTTGATGCCCCGTATCATCTTGCATCTTCCGTGCAATATACAGTGGATCTGGAAAGTATTCACAGTGCTTCACTTTTTCCACATTTTGTTATGTTACAGCCTTATTCCAAAATGGATCAAATAATTTTTTTTCCTCAAAATTCTACACACAATACCCCATCATGATAACATGAAAAACAAATTGTGGGAAATTTTTGCAAATCTATTATAAATAAAAAACGAAAAAAATCGCATACATAAGTATTCACAGACTTTGCCATAGCACTCAAAATTGAGCTCAGGTGCATCCTGTTTCCACTGATCATCCTTGAGATGTTTGTACAACTTGATTGGAGTCCACCTGTGGTAAATTCAGTTGATTGGACATGATTTGGAAAGACACACACCGTCTATATAAGGTCCCACAGTTGACATGTCAGAGCACAAACCAAGCCATGAAGTCCAAGGAATTGTCTGTAGACCTCCGAGACAGGATCGTATCGAGACACAGATCTGGGGAAGGGTACAGAAAATTTTTTTGCAGCATTGAAGGTCCCAATGAGCACAGTGGCCTCCATCATCCGTAAATGGAAGAAGTTTGGAACCACCAGGACTCTTCCTGGAGTTGGCCGCCCGGCCAAACTGAACGAACGGGGGAGAAGGGCCTTAGTCAGGGAGGTGACCAAGAAGGCGTGTCTGCGATGTTTTACCCACCTGAAACTTGAGCAGAGAGCACATCAACATTTTTGACAAATTATCAGGGAACAGAAAGAGGTAGCAGGAAGACAAATCCGGCGAGTAGGCGTGTTGGAAAGCGACGATTGTGTTGTTATGCCACAAGTGTGGCGAGAATCCTGTGCATTTTATATATGCGGCGTGTGCGGGAACATCATCATGTTGGAAAACCCAAGTGCCATCGCACCACAGTTCAGGTCATTTGCACTGAATGTTTTTTCTTCAGACACCTCAGAACATCACAGTAGAAATCTGTGTTGACAAACTCACCCTGGGGGATGAATTTGTGGTGCACAACTGCACTAATAGATAAAGAAACCCACATGGTGACGTGCCTGACCTGATGCGACTTTTTCGGTTTTGGATGGTGACATCTCGCTCCCCGGAAACACAAATGTCTCTCAAGACACCTTTCCAGGCTCATTGCTACATTGCTTTTGCATTTTACGGGGCAGCGACCAATTTCCAGAGTGTGAAACTAAATTTGATCTGCACCCTCTGGTCAAGCGCTTACAAAAACAAGTGTAACTTGGATGCAGATTTTGATCAAGCTACAAAATTTCTAACATTTACTCTTTAGGGTTATACCTTCCTCCTGCTCCGTGCACGTCACAGTGCAGCGCATCATTCATGCTTAACAGTAGCAGTCCCAGAACTTAGTGATCCCCCTTGTACACTACTCTTTTAAGCCAGTACCATTCTGTGTCAGTCGGATACTAAAGTTCGTCATCAAAGGGCGTACGCTTAGTCCACTCTGTGCGGACATCTGCATATCTCCAACTTGTAACTTAATCGCACAGCCACGACACTGAGAGAACCAATTGGGCCTGCGCTGAAAACCGAAATCATTAATTTCAAAGAGATGCTGTATGAAGGTCCACCGCCACCCGCATTTCTAAAACTATGTCCAGAAATTGCCAGAGTTTGGGAATATGCCTTCCTGTAAACAGCGATCTACTGGGCATGTGTGAAAGCCGTCCTCCAAGTACTTTGGAAAGTAATAATACACGTCCACAGTGTTAGAAGCTGTCCATCTGCCAGAGAGAATATTCAGGCCATTAGTCATGTTGACAAAGTAAATTTCACCACTTAGGTTGCATGTTTGTTGAATGCAATGAAAATAAATTTGACATGAAGTGATACTTTATTCTTACTTTTGCCTTTCCGACTTCACTGTTCAGCTGTCCAGGTGCACATCCTGAAGGCAGAAAAAGCCGGCGAGTGGTGGAAGTTTACTGTCAACATCATCTCCGTCTACAAGCAAGGCGAGAGCCGCATCCGCCGTGGGGATCAGTTCCTGTGGGTCCGTGCCAAAGACGTGGCCTGCAAGTGTCCCAAGATCAAGCCTGGGAAGAAGTACCTGCTGCTGGGGAACGACGAGGACTCCCCCGGCCAAAGCGGAGTGGTGGCGGACAAAGGCAGCCTGGTTATCCAGTGGAGGGACACGTGGGCGCGCAGGCTCAGGAAGTTTCAGCAGCGCGAGAAGAAAGGCAAGTGCAAGAAGCCATAGGCGGGAAAAAGGCAGAGAGGATGCTGGAGAAGAAGGATAATTCAAGAAAAAAATCTGAGCGGGTGATTGGAGAAAAAAAAAAAAAAAAAAAAAAAAAACAACAACAAGGGTGAAAGAGACAGACAGAGGATCACGGACAGAGAAGAGACTGTTTATGTCGCTGCTTTTTTGTGTAGACGCATGAAGAGAATTATTTAGGATGATTTTATTTTTTTTCTAGTGAACTTTTGTTGAAGGAGCTCACCTTGCAGATTTGGTTTTATGGTTTATTTTACTCTGAGATTTGTCTCTCTTGTGGATTTGCCGAATTTGCACCTATTACCAGTATATAACATTGTGTTTGTTTCTTTTATTCCAGTATGAAATCATTATATGTTATGTTTTAATTTTATGGACATTTTCTGCTGGTGCAAAAATGACAGACACTTAATTGCAGCTGCAATTTCTGCATGTTTTTTTGTTGTTGTTTGTTTTAATTCTATTATTAGCTAAGAAGCGAGCTTGTTTCATCAAAAGTATTCACTTTTCAAAATGAGGCAGTACCATTTCCTTCATTGAGATTTGTGCCATAATTGTGTCTAAGCCACAGACATGCATTCAGTTAGCTGTCAGCGAGTTGCCGCTCCTGTCCTGTGTTCAAATTCAGGTTTATCTGCAACTCAAGCAACAATAAATCTGTTGTCCTGCATCTTCATCTGACAGGACTTTTACAGATTTAGAATATGCAAAGGATAAAGGACAAAACACAGTATTGTCTCTAAAGCATTTTTGACCTCATTAATCTTGAGCGTACTTTTTACTCTCCTGTATTCCCCCTCAAACTTCACTGGGTAACCTGCATGTGAATTCTTCATTTGAGATAGTAATGTTCGGTTCACTAAATGGTGCTGCTTATGGTACTAATGTTTTTGTTTTTTGTTTTTTCGGGGGGGGGTACATTTAAAATCACTGACTTCACTTTCAGTATGACTTACAGTAACTGTGATTTATTTTTTTATTCTTTATATCACAAATCTAATAAGAGTTTTAATTAACAAGGAAAAGAGGCCAGACAGCGATTATTACAAAAATATTCATAAAATCATTCATAGCTACAGGTAATACACCTAAATAATAATGAATATTCACCATTAATTGGCTACAAATAATATTGCAAATGTTTTTTTGTGTTTGTTTTAATTCATTTCATCAATATTTTTGCATCAATACTACACTTGCTCTACCGTGAACTGATTAGAACTGTGAAAGTTACCCAGAGTAGGTCATTGTGCAAAGTGGATGCAACGTTGGAGTTGTGCGGGTGAAAGCAGTGCGCTGCAGCTGATGCACGTTCTCGGAGGACATAATGACAAAAGAGGTGCATATAAGTGCAACAAGGCAGATGTTTGCAGGATTTATCTCTTCAGACATGTATTCCTCTCTACCAGATCATGAAAATATAATATGTTAGAATGTATCTTGAAAAATGGGTGAGACAAGGAAAAATATAATTTAAATAGACATCTGTTTTTCACTAACAATGTGGATGTCGACCAACCACTAAACCTGAAAAGGTGTATTTATATGTGGAACAAGATAACTTAATCAATGCAGTTTGTAAAAGCAATAAGAATGGGCATAATGACAAGATCCTATTCTTACCTTATGTGGCGCAGAAATCAATCCTAAAAGTGGAGAAAAAGGAAAACTTACGGCGACCTAAAAAAGTGCTCAAAGCTATTACTTCAATTCGCTTTTGAAATCCGCCTCACACTGGCTTATATTCATTGAAAATACTTCCTACAGTACTTTGGGATTTCAGCTAAATACCTTTACAGTCCACACACGCAGTGCAAACACAATGCATGACTGTACATTCACTAAAAGGACACTGCGCGACCAGTCAGAAGCTGCAGTCTCCCATTGACCTGCCACATTAATTCTCTTCACTTCAACGCTTGCAGAGAGAAATGGGCTGAATTGCAATCACTTGTCGCTGCTTGATTCAAACCACTTTTGCTCGTTTATTTGTATGCAGTTCAATTTGGATTTCTCAAAGGAATGCATGGTAAAAAAAAAAAAACAATAAAAAAAAAAACACAAAAAAAACAGCTCAGGTTTGTAAAAAAAAAAAAAAAAAAAAAAAGAAAAGCCCAAAGTGTCTGTGATTTATCATTAACTGAGGTTTTGTTTAGTCCAAACCCCCTCACCATGTGCAACATGTTTCTGAGACAACAGATATTCACAACATATTGGTAGTTGTCACAAAAATCACATGGAGGAAACTTTTACTTTAATATGATTCCATTATATCTCAGAAACCTTCAAATTTTTCCTGGAATTTTCTTAATGAACTAAAACGCCTCCTAGATGATGCCAAATTAGAAACACTAATTAAACCGAGACATCAAGATCCCCTGGGTTCAACTTTTAGATACAAACTACAGATGGCTGATCTACTGAAGTACGTCTCAATATTTACATTTAAGGTTTGGTCCATTTTTATTTTATTTTATTTTTTTTTACTGCACGATCAATTAGCTGATTGCGACATTTTAGCCCAACACGATGCTACAAGCTGGTGGCTTCTCCAACACTGATGATGACAACATACTGACCCATACAGTATATTTACATTTTCCTGCCTTTCATTGTTAAACCCACAACATAATGTTACATGTCAGTATATATTTGTTTGTATTTTTTTTTGGCACAGTGTAACCTGTAATCACACCTCTTTAGTCTGTGTAGCCTCATGCTGTAAATTTTACATCCATCTCCTGAGCGATGGTTTGACAAGCTTCCGAATGAAACGCTATACATGTCAAAGCATTTCTTTGTGTTCATACTATGAATTGTAAATGTTGTTGTCATCATTGCAAAGACTTTTTGCAATGCTGTTTTACAATGCCTACTAATATATTATGGTTATTATATATGAATATATTTAATGACACAAGACATTGTGGATTTTATTGTCGTTTTCAACTTTTTGTTTTTTACTTGTTTGTGGTTGTTTAGATCGTTGCCATTAAGGAAGGAAATAATAACTACTGAACACACCAACCTGGTAGAACTAAATTCAGATTTTCAGTTGAAATAAACTCGTTACATTGAAAAATCCTTTGACTGTGTTGCCTTTAATGATTTATAGGTTAGTAAGTAAATACTGTAGCATATACATCCTTTCTCCATCCACTGGCAGCAGCCTCCTTACGAGTACGGTAGGAAAAACAATATTATCCAGATTTCATAATGGAAAGTATGAAAGTGGTATTACTGCGTTGAAACTTTGTCCACCCCCGCTAAATATCACGTTACAAAACACTGCAGTCCTCCAGAGAGAGGCGTGAGCTTGAGCACAGACAGACAGGAGTCCAGGGACTATTTACTGGAAATGTCATTTATTAGAAATTACAAGCTGAATTGATTTACAAGGAAGGAAAAGAGCCATGTTAGCAACACAGCTGAACTGTTTGTTTTGGCTGCGGACTAATCTATAAACATTATAAAATCCAAACAAAATGATAACATTGCAGCCTCGACAGTAATGCATGGGTAAATAGAAGAGTGTGAATATTGCTAAGCTTGTGGAATTACTGTACCCAGTGCAAACCTCAGCTCAACCATTGACAGTCTTATGAAAGGAAAAGCTTCTGCTGCCAGTGGGAGGTCCTACTGTTGGGTCAACACTCCCCGCAGTCCAGGCTAAAAATATTTTTCATAATACACACAAACCTCCAAATAATTAACAGTTTGATGATTTGTCAATTTAATGAGTCTGACACTTGAACATCTATTAAAGAGGACAATATACACCCAAACCACTATATAAAAACAGGAAGCAAAAATAGAAAGAAAAGAACAGAACAGAACAGAAAAGAAAGAACAAAAGAAAGAAAAAACGAAAGTAAGAACGAAAGTACGAACGAAAGAAAGAAAGGCTTAAAGACTTAAAACTGCAGTGCTGAACTTTTGTCTCCCACTTCTGCCAGTGAGAATAAATACAAAACCTCATGTTGACTGCTGTAGCCTGCTCTGCTGCTACTGTAAGAAGGTAAATAAATAGTGGATAAATGCACTAAAAGGCTTCATTAACACCTGCATAATTACTTGTTTAACTACCCAAATGTGTTCCATTCAGCTTGATATCATTTAGAAAGTCAAGAAGAGCCTCACAATTCAATTATTCTATTCCCATTCAAGTTAGCATAGGACGAAAGCGGCAGTTAGCTGGCTCAGCCAGCCCTGTAGAGCATGCTTAATAAGCATTCTTCTGGCAAGCACGGGAATGTCTCACCAGACACCAGATTTAAAAACTCTGTATACTGTAATCAGCATCATGTGAACTCGTTTGGAAAGTGCCTAAATTTAACAGACGTTCAGTTATATGTAGAAGCCCAACAGTATAGTTTTAAGTCTTAATTTCACATTTTCTTGGTTGGTCAGGAGTCACCTTTGTCTCAATGTGAAAAGCAGGAAAATAATCTGGTAAGAGACTGTGTTTAAATAAGTGTCCGTGTCTGCGCCGTGGATTCAAATGTTTTATTGTGAACTGGTATTCTGCACCAAACCGTCACCGTCCGACACGCGCCCGTGATCACTGCTGTCTTCACCAGCTACACAGGCCACACGGCGATGACTATGATGGCTATGAGAAGCAGCACGATCACCACCAGCATCCCTGAGGGGGGAAAGAAATTAGTGGTGAGTAGAGAAATGAGAGAGAGAAAAAAAGATCCGATGGCAAAAGCCAAACCAGTTTGGTCTAATTGACGCTTCATTCGGTGATAGTACACACCAGCAGCCCCATTTGGTAGCCAGAGGTATGTTGGAAAACTGTGGGCTTTCTCTCCCACATACAGTAACCCTTTAATATAACCTTTGACCTGGTCATTCTCTCCTCTGGCTCTCAGACAATTTATGGTTTCATTAATTAATACAGACTATTGTAAAATGTTCTGTAAACTGGTGGAATATAAGTAATCACGAAAGGTGCTCGTGTGAATATTCATGAGACCGTTGTGCAGAGAAAAACACGATACATTTGAAAAAAATATTTAATAAACTAATCACGGCTAAATTGCAAAGATTTATTGCCATGATCTCGCGACTGTGTCTCACATCAAAATACCCTTTAAGTAATCAAAGTACGTCAATGAACTCTTAAAGGAGGAAAAGAAATGGCAATACACATACAGTTCACTCAAATGAAGTCAATTTTTAATCTCGAATTTCTCTTTTACTTCAGTTTATGTAATACGTGCTATAACCTTTTGTGATAAAACCTTTACAGATTAAAAAAATATTTTAAACTTTAAAGTTGAAAAGGAAAATGTCATGCAGCTGAGAAACTCCAAACCTGATTTGAGACAGACTCAGAGGGAAGGAGGGGATTTCAGCGGACACAAGGGAATACTCTTGGAAGAGGTAAGAAGCCCACATACCTCACTACTAATTTTCAAAGTCCTTGATCTAACACAAGTTCCGAGTGCTTATGCACTTGCAGCATATCGCCATTCTTCTCTTGATGACTTAATGCAATTTACATGCGTTCAACGGCCACAAAAGCTTTATTGCCGCAGATTGCACACTGTGATAGGCATATGTTTCTGATTCAGCTTCGAGCGGATAATCATTGTTTTTTACTGATACTATGGCAGCAGAGAAAAATGTGCAAAAGCTCACTCACACTTCATCAAAGTGCTTTACCCCCAGGACCTGAAAATATTACAGTTTTTTATTATAGCCACCACCCAGGAAAGAAAATTCAGGTAGAATTTTTTATTTTTTCTTCACAGCCTACTTTTTAGCAGAGCTCCAGAGAAAAGCTTAAAAGAAAATATGTAAAATTATATTGAGATGGTTTTTGGTACTTAACACAAAAATATATTTGTATGGATATAAAACTTAGTAAATAAAACATAAAAAAAGGTACAAATATAGGACCTTTAATATTAGTAAAGCCTGATTGATATATTGCAGGCCAGCACACTGTCCTTCTGTATTATGATATTAACTTACTACAGATATATTTTATTGACATAAAATACATGTTAGCTGATAAGTAACTACATTTGAAGTGTTTTAAAAACAGTGTCCTCCAAAGAGCTCTGACAAGTTATTTGCATCTAGATCACTAGATCTAGATGGTCCCGGTGGTAATGGACTGTGACCCCCGGTCTGGCTCCGACGGATTCCTACTCAGCTGCTCCATTTATATGAAAGTCTTTCCAAAGAGAGAAGTGATGGATTATATCATGTACATCATAAACACTTGAGTGAGTGTAGGGTGTGTCGGTCTTTCCCTCTAATACACTGTACTGTCAATAACTTACACCCCAAATCATACCACACACACACACACACACTCACAAGCAATGGAAAACTTTTGCCAAGGTCATGTTTACCCACAATTCCCCACTTTTTCTTCCTCTTGAATGGCACAGGAGTAAATATTTCAAACAACTGCATATCTGGCTGGTCCGGGGGCTGTCAATGGTCCTGTCACTGACTCATGCTGTCCATTGTTAAAGAGCATGCGGCTGGTATTTTTCCCAGCTTTTTTGCTTTGGGTTTACATTTCTCTCATTCTTTGGCTCTCTCCTCTCCTACATTCCCCTCCGTGGCCTAATTGGTTGTCTTTCCCACAGGCAGAGAGACGGGGCGAGATATAAGCCATGCTGAACAAATTGCTTGCGGTGGTAGTGGTGGTCTGATGAAATGGATGGCTGATGGTGGTTTCCTTGCCAGAATATATGTGGCATGGCTCAAAGGGATCTAAATGCCTTTGCACCTCTTTCTATTATTGTCCCACTCTCGTCATCACTTTTGCTTCTCTAAGTGAGTAAAAATTTCCATTGCTGATTGCCTCTTTCTCGATGCAGTATATATTATAATTACGTATAATTCTTTGTGTAAAGGGTCTTTTTATTTATCTGTACATGGGTCGAAAGAACACGCATATAACGAGTTCTCACTGGTCCAGACAGGACCTCTCCTCCTGATAACTTACACATGTGAGCATGATATAAATGTCAAAGCAGAAACACACGCTCGCATACTTGTGATGACTCTTTAAAAGCCTCGAGCTTAAAGCAAATACACACACACATTTACAGCAATTATCTTTGTTTGGGTGTAAACGATACCTAAGCAACACCCAGTCCACATTAGATTCAGACATCAGAGTTTCATTCAGCCTGGTCCAACATCTGTCAGCAACTCCGTTCGACAATAGCAATTCGCAATAGCCAACGATAATAAGGGCAGAGCTGTGTAACGCACTCGTACGTTACTGTGCAGAAAGAATCTCACACTCTCCACTGACACATAGCAGTCAGTCACGAAGCCACCTTAGACACCCACACTGACCCTCACCCTCCCGTTCTCCTTGGACAGTCCCTGTCTGCTCCAGTAACTAAACAAGCTACTCCTGACCCTGAGAGGGCCTCTAGGGGCTAATGACAATAATGGCGTTCGCTTCCCTAATAGATTAGGGCTCCGCTGTGACAGTGATGCTGAGGGAGAGAGTTGGTGTCTGCTGATAGACTGACCACCCAGGAATTTTGGAGGCCGTAGTCTGGGTTCATCCCATTTTAGCAATTTTCAGACACATCAGTTTGACAAATCACAGAGAATACCAATAATTGGTGAGAGCCCTGAACAGAAAGAGACAACCACTGAACCTCCCTCATTACTCCCGTCATGCCCCCTGCTTAAAGTTCAAAGTCCTTTTTGGACCACAAAAGACGAAGACGACCTCTTGAGGAAAGGGACAAATTTAATCTTAACAAGATTAATGTGAGGCTCATCATTTTTTTCTCACAGCGCAGCTGAAGAGGACAAAAACCTTTAATGGCTTTTAGCTTTGAGTATTAGTTAACATAAGGCAGCATTTTCTAAAGTACGACTTATACGATGCGTGTCTTTTTCTCTATTACAGCGAACATAAATCAACATAGATGTGCAAATTACTCTCCTGTGTTCTCTTAAACCGTAAAAAAAAAATATGTTTATTTGTATGGTTGTTTTTTTTGTTTCCCTTCGGGGGGTTAGGGGCAGCGTAGTCATAGGCAGAGCAGAGGTCACACTGAGCCAAACAGCAGTCTGCTATACACCGTGTTTAATGGGCCATCAAATAAATATTTACAGGGGAGAATAGAACTGGATCCATCAGTTTGAAAGCCAAGCAATTTTGCTAATTAGCTGGTCAACTGCAGCACGTTTCACTGCATGTACATGTAACTGCAAACTTGGGTCCAGTTAGATGCCTTTACACATTGTCTGCTTCTGATGTGTCGGCTACAGCGCAAGTTTGTTTTCTTTTGTCTCTTGTTTCCCACAATGCAACGCTGACACTCTGGCAGCCTGCCAGCTGCTGTCGCGCAAACGCAGACACCAACACGCCCCTCTATCTGTCTGAGACCAAAAGAAGCATTGATAACATTTCCCCAAAGACCTTCTCTTTTCCTTTTAATCTTACTATCAACAACACATGCTAAAAAAAACAACAACAACAACAACAAAAAAACATTTACAACATTTTAGCCAACAAAAATGGAGGGCTAAATGTGATTTCAGAGGACCTTCAATTATTGCTGATATAATTGCAAGTTGCAGTCATACAAGAATCGACAGCCCTGATAACATCTCTGTGATGCCGTACTACAGGAACAGCTACACGGTAATGACAGCAAGCCAACGTGGTGGCACTGCTGATGCCAACGATCTGATGTTAAGAAGGTGCAATGCTTACCACATTCACCTTTTTAGTTGATCATGTTAGCATGCTAACATATGCTAGTTCACACAAAGTACAGCTGAGACGGATAGATTTTATTGAATTGTTTTGTTGTATTTAGCCATAAAGCAAAGTATTGTAAAACTGCTGAAATTTAAACTGACAATAATCACCAAAGTTATCAGAATTCATGGTGAGAGGGAAATGACTGTTTCTACCAAATTGCATTGCAATCCATCAATTTGTTGAACCTCGTGCTGGAGGGAGAGCCAACGAATCACCAGACCGACAGGATTAATCCTCTGGGAACAATGAATGGACAGTGAACTGTACCAAATGTTGTGGCAGTCCTTCGACAAGACTTTAACATATTTCACAGTGAAGGGATTACTTAAGTAATTATTATTCACTCTCCACAAATGTCCATATCAAACTTCAAGGAAATCCATCCTGTAGTTGTAGTCTGGACCAAATTGGTGGACCACAGTATGTTGCCATTCTGGTAGCATAGCTAAAAATGAATCATCGATAGTATTTATTCTATTTGATCTTTCGTAAGATTTTTCTAAAGTCATGCAGTTTGTCTTGCTGGTCTACCAGTAATAACCATGTTGAGGTATTATTAATAAGATTAAAAGATCCAATATTCAGCTGGCAGCTGTAACCATGTGTGTCATAGTGTAATCTTCTGGTCTAAGCACATTAACAAGGAATGAATTGTTCTCCCTCAAGCTCAAATAAGATATGAAAATGGTTTCAAATATTTATGGGATATTTGGAGACAAACATACTTCAATATGCCTCTCACAGAGAAATCTCAGATTTGGAAACATCAACAGGATGGATACATTTAGGCAAGTCTTTCAACAACTGTTGATGATCATTAATATTGACTATCCTACAGTGACGAACATTTTTCAAATTTCTGGAAATGTTTCCACCTTTTAACACAACTCTGGTCTGTCCTTTACAATGTGGCAGCTACCAATAGTTATGTTAAGTATGCTCTCAGCTGTCAAAGCCAGGCTTTCCTAACTTTACAAGGACTCGGCTGAGACATAACACCAAACACCGGCTTTGGATGAGAGGTGGTTTCAAAAATAAATAAAGCCCTAAAGCTAAGGAATTATAAACACACTGCCACGGAGAAAGAGTGAAAGCCCTCCAAACAATTTGTGGCATGTAGTATTTTCAGTTCTTTCTCTGCTTGACACAAAGACGAGTGTCAAACAACCGCGGAGATGAACAAGGGGATGACAGAGAGGAGTTGAAAAAAAGAAAGAGAGCACAGAGGTGAGAGTGAAGAAGACCATTAGGGAATTTTCCATTCACCAAGAAGATCTAAGACGCGTCACACACACGCACATGCACGCACGCGCGCGCGCGCACACACACACACACACACACACACACACATACAAGTACATCCAGGTATGCAGAACAACATACTTTGCACACTTGTGCACTTGACAAAATATGCGCAAAGCCAACGTGGACATGTGATGCACACACACATGCAGCTCATCATGTTATTACAGACATGCACTGACACACACAAACATATCCACACACGGTCCATGAATATCCTTCAGTCTGGAACTAAAGAGAGGATGGAGGGAGTTGGGGTAGCAAAAGACCCAGTTAAACAAAGACAAAGAGAGAGTCCTGATTCTAACACAATATGAGCTCTGGGATCTTCAAACAAACTCACGATCGGGCGCCATGGGGACACGACCAACAGAGTGAAGCATTCTGGGGGTTGACCTTCCTTTTGCCTGCTCCATTTCTGTCTGTGACCGCATGTTAGCTGGGTCTCCACGCACAACAATGCAGCGTTTGCCATGGCAATGGAGTCTGGCATTTCACAGGGCAAACTGAGGCTGCCTCTCGCTGCCATATTCCAGAGGTTGGTTTTAGCCAGATAACACATCTCTCGTGGCAGCCGTTCTCCACTGAAAAGCATTACACACTAAGAAAAGAAAAAGTAATTCGTATTTTATTTTTGTAAAAAATAATACAAAACTCCCCTTAATCCTGTTCAGGATAAAGCAGGTGCAGATAACGGATAGATGGAATACAAAACTCAAACAAACCGAAACAGGTCTGTGGCACAGCAACGGACTAACAAATCTTTTCAGGTAACAAGTCAACTATGCAAAATGTGGAGCTGAGACAACAGAGGTTGCTGACAGGGGCGTGATTTGCCACAATTTGAGGATTCCTCAAAGGGCTAGAATGACAGACACCGCCCCCCTTTAAAAGCCCAGGACACCATGTTAGCAGGCGTGACGGACGGAACCAGTCCACCCACCATTCAACGACAACATGCTCTGTACAGAGAGGGCTTGTGTCCATCAGCATCATTTTTTCGGCTCCATTAAGCACCATTCTTTCTGAAGAGGATGGGCCAAGGAAGCAACAGCACCAACACTGCTCATTTCCAGTGAAAAAACACGGCTATGTATGACCAAACAATTCCCTTGAAAATTAGCTGTCCAATTGCATCACTGTCAAAATACAGTCTGAGGGAGGTGCTGCTGTTTTTGTCCAACTCTGTGTCTCACAGTAGATAGTTAATTCCTCTAACACTTCCACAGATACACTTCTGAACACATGAGGAGAGGAGGAGAAACCAGGTTGGTAATTGTATTATTTATATAAACATATTTATTATGGTCTGCTAAGGTCCTTGATACAAGACCAAGATGCTCCATGTTGCCTTGCAAACAACACCAACATTCTGGGCACAGGTCTATGACTTTGTGTTTTTGTTCAGTCCTTTCAAATGCCTGTATAATCCACCAGTCGCATTTAAGAAGTGGAGCGTTTTGTCTTTCCCGTTTTGCTGACATGCTGATTTGGGAATTTTCTTTGGTTTTTGTGCCATAACATGGGTAAGTATGCCACATAGTTAAATAGTTAGTTTTTTGTCTATTTTAATTGTACGTATTGTTGTTATTTTCTACTTTGTTGTGCTGTAGCACACAGACAATGTTGACACAGTTGGTTTTGTTTTAATTGTTATGAGTACATTCATCCTTGTAATTATTTCTTACCTATATTTCACACACAATGCCTGTTAGCAGAAGAAGGATGCATTTTTTTCTCGTACTTAAAAGACTAGTGGGATAGTGATATACGACAGTCTGCACAGTTTGTTTTATTACAAAAATTGACTGGTTGTGCTATGCTGTTTGTGTTTCCGTCAAAAATAGATAAGGCATGTATTATTAGCTGAGCGGAGAACTGCTTCTGGGATGCTGAAAAGCACTGAGGCTCATCATGTGGAATCATAAGATTTTACAAGAACGACCACACGGTGGCCGTCTTGGAGACGGAATGTGATGCCGCTCATCCTAGTGGAATCCAGCCATTACGAAAAATGAGGGAAATGAGGCTCACCACAAGAGGCTGACTTTGTCTCCACCAGCTTCACTCTTCGTGTCTCATTATGAATCCTGTCATCTGTCTTGTCCACAAGATGTGCTAGGTCGTCGATGATTTCTGAGAAACAAGAAAGAAAAGAGAGGAGAAAAGTCAATAAAGTCAATTTCTGCTTTGCATTAAGCTGCTATCAGGATTTATTCATGTTCTTTCTTTCATTTGATTCCATATAAGTCGACCTTGCATGTTTTGCACACTGAAAGATATTACAAAATGATAAAGTGACAGGACTGCAAGCCATGTCACATGACCGGTCAACAAAGTTAAAAGGCAGAGTCTGCCAACGCACAAACGCGAGTGGTAGTGCAAGGAGTGGGCTATATGAAAGCACTCCTCGCCCTTCCAAATGGTTTCGCTACTTCCTGAATCCATTCTGGATTTAATCAGGCCCTTATTGTTCCTCAGTTTTAAAGACGTAAGCTCAGGCTTCAGGAACTATGCCTCGGCATCCAAAGAAAAAGAGTGTGTGTTTTGTGAATGTGTGTGTTTGGCGCTTTGGCTCCAGTCTTTCAGTAGGAGTTCCTGACTTGAAGGTCGTCCAGATGGAAGCATGTGATTTGTTAGAGCTAGCCACTGTGTTGACATGGCATCTCCAGAGGTCTGCCCACCCCATCTAAAAAATAAAAAAACAACTGAAAGATTTCCAAATTTTTGATGTTACGGTCTTTAAAGGTAAGGTATTAAATGTGATATTGGTTAAATATAATATTAAGCCATGACTGACTCAATTGTCAAACTAATTCAACTACAACTCAAATCTCAAATCTGCACAGTTCTATAAAGATGGACATAAGACAGGAAAATTTTGTAAAAACATCTTACCCTTCCTGGCAATCTATCAGCCTCTGTCATAAACACATAAAACTATGAAAAAATATATAAAAAAAATATATGCGCAATATTCAAAACAACATGGCTCATTACGCATGTTTCAAATCAGGAGCTTTATTACCAAACACAACTCAAATTGGCCATTTCATTTTAATTGTGTGTGTCTGGAGATCTAGATTTGTGGCCTGATTTTAATTTCTGCTCCAGCAGTGATGAAAGGTCCTGTCCAGTAGCCCTCTGAATCAAAACAGACAAAACAAACCAAAAAATGAGTGGCTAAATCACGAAGAAGGAAGTAAAACAGAAACCGAGGCCAAGTTGAAGGAAAGGAAACTCACAGACTTCCATCAGACTCTGATAAATGAAAGTTTTACAGGGATGGGAAGGTAGACTCTTCCATAAACCATGGCTGAGTGCCAAGTTAAACAGACTGTCCTGCACAGAGAGAGAACAACATTTTATTGCTCATGATCTGAGCTTCTTTCATTCTTCAAAAACTGGGCTACGAGACCGAGTCCCCACAGGTGAGTGCTCAGGGTCGTCCGAAACATTTGTCTTTGTGAGCACAAAGCCTTTAGCTCAAACTGACCTGTTTCACTAACTACAAGTCATCATCACTTGACAAGACAGTCCGAGTTCTGGGTGACATCGGATAATTAACTTGCACAAATAATTTGAGGAAGGAAAGTAAAGCATGTCAGTTTGGAGGGCCAAAATGTGAGGGGGCAAGGACGAGGAGACGTGAGATCGCCGTATGTACAGCGTCCCTGGAGACTTCCACATCATCATCTCAGCATCAGGCAACAATTTAGAAGGAAGAAACTTTTCCTTTACTGGAGGGGAAGGGGTGTAGACACTGAACCATTTGTGCCGCGTGCCACTCCAACTAGTCATAAAGGATGTATTCAGCCAGCTGGTGCCAAGTTTCTTGATTCACTTCTGGCCCAGCAATAACATCTCAATTCATTGATGAATTCCCAACCGTGCCAGAATGCAACGGAGCTAGGACATGACCTTCAACTACAGCTGCAACGAAACGCTCTATTAATTTTTTAAATGGTTGCCCTGCAATGCACAGGCTCTTCATAGTCCTTGAATTCACCCTAGTATCAAGTCATGTCTCTAACAACATAATTCTCAATTTCTTATTGTAACTTTTGCTTCCATGTATGACAGCTGCAGGTTCTGGCTTGGATCTATCCCACCACAGAGAAGCCCCTGTTTCAGGCAATGGTGTTTATTTAAAATGCTATTACTCTGTAAAAACCTCCAAACCCACAGTGTGAAAGAGCATGGCATGTGTGCACACAATTATTTCCTGTTTGACAGTTTTTCAAGATGCATTGCTTCATGTTTGTTCCACCTCTAGTGCACAATGAACAATGTGACCTCCCTTTAAGTATGATTTTATAAGAACTGTACCCTTGATAATTTGGAGATGGATTAGAAAGTGACTTCTGACTTTTTTTGTGGTCCCATTTTTAAAATCATTGCTGGGTGAATTTACATTTATGAACATTTAAAAACGTATAAACTGAGGCAAACTGTGAAAGCTCTATGACCCGCTAAGGTGATACAGCCCTATATAAGTACAGACCATATACCATTTATCATACCTGAACATGTGGTCAAATTTCATTTTTCTATTTGATAAACATCAATAAAACACAAGACCAAACAAAAAGATAATTACAGTAACATGTCGTGGACAAAGCCCTGACTGAAGAGATGTGATGACCGAACAATCAAAGATTGCTATCGCTATGTCAATACTAACAACTAACAAAGATGTGTTCAAGATCAAATTGAAAACATTTCAAATAAAATTACAATCTCCCCAGAGATTTGTCTGTCTCTCGTGGACTGTGACTGAATACATATAAATCCTAATAAGCAAATTTCTTGTGCTGTGGAAGAACTCTACTTTGCCCTTTCTTAATTATGTCGAGTGCATGTTCAACACCAGGCCGTTATCCAGCGGACTTGTTACCAGACTATGTTGTGTTCTAGTAGTGAGTGGTTTTGTGAGCACTCAATTTCATAACATGAATCATTGTTTGGCAGCCAAGAAGCAGAGATATCAATTTAAATAAAGATATAGTGACTGACAAACGAGTTTGCAACTCAGACCAGGCAATCCGAGTTTGTTTCATTTACGTTCCAGAAGATACTTTCTCCTATTTGAAATCAAACAGACATTCAGCATCATCACACGTGAACATATGACCAGAAGACAAATATTTTTTACAAAGGTAATGTATTACCTCAAGTTTTGCCTTACTGGTTTATAAAGTTGAATATGATTTAAAGTAACTGTGAAGGTTCTAAAGCTTTCATATCCTGACTTTGTACTTCCAATGTGTCAACTTTCAGAAAACAATTTGGAAGATCACAAAAACGAGTATCGTGAGATGGTAAACAAAATTGTAAATGCAAGAATCGACAGATACATATGGGTGTACCTATGAATATGTTCAACATATTCCACAAAAAAAGACAATTGTATCATAGCTGTACATCATTTTTTCTAGTAGATGCTACCAGAGCATGTGAGTCTGTGGTAAACTATAAATACCTTGGCAGAAAGAAACAGGAATGCCATGTCTCTCTATTGTGGTTTTCTGCTACCAACAGTGCCTTTTATTCACACAAAAAACAATGTCCGTAAAATCTAGCCCTACTGAGTCGGAGGCATGAGAGCCCTGGAGCACACACACCAATAGGAGACAGATGTTGCTCTCCTATGACGTCACCGACTCCCTCATGCTGCTGACTCTCTGCGTAATCTCAACGCCACTTCATCTCCGTTCCAGTGTGTTGCAGCTTTTATATAAACAGCCTCTCCCTATGGCCACCCTGCTCTTTAAGGGCTAAACAGTTAACAGGTTTGTTTCCATCTTTGCTGTCAGCATCATCTGGGGCCATAGACAGACACTTATCCTCCGGATTGGCTGCTGCTGGTGTGGACTAAAGGATTACAGTAGGGCCAAGGCTCAAACTGGAGAGTATACAACCTGTTGAGGGTGTACACAGGCAGATGTATTCCCACTACATTTCTGGATGGGACAATATGCCTACCCATCAACCTAAAAGCTGGACTAAAGGGATCATACAGACAATAAACCTTCTATCTGCTGTTTGTTCCTGCAATGCACATATTCTTTTCAAAAAAGATCTCTCTGGAGTTGTTCCAAATAACATAGCTATCTCCACAGGGAGGCTACCAGGAGGCATCAAAGCCCACATCAATCTGAATCACCTCAGACAACTCCTTAGAATGCAAAAATCTGCGGAGTTCCTTGTAGATAACTGAACTATCACATCATCTAAACTCTCTTTCTGTGTGTAAAAGGACTGAATAACTGATTGTCCTGACAACGTTTCAGTAACTCCGGAAAGATACCTGAGGAAAACAGGCTCATATGCCTTTTCCTAGTCTATAAAATACATCTCTACTGGATGGCCAAACTCCCATGACACCTCCAGTATGCTTGGAAGAGTAAAAAGCTGGTGTACATGCAGACAGTTACAGTAACATATTTTAACTTTAAAGCAAGTTAATGGTTGGAGAAAACATCATCTGCAGACATTGATAACACTGAAAAGCTATGCTCAGAGTAATAACTACATTGCAGTGCTTCCTTCTTCCCGCGAAGGCCCATTATATAAGCAGAACACGCTCTCCCGTCAGCCCAGTTCCTTATCAGTGTTGAGAGCTCACCTTATCGAACAATCAGTGGACTGTCTGATTAAATTTAAGTAACAACATAACAAGCCAGACCCAAGTCATTAAATACCTGCAGAGCTATGATACATTATCTCGATCTATAAAGGCAAGCAAGGAAAGGGATGTTAGAAAAAAAAACAAGCGTGGACATCAAACAGGTCCCGATAGGTCTTGTGAAAATACCTAATATACTGCTTGTGTTTGTGTGTGTGTGTGTGTGTGTGTGTGTGTGTGTGTGTGTCCCTGTTTTGCTTTATTCTTGAGGCAATAGAATGGTCAGAAGTGTGGGATGCAGTCTATTTTGATGATTCATATTTCTGCCCCAAGCCTCTAAAATGCTGAGTCATCGTCAAAGAGGCTATTGCAGTGGTGATTTTGGTTTTGTGTGTATGTGGTGGCGGTACTACTATAAACAGTGACACCCCGGGCTGGCTCCAGGATGTGCTGTATTAACTCTGTGTGTTATTGTAGGACTCATTCCCAGAGTGGGCATAGCGCACAGAGAAAATGCTTCTTTCCTGTCACCGATTTAAACACAATCTAACTCAGTGGGGCTAAATTTGTTGTTCTTTTTAGGGGATGATTTATCCTGGGGATATGAAGAAAGAGGGAAATAGAGAAAGACAGTTTTCTTTTTACACTCAACCCTCTTCTTGTATGTCTTGTTGTAATGCAGAGTGGCCTGGCAACAACTGGTACCAATTGGCTCTGGTGTGACTGACTGTGTACGAGGGTAGTGCTCAGCTGCCAACCAAAACACACACATCTCTGGATGTAACTGGAACTTCACTTGGCACACACAGAGGCATTCAGCATGATGATACAACTCGGAGCAATTATGGTATTTACAAGAAGTTGCACAGTTTTGTAAAAATTTCTATCAACATTCTTTTTCTCTGGGCGGCTTATTGTAACTCACCCTGGGGGTCCTCGGGGAGTAAGGAAATTAGAGTTTTACCAGTTTTTCAACAAAGTGCAAAACACAACAAATCCTTTAAATGCCAAAACAAAGAGAACTAAAATAAAAACAGAAAAGAAATGTGCAAAATGTGTCTATAGAAGACAAGCTTTATATATACTACATAATCCTTATGTTTGGCCAATCTGTCACGTGAGAACACAGAAGCAAAACCACTTTCTTTTCCCAATAATCCTATTGCAAGTCAATAACAAAATCAAAAAAAATTTCATAACCGGATTTATTTCTGTTGGTTAAATATTCCCACTGGTGATGGATGGTTCATACCTGATTCCTGCTGTGGTGTCCAACGCCAACAATTCAGAAAAAGCAAAAGAGAGTATTTTTTTTAACCAATCGAGTCATAGTGTGCTACTTTAGAAAGGAGGGAATATTAAATCGCATTTCTTTCAAATGCAATGGGGATGTGATGTATAGAACTGCCCACTAATGTAAACAAGATCGAAAGTGAGCCTGAGGGGTATTACTGTGGATAACAATGTATATTGTGCATGCAATTTTAAAAATAATTTAAAACTTCGATCATTGAGAAAAATAGAAGAAATTAGAGTGATGATCCCAACAGGCAGTGCACATGCAAACATACTACAAGCACACAATATTCCAAGCTTTCAGTGAATAATATTGCACACCTAAGCGGCAACCAACAGTAATGTCACCCATTGGTTCGTGAACGGCTGTTTTGAAGCCTCGAATTTGGATTCTGGCGGTCACCATCTTGCTAGCTCAAAGCGGTTTAAATGCTAATTAATGATGGGATTATTTTCAGATAGACAAACGCAAAACCTACTAAAATGGAGTGACACCATTTTGACTTGTGGAAAAAATGTATTGACAATATATTTCGGGAGAGAAGTTGAATGGGAATCTATGGAGCCAGAGGCTTTTTGGAGCAAACCCCCAGTAGCACTCTGTGGTATTGCACTTTATGGCACTTCCCCATTGGTCAAATTTTTCAGACCTGGAAGCTATTTCTATTTTTATATACAGACTATGTAAACACCCTATGTTTATTCAACTCAATACAAGATGTCTTCTTTACATCTATCCCTGTTTTCTTCCTGACCAAATGTGTGCCGACGGGGGGTTGTGAGGGCACCACCATATACACAATTCACCCTCCCAACATCTGGCCGTCTGAAGTGCTGAGCCACATGTGTACAGATTAGTCTCACTGCTGGACATCATCAACCTTCTTGGCCTCAATGAATCTCTGAGTCCTTCCTCATGCTTCTCTATTCAACGTTGGGGGTAAGATACCCTTTACAGCCATCACTGGACATTTTCTCCCCCCAGGGTTGGGGCTGGTTGAGTGATGATGAATGTCTTGCTTGATGCATCTTATGTCATGTTCAGACTTGCCAGTGTCAAAATATAGTATTGTTTATTCATATTGTGGCGCAACACGCTCTTTCAATAAAAACTTTGCCTTGGCCCTGTCTTAGTCAACCTTGGAAATGTAACTTTACTAAGCCACCAGACCTTGTAGCCTACTGACAGCTGAAAGAAACCCTCCACCTCTTAATATTCATTTCATACAGTATTAACACAGTAACGTCAGTGATTTTCAGTGATTTGAATATCTGACTGAGTCCTCCAGCAGAATCAACTTTACAAGGACAATGGTATAAATGTAAATACACCCATCTAGCTGCACATGTAGCGTGACTCAAAACTGAGTCCGAAGGGATCCTTAATGGAATACACGTATGTGAAAATGCTGCAACTGCAGTGACCAGTCACTTTGACTTCCTTACATACGCCGCTGTCACATTTCCAGCCTTAATCCTAACCATTTGTGTGCCGATTCAAAACTGAAACCGGCTGTATGTCCATGGACAGTTTCACCTCCCTAACCCTGCTACGTTTACCAAAAGATCCATCATTGCACATGATGGACACCAAAAAGAATGACCAGCTGATGAATGACTTTCTCCAAACATACTTCAAAGAAAAGCACATAAATTAAGACAAACCTCCACACTGGTTCAGTGTTAGCACAAACAGACCAGTGGGTTTATACTTGCTAGAGACAAGAGACAAGGTCCATGTGACGTCCGAGAATCCAGTCTACCAAAGTTCTGTAGGACTAGAACATTGGGTTTCTCCAAACACAAATGAGAATATTTATGAAGATACAGGTCGTATCATAACACATGCTTTTTAAGGTCTATAGCCAGAGTCAACCCTGGAACAATTGGGAGACAGGCGCTCAATAGTGCAATTTCTTTCAAATTTCAAGGTTATCCTACTGTTGTCTTAAGCATTTTACCAAAGTTATGCTGGAAATGTTACTACTATTCTTTCAGCCTGACATGATGCTTGTAAATGCACTCAGAGCCCATTATTAGGAACACCACTCTAATACTAGGTAGGGCATCCCTTTGCTCTCAACCAGTGTTATTTCCCTGTGGCATGGATTCCACAAGATGACCAGAATATCAACAACATGACTGCATCACAATTTCTGCAGATCTGTCAGCTGGACATTCATGCTGCAAATCCCCTCCTGCTCACCACAGTTGCGTGGTTAGTTCAGTTGCCATAGCCTTTCTGTCAGCTCAAACCAGCCTGGCCTTTTTCCTCTGACCTCTCTTTCATTGAAAAAGGCGTTTCTGTCTGCATAACTGACGCTCACTGGATGTTTTTAGCGTTTTGCCCCATTCTGAGTAAACTCTACAGACTGAGTAAAAAAATCCCAGTTCCAGTGACTCAAACTCACTGAGATCACACCTTTTCCTTATTCTGATGTCCCTCAATTTGTATCCAACACAACTTTATGCATTGCTGCACTGCTGCCTCATGATTGGCTGACTGGATAACTGCGTAAATAAGCAGGTGTAAAAGTGTCCTTAATAAAGTGTTTGGTGAGTGTATTCGATCACTTCACATCACTAATTGCTGGCTATAATATTGACATTGAGATCATTGAATTCTTAAAATATTTATTTTTGGAGTAGCTGAGGCTCAAGTGGTAGAGGAGGTTGTTCACTTATCGTATGTTTGGTTCAATCCCCAGCCTCACCTGTCCGCAAGTGTCCTTCTGTAAAACACTGCTTAGTAAGCTTTAAGGTAAAAAGGCATTTACCATTTCTATATTTCATCTTTCCTTACTGCCCATCATATGATGCTACTCTGCAACACTAGGCTCAATCTGCCATTAAACAGAGAACATCTGGGTGTTTTCAGTTGCATTAGAAGAATACCAAGCTTTTTTTTAAAACAATGTTGGTAGTTTGAGTCAGTAAACACTGTAAATGATCAGCACTGCGCATATATACAAAAAACAAGATACAAAAACTGATATCAGAGCAAGAGATGTTGTCAGTTAAGGCATGTTATATTGCTGCATAGCGAGCTCAAAACTTCGCTAGAAACCATTAATATAATACACACAATCAATTAAGATAAAATTCATAATAGCACAGGCATAAAATGAAAGCCTTGAAAGAGAATAGAAATAAGAGGAAAGAAGAGAGCTTGCACCACGTGTGGTTGCAAGATTCACCAGAAACCCTCATCTGATTTGGCCAGGCATCACTCAGCAGTGAACACAGTGAGCTTGAATTGAAGTTACCGGCCCATTACATACAATTAATACACAAGTCATCTGCTGTGTCATATCAGAATTAATGAAAAAAAGGGGTCTAAGAATTAACACTGTACAAAGACCAACAGCGACGAGGAGAAGTCTGATCATTACCAGGCCTTCCGCCACCACCCCTCTGATGGCCAGGTGCCACCGAACAATGTGTGCGTGATGAGCATGAGGGTGCCAGCAGCAGCAGCAACAGTGTGAGGCAGGGACCACCCTGTCACTGGCACAGCACCTCCAAACCAGTCGCAGTTACACTTCATCACTACTATCACACTTCATTAGCAAGGACACCCGGGAGGGGGTGGCATGTTAAAAAACAAAAAAAGAAATGGAATGGGTTTAATTGGATCCGATTCATATCGAACATAGGGATGGAAGGTATCTACTGTGATCAGTTTTCTGTCACTGTGCAGCTCATCAAAGGGTAAACTAGAGTAATTTTCCGGTTGATAAATTCTACTTGGTAACACAAAAAACACAAACACAAAGCAGAGCTATTACACTTGAATACATACAATGAACAAATAAACAACTTGTTAACTTGTGTATATATAACAATAAGGGGTTTTGTTGTCAAACAGTTCTGATGTAATGACTGAAAAATATGTAATGACAAAAAATGTCAATTTTGTCTCCTAGTGTGCAGGGGTGTTTAAATGTGGTATGAACAGTTCATTGGTTGTACAACATTGTTCAAAGGATGCTTGAGCGACATGGATCAAGAGTGGAAAGGGGCCCACAGAGACTGCCTATGTAAAGGTCCGATAACAAAAATAACATAGATGATTTCCTAAACTTTTATTTCCGTTGGTGCTTTAGCATCTAAAGGCATATTTCAACAACACTGGATAATAGTTTTCTCAATTGTGACAGAGTTATAAACAAAGTTTTAAAAAGACAAATAAACAGCGATCCAGAATTTCTCACTAACTGAACAACTGTGTTCTAATTGAAATGATATGAGTCTAATAACTCAACATCCCCCCATAGTGAGTGGAGCTTCCCGGCAATACGCTGGCTGGCCGACTGACTGAGGAGTTATGGAGGGACTTTGATCTTCATGCCAGACTCTGTTTCACTCATAGTGCACTCACGCATGGAGACACATATGCTCTCATGCACAGACGCTGACACAAACACACGTGTGTAGACACTCTATGAGCAGCATGCAGACAGACACACCCCGATCAGCCACGCAAATCGTGGAAGGCGCGCGCGCGCACACACACACTCTTCCAGGATGTGACACACTTCCGACAAGCAGAGGTGGGGTCATCTTCATACATCATTGTGTTAACTCACAGTGCTCAGAGGGAGGTGTGAACAGTACAGAGCTATATCATCCCAAACTGAGATATTTTATTGTGGAAAAGAAAGTTTGGAGCCAGTTGGTATTTATCTACTGAAGATCAATGCGGCATGGAACATGAAACATCACAGAGGTGTTTCTCAGCCAGGAAAATTCTCAGATATGGTGGGATCAAATTTGAACTTTACTTTGGATCATGCTTTCAACGTGGTTCTAAAGTTCAAGGTCCAATGAAGTGACAGGAGTCAATCAGAATCAGGGAACAGGGTGCAAATATGAGTGCACCATCTATAGCAGGATTGACAAAACATTTCTGAACCATTTTTTCAAGCCTGAGCCTGGCCATTTTCCCATCATAACTCTTTGGTCAATTTCTGACATCTGCAAATTGTTTGTTTTGTTCAACCATCAGTCAAAGCGACAATGATTTTATTATAACTAACATGCATGACAAAACAGCAATGAATCCTCCCATTCGGTGGGTCTTATCTATGTTTGGCATTTATGGTTGGAAAAAAATAAATGCAGATTACTTTTTTGCTATATTGTTTGAAACTCTACTCCTCTGCTTCTGTGTTGTAAAATAAGTCCTTGAACTACAACAGGAGCAGGAGAGAGGCCAACCTCACTGTGCCTCAACGCTGCTTCCATTCCTGCACCATGTGCCCACATGAGGACAAAACCTTAAGACAAACAAAAACACAAGCGTCCCCTGCGAAGGCCCTTTAATTGAATGCACACAGCTTTGACTCAACCACTCACTTGATCACAGTACAAATGTTCTCCATTTGTTGTTCTCAATTTTCTCTACCTAATGCTAATATATTTCTCTTTTTGTTTGTTATATGGTGAAATTTAGAAGCCGATTCCAAATACTGCGCTTAATACACACATGCCAGTAACACGTATTTGTCTTTGAAATTGATAGTGACAGAGTTGGGAACATTTGGCATACAAGAGTGGCACATGAGATGAACTGCTGGCAATGTGATGGATTCAGGGTAACTGCTCTGTACTCATGGAGACCAGAATGAAAAGTTTGGCCACTATTGCGGCTGAAACAACTTCCCATACTGAGCATATCTGTGGGGTGGTGGAGGGTACGAAGCAAGCGGCAAAAAAAAAAGATAATTATGCAACAAGACCACACGCTCCACTGTGGGCCACATGCACTCAAAGACATGGCTGGATGCACAGACAGACAGTGAAAACCACATGCATCGCATACAGTTAGTTGCACAGACACAGTGCAAACATGTGACTGCACTCCTGTTAGCTGCACTGTCTAATCTATGAATCAATGACACACACAGACATACGTCTTATAATCATACTGTACTTATTAAGTCTGACAGTGCACTACATGTATATGCTTCAGCTACTTAAACAGCTGCACCTACAGATGTGTAATTACACAGCTCCTCCAGCTGATGAGCAAAATAAGGAGGAGGTGCTGATTACTGGTGAGGGAGACACCTCCTTGAGAAATTAAACAAATGAACACGTCCTGTGTGAGATCCTGTGACTCATTCTTCATCTGCCCTTGCATCAATCCACGACCAAAAGACAACAAAGCACACAACCTTGAATCACTCCAGCTAATGGGTCTAATCAGAGTTTTACTGAGGGCTGCAAGTAGGGTGCCGCCACTGCCTCTACTGCCCACTAGTGGCTTCATCTGTGGGCTACAGCGGAGAGAAGAAACAGACTATCCTGGTTCTTATCTTATTGTTCTTCCTAATAAGAAAAAAATTCAAGAGCTTTTATTATGTTTTTAAAAAGAAATTTCCCAAAAATTGGATATAAAAATATATATTTTGCAAGACATCCTTATGTGTGGGTAGATTGTTTTTTTGTTTTTTATTACTGCTAAAAATGTATATTTGACTATTGGTTCATGTTATTTTTAGTGCCAGTAATCTGAGAACACACGATACATTTTTTCAAAGATAAATTGAAACTTGTCACACTGTCAGAAAAGTTACAAAAAAGCCCTGCCTAATACACTGCTGGTCCTTTGCGTGCCACCCCAGCAGCTCCAAATCACCGGGGCATTGACTCAACAGGACCTCTGAATGTGCCCTGTGGTATCAGGCACCATGACGTTAGCAGGCGAATATTAAAGTCCGTCCTGCAACCAACACATACGGAAACCTACTGTTCACTTCCCTTCAAATATATCTCACACTTTGACATGTGCCACTGTTAGAAGATAATCAACGTCATTCACTTCGTCTATTGTCTTAATTTTTTAGCTCAGCCTACTGCTGAAGAATTCATACAGCACAAACACATGGTATGCCTTGTCATTATATTGATTGATATGTAATGTAGATAACCTTGGAACATAAAAACATCACAATAATAAGACAACACCTAAACAAGTATATTAAAACTATACCAGTCTTGTGTCTGTATAGTTTCCAAAAAATAAATAAATAAAAGGTTTTGGGTGTTGATTATCTTTAGTCTGGGTAGTGTGCATCTGTACACACTACAAAATTTACAGAAAATGGGAAGCTGAGATGAGGCCAAGAGTAAAACAGATGAAAATAATTAGATAAGAGATCAAAAACATTTTTTTCTTCTTTTGTTTGGGGGGAGGGGGTAGGGGCGTTCAATCAGCACAAAGATGTGTATTGCTTATAATACATAAAATGGATGCCAAAAATGTACACCAAAAAGCACCTCTTCTTATATTTGTGAGCCAAACCAAGGTTTTAAAACTGTTTTTTTCATCTTTTGTCTTTGGCAGATTGTTATCCTGGCCTGTAGATGGTTCCTGATTGCAGACATGCAGGGTTATTAGATAACAGATCAAATGGATTGGATATGAAGCATTTACCACTTGAAAGGTTTTGTCCTAGAAAGGTGATATGTCAGTGACACATTTTTGCAGCATGATTAAGGACTTGTAACAGTTTAAAATGGGACAGCAATGTATCACTTTGAACGTTAGGTGATAGCTATCGCTTTAAGACCCACTTCAGGCTTGAGCCTGTCAAATACCTTTAAGACCCAAGAACAATGTATGGTATGTTATGTCTACACATGTACACTTGTAGACATATTGTACACTTATTTTAGTACAACACAGCAGTGAAAATACTAAATACATAAAAGTTAACAAATATGACAATTTGTATCTACTGCTACATGCAAAACTCTTTTTACCTGGGTTTTCAAAAGATTTCTATAAATATTTTTATCAATACATCCATTTTAAATATCTTCATGAAAATCATCCTTTTAAAAAACAAAGCTTTTTCTTTCTTTGTCTATTCCTTTCTTTGCATAGCTGTGATAAGAGACTTTAAATGAGTCACTAATGAGTGCGTTAATTGGCAACGATCTAAACTCAGAGAAAAATCCCTCTGCATATTTTTTATTTCATATCACTTCTTAATTTTCACTTCCATCATTTCTTTCTCTAATACTGATCTTTTCAGTCTCTTACTTTACCATTATTTTCCCCCCTCACTGCAGAAAATCTGACTCCCTCACTTCACTTCACTGTCACAGCACAATGCATTCGTAAGATTAGCCCACCCTGCTCTGTGTGTGTGTGTGTGTGTGTGTGTGCGCGCACGCACTTGCATGCATGTCTGAGGTCCTGCATTAACGTTTACCTCCGACTCAATCCCATCTCTGACTGGCTGGTGGCCTCTGAGCTCCTCATGCAGATATAAATATGGCCTGTGTGCCAATCACAACCTGACAACATGTGCTGGACATGTGGTGTTCACTTTCAGTACAAACACAATGATCTCAGACGAGGCACTTACACTTTCAAACATACACACTCTCTGTGTGCACACACACTGAGTGCAGGCTGTTAAACAACAGATGTATATATGTGCACTTGCACACACACATAAACACATAAAAATGCCCAGCAGATGAAGGTGCAATCTTCCCCCTGTGCTTAAATGGGAACCACGTGCTGGCTGTGGGTTGAGGCAGACTTAGTAAAGTAAGTCCTTCCACTCATTATGTGGGATGACCCATGCTTCCCTGAGGCTTAGGAGAGTGCGAGGCAGCTCTCCGCTCGTCGGCCCTTTGAACGTCGCCTCCAAACCAGAGCGGTTAGCAATTAAATAAACAGAGGGGGAGATTTTTTTTCCCGCTGTCACTTGCGTTAGCCAAAAGGAACCTGCCAGGCCAAGCCTGAGTCAGTCTAAGGTACCATTAAATGGCAGGGAATCCTTTGCCCAGAGCCAAAGGAACTGGCAGCTGAAACTGCCGAGGTTCCCAACCACCAATACCACCAACACATACGGCTAATGTGTCTCCCCTGGACAATCAGCCCACAAAGGCTCTCCAGGGAAAAATTACAGGAAAGTATCAACATTAGTTAGCTGTTAAATTGTACACATGCCACAAGAGCTAGGCAATTCTTCCTCAAAAAATAGCACCAGCTCTTAGCTGTGCAAATAAATCCAAACATCTTCATTGGAAGCAGCTGATCCAGCGAGGTAATGCTGACCAGTGGACAGTGTAATACCATATAAAAGCTGATAGTTCATATTGTTTTTCTGATTAATATTAGAAAATAATAGTAAAGTTCCTGCTCCCTTTATTCCTTTCATAGCCATAATGTAGAATTTTCCAAATGACTCCTGTGAGTACAGTGCAGCAATAATGCAGCCAAGTAAAACTACGCAAAAGGGTGCTTTCTATGACTGCATCTGTCTGGAATATAAATCCTTTTATTGTGAAGAGGCTGCATAACAAAAAACCAAGAAGCTTCTCATGAATCACATAATATTTGAACACAATATTTCTATATAAAGATTCATGACAATGAAGTTGGATAATAACTTATTTTGTATGAAATTAATTCTGAATGAATTGATATATTTCCCTGCAAAATACTAGGAAATGATAGTACTGCTAGAAATGGTCAGAGGATAGCACAGATGCTTAAACTGTCTCAAACAACTGTGCCAGTGCTGGTCAAAAGTCTTGGTGGCCCGCAGTACCTGGTTATACTGGCTTCTTTTGATCTATGCTTGAAAGCCATAATGCCTTCTTGAATCTCCAATAAACATATGATGTATATAGAGCAATTATTAAAACCTTTGTCGAACCACAGTGACTACTATAGTCCAGACTGTGATAATGTAATGTGTGTAAATAGCTGAATAAAGTAGTATGCAACATGTTTGTGTGGTACAAGAATACATGTCAAAGTAAAGCCATCAATCGGTTTTAACACAATAAGGCAGACATTAAGATGAAGTTGTATCCCTGTATTTAGCATCTTTGAGCTGAATGAGTGTCTGGATACAGAGGCATGTTGCACTTGTGCAATGGAAAAAAGAGTTGGCACTCTAATATTTATCCTAAAAGTTGCAGCAACGGCCGAATGAATATCAATATCATTAGTGAGTAAAATTGTCAGAAGAGGGTTTTTTTTTTTTAAAGTTTTTTGATAAGTCTAGGTTAATAGCAAATGTGTGAATGGTTAATAGACTATTATATCAGATGTAACAACAGATTGCATAATCAGTGCTGAGAGCACCTATAATAACAGCTATATCCCCTGAGTGTCTACTATGACAATATTAAAAAAGATAGATTACTCAAAGACATGTCAATAAGACCAAACCCTTCAAAGAACACACACAGTCCAATAAGTGTTTGTTTCCAAGCGATGTCTCATCTTCTGCTTTCAAGACAGTGATGGGAAAGACCGGTGAAATCATACTTCCTTCGATTTTTTTTTTTCCTTCCTCATTAGCGTACTTGTTCTCAAGGATAGAGCACAATTGATAGTTTGTGAAAAAGCTCGCGACTGCCAGCATAGTGGCTGCGCATGTTGTGGAGGATGGATGGGGTAGGGAGTGGAAGAGAAACAACCTCACCCAGTCTCGACACAGGCCTGTTGGTGGACATCTGGAAGGGATCTGGGTCTGCAGATGAGCTAAGCAGGACTGACCACACCTCACTCCTGCATCATAATGTACACTGGGCTTGTCTGGGTGCCTCTCTCCATCATCTAATGTTTGTGGTGTGTAAAGTGTGTGTGTTCATATGTGAAAAAAATACAGCGAAACAGAGAATTTCAGTGCTTATTGGGGGTCTCACAAATCTCCCAACTTACTTAGTACGATAAAGTAGACTTTCATTACAGAGATGGAAATCAACACAGCTAGCAACATGCTAACATCTCAACAGGCAGACACTGACCGTCGTTATTTCTAGATCTCTTTTGCATAACCCAATATTTATAGTGGAATTAAAGAAAGCTTCTTTAACAAAAGAAAGAGGTTGTTCGGTTTACACTTAACCATGCCTACATCACGACTTTTCATTCAGCTTTGCAACAGCTGAGAGCAGTGGATGGGAATTAATTTTGGATTCTGCTAACACAATTTTGCCAAAATATTTGTTTATTTTCTGGAAAATGGAAAAAAAGTAGCTGCTTTCTAAATTGTTTGTAAAAGGAATGTGTTGGGACTATAGTGTTATTGCTAAACAGGCTGAACTAGAGCTGAATACACTCAAATGGGTGGTTTCTCTTCAGTCATTTCAAGCCAAAATCACCCTAAGGAAACACCAGCTTCCACAAACATGGAAAATCAGCATCGTTTGATCCATAGAGATGTGGTGCGGGTGGTTCGTAATGCACTAAAATACCTCTAAAACAATAATACAGCAAAACATACAGAAATGATTCGCTATGATGTATTACAAACATGGTCAAATATCTTACTGTCATCTGTCATCTATTAATCCACAAATAACCAGGATTAACAAAAAAAAATACCACTTTCAATTTTAGATCTCAAAGTGCCCTCACCTGCATCTCTGTTGATGTTGGACTGTTGTTTTATTAGTGCCATTAGATAAATAAATAACCACATAATACAGAATAGACAAACAGCTTTTAAGAAAGTATATCTTGTTTTGATAGTAAGCACTGAGGTTGTTGGGGAACAAAACTAGCATCAAGCCTTTTATCCTCTTTCAGTCTTTCACCTGTTGACCAAAGTCAACTTTAAGTCAGGGAAATAAACATGTCTGTTGTGATTTCAGTCTTTACTGATCAAAGTTCACAGGAGAATGGAATAGCTAACTTGGTCAGTATCTGTTTTATTGTAACAGTGACAAGTGAGAGTGCTGAATCAAGCCTGAAAGTCGTACTAGGTGTCTCCTCTACCACTGCCACAAATCACTTCTCTTCCTGGAGTATGAGCAATCTGCCACTGGCTCTTTAATGTCGGGCCTTTCTTGCTCACAACTGTCATCAGCACACATTTGCTCCAGATGGATTGAGATAAATCAAAGCCATGATCCTGAACAAAGACTGCAGCTTGTAGAGCAAAACCCGCAAAGTAGGAAAATGTCGAAGGGTGAAAACCTCTTAGATGTTAGTATCTATTAAAAAATAAATTACATAGGAATGAGGAAATGACTCTTATCATTGTATAAAAAATGTTGTCGAGGGACAAATCAAGGCTATAATTCCTCATAACTTGCACTTCTATATTTATGTTCAATAACCTATTTATACTTTTGATTGACAATAATCTTGTAAATTGCAGCTGTTTCTGGTACAAACAGCACACAAGCATTCCTGAATATACAGGCAACAGAAAAGATCAACAATAAATTGTGCAACTTAACCGGGTTTGAAATACTTTACACAGTGCAACAACTCTGTCAAAAAGGAGTCCTAAAGGGTATAAGAAAAGGAATACCTTAAAAATCAAAACCACGTATGACAGGTCTCTACATTGTTGCTGAATATATTTTTGTCCAATCAGAATGCGTGATAGAACATGAGACACTCAGTCAGAAAAAACACATAAGGAAACATTCAGACAACTTTCCCATTCAGATAAGTCAGTGATTAACGTGTCATTGCATGATCGCAAAGAAATTCTACACAAAGAAAGACGGATAAACTAAGCATCACTTTGGCACGCTTTCCTGACCTTCTTTTGAAACACCAAAGAATAGACACATTAAAACAACAGAGGGAGGGCTAGTTATTGTTAAAAAGAAAAAAAAAAGAAAAAAAAATCAATACAAGTGCTCTTCAGATAACTTCACTTTGATACAGATTCCTGGACGTTATTTTTTTTCAGTACCAATTTTATAAATCCATTTTACCAAAACGAAAATTACATTATGGTAAAATGTTTTTGTTTCATGCAGTTTAGAAGGGGAGAGTGCAGCCCAGGTTATTTTCTGTAACTACAAATTATAGATGCACGCCTCAGTTTAGTGGTGGATGGGACATTTTATCGCTGTTCCCTACATTCCACACATGCTATCAGAAGACACGTGCTGGTCGACTTCACACAGACATGCCTCTACTCCCCAGTTACTGTACACAAATCAGAGCTGTATAGCCAAAGATTAGCTTGAAAAGAATGACACGAGGTGTTCTGAAGTTAAAACCAAGTGATTTTATCTATGTGGACGGGCCAACCAAGAAGGGCCTATGTATGGGAAACACTGCTTTGCCACACTCAGACATTTCGATTTACTCCTGTGTAAACATGGAAAAGTTAAGTGATAAATTGAAAATGGATTTGAATGGATATAGCCAAGGTATCAGAAGTTGGTACCAAATAACAAGGGATTTTTCAAAACTCAACAGTAATGAAGCAATTTAGTCAGGCCATTTAAGTATCAAAGTTCGGTACACAGCCCTAAACAGGGGCATAAAAAACACAAGTAAAATAAATAACGGGTTGCGTTTCAAGAAAGCGAAGAAAAACTAAGTGGAGGGGCCACAGTCCACTAAGGGAAACAAAAGAAGGTATGATTAATGAAATGGCTTTAGAAGTTTTTCTTTAGTGTCCCAAAATGTTAATTTCCTCAAACAGGATTATTCATCACTTGGCATTCGTTGATGTGACATGATCCCTCATGTCATTGTTAGCCCCTCTCTTCCACTACTCTATCAGGGTGATATCAAAATGACTCAGACAAAGATGGATGCTGAGATAGACTAATAGAGAAATAAGGACACAAGGACTTGTGATTAATTGCAGCCTGGTTAGGATGGAACAAAAGTCTGGCCAGGCAGTGCATCTTTATTTGCCTCTGTTTTGTCGTCCCATCACTATCTGTGCCATTATGAATGCCTTTTTTCAATCTTTATTTAAATCATGAGAGAAACAGTTTTAATCTTCAACACCATCTTAAAGCATCCACAGAGGAGCCTAAAGTTGGCATTTCGTATGAGAAATGAAACCAAAGACCAATGTGCTGTGGGTGTCCAACTTTATTCCTCCGTCATCTATAGCTCTCAATAATTCTCAAACTCAAACACACGTCAGCCAATCTGGTGGTCACACAGGATGATGCTGTGTTTTGCGGCTCATTGCAAACTTGACATTCCTTTGATGACAACACTCTTTTGAACATCACATTATGAGTGTCTACATTTCCATACAGTCTGGAAAACACTACTCACTACTACCAGCTTCACTTTCAAACGCAGTGAATCAAACAAACAATAAATCAATCTACAACTCCAACACTGACTTTCTGCCTAGTGCCATCATTAGTATGGTTTATTTGCTCACTGAGCTGTTTCTAAAAGCAGAAGCAAGCAGAGGTCTGCGTTCTCTGGGGTAGGTGCTGATGTCACTGTGCTGTAGCAGTGAGTGCCTCTCTCCTTTCCCTCCACTGTTTATTTAAGTCATTAGTGCTGCACATATCAGCTCTGTATGCGCACTGCTGACGCAGAATCAAATCAGTGGTTTAATTATTAGCTAGAAACGAAGTCCATAATGACATTTTCTAGTGACTGGCTCTTAAGAGAGAGTGACTTGGCAAATAGCTTACTTTTGCCTTAAGAATAATTAGGATGGTGACAAAGTTCTTTAACAGAACTCCCATTATGATAAGGTCACAAACTGAGCCACTGCAACAGCCACTCCTGAATGAAACACACAATCTCTAAATAATGGAAACACGTGAAGATCTCTACACACAATTAGAAAAGTTGCCAGAAAAATGTTGATAATTAAAGTAACAGCTTTTGACTGCACTAACTTGACAAGTAGTTTGACTGACACAACACTCAAACTAGACCAAGCTTCTACTGTGTCCTGCAACACAGATATCAACTTTTCTGTACAGATAAAGTCCGAGAATGTGGTCAGAACTGTTGCAGTGCCTAAAATAAAATACTGTATCTCTTAGATTCATTTTAAACTTGTTCTCAGTAGATAGGAGCAAAGATTATTATCAAAGATAAAAAAAAATTAAAAAAAAAAAACATTGGACAGGACATGGAAAGGTCAATGGTGCGATAGCTAATGTGAGAACACATCTGCCAGAATGGTCAGAAGTCTGACGTGTAGATAATTAGGTCTGGAAGGGGAGACATACATAGAACGGATGGCAGTAACTTTATTCAATAAATGGTTTATTCGTGACAAATATTTAGTTAAGCTGGAATCTCCAAATGAAATTCAAATATGCAGAGGTGGTGGAAAAGAAGTGAACTCATCAGGTGTTCATTTGATTGATTTTGGCTGAATTTATAATTCATGATCGTGATGAAGTAGTAAACCCACTGATGCACTTGATAATTGATTTGTGCTATATTTTAAGGTATTATTGTCTCTGTCTTTTTTCTGTCTACACCACATGGTTTCCAATTACACTTACTGAATATATATGAGATTCTCCAGCACATTTGAGAATAGAGGCTTTTACAGCACATGGTGTATGTCACAGCCGCAGTATTTCACCATCAGTCAAATGCAATTCAAAAAGGAGACATTAAAATCTGACAAATGAGACAGCCTCAGACGTTTGCTGCCCTTTTCAAACAAAGCTCATTAAATGACCCAGCCACTGGCTGTCACTCAGAAGTACAAGACATTGACATTGACTGATGTCATCTAGGTCACAATATGAGAAATATCAACACCAATAAAGTAAAATTAATGTTGATCTTTCTTGGTGGTAAGGGAAACTACTGCTGATGCAAGCCATTTTTGTTGGTATGTGTCACACTACATTTGCAGAAACATTTAATGTGGAAAATAAAACATACTAATCTGTGGTAACATCCTATAAAAAAATATATATATAAAAACTGATGACAGCACATCATTTAACTGATTTTAACACTTTAACAATGAGACTGAATTTCTTCTTTTGTTATTATTGGCAAGTAACAGAAAATCTGAAGTTTGCAACGGATTAATCTTATATGCCATAAAGCAGAGACTGAAATTGAGATGACTGGTCTGCTTACTCATTTCTACTTTTCAGTCCATTTTGATCCAGTTAAGACAGAGTGGGGAGTAACTGAGGGCTTTGGGTTCATCTTTAAACCTCTGAAAAGGGTCAACTTCCTTGCTGACCTCAGCCGGAATTGTTTCCCGAAAAGGAAATGACTGCAGCCTCGACTGCACTTCGGTCATGAGCTAGACTTGAGCAGCCGAACTACAAAGAGCTTAATCTATTTATAGGAAAACACTGCTACAGTACAGTGATCAGGGGGAAAGAAACCCCACAAGACGGAAAGACATTTGGACGCCAAGGTTACGCGCCAACTGTCAAGATCAACAAGAAGTCTTGCCATTCTCCTGCTTTATAACTTTAATCCATTTCGCTTGCCTCTCAGAAACCATGAAACTACACTTAGTCTCTACATTGTCAATTTTGACATTTTATACGACTAAGAAATGCAGCACCGACAAAGCTGTCTCAAGCAATGATCCATTTTAGTTTAAGCACAATTCTAGAAGAAAAACCTTCCAGTATTTTTTTTTTTTTTTTAAAAGCAGAAAACATCAATTAATTAAGCCATAATGCCTAAAGATAAGACAAACAGTACCAGAACAATGCACATTTTAAACATAGTTTGTATCTTAGCAAAGTAAATGCTATTATAGAAATGATATAAAACCGTAGAATAGAAAAGCTACGTCCCTCGCACACTGGATTAACTAAGCAACAGTGAAGGCTAGTTCTTTAGGGTGGAAGAGGCACATGATTCTCTTTCAATAGACATCACACAAAATAGAATTATGTAATTTTGTGATAAATACAACTGTTATAGTAACAGTACTACTACCATTCGATATGCAGAGCAGAAATGTTATGTTATATATTCCATTTTTCTAATTGCCATTTTATTATTTGATTACTTGTAAATTACTTTAATAACTTCAGAATATTTTTTTGGCAATATGTCTGGGGCATGTAACTGTTCAATGTAGGTAAAATAACTCGAGAGGTGCAGAGCTGAAACAACACACATAAGACAAAACAAGGCGTACATGGTCAATGATTATACTGTTCAATTGGCACCGACAGTAACTTACTGGTCTCTTAATGTACAAAGTGGTATTATAATACTGGACTTCCATCTCATATATTGCACCTTAAAAGAAAAAGTTTACTTTCAGCTTACTTTTGTTTAGGGACATAATTTTTGCACATGACTGAAGCTTTTTGGCAGACGTTTTCCTTAGTCTACACTTTGAACTGAATTTCTATAAATTTTTTGATACACAGAGGTAATTATACAAAAATAAATACACAGACATTATTTCAGTACAGCAAATCTATTTACTCTCTTCTACTAAAACTTGTGCGTTACTCCACAGAGCCATAAATTGAGCTGAAGAAGAGTGAGAATTACATCGGCATGCAGCATCGAGGTAATTTTTTTTTTTTTTTTTTTTTTTTTTTTTTTTTTTTAACTATTGTTGCAGTAAAGCAATCTCTATCTAAATGTCTGCAAATATTCTTTTTTCCACCTTGTCAAACTCTAAGGAAAACATATCTCGGACAAGAGGATGCAGAAAGGAAAAGGAAAGACAGCAGAGGGGAGAAATGAGAAAATGGTTGTAAATTAAAGGACTGTTGAAAAGTGGAAAAGTAGAACAGTGAGTAAGATGCAAGATGGAAGGGCAGCAAAGGCCCCATAAAGAGAACAAACATAGGTAGGTGGAGAAAAGCTGTGGAAGGCAAGGCCTTGCAAATCGTAACTTGATGTCAACAGACCATATGAACCTGAGTCTTGGCTATAAATTATGGACAGAGATTCAGGGGAGTCTTTGAGGAGCTCGAACTGGTTCATCTGGCTCTATTCCTCCAGTTTATCAACAACCTGCATGTCTCCAGTTACCACGATTGTCTTCAATAAGAGGCAATAGCCGGCATATACAGTACATCCCATCCCCTAAAAGGTGCCATTGTAACAAGGTAATCAATGTTATTCACTTCACCTGTCTGTGTGGTTTTAATGTTGTGGTTGATAAGTGTACAGTGTGTTTGGTTGAGAGTATGTGTGTGTGTTAAATATACATGTATTTTCCATCCAAATCTTACTGATAACCATGCCAACTCATTTAAATACAACCAATCAGGTGCTGATGTGTGCAGGCTTTACAAATTTGAATAGTTTGGGTTTCAACACATTAAGTCAATCACCCACAGCTCGCATATTTTTGGTCTTTACTCAAGAGTTCCCAGCAAATCTATCATTTAGAGTCATGACATGTGGGATCTAAGTAAGGAATAGTGACATGCTAATGTTTCCAGGGCCCAAATAATTTGCCTTCTTGCTTTGTGGAACTTGTGTAATTCTCAGTTACAGCCCTCCTATCACCCATTCAGATATATATAATTAAATACATTGGCATCAGGCTGAAAAAACAAGCTGGTTAGAGCATTAGAGCAATGGTCCTTCTCTGATTCAATACTGTAACAGGAAAGCAGACAAAAACAATCAACTTTCCTCTCTTTCTTCTCCTTTTTCCCATCGTTGTGAAGCAACACCAACTAAACATCTGTCGTTCCTTTCCAGCAGAAGGGAAGGTCGTACATTTCCAAGCCGAGATCACTTGGTTATACAACCTGTGAACTTGTTTGGGCACCAACTGCTCAGACAGGATATTACAGGATAGTACAACGCCTTCTACTCCCAACAGGAAGCTGGTCATCAAAGCAGAAACAGACAATAACTGCACTGTAGGTGTGTGAGACAGCGCCAGATGAGCAGCTGGTAAAAAATATCCACTGAGGTTAATCAGGCAATCCACAAAAAAAAATGTATACATTAAAACATTTTATTAATTTGGTTTTAGACTGACAAACTCAAGGCAACAGATGTAATAGGGCCTGCTTAATTTTGAAGCCTTGAGACTATTTTAAGTCTACATTGGCTAACAATGGAGAGAGAAATATTAAATCTAAAGTTGACCCACTCTTGTTCGAGTGTCTGTGACAGAGTCAAAGTCATCGTGGCCCTCTGCCTCACAACTCTTTTATTAATGCTATGGATTAAACTACTCACCTCTTTTACTGACTTGCAGTTTCTGAACTGTGACATTTGTTTCCCTGTTTGTCAGTAGAGAAGCTGACAGACTAATGCATCTTCTGGGCTCGCTGTCAGTGTAAACATTAGAGATAGCCCTCAAAATTAAATAAAAAAACGATAGGAATACATGTTTACATCCTCTCTGTAAGGCTACACTGGCAGGCATTGGTCTGTTAACTGGTACAGTCTTCTGAAAACAATGCATTAAAGTATCTAATTGTTCACCGCTTGTCAGATGATCATCTCAAAATTTTACGTCTCAAGTACCACCTGTCTAAGTAGACAAATGGTCGAGAACAATGCACTCCATTCTGTGTAGGACTTTCTAACCTGTGATGGAAGCTACTTATGGAGAGAGGGTTGGTGTAATGCCAGAAATAACTCAAAAGCACCATTAGCTTTTAGCAGATCTGATTCCCGAAAACAAAACTCTTACAGTTTTTTCAATTTCTTTCAGTTGTATGAAAAGAGAGGTAACATTTCTCTGCTGGGTGTATTGGAATGGATAACTAGATGTGGTCCTGAATGTCAGGTCAGATGCTGTTGAAAAAGGTCATTTTAGGACACTTATTTTAATGTGTATGTGTGCTTGGCACTATGTCACTCTTGTGGTGGTGTAAGGGAGAATCACACCCTGCAAGGTACATGAGGCAAGTAGTTCCATTGCAGAACAGAAGTCTGTCAGATTACTTTAACACTGCAGTGTGTAATGTGTCTGGAAATTGTTCTAAGAATATGTACAGACGGACATGCACATGAAACTTTACCATTCTGTTCATCCAGCTCATTGCCAATCTCCTGGCCCATTATCTTCTGTCGGCTGATGACAGCTGCTAGTGCATCCAAGCCTGAATCCTGGGCTGAGAGGGGAGAGGAAAGAAAATAAAAAAATTAAATTTGTACGAGAGAAAGAATGAGAAAACATCGTGAGCAGATTATTCCATGTAAAACAGCTGTTTGAGAAAAATAGAATGAATTCCGTTTTTCTGGGAAGCAGCTGCAAAATCTGTTGTTCTTCTGGCACCAGCGCCATCATTTGATGCTGAGTGACGTAGCGGGTGGCTGAAAGAACTACATGAAAAATCAGCTGTCTGGATTGCCAGTGGGCGCTTTAGATGCCGCACCAAAACAAAACCTTGTTGTCTTTGCTTGTACTGAAACTAGTTACATTTTCAACAGCAAAAATGTAATCACAAAATACGCATCCAACGTAGGCAGTATTTTTTTGAATGCTGTCGCTGTCACCGACCAAGAGAGATGCTTATGTGTTACTAGGCATCTTTAGAACACTGATGATAAACTAAACAAGACAAGAAAAATCAGCAGGACTAAGAGGGGAGACAAACATTGAGTTGGTATTTTCGTCAAGAACGCGGTGTTTTGGCCAACATAGTGGAACAGGGCGATGAGACATGGCAATGTTGGACAAGTGGTTTTCTCAACGCATCGTGTTGTTTGTGTTTTACAATAGCTGCTAACATGACAGTATATGATCAGTATTAGTAGCTTCCTGATGAATAACTACCAACTTTCCTGTCCTTTGCTCTCTGCAAACAATATTGTGTTGCTGCTTTGTATTACAAGCAAGAACCTTGGCAAAGGGATACAGAAGGATTTGGGACTCGGGCGTCAGAAGTTCACGCGTAATGCATCCTGGTACATGTAGGCACTGCCAGTAAGGCTCTGTGAGCAGGATAACTCAGAATAGCTCAGCTTTCTGGGTCAATATAGCACGCAATGAGAAACGTATTGCCTCAGCTGACATTTACCATCAATACTGAATGGATAACCACACAAAACTACCAACACTGTGTAACATGTATATCGGTCAATAGAGGAGAGGAGAGGAGAGGAGAGGAGAGGAGAGGAGAGAAGAGAAGAGAAGAGAAGAGAAGAGAAGAGAAGAGAAGAGAAGAGAAGAGAAGAGAAGAGAAGAGATATTGCTGCTGTAGATTTGTAAGTTTGACATTCTCTCTACCACAGGCATTTTTTTTTAACCACAATTTCAGGCGCTCACCATTACCCAACTCCACCAGAAACCCCCACAGGGGACTAGAAACGTCCATGTGGTCTGGTTTCACTGTCTTAACAGGAATCTCTGATCCCAAACTGACAATAACCAGAGCCGTAATGGAGACATTGCTATGGTGTCACATGGAGTCAGGTGAACTAACGCCTGGGTGTTCAAGTCATGTCAGAAGGAGGAAACAGAAAAACAAATACAGGAGTGGGTTTAAATATGCTTTCTCAATGAATATTATGATGGTCTCCTTTTATATGTTTTCATATACATTTGTGTCTAAAATTATCTCGTTATCTATTAATCATACTTTCCAAACAACACAAATGACTTCAGTTTACTATGTTTAACTGGAAATGCCTTCTTATGTTCAGTAGGCAGACGAACAGTAGAGTAAATACTGTTTGTATTCACATGAAGAGATGTTATATGCTGAGGATTGTTGACCACACTGTATTTGATGGGGAGGTACATTTAAGTGCATATGGTTTACACATATTATTCCAGTGATGCCGGATACTGTCTATAAATGACACAAATGGCCACTTTACTGATATTTGGTTTTGAAGCTAAATTCATCAAAAGAAACCTAACAGCATACTCGAAAACATCCCTGCTTGATTCTAAAGTTGCATGTGATACAATGTGATAACCTGCACAGTCTTGACTGTTCCACAATAATGTGCAATTACCCTCAATGATTCGTTGTTGCTGATGCTTGATCTCCCCAAAAGTCAGCCCTTTGGTCTCCTCTGATTCGTTGATCAGCCAAGGGTTGGCCGCCATGCCTCCACTGGCTCCTGTCCCTCCGGCCATCAGTGTAGACCTGTGACACACAATCATAACAATATTAATTTAAGTGTTTCACAGCATCCCTTAAAAAAACATTGTTTTGAGGACAAAATACCTTTACCTCTATCAGAATGCTGTTAAAGTATTAAAAACAAATCATTTGACAGTGCACTGCAACAGAAAGACAAAATAGACTGCAATAATCTATTTTTGTCAGTAAATCACCATTCTACCACACAAGTCTAAAACTACACTTATCATAGTACAATGGACATCTGAACCACACTTGCAGCAAATGCATGTTCGTTTGTCTATATTTTCCTTTTTCTCACATTTATGACACAAAAACCCTACACATCACAAAAAAGTGTTTATTTACACATTTGTCTTTTAAGTTTTTTGACCTGCTTGTGCAATATGTAAACAGTGCGTGTTCATCTGCCACAGGACTGTGGACTGCTGGGGAGGTTTTGCGCTGACAAAGTGACAGACAAGAGAGCTCTCTGCTCTGTAATGTGCTGTGCTAACCACTGTGTGGTTTAAAAGCTATTCTTTTCGTAATATCTTAAAGCTGTGCTTCAGACCCCCACCCGCCATGGTTGTCTTACGGTGATAAGTTCAGGGTCTCTGAGTGAGGCTGGATTTAATTGTGTCTGCTGAGAGTGAGCCGTCTGCTGGTCAAGCTCAGCAAAAGTGACCTAAAACACATGTAGGCTTATCAGTGACAGGAAATAATAATTCTACTGTACTAAACTATTTGCAGTTGTTTTGATGTTATCATAATTCAGCCTTTGATCAATTTAAACCCTATCTTTCAAATTCTGAAAAATGTTGCTCCTCTGCACAAGCAATGCATAACAATACTTTCATTTCACCCCCACTCATTGATCTTACAGTGTGATAACTGCTTCAAGCTGCCTCTGAAGTGGCCTGTAAAGCACTTTGAGACTATTCACAAAGCAGGCGGGCTGAGGCTGATACCATCAGAGAAGTGGGTGAGACAAGGCATTCAGTCTAATCTCTTGAACATGTTTGATTACTATGAGACAATGCGCCAGCCCTCAACTTCCTCCATGCAACTGCCCATTGTCTGAAGATCCAATTAAACAGTCAGCAGGGAGCACCAAAATCAGTCAGGCACATCTCTTGGCAGCCACAAAACACTAAACTGACACCACTGGAGCCTGAGCATCCAGATCCTGACTGAGTGACTTGGACAGGCGAGATTTAACTAATTGCAACTATCTCCAATGCAATTCAACACAAAGGAAAGGTTAGTGAATAATGGAGGGAAGGTGAGTCCAAGTGGCGACGGGGTGAACTGAGCCTTCAAAAATAGGTGCCGTGTCTTTCTTTTGCTTAGTCTGAAATGGAGATGCTTAGAATGTATTGTTTTAGAGATAGACTGAAGTCCCCTTGGCAATCTCCATCCCTTTTTTTCAAACCAAAGTTCTCACAAAAAGTGGCTTAGATTATCCAAGCATGGTCAATCCACCCCCTCCCACATTCTGTCCTCAGAGACCACACAGTGGGAATGGGTCCTAGCCACAAATCCAACTTACCCACCACATATCACTATTAAATGTAGGTCTCACTGAGCAAACCAAAAACCATATGACCACATGATTACAGTTTGCCGAGCAAATTTATTATTGAATGTCATTTGAGATTTTTTTTTTACAGAGCCTTTTATGTAATTGGGTGTGTGGTCTGTAAAAAGATGAAAGCCTGTGCAAAGCACCACTAAGTAGATCAATCCCAAAACCAAAGCTCGTGAAAGATATCAGAGAAAGGCAGTCTCATATCAAGGCATCAGCAGAAAACATTCGCTATATTTCACTGATCTGATGAACCTGATATGCTTTGTTTCATTCTGCAGAGATTTTGGTTATTCCTCAAAAAAAACATCCATGAGCACAAAGTAGACCCTCTGGAGGTGCAGGGTGGGGCCCACTTAAAACACTCAGTTATAAATGGGACATGAGAAGCCAGAGGAACGTAACAACATGACACCATTTCCTCTTCCTGTCCAAACAAATATCACCTAGGCCACACTAGGTCAAACCTAACACATTATAATGACTACCTGCTTCCTGAAGTTTTCAAAGCTGTCACACTCACGTCACATCAGATGATGAAGAGGATACCAGTTGTTGCATCCAGCTCTTTGATTAGCTCCACAAGCAGCAGAACATATGCTCAGTGGAGAGTTATAAAATGTAAACTCACTCCTTCCATCCTCGTTCATTCATATGAATGTGTGCGTGTCTATTTCAAGGGGTGCCAAATATGTGATCAACAGTGCAAAGCGAGCAAATCTCTTAATGAAAAAGAATGAACTATGAAGTTAAGCGCCCTGTCAAAATGGCAGACAGACAGACTTCCTTCCAAGTGATAGCAGAGGGAGAGGTCACAGCACATGGGTCATACCAGATGTGCAAAGACTTTCACAGAAAGTTAGTGACCGGTGACATATCATCAAAGCAGAGAACAGAGCCTATGACCTCTCTGGTCAAGAACATAGACAAGAGAATGAGGATTCATTATTTTTAATTGGGTAGCTAAAACTAGATATTATTAAAACAACAAAAAAAGATCTCAGAAAGGAAACTCACAAAATGAAAGGTGGCATGTTCTGAGCAGGATGCTCTCTGAAGCATCATGGGGTGATGCTTGGTTTGGCCCTTCTGACACTGACCGAGAGTGACAAATAGATACTCAGGGTGGGCAAATGTTCTACAGGAGGCACAAGGAGGGGGCACAAGTGAACTAATTATATGAATTTAGTGAGGCACCGCATTGATCATAAATATACACTCAAACCTCATTATCACATGTCAAAATGTGGTCCTTGTCTAATCAAGTTTCAACTGTTTAATGCCATTTGCAACTAGTCACTCTCTTCACTTTACATCTCATTTAGGGTGAAATGCTTTGCCTAGATGTTAATACCTGGATGGTTCAGGCTCCATGATGTCTCCCTTGAAAGTGGCATTGAGCTGCTTCTCTCTGGTTACCAGATCATCAATGAGGTTCTGCCTCCTGTCAGCTTCTGACTGCATTCTGATGAGGTCAAGATAAGGTCATTTAAAAAGTTAGCATTACTTTATCCACCTTCAATGACAATGGACAAATCATGTTTCTGATTCTTTTCTTGGGATCAGAATTATCTCAGGAGCAGTAAGGACAGTCCCATTCAAAACACTCTAATGCCCTCTATAGGAACATCACTGTTAATGCAAGCAAAGAAAACACTCATGCCCTAAATGTAATCTCAGTCTCATGACCTTTACTTCTTGGAACATTGTCAAAGGAAGGATACATGCGCCGAGATGAGGAAGCTCGCAACAAACCCTCTTTGAGCTGGGCAATATTTTGTTTCAGCTTTTGGAGTGATGCCCGTAGTGTCATGTTTATCTGAAAAGACAGAGGATATACACTCGAATGAGCACAACACAAAACTGATTGGTCCAAGAAAAAGGGTTAAGTAATAGCAATGTATTGATGAAAGAAACACAAGGTGTAACTACCTTTGCAGGGTTCCCCCCTGTTCTCTGCTGCCGGTTCCGCTCATGGATGTTTTCTGCTATTTCCTGTGCCAGCCGACAAGTGGCATCATAATTCTGTAACCTAAAAATCAGTGACCGGGGTAAAACTGTTGTGTAAACTGAGATTCATTCACTGACACGAAACATAACAGAGCCACAGATAAACTTTAGTTTCCAAGCGTGACGTTTTAAGGTGGTAAACATAAGGCAGTTCAGGGACATTTGACTTGTGTCTTCTGACGCTGTGCGTGAGAGTATTGTTTGATAAAAAAAAAATAAAAGACTTATTAAACCATTCTATAAAGTTTAGTTAGCTATCCCAAAGCCAGTAATCAGCCTGACAGAGAGAGGTTGTTTTTTTTTGTTTTTTTTTATCTCGTTCGTTGTTTTTGATGCTACATTTTAGCTAAAGATGTTTAAAACGGCACTAATACACCATTAACGCTGGGCAGACCTGATAACCGCAAAAGCTTGAGCTTGCACCACATTGGTATTTATTAATGCGCTATTTGTAGTTCTGTAGGGTGTTTATTATATTTCAACTTAGTTTGGTGAAACGTCAGAAAAATAGCACAAGCCTTGAAATAATCATGTGACATATTAGCGTTGTCTTTTCGCTCTTTTGATTCTACTTACGTTACAAAGCTTATCTGCACAGAAGATATACGAATGATGGCAAACAACGAAACCAACATACTATATTTGCCGAGATAGAGAGATGATTTTGTCATTAAAATGCATGTTACTTTGTTTGGATCATTTTCAGAGAGTAGAACTAGCTACCACTTTAGCTCGCTGAATACAGAGTAGCTACCAGACGTAAAAACGGTATTTGTTGCAGCGATTCTGACACCCGAGTCAATTTATTCTACTCTCCGAAACCATTACTAACCAGGGATCCTGAGACATTGTGATCAAACTCAGCTATGAAGCGATATTCCACTTTGTTGGAAGCATCCGGCAGTAATCACCAGCAGAGTGTTTCTTGTTTTGGGTGTGACGTCACTACGGCACGCGGCGAAGACCATTTTATCCAAGAGTGTCCGTATTTACATATCTGTACTTGGTATGTAGGTAGGTAGGTAGGTAGTTACTTTATTAATCCCCAAGGGGACATTTTTTTCGCTGCAGCAGCATTTATAGATACAGGAAAGCAGTAAAATAACAGTAAAAGTATTATATATAAAAATGCACAGTATAGTTAATGCAAAAACAGGTCATGTACAGACTATGGTTACAGCCTGACAAATTATGATTATGGCATTTTATCTAAACTTCACGTGACTTATCCCCATGTTGGCGGCTGTTATGTACAACATACACAATGATATGAACAGGGGTAAACAATAATAATGATAATATTAATAATAATAATAATAATAATAATAATAACAGTACACCACATCATTCATATCCAAAAATATGCACAAACGTCTTTCACAAAATGATATGAGATATGTAATAAAGCTGTCAGTGAATAATCTTTCAGAAGACTTCAACTCATAATTGTTATGAAAGTTTTTTTGTACTGCAGTGGTAGTCAACATAATCCAAAACAATGGAAATGTTTACTCTTATTCGCCTTTTTACTACCTGTAGTAAAAATTTCCTCCATGAAGAAATGTAATAGGAGAGATGATTTTTTTTTTGGTTGGCATATAACAGTGAACAATAACCTAAAGTGACACTACTGAAACAGCGCTTCTTCAAGTGATTATTTTTGTTAAAAGCTCCTGATCAACATGAAGATACAGACAATAAGAATACTGCAGTATACATTGTTCAGTCCACATAGACATTTTCACAATATGGGCATCAGTGGATTGATTACTATTCAATCTGAATTATATGCAGCATGTGTTTCAACTGCTTTTATTTCTTATACTCTATGTGCTCTTATGTATATTTATAAGTTGGTGTTGCTCTGACCTTCATGGAAATTAACATGTAGGAATAACAGCACAGTTTCTTAACTCAACAAACCACAAGATTGTTTTTCAATTCCATTACATGTGGTGCCCACATATGAGATAAGTACTTGTAGAGGTTTTATGTTTCATAACCAAACAATGGTTGTGTTTAGATGGAATACTACATATGTTGTGTATAATAATAGCCTTCAGAAGACTTCTTGGAATACACTACTTTGGCAATTTGATGCTACCCATGAAGACATTTCAGGGAAAAAGAATAATCTGCCAAATGACATCTCTCTTTGTTTTTGAAAAAAAATATCCTGAACTCTGGTTTTACTCCAAAATAAGCATTTAAATTTTAAGCCATTTGTTATTTGTAAAAGCAATGAACAATCAATAATGTAAAGAGAGAGGATGTATGTAACATACTAACAGTGACAAACATTAAGTGAAGTAGAGTTTTTTGGATCATTAAAAAGTGCCCGTATTATTCCATGTGATCTTTTAAAACTTTTTTTCTGATTATGGTGGTTCTGTGGATGCTGTCAAGAGACTTATTATTTCTTAGAATGAGACACTGTATGTTGCCAACAAAACTGGAAATCAATGGAACTTTTCAGTTTCAGTGCAGAAATAACCACAAACAAACTGTGCTTAAGTCACATGACCACAGGCCACAGGCTTATATAAAGCCCGGATCTTCCGAAGGTGCAGATAGTAACAGGTGCCACGTACCCTTCCAAGTCTTATTTCATTGATGAAAAGGACTTGAGATGATTCACGTTTCAAGGACATCAGAGTTTTCCAATTGTGGAAACATGAATTCAGTCTCGCATCCATCCTCTGACCAAGACCTAGGCTCAAGAGGCAGAACCAGGCAAAGGTCTCACTCCTATTACAGCCTGGAGGACATGAAGAATTATGGTGTCCAGACACCGAAAGAAGAAAGCTGTCTAAGACCTCGTTCCAGGTATGTTAACTTAAAGGTTTTATTGCCCAAATTCCTGATCAGATAGCAAATATATGTTTCCTTACAGTCATCCAGATTCGTGTTTTAATGTTGTGATAGACTGTGCTCAACACAAAACTGGATAATTGATATTGAATCAAATGCTCTACAGGTCATTTTACAGTTATGAGACATCAGAGCTTCTCTCTGACTATGACATGGGAAGCTTTACACGTTCCAGTCCACTGAGGCAGAGGGTAAACTTGCTACTCAAGCATCAGGGGACCAAAAAGGAGGAAGAAGAAGGGGATGGATCTGCTGTTCAAGTCACCTCCAAGAAGCCCAAGTCTAAACAAAACAAACATTCACCCTCCAGAGAACTTAATGGTACTGAAATAATGTTTTACACTGCACTGTCGATTCTACGACTAAAATGAAATTAATTTACACTGTTTAGCAAATTTTAATTTGAAGTTATGTGTGCGTGTGTTTCTCAGGCAGTAGAGGCAATCTCAAGTCAGTGTCCATGATAACCATATCAGAGTCAGACAACTGGGAGATTTGTTCCAGCTCTGGGATGAAGTATGGACAGTTTGTGGACTGGGAGAAGATTGACCCTGAAGCAGCACAGAGGTACCAGCAGATCCTGAAGAGTGAGCACCAGCAGCTGAAAACTATGGGCCGACAAGGATTCTGGGCCATGCCGCACACACTGAGGGCCAAAGCATATTATCACATCATCCACAGCATCAATTTCAGGTTAAGACTTTCACATTGAACATCATATATTCTAAACCTTTCTAATGTCTTTCCTTTGATGAAGACAATCATATATGCATTAGAGTGATTGAAATGACCACTGTGTACATTATCATTTAAATCCAATTGGCCGGATTATCTGACTGTTGATTGATGTTGTATTTGCAGCAAGGCTGTAACACCAGACAGAGATCTACACTGCGAGTTGGCCAAGATGCTATTTGGAGAACAAAAAATCAGCACCCACCCAGTCCCAGAGTACATGGAGGCTGGAGAAATACCCAGGTACTTTTAAGGGATGATATTGGTTGACAAATTAGAAACATACTGCTTTAAAAAAAAAAAAAAAAAAAAAAAAAAAAAAGGAAACAAAGACCATTAACATAATATGTACAAATAACACAGAAATTTCCCATGTCATGCTTGTCTTGGATGTATTTCTGAGTACATTTCAGTATTATTACTATATCTACTCTGTGCTATTGTAGAACATTACCAAATGAGTCTGCTTGCTCTCTGCTTTTCCAGATACTGTCTCAACAAAGCAGGGCTGAATTCTGTTAAAAAGATCCTTCTTTGCCTTGGCAAATACTTCACAGACATGAACTTCTGCCCCATCCTACCTGCCCTGGTCTCCCTCATTCTCCACTTCAGCGAGGATGAAGCTGAGTGTTTCTACAGTGTGTCCCGACTTATCTGTTACAATGACCCCAACAAGCGTTACATCGACCAGACCTTCCTTACATACCGTGCCTCATGTATGACCTTTGGAGACCTTGCCAACAAGTGTTGCAGAGGCATCCGGAAGCTGATTGCTAGCTCTCACCAGAACCTTTTTGAGTTTTATTCCGACTGGATAATGTGGATATTTGCTGACCTTCCATTCACATATGCAATCAGAGTTTTGGATGTCTACCTATTGGAGGGCTACAAGGTCCTCTACAGGTTTGTTGCTGCTGCATTTCCACATATAAGCCAAACCCTTTTTAAACTCGTGTACATTACATCTGAAAAGTTCACATTTTGAAAAACCAATAAGGTTAATGTATTTCACAATTATTGTTTGCAGGGTGGCATTGACTTTGCTCAGCCTCTACAAAGTATCTGTGTCATCTCGAGTGGCTGATGTGGAGGACTTCAGAACAGATATGAAGAGTTTTGTGCAGAGTGTAGATCGTCACTGCACAGCTGAGAAGCTTCTGGAAAGAGCCTTTATGATTCCAATGGCCACGCGGAGAGAGCTTAACCTCCTGTTCAATGCCAACAAGGACTCTCTGATGCAGAAAGGTGTCAGCATACACCAGAAGAGGTAGGTTCATACTGACATTGTCAAATACCAGACAAGGAGAGGCATATTTGTCAGAAGAATTGATGAAGCAGAGGATAAAGAATGTTCAAATTTTAACTTATAGGAATAATTTTTTACATGTCATTGCTATTTTTAATGTTCCTAAAGGCAGTCAGTTCAGACAGTGGACTTTGACAACTTCAGCTCCAGTGTTGTAACGGGCACTGAGATGAGAGTCGTCTGGGCCTGGATACCCGAGCGCTTTGCCCTTTTCAGTCCCATCAGGTTGTTCAGTACAGCTGAGCATGGAAGAAGCCTCGCCTCGTGAGTAACATTTGTTCAATACCTCGATCCCAATTGAAACTATCCTAAAGAATAGAATGAATACGTTTTTACTTCACAGGGATGTATTATATCTGAAGGTGTTTTATATCATTTAGCAATAGCATTCATAGCTTTCATTTCATCAATTCACTTGAGTCATTAAATAAACACAATGTTATTATGGATCCACATATGGGGGCAATGTCACTGCCATGAGAGAAAGATTTCCAGGTTTTGTTATGTAACAGCTAGCTGCAGCAGGCAGTGTTTTTACCAACAACATGTTTACTTTGAGTGTGAAACTCAAGTCATTTACGGTTCAGTTTTTTTTATTTTTTTTATTTGAATACCCACTAAAATGTCAATTAGTGTTTACAGTTATTATATTTCCACTGACTTCTCCATCGTCTTGATTAAAACAAGCAACACGGTCTAGAGTTAGTCTTATAGATTGACAAGGAAATACAGTTTAAAAGCTAAAGTTGTGATCTCGTATTGCATTTGACACTACCAGCTCCTAAAATGAGATACAATATACATATAATACAGTCATAAAGGCTTTGTATCTGTTGATTTACTGGCTATATAGGTCAGTGATATTGTCTGGCTGTGTTAGTTTGTGAAACATTCAAAACAACAGATGGTGATGTTTTTGTTTTTTTTCTCATATAGATTCTATTCACATGTGGAGGGACACGAACCAGCGGTCTTGATTATTAAAACGGTGGACGAAGAGGTAAGATTAGAAAATATTACAAATATTGTTGTAAATCAGATTACTGGAAAATATTTGCTTTTCCTTTTGGATTTATTAATCTTTGTCTCAATGCTTATAATGATGATAATTAGTTTATGAAATGAGTTTTATATGCCACTGAAATCTTAGTATCTCTCATTTCTCAGGTGTTTGGTGCCTTCCTGTCAACAGATATAATAGAAAGAAGAAAGCATGACTCTCAGGGACTTACATACTTTGGAACTGGGGAGTGTTTTATTTTTACGGTGAGACATATTCCTGTTTTCTTCTTTTTGAATTCAACTTTCGTATATTGTAAGTCTGTGGATGTTGTGTCAACTTGATAGTTTCTTCATTTTCATGCACCGCTAAAAACAAGAAATGTGATCACTCTTTCAGCTCCGCCCCAGCATGGAGCGCTACCAGCAGGCTATGGTCAACATCATGACCCGAAGAGCTTTTCCTCAACAGAGTCGAGCCAACATCGGTGTCTTCTCTCAGGTGTCAAATAGTGGCAACTCCCTCATCACCGCCACCAGATCTCTGACCTGTCCTGCTGGGACCTTTCAGAACCCCAGCTACCTGACAATCCCCTTCACTGCACCATCAGGGGAACCCACTGCCCAAGAGTCCAAGACACCTAAACAGCAAGAGGCCTCCATGTTCATAGCAGCAACTGACAGTCAGCTCATTATTGGTACGTGACTTATTGTCAAAACAACAGAACAGATAAGAACTGTGATGTCAACAATGATTTTACCTGACAGTTAAAGTCTTAACAGAGTATACACTGCTAATGTGTGTGTCTTCTCTCAGGTGGTGATGGGGGCCATGCTCTCTGCCTGCAGGAAGACCTAGAAGGCGGCTACACAGAGCCTTGCGACACATTCAGGAGCATCCCACTCTGCAAGGGACATTTCAAGATTCAGTCCCTGGAAGTATGGGGCATCCAGAACTCTATTTCCTTTTCCCACTGTTTTGGCTCTCAGTAAAACAACCAGAGTGCCCTTGTAACTGTGTTTTGGTAAACACTAAACTTGTTTTTCTTGATGTTATTTAAGCAAACTTGATTTTTATGTATCTAAATATTTATTTTGTGAAATTCACATTTGTACAAATATTGTAAAGCAGTTGAATGATATTTTACTTGACTTTCCAGGCTGAGTGTATTTGAAGCTTGTATCATGTTTTCTGGATTTTATGGCTCTCATAAACAACATTTCCCATTTTAAAGCTTTGTGACAATACAAAGACAAAAAAAAAAAAAAAAAAAAAAAAAAAGTGTATCTTATCACAGAAAGGAAGGTGAAGCCTGCTTCCTAAAAGGGCACTATGGTTCATTGTATTTTTTTTATTATTATTTTATTTTAATAAAGAATCCTCTTCCACAATCTGGGCTGATTCCTCCCATAAGACTACTGATTTTATAAGGTCAAAATTCGCACAAAGATAATTTAGGATGTATGCAACATCTTCTGTTCTTATTGTTTAGCAGTTTGGCCGCATTTGATACACTATTAAACTTAATGTATTTTAAACAAAATAAAATAATAATCAGTTGTTTGTCTTCTCACTGTCTCACAACGTATTTAGATATGCGACTTCTTACATTATTGAATTGTAATTGAGTCAAGAACAAATAAGTTTCAGATTCAAAGTAAATATAGGCCTATTTCTTAACTCTCTGTGACTCTCGAATCTTGAAATGGTCAACATAGGAATTGCCAAAGAGCTGTGTATGCACAATGCCAGATCTTATTAAAACAATTAATATCTTTGTGTCGCGTGGGTGTAACTGCACATAATGCCAAAGTGAACCAGATTGGATTGATACGTTTGGGGCTGGACGGATGTATTTAGCAAGACTTTGCAACAATCACTTACCAAACTGGTTCATTTTTGCAGGTTTATGAAAACTGTGCCGCGTTCTAGTGCTGTAGGAACTGATGCTTGCATTCACAGTAACATCTGAACGGGGAGGGAAATGTTTTAGTTTCTTCAGTGATAACAAATAAAAAAAAAAGACGTTTGTTCGGACAATATAACAATGTCAACAAGAAAAATACAATTGATCTGGATTCCGTTGTCAGTCAATGTCTAACATTGAAGTGTCCACTGTACCAATTGTCATTATTTGCCAGACACATTTTTTTTTATTATTTAAATTTAAAAAAAAAAGACGTAGAACACGAGTCACATTTTCTTCTCAACATTAATACAGCGTCACAAAGCAGTTATTTAGCGCAAGAACTATGCAATTAAACGACAATAAATAAATAAATAAATAAATACAAAATTCTGTCCGGGTGCCAAACTTACGTGGAGCATTTGAAGGTATCATGCGAAGGGAACAAACATCATGCCCGAACTGCTGTAGCTTTAGCAAGCTGCAGCAACTCGCTTATCCCTCAGACCTAAGTGGGTTAAATTGTGAACGGTGATGTGACAACTCTCTCCTTTAAGGATTACTCCAGAGGTGGGCCTGAATCTTGTATACAATACTGAGTCTTGTACGGCGAAGTTACCCAACACGGCAACGTTAGCTTTAGCGAAGGTAGCTAGCAAACATTGTCAAGCTTTTTTTTTTGTGTGTGTGTTTTATTAAACGCTTTTTTTTTTTCCTTTTTTTTTTTTTTTAACACGACACCCACATTTAAAGCTAACCTCCAGCGATAAAAAAAAAAAAAAAAAAACCAACCAAAACAATTATTGACTTTAACCGGAGAGCGGTCTGGTTTTCTTTGTTTTAAGACGGGGTCTAGCTAACCTGAGCTCACAACTAGTTCAGCTGTCGTGCAAATGTTCCATCTGTAAAGAAAACATTATCTTTCCAAACCTTAGACAATCCCAGATGCAGTTAATCACACAAGCTCAAGTATTTTCTATTGAAATACATTGTCTTTTGTTGGTGTCGTATTCCCTTTTTTTCTCTTTTACCTAAATAAGATGCTGATGTGCAGTACTATCCCCCCAAGGTAAGCATTATTAAAGATACATAGCTGTTTGATGGTTCATATTGATACAGTTAAAAGAAGAAAAAAAAAAAGTCCCATAGTGGAACTAAACATATTAACCTTGCTTCAGAGGTGCTTGGTATCTGTTAAGGATGTCCAACCGGTGATCAGATGAATATCTTTGTCTCTTTCTACCTATTTGAATCTCTGGGAAGTTTACCATTCATCATTAACATGATATACTCGAGCTAAAGAAATAATGATTAACAAAAAACTTCGACACAAGGCTTGGTGATGGCTTAAGAAAACAACTATTGTTTTTGCGAATGCAACCCACAACATTACAGGTTGTTGGATAGCAAAACAGTCTCATACTCTATTGCAACTTTAGTATTATAGTTTGATGTGTAATGAAACCACTACTTTACCCATATACCTTAACCCTGCTTTGCAAAACATGTTGTCGTCTAACTTTGTGGAAATGGCCCTAAACATGTGTCTCTCTTTGATCGCATCTCTGCCATGTTTGTTCTGTGCCTTCTCAATAACTTCAGCTCTTTGGGTTGTAGGACAGAAATGTGCTAAACTGTTTGACAGGAAGTGTAAAGTAGCAAAACTAGTGAACGGGACAATATTATATTATTGCAGATATATTGGTGTTTGTGTGTATGTGGGATTATCAGAAAGCAAAAAATTGGGGCACAAAATGCCAAACTAGGTTTGAGGTAATTTAGCAACAGCATCAGTGTTGCATAGTTAGTCAATCAGAGAGCACTGACAAGTTGGTTTTTCAACTGCAAAATGTACGCAAGTTTTAAACAGTTTCCTTCATCCTTAGTTTGCCATGTTAACAAGTAATTGTTAAATAATAATAATAATAAAAAAAAAATCAACTTTAATTATATCAACAGTTTCAAATTTTGACACTTATGTATGTATTTTGAAAAATCAGAGTTAACTACAGTTATAGTTTTCAGAACACACTATGTGAAAGGAGTGACAAAATTGTGCCTTGTTCTCTGTAGTTACATGGCTTGCTGGTTTTGATAAACAAATGGCTTGATTAATTATTAACAAATTACTTATTGACCCAAATCAACTCTTAATCATTAACATCTCCACTCTCGACTTGTATATTCTTGTCAGATTTTTTTAAACTTAAATATCAATTTAACTATCAGCCTCAAACTCCCAATATTGCTCTTTACTCCAAAATCAATAACACTCAATAACTGCTCTACAACATGATGTTTTGATATCATTTCCCATTTTGTCTATGTCTGTTTATGTGTTGTCCATCAACAGGCTGCAGCCATGGGCCCAGACACGGCACCTGTACCTAAAACAGAACCATCAGAGGAAAGTATGTATTGATGGTTGCTTTTATTTATTTATTTTTTCCCCCCTCTTTGATCGACACTTTAATAACAAATCACTTGTTTTGTTTTTTTCCATTAATACTAAGCCTGGTTCCTCATGCAGTTAAGTGAAGTCATAAGGTTTAGGAAACTAATGCTTGGAGAAGATTGAATGCCTATTTAATATATTGAAAAATGACTCGGCAACCCTGAACATGGAGTATATCCCACTGTATGTCCCACTGGATCCAGTTTTTCCCTTCTACACCCATCTCAGACATCCTTAGACCCCACTTGATGTTTCCTGTGTGTTCATGTAATAAGATAAGATAATCCTTTATTAGTCCCGCAGTGGGGGAATTTACAGGATTACAGCAGCATAGTGGATAGTGGAAACCTGACATAACGAGTAAAAAACAACATAGTTAAAAAAACAATGTATCAAATAAGTAATACAGTAATATTAGTCACTGATAAAAGTTCATCACTATGTTCATCTTTTTGCTCAGATTTGTTTTGTCGCTTCATTCATTAAAGTATTCAAACGCTGTTTCTCGATGTGATTGTACTTCAGGTCCAGGAGTAGTCGTGGTGAAGGTAATCTCACAGTCAGATTTCATTGACGCTTCAACCACCAATGAGCCCGAGAACGCCAAACAGCCAGAGAGCAACATATCGGACAAGTGTTACCCTTGTTCCATCTGCGGGAAGGTATTTGACAGACCATCGAAACTAGAGAGACATAAACCTGTCCACACAAAGAAGACCAAGACTCTTTATCAGTGTCAACACTGTGATAAGAGCTTCACACAACAAGAGAAACTGGTCCGACACCAGAATTGCCACAATAGGACCAACAAGCATCCCTGTCCTGACTGTGGAAAAGTGTTCAATCGGCCTTCAAAATTAGAGAGACATAAACGCACGCACTCAAAGAAACCTAAGGTGCCTCATCAGTGTTCATACTGCATGAAGACATTCAGTAAACTAAACAAACTTGTCCGTCATCAGCGAATGCATACTGGGGAGAAGCCTTTTACCTGCTCAGTCTGCGGAAAGGGATTTTCTGAGTTAAGTCACTGCAAAGCACACGAAAAGACACATGAGGAGCAGCCAGAAAAACCCCACTGCTGCGCAGACTGCGGGATGTGTTTTTTCAAGGCCTCAGAGCTACGGCGGCACTTCCGTTCCCACACAGGAGAGAAACCCTTCAGATGCACCTTGTGTGAGAGCTGCTTCTCCCGCTCTGAGGGACTTAAAAGACACATGAGGAGCCACACGGGGGAAAGACCGTACAAATGCATTATCTGCGGAAAGGGATTTTATTCACGCCAGGATTTGAATATTCATGGATTGACTCACTCAGGAGAGAAACCACATCTTTGCCCTGTGTGCGGTAAAGGCTTCTCTCAGCTGGGCAACATGAAAGAACACGAACAAAATGTCCACATTAAGTCAGAGAAATATATTTGCAACGAATGTGGGGCAACCTTCACACGATACAAGTCACTCACAAAGCATCAGCGGACACACACAGGAGAAAGACCGTATCTGTGCCTCACCTGTGGTCGCAGGTTTTCATGGAGCCATTCTCTTAGCAGACACCGCAGGACACACACACACCAACAGATGGACACATCCAAAGACATATTAAGTTTTGAAGGACCTTCTGAGAATCCCAGCAGCTGAAAGATGTGAAATCCTTAGAGGACATTTAATCTGCAAATAGTTATCCTGGGGAGACGGTTAAGCTACAATTTAATTATTTGAAAGGCATTGACAAGAAATTTTGAATTTTTGTGGTTATCCACCTGGCAGCTTGCTTTGTTAATTGTCCACAAATTATCAATTAGAAATTGAATTTAGTAAAAGGCAACCAGATGAAACCTTTCTCTCTGTAACATTTACAAATGGCAATAAAAAGTTAGGAGATTGCTCCTGATGCACGCAAATGGTGCACAGCACCGTTATGTTCACTGAGCAGAGGGAAGCTATAACCATCATGAGTAAGTATTTCAAGTTTCGTTGTTTGATCAACATCCACACTTGAGTTACAAACGATTTTGTGACAAGTGATATGTTTATATTTGCACAAAGAGCGAACATAACATTTTCTGTGAAACTCTGCAAATCAGCAATAGAGACCCTTGAAATGCATCAGAAAATGTTCAGTAATGAAGCCATGAGCCTGGCAAGGTGTCTTGAGTTGCATTCGCAGTTCAAGAAAGCCAGATCGTTTTTCAAAACTCAAATGGGTACATCGGATCAGTAGCGCAGCGAGGTGAGTTTTCTTTGAAACTCCAGGGGTTGTACACTGTAAAGTTGTCAACCAGTGTCTGACTGTCGATGCGAAGTTCTACTGTGATGTTCTGAGGCATCTGATGGAAAACATTCGGCACAAATGACCTGAATTCTGGTGCAATGGCACTGAACCGTTGCTCCCCACCCCCCAGCCGTACCCGGATCTGGCTCTTTGTAATTACTTTCTGTTCCCTAAAAATTTGAAAAAAATAAATAGGATGTGCTCTCTCTATTTTCAGGTCCATGATGACATCGCCTCTATATGCACATGCCAGTGGTCACAAAAAACACATGTAACTTAGCCGTCGATGTTGATTAAGCCACAAAGCTTGGGATACTTATTCACAAGGGTTATAGCTTCCCCTTCTCGAAATGTTTGATTGCTTCTCGTACAGAAGGTACATTTTCTAGCATGTTTTTCTTGTCATGTGTTGGCCGTTAAAATTTATGCCTAGAATATGTTCTAATTTAGCACACTGCAGATTGTGGGTTATCTCTTTTCACATCTTCCCTTTATGACAGATTTGGACATGTATTTGAACAGTAGCAGTTTTTCATACCAGATTTTTTTACCAAAACATTTGTCACTTTATATAAAGTTTCCCCTTTAGCAGGCAAAAAAAAAAAAAAAAATCCTGTTTGGCTTACAACCAAGCTAGTAAAAGTTTGTGCATGGTGGAGTCCATACCCTGGTATGTAGCAGAGTGAATTTGTTACTTCAGTTAATAAAACCAAATTGGTCTCTGGTTTGTTTGTTTTTCAAATTTTGTCAGCCAATTCCTCATCATAAAGAATAAAATGCCAAAAATAGACTATTTCTCTACTTTTTAGATAATAAAACCATCACAGAAAGGTTAACGTGCCAAATAAAAGCAGAAAAGTGCTGTTATGCTGTTCTCTGTGCAGGTACATTACTGGTCACCACTAAAAAGAGACACCTGCTGTGTCAATGTCAACAATATGGCCAGAAGTGAAAGCACTTCAAAGCTTAAATGGTGAACGGTGGTTTGAAACCGTAGAATACAGGAGCAGTTTTCCACAGGTATGAGTTGTTTAAAATGAAAATGCATTTAAACTTTTTGTTTTTATTACAGTGCCCTTTTATATACAAGATGCACTGCATATTTAAGGTGTGGTTGTGTAATCCATAGATTTGACTATCTACGTACATGAGAGCTTATTGTTAATAAACAGATACGATGCACTGTGCTTTTAGTTCTTAGTTACCACCACATAATTGGCTCTCTATCAAAAATTGTGTATTCAAGAAATGTGATAAAAATGTATTTCTATTATGTACACTGTTACCTTGTCTCAAACAATTCTGCTGGATGTTGATACTTGTAAAAATGAGAGTTCCCTGTAACCTCAGTGTTTTAGTTTTCATCGTGTAATGTCGAGGCAGGTTGCCACTAATGACAAGGTTGGCGGTTCAATTCATGGTTTCTGCCAGTTTGCACACTGAAGTGTCCTTGAGCAAGACATTGAACCTTAAGTTGGTTAAGATGGTAGCTCTGTAGCCATGTGTGTGTGTGTGTGTGTGTGTGTGAGGAAAATTGTAAAGCAGTTTGTAGCCTGTTATTGTAAAAAGTTGTTTATTCACTTATGTTTGTTTGTTTAATTTGATTTAATTTTTGTTCAATTTAATTTATTCACTCTCACTGCAAATTCTCTGCTAATAGCTCAGACATAGTACAAATCTGCCTTGTGTTTATAGTTGTAAGATTTGACCCCTGTTTTCACATGGGTAAATTTACCAGCATACTTTAACTTGTTTTGTTTGGACTGCTCTTTATTTTTCCGATTGCACGTGAATGCAGCAAAGAGCCGTCACCATCAAATAACCCAGGCCCACCCAGCCTCCGCTGTTGCTAGGTGACGGTTTTGTTTGGTTGAGCAGCGAGGAGCAACTATCCGGAGAAATAACGGTAGCATTTGTTGCGAAATTTATCGATAAATAAATATAGCTGAGTTCAACACTTCACAAGTGAAAGCTGTTTTACTCGGAGCCATGGCTAATGAAGCATCGGGGAAACCTCAACTGGAACTGGAGGCTGTCATTGGGTTCAACGGTAAGTTTTCAAACTACGCGCTAATATACTCACCTAATTTCTTTTTTTTTTTTCATTGCTGTTTGCATTGCTATGTTAGTGTCGTGATATTTTTAATCTTCTAGCTACGGTTAAAAAAAAAAAGATTTTAAGTGGTGGTTGGGGCAAAGTGGAGAGAGATTTTCTTACTTTCGAAAGAGCCGGCAGTTTAACTGGACGTCACTTGATTTGAATCCACGTTGACCTTGACGAGGTTACACGTGCTCATTATTCTCTGCTCGTCCACCTTTTCAAACGAGAGCATCTACTATAATCACAAATAGTTTATCTTTGTGTTTATACGTCTCGTTTATTTCATCAGGACACGTGTTTTCTGGCCTCAGAGTCCATCCAGACGGAGAGTACCTGATCTATCCTCTGGGATGCACAATCATCCTCAAGAGAATCAAGGATGGGGAGCAGGAGTTCCTGCATGGGCACACAAACAATGTATCCTGTGTTTCAGTGTCAAAAAGTGGATTATATATTGCCTCTGGACAGGTCAACTTTATGGGCTTCAAGGTAGCCACAGTTTTGGTACATTTTCCTTATGTAAAGTTTCTCATATGGTTAATCTATCAATTGCCACCACCTTTGATTACTTGTTTCCTCTTGATGTTGTGTTCTTAAGAAGAAAGCAGTTTTTTTTGTGTGTTTTTGTTTTTGTAATGTATCATATATGTATTGATCTTCACATGTTGTATGAAATTATGCATGTTTTCCTAGGCTTTAGTGATAATCTGGGACTTTGCAAAGCGAGCAGTCCATGCCCAGCTGCTGCTCCACAAGGCAAAGGTTGAGGCATTGGCCTTCTCTCCCAATGACAAGTACCTGGTGTCCGTTGGGGGTCAGGACGATGGCAGGTAAACATAGAGTTTGGATTATCCTTCCCAAATAACCATCACGTAGGAATGCGAAATAGAGGAACATGATCAGATCATAAGCAGGATACTTCCTTAAAAATCCCTGAGATATTTTGCAGTCTGTTTATTTAAATGTCTTTCATCCTTATTACAAGATTTCAGTAGCAAGGTGTTTATGAGAGTAAACACAATACCATTAACATACACAATATTTGGATATAAATGACCAGCTATCTCCTCAGTAAGTAAGCAAGATTTTCCTGGTGTCTTACCCGACATACTGTATGTAAATTCACTCAACTGTACATATACTACATTTTTTGAGTGTGTGAGGTGTTTGCTGTGTGTTTTCAGTATAGTTTTATGGAATATCGAAACGAAGCAGTACATCTGTGGGAGCCCAGCTTCAGCTCAGAGTTCCGGTCACTGCCTCACTGTGCAATACTCAAACACAAATGACAATATCTTCATTTCTGCTGGGAAGTGAGTGAATAATGTCTGTTGGCATTATGTAAACAGCCTAGATTATTACGTACATTATTTTTTCAGCATGCCTAACTTCACTATGCATCTTATCGTCTTACCTTTTAGTAAATGTTTTAATATAACTGGTTTTGTTTTGGGCAGCCGAACATTGCGAGCCTGGGAACTGGACCTCCCCAACAGAAAGATCAGGCCCACAGAGTGTAAGCTGAGCAAGCTGAAGAGGACTGTGAAATGTCTAGCGGTATGAGGCCATGAGAAACTATCATTTGCATTGTTTTTCCCAGATTTTTTAACTGGTTTACCGTTAATAGGTCTTAAAAATGCTTATTGGCAAAAACTGTTGAAGTATTGGTTGTACAGCTGCAATAGATGCTTATGGGGAGATATGACACTGGCTTGGACAGTTGTATTTTCATTTTGTATTGTCCAAAAATCTATCGTCGCCAAATCTGGTGAGGTAAGGTAGTGTTGCTCATGTTAAATTGTTAATATTGTTATTCAGATTTCAGAGGACGATCAGTTCATTTTCTGTGGCACAACTTCTGGTGACATATTGAAAATTCACCTGAAGACAGGACTTATGAGTGACTGTGGTCCAGCTAAAGTAAAATACAGCGTGGTAAGTCATCACAGCGAGAGTCTTTCTATTCCTGGGCATTGTGGAGGTAATTTCAGGCTTTGGTTACACTTGCTCTCCATGAAGTATTCCTGGTGTAAATTGAGGTATTGGCTATTCTCATGTCACATATTTTATTACATGTTTATGTGCAATTTCTTTTACATCTTTTATGGATCATTATTTACCTCCTTGTCTTTTCATTTTGAGGGAATATATATTTTACTACGAGTCTTTCATCTATAAAATGTTGGAGCTTTTTGCATGTACGTCCTCTAACTAATTCAGATAGAATTGCAATATTTGATCAAATTCACCAGGTTTATTGGTAGTATCAAATGTTTAGCCATTTGAAAAATTAACTTTTTCAGGATCAATCATTAAATGTCACTGCTTCTACCTTTTCTGTGCAGGGTGTCAATGCCCTCATTATACTGAAGTCTGGGGACCTGCTCGTGGGCTCTGGATCTGGCACCTTCAAGATGTGTTCCAGTACTAACTTCAGACCTCTTAAGTGTGTCTTACATCCACATAAAAATACCTTAATTGTTTAACAGATTTTTGTTCTCTGTATTTTATACATTGGGTCAAAAATCAGGGATACTACAATAATATTAATAGATTTACTGTGTCGTTTTACAGTGTTTATTGTCTAGCACTTCATTTTCTTTTTTCCTCTTATATTAGGGAAGCCCAACTGGAAAAGGGGGTGACCTCCATCGCTATTAGAGAAGAGGGACGGCAGCTCTTTGTTGGCACAGAGAGTGCTCAGATGTACCGCTTCAGTTATGACAACTTCAAAGCTGAACTCATATCCACCAGCCACAATAATGCTGTCAAGGACGTAGCCATCCCTTTGTAAGTGGCAGACAGACCATTCAGGTTAAACAAGTGAACAACATCAGTCACTGATGAAAAAACATTTACCATCTGTTAATTTTTTTTATGGTTTGGTTGTAGGACCCACCAGAGAGGATCAAATGTCAAATGGCCTTGTTTCTGCTTTTACATTTGGCAAATGTCCTAAATTGACTGAAATTCACATAAATGAAACGGCCTTTTGCTGTAATAGAATCATTTTGCCCTGATAGTAATCGAGATAAAAGTATTTGTGAGACAATGTTTAAAGTCATGTTTATGACTACATTTTAAAAATGTATGGTTAGTTGACATTATAAGAGCAGCAGTGCCTATTTAGATTACAATAAAGACAACGAAACAACAATGTTGGGCCAGCTGCTGCTGCAGATTGGCATAGAAATGAATCCACATTTTCAATTTTTGTCGCGTTTGTCAAAAACAACAATGCATCTGCAGTGTTTTTTCCAAAGCTTGACACAAAGCTGAAATAGTGTTTAAAAGCAGGCTGTGGTGCATCAAGAAGTGTTATTACCCTTACCTCATATGCTGGCCTGTCTTAGATTTATATTTAGAAGAGATAGATCTTACTCTCCTTTTTGTTTTTCTTCCTCTTTTTTTTTTTTAAATCATCATGTTGGAATTTATTGGATTTGTTGGATTGTACGATAATTCCCTAAACCTTTAGCGTGAGCATGTCTGCTTGAATTACTATTTTTCATAATGCATTTCTTCAGTTCCCAATTATTATCACTAGAGGGTGACATATGCATAAAACATCAACGCCAGTCCATTAAATGAAGAGAAAAATGAAAGTGGTTGGTAAAATACTGAATCTAACCTCAACATGTCAACAGTTATATTGATAAGTATAACTGTTGACATGTTGGGAAATATGCCTTTAACTCAGCTAACACTTTTATAATTGATGGTGATAACCCACATTCACATAACTGTTAATTCCACATCCCTCTTTATTTTTCTTCTAGTGGAACATCTGAAATATTTGCAACCTGCTCTGATGAGGACATCAGAGTTTGGCACATAGATAGGTCCAAAGAGCTGCTGCGCATCACTGTACCCAACATGAGCTGCAATTCCTTGGACTTCATGGCTGACGGACATGGCATCATCAGTGGTGGGAATCAGGGAGAGATATCTACAAACAAGATATATTAGCTCATTACTACAAGGAATAATTAATTTTTTTAATGAGTTTCATGAGCTGTTGTTAATCCATCTCAAACACAATAGTGCAGAAATCTGTAACACTTTCTTTTCAGTTACCAACTTACAAGAAGCTTATACTGTTTCATGTACTGAATTATATTAAGCTTCTCATTAACAGACCTCGTACAAATTGATTTCACTGTCTTCCAGCGTGGAATGATGGTAAGATTCGTGTGTTTGCACCGGAAAGTGGCCGGCTCACCCTCATCATTGACAATGCACACAGAATGGGTGTGACAGCCATCGCTAGCACCAGGGACTGCAAGAGGATCATCAGTGGAGGGGGAGAAGGACAGGTCAGTTGACATGATATTGATACACCCATAACTCTTTCAAAATGTGTGTAATGTTCATCTTATCAGATGTAAACCCATGTAATGTCATAAAGATTTTCACTACCACCATGAAAGTGTTTTATACTTGTGGAACCCTCGAATTTTTCTAACATGTTAGCTGGTTACACAATGCACTTCTGTCTCAGAGTTTTGGTAAGGAGGCTTATCTTGTCACCCAACCTGTTAGCTATTTTATCAACAAAAATTTATGAGTGGAAGAGAGATACAGCGTCATGCATCATTATGTGTGTGCAGCAGGCAAGTTCCTGTCACAGCTATTTCTAGACTTTTCTAAAATAGTTTTTTGTGCATTGTTGGTATTGATTGTGGATTGCCTCCGCCGGCTTGATTTAAAATGTACATCCCAAGTGAAGTGTTAAAATTTCAATTGCTAATTTTTCTCAGACAAGTAGATGTGAGGTTTTGAGGAGAGTTTTAGGATCTTAATGCAAATGTTTACAGGATTTAATCCATTAAACTGCTTATTCATGATACAGACACTGTACACACACTGCAAATACTTATTCAACTTTTTAACACGTGGTTTAACACTGTGGCATACAGTTTGATTGCAGTTTGACAGATTTAAAAGGTCAAAAGTAAAACTGGAAGATCTTTTTCAGCAAGTATGGATTGATTGTTATGTCCATAGCTATGAAGTTGCATTACAAATCAAAGATGAGAGATTATTTGGATTGTGTATTATATATATACATATACATATATATAATTACTATATGTATTATATACAAAGGTTTTCTTGTGAGTCTTCATGACTTTGGATTCACCTATTGCAGGTGCGTGTTTGGGAGCTGCTGCCATACGGCCATCGGCTACTGGAGAACATGAAAAAGCACAAAGCCTCTGTCACGAGTGTCCAAATCAAGAGTTGTGACAAAGAGTGTGTCACTGCCAGCTCTGACGGTTCCTGCATCATCTGGGACATCGTGTGAGTAGTAGCCCACCTGCAGACCCTGCTACACTCCAGAACAGGCAACAATAGAGACGCACAAATGTCTTTATTCTTTTACAATTAGTGTATGAAATGCTACTTTCTGGCTCTCACATATGTTTTAGTAGTACTATGAAATGCCATAAACCACTGCAAAGCTGCTCTGCTCTAAGTCTAACTGGTTATTAATTATTTCTCAATTTCACTCCACAGCTAGATTTATTTAGCTCAGAGCAAGTGAGGTGAAAAAAAGAGGCTCGGCACATTACTGAATCAGTAATCGCATTATTTAATGAAAAATACATAGCACTCAGAGAGAAAGTGAGTGCTGTCGGAGTTGTAATAAGAGTAAAATACTGAAGCTGTTCGTTGGTGACTAGGTGGTACAGTTGGAATAAAAATAAATCCAGTGCATTCCTAATAAACAAATCTTAAAATCCTTTTATCTGTGGGCGTCTTCTGTGAGGAGAATAAAACCTTTAAAAACTCTGACTGTGCTCACATTTTTTTCACTGTCTAGCCTCTTCAATGAACAAGTCTGTGGATTAAAGGCTTCAAGGCTGTATTAATCAAAAGTAGCATTGATTTCCTTTTTTAGTACGATCACTAACAAGCTCATTATGAGACAGGCAAGTGTATCAATGAATCAAGCTGCCCTGTCTAGCCCCACACAATGAGTTTTGTTTAGACAGAGATAATGGTGTGGTGTTTATGCATATTTTAGAGATCTGGCATGTGAGAGCACAGTACAAATATTGGCTTTATGATGACATATTTTGTTCAAAACTTGGAGAGGATTTTGTTTTAACCATAAACTGCCCAGGTCAGTGCCCACGCTACGAGCGCAGGGCACTTTCTGCACATTTTGAAGACCGCTGTTCCTGTGAAACTCATCCTCTTCTCTTTTAATCCTGTCTTCTGGTTTCTCTGCATCTCCTCCTGTAGGCGATTCGTAAGCCTTCAAATGATGATCTCCAACACACTGTTCCGGACAGTGTGCTACCATCCAGAGGACTACCAGATCATTACCAGCGGCACGGACAGAAAGGTGTGTTTTGGGACTGTGGATACTGTTGTTTGCTTGTTTGCTTCTCTCTGTAGTTTAGTACATTTTAGGCAGTTCTAGTAGGCAGTTGTGTAAAAACATGGTTTACTCAATTTATATCCCAACGCGTATTATGTCATTACAGCAGCCTCAGAGGTCTGCTTATGAAGCTTCACCACAAGATGTGTTTTGATTGTTTTCATGCACTGTTACGTAAGAGTTGGTAAGCGAAAGATTCCCCTGCAAAGAGACTGGTGCTCAGCAGCTGTTACTGTTATTATAATCTACACTTAATGTGCGTTAAAGAAAAGCCTGTTGCCTTGGTAAGATCAACACAGAAGGGCACAGTGAAGACTTGCACAATCACGCACACTCGCATGTCCACAGATTAGTGCCAAAAGCTTGTCATTTGTTTCCCCGCCCAACATAATTAAGGCATTGTGCTGGCTGCTAGTCACTGGGGCAAAAACACACCCATTAAGTCTGTTATTTTGTGAGTCATTTTGATCAACTCAGCGCTACTTATTTACATAAGGTCGGAAGTTCACTGTGGCAGAATGAACCACTTGTTTCCTTGATTGTGCACTTTATCCACACCCCTTGAACTCGGCCACATACTAGACCCATATTGCCGTCGTCCCTGCATGCTGCGAGGTGAGGACAAGTTGTGCTGATTAACACGGCTCTTGTGGATGTGCTGAGTGAGCGGAGAGAGAGTGAGAAGGGGGGTATTCAGAGAAAGGAAGAGATAGAGGGGGAGGGCTGTGGTGTTCGTGCCTTCCTGCGGATGTGCCGATGCCACCCAAGTGCCAGCCAGATTCACCATCTGCTCATCCCAGGACACAGGCGCTCTGTCTGGGACAACAAATAGTAACGCTCTCTTTCTCCTCTCTTTACTTCAACCCTACTTCACCTCCCAGCCTCTATGAGTTAATTCACAGAAAGCAAACCAACTGAACTGAGATGAAATAGAAAAGGAGGAGAGTGGCCAAGAGAAAAAAAAAATAGAGTGTGGTGCCGGGTCAGGTAGGGGTTGTATTAATGAGATAGGTTTGCTTTGTGAAGGAGAATGATGATGATGATGATGATGATGATAATAATGATGATGATGATGATGATGATGATGATGATGATGCATTTTTTGATAGCGCAGTAAGTGGAGAGAATATGGTGCTGACTCGCCATTTTCAAAGTATGCTTTTTAGGAGAAAGAATGATAGTTGAAAGGTTGATTACATTATTTCCAGGGAATGCTGTTGTGTTCAATTTGCTAAAAGGGGAATGTAGCATAATAAAATAGTACTCGTTCAGGATAGAATGAAAACAGATAACTGTGACATCTTTGTGTGTCATTTTGAATGCATATTTTTAACCAATCCATTACCTAAATCTGAAGGTACTAACGTTTACTGTAGCTCAGGCATATCTAAACTAATTGTAAACTTAGGGCTGTAGAACTCTACCAAGAACAGATCTGAGGTTTCAGACCCTCTCTTCCTTACTGCATATAATTAATTTCCTGATGGCACATATATGTCGTGGATGTGGGCCAGTCTCCCAGGCTGAGATGGAGGGAACACAGATGGACCAAGACAACTCACACAGGTGGGAGTCTCTAATAAGCTGCTGAAAGGAGGGAGAGGTCGTGACTGTAGCGGGGAAGTAGAGAGGTAAAGTGATGTGGGGGAGAAGAAGGAGGAGAACATCATTACAGTATCTTTCATCATACTTCAGTATACTGTCCATAAAAATATTGATACCACTAGGTAGTCCTCAATAATCTCAGCTTTGTTTGCTGTTTGTGGGGAAAGACGGCATGAACTGTACTTTGTTGGCAACACAGGCTTTAACTGAATGAATGTTAATATTTTGTACAGCTGTAAGCCTTACATTCTGATTTCACACAAAATTACATTAGGAAGATTTTTAAAAAGATTTCAGGACTTTGTATTTGGTTTTAATGAACCATTTCTCCCACTGTTGGTAACTCTGTTTTTCTAAATTATGTTTTACAAAGTTATTTTTGTGGAAATATAAATTTGAGGAAACCATTGCCTCTAAATATGCCACTCTGAGGCAGAAGAATACTTCAGACTCAAAACAGTCCAGGCAGTAATGTTACTTTGGCTTTTAGGGGCAGCTTATTGCTTTGAGACTCATTCTGCAGTCCTGAAGCTATAAATATGATTTTTTTTTTTTTTTTTTTTTTTTATTTTTTTTTTTACGCAGCCCTTTTTTTTTTTTCATTATAACCAACTACATTTGATATGTGTTTGTGAGATTACATTACATTGGTCTCGGCAGATAAATTAAATTTTGTCTCAGAGGCTATTCTGGTAAATGCTGCTCTCATTCTGAGCAGCTCTGTGGAACATGAACCTTTGCTTTTACAGCAGCTTAAATTTACATTTGTAAATTTCCTTGTAGTTCTTTGAGAGTTTAATCGACTTTGAATGCAGTGCAAATTGGATGTGTTTTACTAACTTTTTAAAAGCTTCTGGACTTCTGAACAGACCTAAGGTCTCATATCAGTGTTGAGGTGAGCCAATAAATCTTCTACTCATTCATACAGGATGACTCGAAATACTTTAGTCATCAAATCCATGTGACATCATTTCCAGCACTTTTCTTTTAATATGTAACCAGATCGGTCATATAAATAACAAGAAAGGGCCGTTTGCTCTGTGGTACTCTGATGTTTCTGCTGCTGGTGTTAAAAATAACTTCAGCCAACAATTGCCTTTTGTGAGACTTGATACTTTGACAACCGTGACACCATGGGGATGATCAAAATCAGCAAACATGGTTTCAATAGGCATGTGTGACACGTTAATAGAATTTAACAACAAATGAACTCATTTCCACACAGAGTAAAAATACAAAAGTATTTGAGGTGATTCTGAGGTCACATATTGCATGTGACCAAAATAGAAATGACGACGTAACAAAATATCACAACAACATATGTTGTCACTCGCATCATGTCTTAAGTAAAAGTCTGCATAACAGCCACATCAATTAAAATATATACTACACTTCAAACTGCAGAAAAGAGATCAAAAGGTTATGTACACAGTTGATCATTTTTTCTCCTTGATGTCTTGCTTTATAACTTTAATTAGACTGTGCCACAACAGTAAAGAAAATAGATCTCACAATATTCGTGTAAAATCAATTCATCCAAGTCAGTTTTATTTAACCAGCACCACAATACAACATGGGCACTTAACATAGTATGGTCAAGACCTTACAACGTTATGAAGAGAAACCCAGAAATTCAACTATTCCCACATAGGAAGGAAAAAAAACTCCCTTTTATCAGTCAGAAACCTCAGACAGAACCAGACTCAGGTGGGCGCCCATCTACCTCGACTGATTGGTGTGACAGGAGATCGGAGAGAGAAAAGATCAGGCAAGCACACTCAGGTGAAGGAATACCACCTGCAACTGCATTTCAGGATTACTGTTAATGTCCTTCTCAGATCACCTACTGGGACGTGTATGATGGCTCGACCATCAGAGAACTGGAAGGTTCGAAATCTGGGGCCATCAATGGCATGCACATCTCACAGGACGGCAAACACTTTGTGACAGGTTTGGTCCATTACACCTTTTTGGCTTGCTCTATTGTTCTTGTGCTCCTCTGATTGATTTTTATGTCGGTACAAGTCAACCAAACATAAATTAGTAATCTACAAACTCTCTTTGATGTATGGGGGCTCATTATACACTTGCCCCAGCGTCATTGATGATTATCCTCAAATACAGATCAAAACAAGATTGCCTTTTTTTTCTTGTAAATATAGTTTTAGTCTTTTAAAGAACTGTATTACAAAAATCTTAGATTCATTTTGATCTTGGCATTCTTGTTATTTTTTAATAATTCTGTTTTTACTCTCAAATATTGCTGAGTATGTTCTCATGTCTTCTCTTTAAGGTTGTTGATATATTTGTCCCCTTTTTATGCCAGGGGGCGACGACAAACTGTTGAAGGTGTGGGACTACATGGACGGTGTAGTAACCCATGAAGGGATAGCTCATGGTGGCAGTATCACCAGCATTAAGATCTGCTCCAACAACCGCACCTTACTTAGCACCAGTGTAGATGGAGCCATTCTACGGTGGAAGTTCCCTCACCCTTCTTAATTTTAAGGTTCCGTCGAGTCCTGGACACGAGAAGAAACAGAAACCTTTAGTCCACCAGACTAAATCTTAGGTTTTTTTTCAACATTCTCCCTAAATCTTCCTTCTGACTTCGCAAATTTTACTCAAAAAAATTCAACAATTATACATTAACACTGCAAAACTGAATTCCACTGTGAGCACAAGAAATAAATGTAGCTTGAGTAAGCAACAATGGCTGTATTGGATGCTCTTTTTCCTCTGAAAAAAGGACAATATATTCATAATATCCAGACTCCTTTACTCTTTGTACACTTTTTTTGTGTTGTACAATTTTGTAAAAAAAAATTCTTATTCATTTTAACTGAATATAATTGCCTTTTTTTTTTTTGCCAATAAATCTACACTCCGTAATCCATAATGACAAAGTATGATTTCAAAAGTTTTAGCAAATTGAATAAAAATTGAAAATTCTAATCTTTTATTTGAAAAAGTATTCCAATGCCTTGCTTTAACACTCAAAATTGTGGTCAAGTGTGGTCATCCTGTTTGCTGTCATTATCCTGAAGATGATCTCAGTGATTAGGCAGAGAGGTATTAGTGAAGCCCCACAGTTAATAGTGCATGCTAAGACAAAAACCAAGCTATGAAGTCAAAGAAACCTTCTAAGACCTCTGAGTGTTCTCAGGAGCACAGTGGTATCTGTAACTGTGAAATGGAAAAAGTTTGGAACCAGCAGGGCTCAAATTGCAAGAGTTAGCCAAACTGAGGAACTGAGCAAGAAGTCCTTTTCAAGGAGGTGACCCAAAATCTCAACAGTCCCTCTAACAGAGCTTCAGTCATCCTATGCAGCGATGGGAAAGCCAGCTGGAAGGAAAACTCATTTAGCAGCACTCCATCAATCAGGCTTTTAAGGCAGAGTGGCCAGACAGGAGCCACTTTGGAGTAATAGGCACGTGACAGCCTGCAAGGAGTTTACCAAATGGAATTTAAAGGATTCATAGAGAACATGAGGAAAAACGTTCTCTGGTCTGATTTGACAAAAACCTCACTTTTTTTGGACATAACTCTAAGCAATACATGTAGAAAACATCAGGCACTGCTCATCACCTGCATCCTTACAGTGAAGAAATTGAGGGAAGGATCAATGAAATGGACAGCCCCGACTTAAATCCCTGTCCAAATGTCCGCATCTGTGAACAGACCAGAAGACGGCAGTTAAGACTCTTCCTGTCCAATCTGATGGAGCTTGAGAAGATCTGCCAGAAAGAATCGGAAACACTGTCCAAATCTAGGTGTAAAAAGATTGTAGAGACTCACCGAAGACTTGAAGCTGTAACAGCTGGGGTTTATACAAAGTACTGGATTAATACTTATATGAATGAGAGATTGCATTTTTAGATTTCTCCTCAATTTACAAAAATTATGAAACATGTTTTGACTTTATTTTTGGTTATTGAGTGTCTACAGAAGTGAAAAGATGAAACCTTTTGAGCAGTGTAGTCTCTTAGTTGGTAATGCCCCGCATAGGCTGTATTCAGAGACCATTTCCATGATTTAAAATTTCACTTTAAGGAACAGGAACACACTCTTCACATTAAAGTGTCTGAATAATGCTTCATTCGATTTTACAATGAAAAACGGTATAAAAAAAAAAGCTACATTAAATAGTGCATTAAATGCATGCTTTACTTAGACTTAGATATGATTCCGCTTTCTGCTACTGTAGAGACAAAAAGCAGGTAGATTATTGCTTACTGAAGCACATTGCTGCTGTCTAATAATCTATAATGATTCCTCACCGCGTTCTGGTAGAAGAGTGGGGGGGGGGGGGGGGGGAGAGAAAACACCTCTCAGCTCTCACCTCTTCATCACACAGAAACATGTGAAGTCACACTTTGCCATGGTATTTGTCCATTTGGTACGCTGGTGTAACGTCTTCATTTTTTCTAACAATGAATAAGAGCTTCAGAAAAATGATGGAAATAATGGATGGAGACCTGATTATCTATTTCAATATCTGCACATCTGGTCCACTAAATTCAATTGTTACTACTGGTGAGCTGTGAAATTAAGCTTCAGATGATTACAATCTGAATATTGCACAAAAGATGCTGGCGCTCTATTGAAAAGCAGAACTGCACACAATGTGTCTGACCAAGTGAATCTCTAACATCCATTTCACTTAGTTTGTAGAGCTTCCAGGGTGTAGCAGCAGCTTAATGTGCATGAAGACAGAAGCCAGGCTACATCTGTGTAAATGATAGTGTTGCAGACAGGTATTTCATTAGCAGAATTAAACAAATGTAGAGCCTGTGCCTATGCAGGTGATGTGAATGGTACATCTCAGTACCATTTTCTTTGGAAAAAGCATGGGATTTTACATAAATGTGGACAGTCTTTTTTTTTTTTTAGCAGAAATAGATGAATTTGGCATAGGGTGACCAGATCCCAACAAAGTCAATATGGGACAAAGAGTAGGTTTGTGTGGGACACATGATGACAGGACGTCTAACATGTTGATATATTTACCCAATTTAGATAATACACATACATAATAGACTGGATTCAGGTTGAATTTTTAGCATGTGAAGGACCAAACAAATAAAATGTATTTGATTGCAACTTACTGAAGTCCCATTCAATGTAAATACTCGTACAGTAAGCATAGAAGGAAGCAGATGTTCCCAGTAAAGATGGTGACAGACTAACCGGCACTTGACCCACGTATGTGCAGTTTGATTAACATCAAACATTGTTCCATGCCATTCACAAAAATATCTGTCCTGCAGTGTTAATTCTTAAAACGTAGGGCCAATCAAAATGTAGCACATTGTTCAATGGGACCTGGGACAAGGGATCAGTCCTACATAAAGAGGGACACCTGGTCTCCTAAATTCAGCACCATTATTCTATTACACTGAAACGCATGACAGGTCGTCATTGATACTTTTGAATATTCACAGCCTATTCATTGTAGGACTGAGGCTGGAAACAGGGTCAGGGGTTAGACTCATGTACGTTACAGCCCCTAAGGACCATGCAACAAATGCCAGTTCTGTTTTCTTTGACACCCTCTAAGGATGTTACAGGTGATGTTATAATTGTTCCTACAGGGGGCAGTTTAAGGCTACGGTGGTTGACACCTATTAAAGACAACAACTTCCTTGTTCCCAGACAAGACGTGCCGTGTAAAGTTGAATGCTCTTTGTCAGCCAAGCATGAATGACTCTACTGCACATAACGCACGCATTTATTTAGCTAAACTAGTCTAATCCAGGTTAATTAAATTCTCGTCTGGGGGCTGGCCCGAGACAGGAGCCTCCAAGTAGTTAATTGTGGAGCCACAGACAGGAGAGGAGGGAGGGAGGAAGAGCGGTGGTGAGAGAGTCCAAAGAACGCCAGGCGCACGATCCAGTGCTGAGAGCCCTCGATGAGGAAGTGTAACTGAGCCTGTGGTGTGGAGAGAGGAAAACCGCTCATCGTCACACAGCAGAACGCGCGGACCGGTGACAACAAAGTACTGGGAGATGTCACGGGAATAATATCGGTAATCATGTGCCTTATTGGCACCGAGTCGGTGCCCCCTCAACGGTAGGGGTTGTGGAGGGAAGCAAAGCGGAGGAGGAGGAGGAGGGGTAGACAGCCCGGCAGACAGGTGCGACTCCACACAGCTCGTTTCATTTTCTCTCGGTCCTGGAAAGTGATAGAGCCATGGATACCCGAAAGGAAAGCAAGGTAAGAAAACAACCCATGAAACCTAAAACGACCAAGCGAAAGGACAAGAAATACAAAACTGGGAGGTTTGTCAGGAGAAAATCTCTGCGATCTTTTGGGAATTTCATGGGAAGAATGCTTAAAACTTTGGGTACTTTGGCGCACTTTGGCAACGCGGAACCGGGGGACGCCGAGGACGATGATGGCGGCTTCGGGCAAAGCGCTACGGGGGGTTTCAAAGACGACTGTTCGCAGATGTCCAGGGAAGGAACCGTGAAGAAGAGCTCCACGGTGTCCTCGGCTCACGGCTCGGTGAGAGACAGGCTGTCGTGGTGCTACGGCGACAAGACCCCCGGGGTGCTGGGACTGAAGAACCACGGCAACACCTGTTTCATGAACGCTGTGGTTCAGTGCCTCAGCAACACGGACCTGCTGGCCGAATACCTCGGCTTGGAGCAGTACAAGTCGGACATGTGCCGCAGGAGGGTGAACGGGGAGGTGAGGGCAGAGGAGCCGCAGACCGCCAGGGGAGAAGTGACCGTGCAGCTGGCGTCGCTGGTTCGAGCGCTTTGGACGCTGGAGTACATACCGCAACTGTCTGTGGAGTTCAAGGTGAGGACAGACCGCACAGGATGGATATTTATTGGGTTGTTACTTATTTATATGACTGCATTCCTAATGTGTGTATGTCTCAAGCTGTGCATCAGTGGACAGTGCCATTTTGGCCAAGCTGAAGTTTCTCTTATGGCACTCAGTAGACATTACATGATTGTTTTTCTTCAACAAGTGTACAATACATTTCCTTTAGAGAATAAAAGTGTAGTTGATAGCCTACACGATATGTTTTAATAGGGTGTAAACTCCATGGCCTTCTGACACCCAAATTTAACTGTTAACTGTGTCAGCGTGCTTGTGATTATTTGATTAATTGCACACTTGCCTGTGAACATGCTCTGGGAAAGCACAATGAAACCAAAATGATTGGACCTTGAGGCATTCTAAATTAGAATTAGCACAAACTTGACACATCAAACCTGCACCAAGGTAATATTCCAGCACTGAAGTATACTAGAGGGTTTTAGTTTCACTTGGCAAATATAATTAAGCTGTCTTTAGTTGTCTGCTGTGTGTGCTGCACTCAATGGGGCTACTTGCAAGAGACAAGTAGTTAGGATAGGGTCCCTAAAGGAAATGTGCAACCCGGGGCCCCATGCAGGTTACTTCAGCCATGGATAGAGATGCTTTTATGTTAAGGTTAAATTGATGTTTTCATGTAAATCTTCCCAGTTCGATACTGGCCAAATAGTTAACTTTCCTCTGCAGTCATTATGGTTGTAGTGAAAATTGTGTGTCCAGTGCCCTGCTACAAGCAGAGGACTTCGTCTCTCACAATCTGTAATATTAAAACAATATGAGAATTAAGGTGTGAAGTAATGTAGTTCAGAGGTTAATGATCAACCTGTATGTCCCATTTCCGTGAATGACAACACAGTGTCAGTGTTCGAGGGGGGAAGACAAACATTAGTGATGAGAAGAAGTAGTAATAAAACCACCTTGAGGCTTGACTTCCTGGTTTTGACACTTTATTATTGTTTGCTGATGTAGTGGTAGTTTTGTGTGTGCATGCCAAGTGGTTACTGATTACACCCAGACTGTGGTATCTCTGTTTGACTTACCTGTTCCAGTGCGTCAGGTGGTTTGTCTGCATTCCCTGACTGTCATGTGGGGTGTTGGAAGAGACGAGGAGTATTGTCTTATGCACACACACGCGGTTCAGTGCCTGTGATGGTACTGTAGAGGTTACATTACAACTGCATCTTCATCTGTTCAATAGGATGTAAAATCAACAAGTTGAAGGCTTTCCCAGCTGATGTAATCACTCATGGCCGTTGTGCGCCGAGGCTGTGGGGCCCTCAGTCTTCCCTTTGGGCTTATTGGATGACTGTCAACGAGCAGGCTTACTGAAGAGTAAGTGCTCTGTTGCATCAACAGCCTGGGGGAAGTTGAAGGTGATGGGGTATGCAACATGAGAACAACACAGAAGAGCGCGCGCGCACACACACACACACACACACACACACACACACACACACACACACACACACACACACACCGAGTCATTATAAGGGATGCCATTTATTATAGAATAGGTGCTCTTCATATTATTGAAGACAATGCTTTCTAAAGCTATAACAGAAATACGGTTAATACAGAAGCAGGGCTTGATGTTTCAGTCTGAAAAATACTAGGGTCATGTATTTTTGAACATTACTGCCGAGCACCTGCATGCATGTATGATTTAAAGTCCTGCCATGTGCAACTGCTCCAACAAGATTCTTTGTAGTCTTCAAAAAAAGTTTGATATGGACAATCACAGATCTTGAAAGGTACTTGGATATAGATTATAGGCCTTGAATGAAGAAATCCAAATGAATATTAATTTGTCTCTCTTGAACTGGCTCCTGTAACTGTGCACAACATGATGATTGAGTTCTCTGATGGGTCATCATGCTGAAATACTGAATATAACCTTCTAAACTTCATGGCAAAATATGCAGTGTATGTTTAAATAGAGGTATTCAGTTTTCCCTTGATTTTACTCTAATATTCTCATCACGGTTGGCTGCAATAAAAAAAAAAGAAAAAACATGTCCTTCATTCCTCTTTTCTTGCCTCACCCCATTGCATCGACACAGTGATTTGTGTTTGTCTGCCTGTCATAGGGTGAGGCAGGAGAGAGCATGCTTACTGTAGCAAGTGCATTCATCCTGGAAAAGGAGGATCCCCCCTGCTGAGATGCCTTCAGTGGTGTGCACTCAAGAGTGGGGAAGAACGAGGGAGGGAGAGACTTTGCTGGCAAACAAAAGTATTGTCCTTGTGATCCTCATAAGTACCCCCCTATTCTGCACTCTAAAAAAAGGGACAGCCAGCTTTGGCATCTGATTATTAATGCCAAGTTTGTTCACATTACAAAAGAGGCACTGGCCTGCAAAGAAGTGGAAAAGGAAACTTTCCCCTAAGATAAGGGCTCTTACAGTACTTTTCGAACTCTTTTTGTTGCTGTTTAAGATTGACATTAGGTAATGAGAAGGAATAATGAATAGAAATCACAGCGTCTCGGCTGAAGACGCCAAAACACAAAAATACAGTAGGGATTGAAATCTTTTAAATATGTATCTTCTTGGAGTGTTTGATTCAAAGCTGGAAAACAAAACATTTATTGATGCTAAAAATGTCTCTTCTCCAAAAGCCTAAATTAGAATAGTGGCGTAAAATGAACAGAATTTCTGTATTAAAATGAATCGTCAACTAAAATTTCATGATCGTGTCATTACTCTCTTATTCACATGTTGGCTGGTATTAGCAAATCAATAAGTAATATATTCTACAGCGAATACAAAATTATAGGACATAATGCTAATGTTTAGATTATTCATAATGAATACGATTTTCACATACTTGGAGTATGTGTTGGGGTGAAACTGAATTGTAATTGAAGGTGTTTTGCTCATGCTAATGTTACATCATCAGCCTTTTCTCTTCTAGCTGTGGCGCTAATGTTACTTTGCTGTTCCCGGCCTGCATTTAGTGCTGTTTGGGTAGGATTTGACTTCGAAGCTTTTTGTGTCATCATCTGACTCTGTTAATGTTCTTTTTGTGCACATTTGGTGCCAGGCTGACATTATTGTAAGGTTAATATAAGAACGAGAACATGGTTGGTGATAGATTTGGTCAGTCGGAAGTAAACACACTTTAAACTTGAACAGTGACATGACCAATCAGAACAGCATAATCAACTTTGTCCACCATGATTTAGATTATGTAATTGGCTCCCAAATGCATCTATGTTTTCAAATGACAGTGATCAGCCGAATGAAGGTGCTGCATTTAAAGGTCCGAATTTCCAACTTTGCCATTGCTGCTTCACTGCACATTTGATGGTGATGAAATCAGGAGGGAGGAAATATCCTTTTATTGGTTGGTCCAAAAGTTGTCTCCACCAATTTAACTTGATGACAGCAGGAGCGAGCTCTTTCTTTTTACTGCTTCATACTCCCGACCTAAAGGATTAACAACACAGTAACTACTTTTATCATCTTTTTACGCTTGACGGGATGCAGCTCTGTGGAGCCAGAGGACCTCAGTTGGAAAGAGAAAGCCGAGTGTTTTAAGCAGACTTGTTTATTTTGGGAGTCGTGCAGGTGTGTGTGACAGTGAAACAGGGCAGTGAGACTGATGGTTTGTTTGCCTTGTCTTGTCTCTGCTTTCCTTCAAGGAGGACCACTCTCATTCTCAGTCTCAGAGCTGACGATGTATACATTGTACACACATGAAGAAGCTGAGGTACACACCACCTGGACTCTCCGTGCTGAGTTGCACAGACATGCACAGTGGGGCTGCCTCTCATTTCAGCTTGATTTGTATCACTTTTTCAGCCGAGCAGATGGGGGATTTTGTTGTTGTTGTTGATATTTTATCAGTGTAAAACTTTGAGGCTGGGAGATTTTTTTTTTTTTTTTTTAGCATACAATAGCCATAATAATCTGTGTATTTTATACTTGGCTACAGAAATGTAGTAGTATCTATGTCTTAGATGTCGAAGGGGAAGTAATAATGCCTCAAACAGTCCATCTCACACTTATAACTCACTAGCTAGACCACATTCAAATATGGTAACAGGGCCACCATATGCTGCTGAAAAGCAGCATGCATTCCCACGACTCAGTGAGCCGCACTCCATTATACCTACGATGCTGTGACAACAGACAATAAAGGAACATGAGGAGAATTGCGTCTGTGCTGTATAGGTAAGCACCACAATACGAGACCATTTTCCATCAGTTTTATTATCCCTCTCATGAGTTATGTACCAAGACAGAACGACACAGTGTTGGGAGCTATGGGAATAAATCAATTCTTACTATTCTGAGGTGCACTGTGATCACCGAATCATAAAAAAGAGAGTCTACTTTACCTCAATGATGGAATGCACATGAAGATGGCAAGTACATGTTCATACAGCTTTTGACAGTGTGACAGATGCAGCTTCCCAGACTGTCAGTTGTGCACACGAAGCGAATCTACAGCCTCAACTGTGAATCCTCAAAGAATCAATTTCTCAGTTTCAGCAGAGCCCAGGGAGCCCTCCCCGGACTGTAAACCATTCAGAGGCATTTATTTCCATCGCATCTCATCCCTTCTTATTTTGCACTGATCGCCTGTAAATCCCACGCTGGGGACATCTGCGGACATGCAGGCTTTGTTCAGTCTCGACTTGCCTGCACCTTTTTATCAGAGGATTTCCAAGCCTCTCAGTGTACCACAGAAACTTAGATCTGATTTCAGGATGCAACACTGACATTTGTCATCACAACAACCTGCATGTTCTCCTCTGCTCTGGAGGTGAATCCAGCGTGGCCTGGGATGACACAGGAAGTTGCAGGCTGAATTAGTTAAAAGTTGAAGGATGGTTGGAGGAGGAGACGGGGAAGGACGGGCGCTGAGAGAGGCTCGTGTGTGTGTGTGTGTGTGTGTGTGTGTGTGTGTGTGTGTGTGTGTTTACCTGTGGTAGCTGGGCTGACTGGAGCTCAGCTGGTACTGATTAGTGAAGGGAATGGTCCTTATATGATGGAGCAGAAAGAAAAAGATAATGGAGGGAGGCCAAAGGAAAGAGGATAGTGGGCTTGTGTGTGTGTGCGCATGCGTGCGTGTGTTTGTGTGTTAGAGAGAAAAGGACAGATGAAACACAGAATGAGGAGAGAGAGAGTGGGAAAAGTGTCGGCTGTAAGTGATAACTGCCCTGCGCCTGGTCTGCTTTAGCAGCAAAGGTGAGCCGGCAGCAACAGGCCCCTGAAAAATGAAACGGCACATGGAGCAGCCAGTAATGAGAGATTATGTCCGGTTTCATTCCAGCCAAACCTGTGGGGGGAATCTGGTCTGTGTGGAAAACAAGAGCAGTTCCTCTTAAGGTCATATGCCTCGTAATGATTTGTCAGTATCAGTCTCTGTCTGTCACCAAGGCATCTATCCAGGCCTGTTTGGCAGGATGGACCGGGATGAGGTGAGGTGTGGTGTCCATGTTTTTCTCTTTTAGGGAAAGAGAGGAGGGTCATTTGCTTGATGTATGTTTCTGGTAAATTCCTGCCCCGCCAGCACTCTGGCCTGTTTTTGTTTACACAGTCGGGGGATGGATGTGGAGAGGGCATGGGTGGGTAATGATGTGAGGTGAAGTAATGGTGGGAAAATAAAACCCTAAAACAGACACGTTAGTGTGGAAGCAGGGGATGTTGCCGGAGTGCAGTCCTGCCTCTGATGACCGCTGGGAGGTCATGACCCCTGCTATGGAGACTGCACAGGTTTATGGCTGTCTTTTGTCATTCTGTTAGCTTTATCTAATGGCTGTGTCTTCTTTGTTGTTTTCTTTGTTTGTGGAAAAGCTGACAGTCCTTGATTCTTTAGTTGTATTTGCCATCTAAGACAGAAAACAAGTAAAGAAATACATTACCTTCTCCATCAAATTAAGACTTGCCTAGATGTCTGATTTGATTTGCTTCGTACTAGACTTTAAGTTCTGTTTCATAAAATCTAAAACCAAACCTGAGAAAACCCTCCATAAACTATATGATCACTTCTTTATAGCATAATGTTGCCTTTCTGTTTATGGGAGTTCATTATCAACAGGAATATAGAAAAAACATCTGGTGAAAAATTCTTTAGTTCAGAACACACTTCTGAAAACAATTCATCTCCAAAGTGAAGAAAAGTTAACAGCCTCGTGTTAACATTTTCTAGATGCAACAAAACATTGTTTTACATGAGAGTGTGAATGGTCTTTGTTTCTGTCTGTCGCTGTGTTGGCCCTGTGATGGACTGGCGACCTGTCCAGGGTGAACCCTGCCTTTGTCCAAAGTGAGCTGGGATAGTGTGATAGATGTGACCCTGTTCAGGATAAAGCGGGTATAGATAATGGATGAATGGAAATATACAGCTTGCTACAAGCTGCAAAGACTGGAGAAACATCCTGCCTGAACCGACTGCACTGAGTGAGGCTCAGTCAGGTTTGGGTTGAGAATCACATTCTTGGTGTAGACTAATCAATACTTCTTACAATAAGCTCAGTGCTCCCTCAAGCTGACCCTTCCACCCACCTTTATCGTCTCCTTGGCTACTTCTGAAGTGTTTACTCAACAAGCACTTAAGATCCGACTAGAGCTTCGCTCAGGTCAGCTTTGAGCTCTGCTGTTGTTTACAGAGGGACTTGACATTTCTATTCTTTTCTTTATATCTCTAGCCTCCTGCCTCAGTCTCAAGAATTTCCTCTCTTTCATTTTTCCCCTTACAAGAAATCAATTAAAGAAAATAAAAAAAGAACAGATGTCTGGGAATACAACTTCGCCGCTTTGCCAAAGTGCCTTTGAGGCTGTGTGGCATATTTCACCAGAGGCTCTGACAACACTGTAAACAGATATCAGAGATGAGAAAAACTACTATTTCCAGTTGTGACACACACACACACACACACACACACACACACAGTAGAGTGAGGGGGAGAAAAAAAGCAGAGATGAGAAGTTATCCCCTAATCTCAATGAATCCTCATTTTGACACGTTTCTATGCCAGGACTCAGCCAGGAACAGCGGAAACTCTCCACCCCTCTCTCGTCCTTTGCATTTTGGCTCTTCTTTACTTTGTTGAAAGCTTTGAGAAACTGCATGTGTTTTCCTCACTTTTCATTTTTGTGCATGCACACAACTGTGCTGTCCTGTTTGATAGATAGACAGACGAACACTCACCGGTCTGTTGAAACTTTGCCAGCATCCCTCTCTTTACACTACTGCTCCCTCTCTCCATCTGTCCCACATCCCTTCATCCCCTGTCAGTGCTTCCTCATAGTGATGAAGCTCATTAGTGGGCTGTCTCTGTCTGATGGAGTGGGGAGGGGGGCTACCTCCTGTGTTTATATTTAGATACTGGGATACTGCAGGTATGATGTGGTGATTTTTAATGAGGTGTGGAGCAGAGCCTGGATCCTGTCAGTCACAGACGGAGAGACTGACAGAGAGACCGAGAGAAGTAGCCACCCAGTGTAGTGGTAATGCAGTCATTAGTTTTGTGTATCATTTTCTGTCTGACTCATAAACACACAACTCCTTCCTCATAATTGAATTAGACAGAGTGGCTGTTTTGTAACACCTGTCATGTTTTGGATATATTTTGCACGAGTCGCCCTTCGGAATCCTGATGATGTTATGCTGCCAAGCGTAGCAGTCTCAGTACATTATTTAAACAACGGCAGTTTAAAACAGGATGAACTAATTTTACTTGTTCCCAGTGCTGATTTGTTTGTATGATGTCCTGGAAATAAGTGACACTGAAAATGTCTTTTAAAAATAAAGGAATATTGTGACTTTAGTGGTGCAGTTGAATCTGATTTAAATATAAATGTCTCATCAAATAAAACTGAGACTATCCTCTTCCAAAAAAAACACCCCATCAATGTTTTTTGAAAGCAGTTTAATGGAGCCATAGTTACATTTTAAGGTTAAGCAACCTCTACCAGCCGTATTCATGACAACAACTTGGTGTCTCAGAGAAATGACATAGATCCAATGACGTGTATCTAATGCGAGTTTTTCCTTGTTAGGAGGATGAAGAGGGTGGGGTCGATGTTTAGATATGTTACCAAACTTGGGTACAGGAGACCGGTGTTTGCATCTTGTTTCCATCCACAAATGAGGACATTTAAAAAGTAATAATAATGACACATTCACTGTTTCTAAGACAATTATGATTGCATACATCTTAGGAAGTAGTGACTTTAACAAACAACACAGTTCAAGTCATCATTACCACCCAAACTATTTACTTTTCCCTAACCCCAACTGGTTTTGTAGCCTAACTGTAACCTTGGTGCCAATTTAGGAAACACTCCTGTGGGTTTCTATTTCTGGGTTAGAACAAACAATGTACATTTTTGTATTTAAAATACAGCGGCAAGAAAACCTGCAACGCAACGTGCTTGTTTCAGCTTTGTAATTCGATAATGGGGATGTCTTTCTTTGTAAGACATGGTGTGAAATTTTTTTAAATTTTTGTTTTGGATTATTAGCGTAATAAAACAACATTTCAAGATATGCCTTTGTTTTTGTGTTGTGCTAAACGGCTGTGGCATTTTCCAAGATCTTCTTACATCTCATTGATCAAATGATTTAATCACTTCTTTGAGAAAATAATTGCAAGATTATTCAATAATGGAAACAATAATATTGCCCTATTTATCTGAGAGAACAGTTAAGATTGTTGGTGAATGGTGATTTGCTGCCTACATCTTCCAGTTTTCTTTTTCCCCAAAGTGTTAAGTCTAAAGAGAATTGTGCATGATTTTATGACATGATGTTATCATAGCCAAATAATGTCTGACGGATGTTCTTAAATGACTGTGCATCAACTGAGGATGAGAGATAAAGAAATTCATCGTCTCTCTCCTGAGTGTTACAAGCTTAAAAACCAGCTCTTATCACAGAAATGAGGAATTCCCATGTTCGGTGTGATCATGATCTCATCTTGTCTGGAAAGATTTTAATGATGTAATGGCTTTTAAAATTGCCCAAAGTGACAGATTAATTGTGACGTCTCTCTTCTCCTCAGAGCATAGTGGCCAAATACGGCTCTCAGTTTCGGGGAAACTCTCAGCATGACGCCCTCGAGTTCCTCCTCTGGCTTTTGGACAGAGTTCATGAAGATGCCAATCTCAGCCCTGACAACAACAGCAGCAGCAGCAAGACCAAAGCCAACGCCAAGGTGAGTCCACATTACTGCTATTTATGGCTGGTGTGTCTTATGATCTTTTAGAGAAAAAAAAAAATTTACCTTTTTTTTTTTTGGGACAACTTGAAAATGGTTGAGTCAGAAACAGCAACGTCACTTCTTTAACAACCCACCTTAACCCTCTTGGCTCTTTGCCGCCGTTTTCATTTTACTGCTCTCTTGAACCTCTTATCTCATAAAAAAAAAACCTGTATAAATTCAGTACTGTTAAAGCCAAGCGAGTAACACATTCCACTCCACTTTTTGTCAGCAAAACATCGGCTATTTGAATATGCAGGCAGCTGAAAGATCATATGATATTATAATAGTTAAAATGTAATTAGAATTAATCATATTTGCTTAATTTTTCAAAACAAAAAAGTTGCATTTGGTTTCTACAAAATTGTAGCCCTAGTCAACAAAAAAGGGGTTTCAAGATAAACACTGTTGTATTTTACTTCCTCAATTAAGTGTTATTCAGCTTGATTTTTGATGTATGGAAATTACCTAACTTTTGCCGGTTTACAACAGCAAACTTTTACGTTGAGTTGCTTACTTATTTTTGCCTTCCCACCCAAGTTTGTGCGCACAGAGGCACTCTCACCTCCTGTTGCTCCAGTAGAGCAGGTCACAGACACAACTGTCTATGTCTTTGAGCTGTTCCAGACTCCCTAATCTCTCTTTACATGTTTTATTTTCTTTGAAATATTTGATTTTGTAGCTGAAAAGAATTTGGGCAGATTCCTAAAGGGATGTTTGCCTGATGTCTCTCGGTGGAATCTTCTCAGCTTGTCTCATCCAGCTTCTGTTGTGTGTCCCTGTTTTTCTTTACCACACAAATGATTTCACGAGCAGAGGAAACAGAAATCTGCTGCTTAACATCCACCTGCCTGGCCCTTTTGAGGTTTCACAAAAAATTGGCAAACCCATTTTCACACTGTGGCATCATGATCTGGCATCATTTGCACAATTGTGTTGCATATGAGGTTGAGAACACTGTTAAGTGAGTGCAAGGCATCAGTTTGGGATACAGTTGTATGATGTACTTCAGAATTAAGCCAACCTTGTTATGTAAAGCTCTCCATGATCTTACCAGTGGTCCCCACTGTGGGCTTCCTCCCGTGAAGTGATTACGAAAAGACAATACCGTTTGATTTTAGTCAAAGAAATCACTTCACTACATGTTTACAAGAAAAAAGTATTCTCTGTGAGAGAGTGTCTCTTTACCACAAACCTCCAATCTCTCAGAATGGAGCTGCAAGTGGAGCTCAGTCTGTGAAGAGTCAGAGTTGCTGCTCGTTAGTCCTGCTCCTCTACCTGCAGTTGACTTGAAACCCACTTAGTCTGAAAAGAACCTTTGTTTGCACTGACTCCTTTCCTGTGAGATGTAAAGGAGAAGCTGTTGAGTTATCATGCATCTGTTCCCTCTCCCTCTATGTGTCTTTGTCTCTGATGCGAGATGCTCACCCTGTAACCTTCGGCTTGGAAAGTAGCCAGGACTAGACGTGATGTTATGAGAGGGAATGAAGGACAGACGCTCCACGACTTAGTTGATGTTTATTATTATGCCTGGAGTCTGATGTTAACGATTGCCAAGGACCAAAAGCCAGTAAAGTTTGTATTTAGTGGATACGTTTGTTGGATTGGATTGAAGTGCATTTTACTGATTTCTCTTCTCTGTTTTATTTCCAATTGATGCAAACAAACACACATGAATCAAAATGCATTACAAGGTGTTTCTGTCATTGAGTTTATCCCGCTACACTCGAAGGCAAGGTCTGCGACTGTTAAAGCCTCATAACTTTACCTGACGATCTAAAAAAGTAATTTGATGTTGTGATTCTACAAATATTAGGAAAATGATCATGTTAGTGCATACTTTTTTGGATTTTGCTTAATTAATTGAATTATGTCCTGATTAGCATTCCGCTTCATCAGTGATTATTGTCTGCACCCACTGTGACAAACTCAATTATGTTTAATTCCATTTGTATCGCCCTGTTTCAGTCAGCTTGGGGTTTAGTGTCAGCACTGCTGGTTCGGCCTCCACTCTGGGACCTCCAGTCCTGTTAGTCAACATATGCCGTTACAAGCTAAACTGTCACTGCGCTGCCACCCAATGCCCATCTCCCCCACTCTGACAGCAGCGCTAATAGTGGCACCATTTATGCAACATAAAACAGCTTAGAGCTGTAGCTCTCATTAGGATGTCAGTGAATCGCGGTATCACAAAACCAGCTTTCCTCCGCTGCTGCTATGAAGCAGAGATGAAGAAATTCACTGGCTTTTTAGCATGAAGAGGAAACAGAACTTATTTTTGGTTTTTTTAAGAAATGCTCTTCCTTGTTCCCAAAAATTGATTTCCTTCATGCAAGCTTATATTGCTGATGTAGCATGAAAGCTTATACATGCTCCTCTATGCTTTCAGAATATTTGGTGACCTTATGTGTTTACAAAACATTTTCAAAAATGTCTGCATTAAAAACATAAACTCATAAAAACTAGTATTCATCTAACACATTAAGACACACGTTAACTGCCTGGTTTGCTGTGTGTTTTGATTCTTCTGTTCTCCATGCAGTGGGCAGAAATCAGGCAGGATTCAAGGATAGCACAGGTCATGATGAGCTGACAGGAACCTAACAGTGGCAACAATGTCCCTGTCAGCATCATAGACTGACCCACCCATAAACTTCAGATTATTGCTGTGACTAATGAATACTTTCATTATTAATTAGTCTACCAATTATTTGTTTGATTAATTTTAATATCTTTTTTTCCATAAAATGGATGGTATTTTTTAAAAAAAAATTTTTTAAAGCCCCTCTTAGAGTTTTCCCACATGTCACATGTTCCCACATCTTCAAATGTCTTATTTTGTCTGATAAGCAGCTCAGTGCCGAAAAATATAAAGTTTGCTCTGACATAAAGAGGAAGTAGAGGAATGAGAATAAGCTAATTTCTGGTAATTTGTTTGAAAAATGACTAAAATATTTATTGAACTTTCAAAGTAGCTGCTGATTAAATGTTGACTAATTGATTAATCAACTAACTGTTTCCGCTCGACTTCAGCATGTTTCTTATGCCACATCCTGTATTTTGTTTTGACTTAATCAAGTTAAAATGTTCTGTCTGTAATTTTGTTCACAACTGCAAAAGATTGGAAGCAACAAAATTTGACATGGTGTACATCTTCACTCTGAAGACAGTGCACTCTGTGATTTATGTGTGCTTTTTCTATAGTGCTTTATAATCATACCCTTCCGTCAGTTCCTTCAGTATATCAGTTGCATGTTGGTCAAGTTTACTTTAACAACAGCATTCCTGTCAAATGTTCATTCTGCTAAAAAAAACCATATGTAACATCTTTGGGAGAATAGCTCTCTACAGTGCAGAAACTCCATTTTTATGTATGTTCTTTACCCGCTTCTTTGATAAAAAATTTTTTTTCTTTTTTCTTTTTTTGACAGGTCTCTGATGTGACAATTTTCTAGTGTCATTTTTATTCCAATCGTGATTCTCTGGACATGTTTTGAATATCTCAGAGACTAAGTGTAATGCGTTCCTCTTGAAACAAGTACATAGTCATGGTTGTTTTTATCCTTTTCACTCTGTTCCTAGCTTTAGGCTGATTGTCAGAAAAACACAAACACATGTTATGCTATTGTATGACATGATTTAATGTTTGCCAACATAGTTGGAACAATTTGGGCAATTATTGCATGACATATGTACTGTAAATTGTGTGACTAGTGATGTGAATAATTGTCTCTGCTGTGGTTACCAGTCTGTATGGTACACTGCTTCTCACATAATGCATGCTGGGATAGATTTTAGCCCCCTTGCTAGTCTGGAGATGATTAGCGGTTTACAGAATGGATGGATGGATTTATTGATTTGTTTGGATTCCCATTAGCTTGACTCAAAGAGACAGCTAGTCTTTCTGAGCACCTCTGCACAGATTAACATGTATGTAAATACAGGATGACAAAAACTACATAAAGTGTAAAGGACAACTTAAGTTACAACCTCCAAAATGACAACAGAGTTCAATTTGTCTGTCACAGTGTTAACCAAAACGCAGTCGGTATATTATAAAAAATACTTGAAATGTGTTTGTAGCCAATAAACTGGTAAGTTAAGTTGCAGTTTGTGCACTTTGCAAAGAAGCAGATTTGTTGCAGTGTACCGTACAGGAGGGTCCAGTAGTTTTACAAACCTTGTTTTTGCAGCACACCTGTAGTGTGACCAGTCCATCAGCGCAAGTAACATTACGTAACACAAGACTGTGAACACACAGGAAGGCAGCTCAGTAATGTTAATCCTCCCTCCAATGGGACCTCACTAAACTTGCTCGGTTTCTCTCTCGCCTCGCTGGCTCCACATCAGCAGCATTCCTTACCAGCTAACAGAACACCAGAGTGAAGAGATGGCTTTGTGAATGACGACATCCTAAAACAATCATTCTTTTCTCAAAGTCAGTGATAGACAAACACTTTGGCAAGAGTTATTTAAAAAAACTAGCAATTGGTGAAAATATCAAATGAGTGTAATCTCTATTGGCTCACATGTTGCTGCACTGGCAACGTTTGTCTTCCAGCAAGTATTAGAAAACTGAAAGAAGCTTTAGCTACAAGTGAGAGTGCTGAGGGTTGCTGCCACCGCCTTTGACCTACGGCCAGATTACATGATATTAAATGTGTCATAGCTGGTGCATTACACTCTCCTCGGGCCTCAGCAGCTTTCTATGAAGAAGATTTTTTTTTTTAACTATTGTGAAACATCTGGTGAGAAAAACTGACAAACTCCCACTATATACTAGAAGAGAGTGTTATAAATTTCCCAATGTTCATTGATTGAGCACATAGAGCTCAGTTACATTTTACCTCAGGCCTCTCCGTGGGTGAGATTTGGAGCAAGTGCATTTGAAAACTCATTCTGTCTCACCCTATGGACAGTAGTGAGAGAGAAGGTTTGCCAATGCAGCAGCGCCAAAGCATAATGTCTGCATTATTCGATTTTAAATGTCGATAGTGGTCTGCCTTTCTGCCCCAGGAGGCTTGACTGTGGAGAGAGGGAGAGAAAAATCTCCTGGCCCTAGAGCCAACTGCAGAGACTTTGAAAATCGGGTCAGTGGCTGTGGTAACGCGAGCGAGTCCTCTTATCAACAGGGACAGAAATAGTGAGTTTGATAGCTCTCCATCAGTTTTTGGCTCAGAGTCTCCAGAGGGGGCTTGGAGAGCAAATGTCAGAGAATGAGATGAATCAGTGGACAGGTAGGGTGACAGGGGGAGGTTGATGGGTCCTTGATCTGGTGTCTGCCTCGTCAATGTCAGTCATCAGGACATCGATGGTCTGATTTCACATCTGCCTCTATGGCTTCAGTAAAAAAACATCGTTGTCAGGAGAGATTGCGACTTTTGTGCTCATGTAAAAGTTTTAAACATTGTTTCTTTGAACCGAAACTATGAAAGAAGGAAGAAATAAGTGTGACAGGTTATCTTTTACACCATGAAGAGGTGTTATGGCTCAACATAAAGCAGAAAACCCTCTACATTAACTGTGAAACAGCTTCACGTGCATCATAGTTTTTAGAGGGTGTAATGTTTGAAAGGAAAATGCAAATGTTCAAGTGTAATAAGTGATTAAATAAAATGTTTTCCTTGTGTTGATGTTCAGAGATAGTCAAATGGAGGCTGTAAATATTTTACGTGTTATGTTTTTAATAGAAGCATTTATTAGATTTTACAACAGCTTTGAACTCGTTCAGAACTTATAATTCCAAGCAACTTTAAATATAGTATATCATTTAAATCATTGAGCTCCAGTTGTTCTCATAAAGATTTAAAAGAAAATGTACAATATGTACAACTGACATCACCAACTAATGATGTAATTTTTGTGTCGGCAGACATGAAGGTGAATAAATAGCTTTACCAGAGGTTAGCTTTGTTTTCACTCACCTCCACGTCCCTCAGTAGGCTCTACAGTCCTACACACATCCCTATGCACAGTGTCAGCCTGACTACCTGCTTTATTCTCTTCTTCTTTTTTTTTTAAAGACTTTTCAAATCTTGCAAGAAGGCTATATTTTGCAGAATATGCAGGGTTGTTCACCGTCAAAGCTCCTGGTTGTGACTAACCAATCATTTGGTGCATAGGTAGGTGCATTTATTCAGTCAGAAACCAGACAGCCTAAAATCTAGGCAAGTTGTTGGAAACAGTCTTTAAGTGAGACTTGTCATTGTTGGTTGCAACTAGTCTTCAGATGTGTCCCACGTTTTTGGCGATCATAGGCTCATAAGTTCTTGTCTCAACTAATCATAGTTGGCTTTTTTTCCACTCGTTTGTGTGACTGTTAAACCGTACCTAATGCCAAGGAAGACCAGACTTTATACTACCAGCTGTGAAGTTGTGGGACTTGTCTTGTACCTTTCCAGTTGGTAGAAACTGCTTCCTGACAATATCATGGATCAAGACGTTTTGATTGTCGCAAGGAACAGGAAGAACAACTGTGGTATCATTAATCATGTGCTGTAGAAAAACTAAAATGTTAACATGTAAAGTCATAAAATGGGTTAGGGCAAAACAACATGTAAACACACAAAACAAAAACCTCTTGCCTGGCAGTCTTTGAGTTGCACTTTCTGCCACCTCTCCAGCTTATTTTTAGTGGCCTCGCAGCTTTTGTACTTTGTCATATAAACTCCGTCACATGACCTGTGTTAGTTCATGTGCGTCTTCTCACGCCAAGGCGACGCCAGGCGTCACAGACTCTAAACTGGTGGGTGTATTACATGCTGTCATGTGATACTGGCCGGCTTTTCTTTTGGCTGGACTACAACAGCGGAACTATATACTAGGTCTTGATCTGCTCTTTTCTGGGCAAGACAGCATGAGGCTTCCCGGATGCAAAATACAATGAGCAACTAATGCACAAGCTGACTGTCTTTTCCCATAGCCTTTCAGTGTTGAAGTTTTACAGTATTGTTTTTGGGTGGATCTGAGAATGACTGATGGAGAGGTAGAGTGACCACCAGACAACATCCCCTGCCTTCCCCCTGGCGTTTGTGTGGCATCCAGTTGAAGTTCTTCTGTTGTGAAGCATTCGGTTGCCACACGGCCACCCTCCCCCTTCACTGCTCAGCTCCCTTCTCCCCTCCTGCTCTCAACCTCACACAGGTCACATCAAAGCAACGTAACCCCTGCCACAGCCACCATCCCACACTCGGCCAGCAATCCGATTTTAACTGCAAGTGACATTTTCGAGATGCCACAAATTCCCCCTGACGGAGAGCGAGGGTGAGGGTTCTTGAAAGAGACATCCTGGAGTCTTTTTGTGACTGGTCTTTCGTTTTGATGTGGGTTTTTTTCAAAAAGGGTTTCTGTTTCTGTGCTCAAATGAGTGAGCATGTATGGTGCTGGAGAAGAAATCTTACAGCATGTGCAACACCAGAAGCCAACACCAACTCCTTTCAGCCCTTACTACATAACATACACAGCATATCTAAGTAAGATATATAATGTCAGTATTAATAGTGTTTCTGAGACTTTCTACATTTTATCAGGGTGAAACAGTCTGAACAGAGTGGACTGGGTCAGCTAATCCCCCTTTGCTATCCTACCACTCTAATAGGATTTACATGGGGGAAGACCTTAGCTTTTTGCCTTCTCTTTCCTGCCACGGTTTCATCTATAATTCACTTTGCCTGTTCAAGTGTATTTTTAAAGCCTCTTTGCTGATGTAATATCTTGATCCATCAGCTAGTGAGGGATGAATGACTGAGTAGGCCTTATCATTCCCTGTCAACCCGCCTCCCCCTTCAACTCTGTTAGACTTCCACAGAGACGTAATGCACATTCTTTGTTGAGGTTTGTGTTGCTGTGTGTATTGAGATGAAACAAAGTTGATGAGTTTGCATTCTTCTTTTTCCTGTGAATGAAGTTGCCTGGCTCTGGTAACTGTTTGGTTTTCTTTTGTGTCACCTCTGAATTGATGGCATCTATACAATGCATGCACATTGGTGTTTGTAAAAAAGCTTGTGCTTGCTTAGATACTTGCAAATTAAGACACTCCTCCACCATTTAACCTTGATTTAAGTCTCCACATTTGCATCATCCTTTAGAAATTCATTGAAGCAAGTTAAAAGAAAGCGAGACAGGTAAAAGATATAAAGTGACAGTGAGTAAAAAGGAGGAGGGAGGGTTGGCCTTCTTTCAGTATGCCAGCACACATCCAGTGCCAATTACTTTATACAGCTTACAAGGTGAAACACTGCTCTGTTTTTCCTGTGTCTTGAGAAACCTCTGTTGGAGTACAATGTGAGGCCATGGGAGAGAACTCGGAAAGAAAGGAAGCAAGCAAGCAAGTAAGGCCAGGGGACTCCATTACATAGATTCACAGATTTTTGGGAGTAATAATGAGGTAGGCTGGGATTTTCTGAGAGGTTCAGAGGTGAGAACAAAGATCCTGCAGAGCCATAAAGCCGGAAATGCTGTGGGTTTAAGTATCTTCCTGTTTGTGTGTGTTTGACACCACTGAGATCCATCTAAAGGAGCTCTTCCATCCACGTGATGTATACAAGTCCAGCATCGATTGATTCCAATTCTGGTTTGTCTCAACTTAGCCTGGTGTATCCAGACCTAAATTCCCTGCATGAATAAATGGGTCTGGGTACGCTCCACAGTCAATATTTGCAATCGTTCCATCCTACTGGGCGTAAACCTCCGGGTTTATTTTGAAACTATTGAAGCACCCTTTAAGTAACCATCATGCGCCAAACCACCCAACACACTGACACTGCTGCAACTATCATGTTTTTCCATGAGCACAGCGTGCTTTTTAAATCATTTTGAATGGGTGTGCTGTGTTTTTTCAAATGCCAGTAGCATGATGAGGCTCCGAGATGTTTGGCATTTTTTGCCAAGAGTAGAAACATTTTCAACTTTGGTTAAAACACTTTTTACCCAGCTGCCCAATAATAGTGAAGGAGAGGTTGGACACATGTCAGAAAGACCTGGAGAAAAAAGACTATGATCACAGCAAAGAAAAATTGAATCTGTGAGCAAACAGTCTGGCGGAGTCTCGACCAATTCCTGAGTGAAATGTATGTGTCTTTGGCTGCTCAATGCCCCACTATGTTTAACAGCCGGTTGCTAACTTCACCTGTTTGTAATTTGGTTGGTCACTGAAAGCAGATGCGTATGTGGCTGATAATTAGGTTGTGCAGCATGCTGAGACTGAATCATAACAGTAAAGTTGTGGATTGTTAACTGTGAGCTTAACGATGGTAAACACCCCCTTAGATTTTAGGGGAAGAGGTGGATGGTAATTTTGTAGATTTGAAGCCAAGTGGAATCTTTCTCAGTCACTGGATCCTTTGTTGATGTGAAAATATTTTAGCAGCTTTAACTTAGTGTGAAACTACCTCAAACCTATTTGAAACCTATTTTATTGGAAAAGTGTGGAGATTTTTTTGTTTTTTACAGTTTTGGATTTGGAAGCAAAGACCAGAAACTGTAAAAAAAAAATTCAGTCAGGAGGAAACTGTCAGTCATTTATTGTGTAGGCCTCTTGAAAGGACATCTATCTGAAGATGATTCATCCACAGCCCTCCCAAACTGCAACAAACACCACACAGCAAAGAAAACGTTTGCAGTAGGATCGATGTTGACCATCATTCAGCCCTAAAAATCACAGAATTTATGCATGACACTTTTGTGCAGAGAACTATAACAGATGAGTAGAAATCAGAATAGCCAAAGCTTGTGAGCCAAAGGGATCTGTTATAGGGACCAACACTTATTGACGGAGCAGCCTTACAGAGGAACGCTGTGACTGAAATGCCATGCTGCAGGAGGTTATGAAAAATTAAATGTGTCCTCCTGGGGGGAAAACATTCGCACAGAGAGAGACACACTTAAAGAGGAGATCCATATGTGGCAATAACATTAGCCCAGTGATTGATTCATGCAGGAGATTGCAGCAGGTACATCTGACCGACCACCCTTCTGTCCTCTGCACTTCCCTCTCGTCCTACAGCCGTCCTATCTGGGTGTGTGTTCATGTGTGACAGTGAGTGGAAGGGTTTTCAGGATGTGCCTTTTAATACACTCTCTTGCATGGTTTTACAAGATCAGACAGAACAGAGGTGCCCTTGCCTGTTCTCACTTACTTGCTCTTTTCTCTAACTGTTGTTTTCTTCCTAGCTTTTGCTTTTACCAAGCAGTGATCCTTTTTGAGGTCAGACATATTTCTTTAAACCTCCAGCTCCCCTGGCAGTATTCATATACCCATAGACACTCATACATTTCGCTGGAGTAATTCAAGGTGGGCACTCTAAACACTCACACCCACCTGCAGGTGGACATTTACTGCAAATGTCTTTGAATTGATCCTACGACTTATGAAATAGTCATGACGTTTCTGAAGAAACATTTAATTAAATACATTAATATTTCAAAGGATGTCCTTTAAATAGTTCAAGAACTAATAGATAAACGTCTGTCTGTGTAGAGAGAATTAGAATGAAAGTCAAACACAGACTTGGGAAAGTAGAGAGTGTGAATGGGAGGAGGTGGAAGTTGGTAGAGATCAGAGTGAACGGAGGCCTTTATGAGAAATTAATGGAAGTTATGTGTGTGCTATAAATGCTGCAGAAATCAGTCAATCTACTTTCTCAGTATTAAAAAAAAAAAACTTTCTCAGAAAGTGCTGAAAACATAATGACCTTCACATTCCATAATATTCTATCCTTTTTTTAAGGCCTATTTGAAGAGGTAAAATCGAGGTCTCCCAGGAGATTTGTGTCTTTGATAGGATATCATGAGTTTAAGGGCCCTGTGAAAGATGAACAACTCTCATCATTCTTTAATACAAACCCAAGTCCTCATACCCTGTGATAGATTAACCTGAATTTGTGTGTTCTAGAATATCCTGTTGTTAGGAATGCATGCATTTGTGAGAGAATATGTAGTGCAAGTTTTCTGATTTGTGGTATAGATAGCTAGCATCTTTTCTTTAATTCAGACCTTTCAAAAATAAAGGTGGTTTTATTGCATTTTGTGGTTTTGTGGTCAACAAAGCCAATGGAATGTCCAAAAATTATGGTTTGTTAGCATGTCTCTGATTCATTTCTGACTTCCCTACCCTGCCTTTTGGCCCTTAATCTCTAGTCCTTTATTCCTGAAGACGTAAATCTTTAGAATATGAGCAGGAATATATGCATTTGCTCATTTTGAAAACTGGCTAAATATCTTCCGAAAACAGACATTGTTGTTTTTAGTTCATGCTACTCCAATAGGGGTATTTGTTAAAGACTGTTTAAGCTGCGGATTTTGTGGACCAGTGAGCAACAAAATAGTATCTGGGGCTGACTCAGAACAGTGCCTATGTTCATTGTAAAAACAGCACAGTGTATATCAACCAATGCTCTCTTTAATGTGATTTTAATACGTTGTAATTCTTAGACATCAATAGAGACCCATATATCACAGAAATAAGCTAAACCATTTCATATTTGTTCATAGAGTCAATTAATGGGTGATTCTTTTTTTATTTTATTTTATTTTTTTAATGGGATTTGACAAGAAAAGTCTCTTTTGAGACTGGGGAAAACTAATCTTGATTGTTTTAGAGTAAATGTTAATTAAATTGTACATATCATTATGTAGTATTAGCTGGAAAACTCAAATCTAAATCATGCTGTCAGTTATAATCATCTATACATTTGCAGTAACAAGACACTTTCCAGCTTCTGATTTGTTTTTTGGACACTGACCAGCCTCCAACTACAACACTGCACATGGTGATGTCACAGTTTTTAACATCGCAATGAATTATTTATTAAATTGCAGCATACATTGATCTCTAATTATACTCTCGTTTGGCTATGAAAAGTGCAGAGCTGTTTTAATAAGCTAAAATGGCTGGAAGGTGCAAAATTAGCTCTGTGGGCTTAGATATGAGATCTCATGTGTGGTGTTTGTAGTAATTAATGTGAAGATAAGGCTACCTGCTGGCTATTAGGCACTTATACTGTCATCAAGACTGACAGGAAGGCAGCGAGAATAATCAATCTGTCTCAAATCCTCAGAGGGATTTCTATAACATTTAACACTCGTTGTCCCGTGTGCTCAGTATGATCAGTGTTTTGGTATAGGAAACTGCTTTTGCTGGTAGAAACTGAAAGGAGACGTGGACATACTTTTTGTTGGTCTTATTCAAGTAAACAAAAAAGTTTCACTGGGAGCGTCATTGTTCCGGCTTCACTTCCACCACACCCACCTTCAGAGTTTTTGTCCTTAAATGGTGATGTATTCCTGGAACCCGTAGGCTTGTTTAACAGGATTGTTCACTGCGATGCAGTCTGACCGGTTCCTGTCACCTGTTTTCCATTGTTCATTGCACTGAAAAGAAAATAGTTATATCTCTCTAAGGTCCAAGTCATTTAGTTTCATGTTTACTCACAAAATCGAGTCAATAATGAAAAAAACTTTTTTTTTTTTAACTAACAGATTTTTGTCCGAAAATTATGTTACCACAAGAAAAACTCTTAACAAGCGAGATACATAGATATTTAGTATCTCAGCTTGTTATTTGCAGTGCAACAATTTGGATTGTGGTTGACTCTGTGCGGGTGTACGTGTATTTTCTCTTGGTTTTACTGCAGCTTAAGTGTCAATGTGCCAGTGTGGCAGATTTTGCAGAAGGATAAAGGGTTTAAAAAAACAGACACAGGCCGTGTGCAGATAAAGCCAGAAGCCCTTTAAACAGTAAGGCAGCATTATTACTGACTGAAATGTTGCATGCAAGGCAAAGCTACAGAAAAACATACTTTCAAGTGGTTATTTAAAAGAACAAACCTTTTTAAACCAACTGAGGCTTTAATGATGTGTTTTCGAGACTGATGAAGAGAGAAATTAAAGATCACCCAAAATGTATTGTTTTATGAAAAATATAGGCTTATTTAGAATCTGATGGCAGCAACATGTCTCATCAAATGGCATCCAGCTCAATATAAGCATATATTTTTCATAAAACAATAACGTTTCTCAGTTTCAACATTTGATATGTTGTCTTTGGTCTATTTGCAATTAAATATGGGATTATATGATTTGCAAATCACATAACATTGCATTCCGTTTTCATTTACATTTTATACAGCATCCAATTTTTTTGGAAATGGGGTTGTATTGTCATCCTTTTTTTGCATGTTTGAAGAGGTCTTTATGTAGAGGAGAACAGTTTACTACATTAAACATCAGTTTAAAAGGAAATTGCACAAATTTGTGAGATCTGGGTATGCAGTGTTTGGGGAAATATACTTTTACTAGTGTTTTTTTCATGTTGCCAGGTTTTGTCAGTTAAAAGTAGTAAATGTTTGCAATTAGCTGCCAGTTTTAGTGGCCTTTGGTTGACATTTGTTTGTAGAAATAAACCAACACTAGACCTCATTCTTCCACTAAAGAGTGTTGTGAAGTACTCGGTGGGGATTTTCGGTGAACTTGCTGTTGTGTCAGTTTGTGAGATCTCAGGAAGAATTTATGAGGATGTTAACTAGTCAGTTATGTTCTCAGCTTGCCCTGTAGAAGGTGATCTCTTTCTGTTTCTCCCAGGATGCCAACCACTGATTAGAAGTTGTGCTTTTTTTTCTATGAGGGTTCAACTCAAAGCTCAGTAGTTCAAACACCCTGATAGGGTCCTTTCTCTTTAAAAGCTAATGAATCCTCTCCCCTTCATCTTAATGAGTCACATCAACTCATTTATTTTTCTAAATCAATATTTGCCTTGTAATAAACACTTCCAGTGTGCAGATTAGGGACACTGAGTGAGAGCGCGATGGCTCTACCCTCTGCTGCCTTGCCAGATTTGGCTGTCAGAGCTTTGCCAGCGGCTCTTGTCTGAGGCTTTTTATTTTATGCTTTGCCTTTGTTTTGGCCCGGCCGGCATCTCCATAGTAACAGCCAGAGAGTGATGGGTCTGTGTGCACTTGGCATTGTATGAAATGAAGTGGGTACATGCAGTGCTCTTTAGATAGGAATAGGCCAAAGATCAGAAAAGTACTGAGAGGCTATTTTCTTTCGGTCTTGGCAACCAGGCCAATAAAAAAATACCAATGAATCAAAGGTTATTATTTTGTCAAGAGAGAGCATGGCAACATGCACACATTATTTGGTGCTGTGAGAGTTGATGCATGGAATAAGTGACAGTGGAGAAGAGGGTATAATGGCGAGAGCAGAGAAAGAGAGGGGGGAAGAATGGGTTAAAAATGCCTGTGGTTTCCACTGCTATCTCGCAGATTGCCTTGTTACCATAAGCCAGCTTTGAATAGGTCGAATTAGCAGTAGCTGTCCAGAGCTGAAAGAATACGGGTGAGTCAGCTGGTTTAATGCAGGGACAGCAATTCTTTCATTCCTCCAGTTCTCTCTCTGAGTCAGTCTCTATGTTGCTCTGTCAGTGTCTCACACTCTTTACTATTTCTTTAGCTCTATGTGTCCTTTCCCACTTTCCCTCAGCCCATTGTCTCCTCTAAGGTCTGAACTGGAATATCCATCCATCCATTTTCTTCCGCCTATCCGGGATAGGGTCGCGGTGGCAGCAGGCCAAGCAAGTTGGCCCAGACTTCCTTCTCCCTTGCAATGTTTTCCAGCTCATCCTGAGGGATCCGAAGGCGTTCCCAGGCAAGCTGGGATATACAATCCCTCCAGCATGTTCTGGGTCTTCCCCGGGGTCTCCTGCCAGTTGGGCGTGCCCAGAAAACCTCCAGTTGGAGGCGCCAAAGAGGCATCCTGATCAGATGCACAGTTTGATGTTCTATTAGATGATGTTTAATTAGAAAGTGAGCTGAGCAATCTCCAGTTCTCAGACAGTGTTGACAAACTCTCAGGTGTCAGACGCACATGCTAACTTTCATTAAAAACCTGGACTGTACTGAAATGACCTGCCATTCAGCTCCTCGAGTGGCGGTCTCTCGCTAAATGACAGAGTGGTCTGGCTGTCTCCTGAAGAAGCCAACAGCTATGTCAGCGTTGGCTTGCCTAATTCACACGCTCAGTGGGAGACGGCATCTCTTCCTGCAGGAGACCGAAAACCTCAAGCTGATAACAGGAGCTTAAAATGTGGCTACTTCAGCTCCTCTGAAATGTTCCCAAGAACACTGTAACTTGCTGAACACGCACACACGCACACAGAGGGAAAAAAGTACAGATAAATAAATGTAGTAAGATAATAACACCTCAACAGCACAAACTTACATTCATAATATTTAAGTATCAAATGAACGTGAGTTAAGAAAAAAAAATTGTACTTTACTATCACCTCATTATACAATTATTCAAATATGGTTATGAGTGTTTAATATCAGGGCTCTATGTTTAAAATGACACCATTATGTCTTAATGTGTACTCCAAATATTGTAGTACATTCTCGAGAAAACACCGCATTTTTTTTTACTGAGTCAGACACATAGGTGAATATTTTATGTTGAAGGTGGTGTGAAGAAGTGAAAGGTCCACCGGCTATATTTGTATTTATTCCTTTTCTCTCGATTCAACCATTGTTTTCCTGTTCTTCATTTTTCTTTCCTCTTGCATCTTTTATAACGAGGAAGAATGAAACTTGAGAAAGAAATAGTTTTAAATTATATTTTAAAAGAAGATATAAAATCCACCTTATTCTTCGTGGAGATTCATGTTTCCGTATTATTTGTTCTTGTGAGTGCAATGCTCTTCAGATGCCAATTTAGATTTTCTGAGATTGGAACTATAGGCCAGCATGTTATGCAATGTACCAAATACATCACCACACACTGCAGCCTGTCCAAGTTCTTTGCACAGATAATTGATAGTCACTGAATGTGTCACACAGCGAATTTACTTGTGTACCAATAAGTTATGTCACTCGTGACTGAGTCGTGAGTCTGATCAGCTTCTCCTCGCAGCAGGAAACGTCAACATGAAATTAACATAAATGTTAGGTGAAACTGTTGAAACCATTTGTCTCTCTCATACAATCCAGAATTTAATGGTTTATGGTTTAATTAACTTAAAATTCCATCTATAAATTTGTGAAAGTTTTTTTTTTCCCGTTTTTTTCACACTAAGTTGAAAACGGAGTTGGCTTGGAGAAGACAGAAATGTGACACTAGATAGTAGGTGCGGTATCAGAGTCACCACAGTCACAGCTGCCACAGGCTCTGTTTGCCAGGTTTTATCACAAAAATGTCTTCAGACCTTCATTGAAGCCAGAGGTACGGCTGCGTGAGATTACATGTCTGCTCACATCTGCTGAATTTGTCCCTTCAGAATCAAACTTGACTTCATTAAGGAAAAAATGTTAAGTACAAAAAAGCAAATCACAGCAGCATTTCAAATTCATTCCCACACCCTGTCCGGTGTCACTCCTTCTCTTCTGTCAGAGTTTGGCTTTAACAACTCAATGGATGTTGTCATTCTTGTTTTGTGACCACAAGCTGAAGGCCATTATGAAAACACTTTTTATAGTTGTGTGTGTGTGTGTGTGTGTGTGTGTGTGTGTGTGTGTGTGTGTGTGTGTGTGTGTGTGTGTGTGTGTGAGTGAGTGAAAGAGAAAGAAAGTAAAAGAAAATGGAAGCACAAGTGTGTAATAATAATCCATTTCAGTTCACACACATGAAATGTGGAAAAAATATTTAAGTGATGTTGTATGTGGGATAATATTTATACTATGTCTCTCTGCACATGGCTGTGAATGTTGTGTGAGCAAACACTCTTCTGGATGTGTAGGGATGACTAAGAGCTTTTGCTGGCACCCAAAGTGAATGTGTTAAGCCCCTGGGCCAGCCAGTTGATTAGAAATGTGCTTTGAGATGATAACTGAATCGGCGTCTTTTCTCGGTTGGACACCATTTGTTTATCTACAGGTATTTTTGGTTGCAGCAAAAGTCATGTTTCTCTCCTTAACCACAGCTCAAGGATTTGCCACACTGACACAGTAGCATTATTAAAAATAACACTTCTTTATTGTCATTTTATAGACGTGCCTTTAGGCCACTTCCGCTGTTACCCTCCAGATACTGGCTGGCATTGAAATTTAAAATTAGTCAGTGTTAGCATTAATGTATAGACGCTTGGAGTGAAAACAACAATCTGTAGCTGCTACCGCTAAAGTAACAAAATGACCATCAAGGCCTCGATCCTGAATTATCACACACCTGCTTTTAACTAGATAGTTGTAAAAAGTATATTGTTTCATGCTTTATATATACACGTAATACATGTAAAGATTATTGAAACAAATTTAGACGTAAGAATTTTTTTAGTTTAATTTAGGTGTTTTGTGTATGCAGATTATTTAGTTTCATTTTAGTAATTTAGTCAATTTGATTTAGTTTAGTTTTAGTTTACCTACAGAATATATCAAACAGATTTAACTTTTTCTTTTTCGTCTTTTACAGAGATGACTAACTAACTAGCGTCTTAGAACTGTACGGTCACAGACATTACTTTTGGGGAAAGGCTACAATCCTAGGTTCTTTATGAGAATGAGAATCTAAAATGACACCTAGATTATTAATTTGCCTCACCTTGTTTTTTTCTTAGTGTTAATTATTTACACTTTTCTCTAAATGAACATCACACTGAAGTTGGCTTATTAGGATTCAGAGTTGAGTAGTGATCGTGTAGCCACCAGGAGACCTTGATCAGCGGCTTCAGTAACAACTCTGCATCCTGCTGAGCAGTTTCTGATCACAACGTTGATTCGGGTGCAGAGATACACCAGCCTCTCTGTGTCATGGCTGAAATCTGCTGCCTTTTAGTTATTGTTAGTTTGTCTCTCTACCTCAAGGCCAACCTGCCTCTTCTGGTTTGTTCTTCTCATGTTTTGTAGCTACACCAACTCACATTGGCAGACACCAAGCACTCCTTTTTTCTCATTGTTACACTGATTTCAGATTTTTGCTTGCTTTGAAAGTGCAGCGCCCCACATGCCGTACATATACACATGCCTTTGAATATACAACCACGCACATTAAGCCAAAATCCCACTCACTCCCCAGCTTGCTGTGCAGAGTGCCTCAGAAACATCACACTTGAATGCATGCCACAGGGAATCGGCAGGGCTTTCATAACAACATATGTTTTCATGTAGAGATCGGAGTGTGGAGATCTCTGGAGGGAAGCTGGGCTCCTGCCAGCAGACAGAGGGGGCAAAGGGCCAAAGAGATTTACAGTGACTACAGTGGAGAAATGCTTCACTGATCCCGCAGTTTTAAGTCGCAAACTGAGGTGTGGTTCATTGGAGCAAAGTTAGGAAGAAGAAGAAGAAGATATCTCGGGTCACAGAGAAGACAAATGTCGTGTGCTTCCTTGCTGATGACGGGTATTGGATGTTATGTTGTGTGTAAGTTATAATGGGTGACAGTAAGCAGAATTGTGACTCATGATTTTTAAAGATTTGACCACATCACTGAAGATTTTTACTTCCAGGGAAGAGGATTTCCTACCCCAGTGAATGTACCGTTCTGCTCATGAATTAGCATGCTGTCACAAGAGGGCTATACTTCTTTCTCATTTCTCTACATCTGTGGCCTCTGTTCTTTCACAGTTGCAATAAATATTTGCAAGGTGTTTTAATCCTGTCTCTCCCTGTGCAGTATAGGGAGCACCATTGTGTATATGCCACAAATCTTGTGTCTAAACCCTGGATAACCTTTTATTTCTTAACAGTTTCTATCACGTGGAGTGTCTTGGTGGTTGTACCCAATTGTGCATATTGTGATGTCCTGCAGTGGTGGAGTAGGCAGACGGGCAGGCAGGATGAGAAGACAGCAGCATATGAGAGCTGTAGGTGGGAATGTGATGCAGCTGTGCAGAATCCCAAGACAATCAGGAACAATCTGCTGTTGTTTTTAGCTTAGTTTTTGAGCATGTAGCGCTGACTACACACGCACACATGCGGGTGAGTTCCCTGGGATCCCACAGTGAATGAAATCAAATGGTTTAGGACATGAACACTTTTGTTAATTGTTACTTTACTTGAACTATGTTTTGTTTAATATCACAGAAAAATATTCATTAATATTAATATATATAACTAAAGAGCTGACAGAGATCAGACTGAAGTGCCAACATGAGTTGTCTTTGATTTGACAATCTGGTAGTGGTGGCTGTGTGTCCTTGAAGTTTAAATGTGTGTGCTTATGCCTGTGTGGGTTTAAACTTGTGTATGTGTTTGTGTGCATAGCCCCTGGTGAGGCTCCATGCGAGTGTGTGCAGAAAATGCAATGTTCTCACACAATACCCATGAGTCCTTGTGGGTTTGCTGCGCCTGTGATGTGATAGTGCCGGGCTCTGCTGATGGTTGTGATGTGCACTTGTTTGACCTCTCACTGCTCAGAGCCCGAGTAAACAGAACAGGAAAGAGAGAACAAAGGAGTTGGAGGACACAGTGTTCTTTTCAAAGTGACCCTTAGCTCTTTGTACACCTCAGAAAACTCGCTCAATATGCTACGAAAGGCTTCTCTGCCAAAACTGAAAAGTAGTTTATTTCAGAGCAGAGGTGTAATAGTAGACACACCAGTTACTAGAAACACTCTTCATCATAAAAAAGTCAGTTCTTATTGTTAAAGGTATGTGTGTTCAAATCCCACAGCCCATTGCTCGAAGACCTCCAGGCTTTTGGCACATTCACTATATTAGATCAGTTCTTTGTGCTGTAATCGACCAACACTTGGCTGTTTGGGCAAGAAAAAAAATAAAATTGGCCCGAAACACAAAAGCATGAGCAAAAAGTCAACTATCTTTGACTGCAAGAAAAGTATAAAAGGGACCTTTCATTTAAGCCCTTGAATGTGCCTTCCTCCTCTCTTCTCCTCAGTTACTGCAGTTGTAATTTTTTATAACCTCTCCATGCTTGCTCTTTGCTCTGCTACCTCTTCTTGAAAGCAGCTCGTTTACAATGTGACACTACAGTCATTCAGGGAACAAAGTAAATACAGCTATATAAGCTAGAACATGCTGAGCTCTGAAACCAGGGCGATGTGTAAATCTTAGAAATCAATTATAGCGCCAGGAGCATGTGGATGCCGCCTGTAGTTTTGCCCCCAAGCAACAGGAGGCAGTTGAATATGGCTTAGATCTGTTTGCATTCCGAGTTTTTTGGATTATACCCGGTGTGACAATAGAACAGCTTAGTGCTTCTGAATATTAGTATTCACTTGTTATTGCTGCGGCCAGCCCCCGCATCTATTTTTGGCAGACGATAGTAGAGCTGGAACAATGTTGTGGTGGTATTCATTATTCCCTTGGTGCTAAATAAAGAGGTGCAGTATACTCAGTGATGTTTCTCTTTGTCTCTCCCATTGTGTGTGTCTGGAGTGTATATACTGTATCTTACCTTACTGTGTACGTATGTGTCTTAAGTGTTAGAGTGCAGTTTCTGTTTCTATGTATTCTGCTCATTCAGTAGTAGAGTTGTCTGTCCTCTCTTCACTAGTATGGCTGAGAAGTGGTTGACCTGCTTATGATGGAAGACGTGTTTTGAATTGTGCAATGAAAAGCTGTGGTTTTGATTTATTATGCATAGAGAATGAAGTATCAAAGCCAGTTCCTTTCTGCTGTTAGTATTTACACCACTTCAATCCTTACACTTGACTTTTGACATTCTTGGTATGATGTGTTTCTAGTTTAATTTAATATGATGATAAATAGGGTAGGGTACCTAACTTCAATTCTTGATCAGAGTTGCTTTGATACTATCCTGTATCGAAAAATGCTTTGTCATTCGGTGCACTTTTTTTTTAAATACCTAGATGTTACTCACACTAAAGCATTTTTGTTTTAAAAAACGTTTTGTTACTAACTTGTCTCTGCTACTTTTTGCTCACAGCTTCAATTTATTTGTTGTAATTATAATCTGGAAACCTTGTTCGTATTACCATTTGTTAGTAAAAACTGATCAATTCCAGTGGTAACCAACATGTGAGAATGTGAGGTATTTAGGGAACACCAGTAAATATGCATGCAATACATTTGTTGACGTGTTAACCTTTGTTACATCCTCCCCCTCTTGCCTGCAACAAAACTAAAGATTTGAACCCTAATGTGTTATGTACATTTTATTTTTATTAAAATCAATTGTATAAAAAGTATTTGTAAAAAGTATTTTTCAGGAACCAGTAGCAAAGTAAATATATTGGTATTGGTACTGGTATCAAAAAGTTTTTCATGCATTATTAAAGGTATAAATAGTAGTTCAAGCAGACATGGAGTCAGTTCTATTCATAAGCCTCTTTATGCTTAATCGTTTACCACTTCAGTCTGTCCCATCCAGTTAAGGTTCTTTATAACTGAGGTAGCGTTCATTCATTTCGCCTGCTCTCTGCTCACCATATCGCTCCCACAAAGCCAACTACAGATCTGCAACTCATCTCCCCAGTCTCCTTCGCATTTGCAAAATTATTTTCTTTGCTCCCATTGGGTTCAATCATTCAAATGTTGTGATTCTCAGACTCTATTTGTGATCTCAGAGACTGTGTGTCATTATTCTAGGGCGTCACTCGAGCAGAGTCACAACCAAACACAAATGTATTCAAGTCTGTAATAAAGGTTAAATCTGATGTAAGTGTTCTCCCAGAAATAGACCTAAAGGTAACTTCAGTGCACAAAAGTAGGAATTACAAGACATTTTATATTACGTCATCTCAGTGACATTTACATTTTGGAATGCACGTCAGTTTTATATACAGTTTCATGTATTTTATAAGTACTTGTAGACAGTTAAATAGCTGAAGGAGAACGTTGGAACATTACGGATCCTATTGAAGGTGATATATTTCATCGCTTAACAACTCACGCTGTCTGTCAGAATCCAGAAACCTTTTTACTTTGCACTTTGCAAACAACAACATCTGTGCATATTTGAAAGCTGCTTGAAATTGTAGTTGCTGTATTTGTCTTTGTGCTGTATTTGTCCTTGTGCTTTCATGAGAAGAGATGACAATATTAAAAAAGAAACACTAGAATGGATCTTTACTTCGATTTGTACAATTAACCCTCATAAATAAAAAATAAAACAAAAAACTTGAAATAATGTTTTTTGAAATTTTGTAGAATGGCAAATGCTTCCACAAATGGCTCTGGTGATGAGCATTTTTCTTTATTTTTAGGCCATGCACTGACTAATGAAAAAGTTCCCTGTTCCCACATGTTCATCGGGGGGAATGAGGCCAGGGTTTCCATGGTGATATTTGTAACCTAGTCTCTCTGAGGGTCTGAGGATTGTTCTCTTTTGTCCTCCAGAGAAGAGATGAAAAAGAGGGCAAAACTGAGAGAAAGGGAGTTAGACACAGCTTAATGTGGGCTTTGCAAATGAATGATCATATACTCATGTAAAATACAGACAATTGCTATTAAAAAATACTTTGACTTTGTTTTATTTGTAAAATGTTCACAAATTGATACAAAAGAAACACAAAAAAATATATATAATTTGATTCAGTGATCAAGAAGAAACATGGCTTAATGGAGTTTTAAAATCACATGATTTAACCCCAAGCCATGTGAATATCCAAGATAAGAGACTTGTGGACGATTCTGTTTTTTCATTTTGCACACACCTCTCACCAAACTTACCAGCACAAAAGTGAAGTCAACTTCAAATTGCTCCCGCTGAATCACTGGTACCCAGTGCTGATTAATCTTTTTTCCAATCTCTGACAACACACACAGCCATTTGCTGCTAAAGGTTGATTCACACACAGAGACACCTTTATCCATTTTGTTTCACGTCATTCTCTGTATTGCTTCACCGAGTTGGATTTTTTTTAAATAGTTAAAACGTACTCGAACACACTGACATATTGCAAGTGCTTTTTGCAGTGGTTTAAAGGATAATGTGCTTCTATACTGTGTTTTTATCCACTTTATAGAGATGAATATTCAAGTAATGGCCAGGTCTTAAAATGGGCTGAAGTAGAGTTTTAAAACAAACTGCCTCACATGTTTATTGGGCTTTGAGCTTTGGGCTCATTATATATTCAGAAAAGAGCCAGCCTTGGAGAAGATTTCAAAGATGCCAAAAGCAGCTCATTGTTCAGAGTCAATGCAACGTTGATTGGATTTTGTTTGAACAAAAGAAAAGCTTCATCAAAGTTAGATTGTCATTATATCTGAAAACACTATGAAAGATGGGATGGTGGGTGAGACCAGGCTCTCGTATCTCAGTGGACTATGGCTTTGTTTGCTGCTTAATATGAGTCCCAAAAGCGTTTGAACTTGAATATTATGTTTTCTAATTAGTATGTACATAGTATTTAATACTTACTTAGAAGCGATTACTTGAAACTTCACCCTGAACAAACAGAATGAGTTCCATCATCCACATCACAAAGCAGGAAACAGCAGCAATAGGCACATTTTTTTTCTCTGAAGGGCCCTGCACTTCAGCCTGGTACTGAACTTCTAGTTTGGTTTTATCTTTTCTGTTATTTTGTCTGATTAACATTGCTGCTTGTACAGTAGATCTTGCATTCCTCTCCTCAGATTAAGTAAAAGAAAAATATAACTTTATTTTTATTCTGTCAGTCAAACTTTTATCTGTAATTCATATAAATACAGAAGGAGCCTTGAATGTACACCAGGTTTTTAATGTAGTAGCAGACATGGACTTAACTCAGTGCTTGTGTTATATGTCCTACTGTGTGTTAAATCAGTCATTACCAGCTAGTGTCAGCTCACATCTTTGAATTCAGCTCTATAAGATAAAGATGCAGCAATCTGTTGCTCTGTTTTCCCCGAGTCATTCATGTCCATTTTGTATTCATAGCCATCATTCTTTTACTCTTATATTTATCTTTGAACTCTTTCTGCCCTCCTGCTAAGTCTGACACAGCGTGGAAGGTATCACTGCTATTTAGTTTATTCAGCAGGCATCATCATGATGCTGCGGACGTTTGACATCTCAAATCTTTCTATGACTCCAGTCTGTGTTGACTGTTCCACTGTTTACCTTTTAAACTTTTCCTGCTCTCCCAGATAAAATCCCTACCTGCTCTAAAACATGTTTTTTTTGCACAGTAGATGCTCTCTTGATTGAGGCACAAACACAGTAGCACAAACACTGACAATTTCTCTCTCTCTCTCTCTCTCTGTTTCTCTTTCTGTTTCTCTTTCCATCTATATCCGTATGTCTGTTTAAACATATTACTCCTTTCTAAAGACACCTTATTACTTCAATTTTATTTTTGTATATTCTCTTTAAACAATGCTGGAAAAGTGTGAAGTATAAGTGTTAGTTGTTCTTTTTCCGCCCATGTATAGCATTACATTTGGTTCGAATCAGAGAGTCAGAGAAAACTTGTATCACTCCCTCAGGGAAATTGATTTATAACAGTTGTAAAAATAAAAAAATAAAACTACTAAAATACACAAAACCACAAAAACTCAAACAGAAAGAGGAGGAATTGAATAACTGGATGCTGACAGGAAGGAAGTACCTCTCGTGATGTTCATTGGAGTCTTAGTCTCTGACTGAATGGCTCCGCTGGCTAATCAAAGCACTGTGCAGAAGGTGAGAGACGTTGCGAGTTTTGACAACATCCTCCTCTCCACATGCACATTTTCCAGCTCCTCCCCTCAGGACTGAACCGGACTTTTGAATAAGTTTGTTGGTATCGTTCACGTTCATCTTTTCACTCCAGCAGAGCACAGCATAGAAATTGCACTATAGTCACCTCAGACTCATAAAACATCCACATACTTTTAAGGACCAGAGCCTCTGTTGACAAAAGAGCTGACTATGGCTGATCCTGTAAAAAGCCACTGAATTTCTGATTCTGTCCAGTTTGCTGTCCAAGTAGACTTTCAGGTATTTGTACTCCTGCACCATCCCCACTCTGAATAGAAATAGTCCTGGATCTCCTAACATCCACTTCCAGCTCTTTTGTTTTCCTGATTTTGAGCTTCAGATGGTTAATGCTACTTCTCACAAATTTTTCTCTTCTGCTTTGGACCAGCAGCTGCAGGTGGTGACAAAGTTGAGCAGTGCGTTTGCTTCTGCAAAAAGTAAAATTTTTTGCTCTAAACTTCTGATATTAATTTGAGCAGATAAGTAAAGACAGATGGTATGCAATTTTTCAGACTGAAGACAGACACAGAATGAGGAAACTAATGTTCAGTGTCTTTTTTTTTTTTTTTATCATTCTGTGGAAAGTGATGGTGTGTATTTGCATTTTCACTCGTTTTTGTGCATTTTGCTAAAAAGTATTATTTTTTTTTATATGTAAAGGCAGTGTAAGTGTATCCTTACGTTCTTTCCTTTTTTGTCCATCTCTCCACCTGCAGGGACCCAGTTCACTGAAGAATCCTTCCAGTCCCAGTTTAGCAAGCACACAGCATCCTCGAAGTCGACACAGTTTTGTCCAGGAACATTTCCAGGCTCAGTACAGGTGAGAACTACAGAGATAATCAGCACACTCAGATATTTCAAGAGCTTTGTATTATTTCAAACTTTGCTGAATTTTCCTTGTTTGTTGGCATTTAAGGTGTTGACAATCCATTGTTGTTTTCTTTGTCTTTGCAACTTTTACAAATTTATATCAAAAGCATACAACTCAAAGCTTCTGGTGAGAAATAGGGCAAGAACAAATTTTAGATACAGTCTTCAGTCTCTAATCAACTATGCAATATGCTGACACTCTATATAAAGTCCTGGGGTTGTGTTTGAATAAACGGAGTGCAACACATACCATTAAAGAGAATATAGATTCAGGTCAGAAGGAAGTTTGTCTCTGGCAGATAAGAATCACTACCTTGAAAAAGTAGGTCAGACAGACCTGTGAAGGATTCAGGGGATTTATCTTCAGTACTGGCTTCTGGCTCTCTTTGCTTCATTCACAGTGGACTGAGGTTTTCCAGTTTAATAGACCCCCTAATGGAATTGACTCTGGACGTTTCAGAGGCCTTGTTGGCACACATAGCTGCCTATAATCACATCACACCATATCTTCAGTTTTCACTTGATTCCTGAACAATTTAAACCTGATGTGAGATAAATATGGAGATAGACCGAAGAAATTGGTAGGGTTGTTTTTTTTTTTTTTTTTTTAGTTCAGACATTAATGATTTACAATGAGTAACTCAGGTAAGTAAAAGGAGAACAATATTTTTAGAACTTTTAAATAAGCACCAATGTAGAAACAAATAACTTTAAACTGAAAAGTAGGCTAGGGCCAGAATGATAAGAATCTGTTCAGCTCTTTGTTTCTCAGCCTGAATGAAGCTTGTGTGTGTCTTTCATGTATCAGTGTGAGGAATGCTGTCATCAGCAGTGAGGATAGAACAATATGTTTCCATGTCTAGTAACATGACAAGAATGATAAGAGATAAAATTCTTCTGGGGATTAAAACATATGCCTTACATTTCATCTGTTTGGCAAAGACTGGCTGACCAATCCTTAACACAATGTAACAAAATGAACTGTCATCCAAACCAGATCCAGCAAAGTTTTTTACCGCTTCTAGAAACTTTACCACTAAGAGAAATAAACAAGTAGAATATGAGAATCTGTCCTCAGCTCAATGCACACCATCTGGTGGCTCAGGCTTGTTCTAATGAATCCAGCGTGTGTATAACAACTGCTGTTTAACACAGGTCATTAATAAATGGTAGAGTTTTTATGTTTGGGCTGCCACAGTGAATAAATGCAATCCATACTGTGTGAGATTATATCAGATTTTTATTCTGGTGGACTGTGTGAGACCTAGGCCATAGTTTCTATAATCTAATTGCAAAGTCCAAAGCGCATTGAGCCAGTGCATTTAAGACATGTTCAAATCCACTTTTGCTCTTTTAACACCTGATAATCTAAGAATAAAGTATAACGAATAAATAGGTTCAAATGGTTTGTACTCAGTCTTTTAATGAATCATAGGTGTATTCTGGGAGCAACATGAAATAAACCAATCAGAGTGTCATCTCACGTTCTCTTTAAAAGCCAGGTGCACATACGCCTTGCTACTGATGATGGCAGATTTGATGAGTAGTAGGAAAGAATGCTTCTCTGCAGAAGAAAAAAATCGGCTCGTGCTCAGATTTAGCAGATTAAAGTACACAATAGTATTTTTTTGCATTGTAATTTTGATGCAAATCATTTTTCAGTATAACTGACAAACATTTACTGGTTCCATCTTCTTACATGTGCTTCTTTGGACACTGTGAATTTTCACTGATAGAATAATTCATCGAATAACCTGAGATCAGCTGAAGTCAGGTTATCAATGTGAATATTTTCCACTGTTTCTACAGTTGGGACCAGATTAGTTTGACTTCCCTCTCTTGTTTCTTTGAATTCAATTCCCAGTCCTGGTTTTAGCCAATAGCAAAAGGCTCATTTGCATGTGAGTTGAGGGAAAGATCACAACTGAGCAAAAACACGCATGCATGAATAAGTAGATAGCACCCTGAAACCAAGTGAATCTTGTGCTCGTCCAAGATGTTAACTACATATTTAGATCATTCTTTACTCCGAAACTGAAAGATGAATCTAGTAAAAACCGCTCTGTGTGAAAAGTGATCATGTTGCTCAAAGTCTGCCACCCTGAGGAGCAGTCCTGTCATGGTTGGTCCAACGCACCCGCTGCAGATTAGTGTGAACCAGTCAATGAAAAGGTCAAGCTCTGACACATGTACAGTATTGACCACGGCACTGTGGGGTTAACCAGCCATTCATTCATGGGATTATCCCTCTCCTTCACTGGCAGATGATGGATTAAACGCCAAGTGTTGGACTGTATCCCTGCGGAGGCTCATCTCCCATGATGCTCTACGACTGACTGACAAATTAAAAACTGAACTCGCACTGAATCTATTCAATGAGTCATTTGTAGAGGAGAGAAGTGAAGCTCATCTTCAGTCACTTCTTCTGTTTTCTTTATTGTGTCTCACACACACACACACACACACACACACACACTAAGTCTTTAAGTGACATTATCAGAGTAGTGGCCAATTCATTAGCTGATTAGAGTAACGATGCATTTTCACATTTTTACATCACAAGTCCCTTGTGTACATCCTACACACACACACACACACACACACACACACACACACACACACACACACACAGAGAGGGACATACATTATCATGAACAAAATGCCCTGTACCATCCTTGTTCTTTCTACCGACTCACGCACACACAACCCTTCCCATACGACACATCCGCTCTCCTCCTTTTTACCCTTTGTGAAGAATTCCAGCTATATTTAGAGGGGCATCTCTTTGTGGTTCTCCTTTTTAGCTGTGAGTGCAAGCAAGGGATGCTTTCTCCTTGGATAAGAGTCACTGTAATTAGCTCTGTGTGCCACATATACACATTCACAGAGACACAAACCCTTCCAAGCACTGCTGAGTGGAGCACAATGAACTGTATGTGCTATACACACATGCATTTATAAAGCACGTGCACATACACAGACATTTGTGGTGTATATTTTCACACACATAAGCAATTGGCGTAATTATCTAACATGCCACAATATCCAGGCACATTTTTTTTCTTTGTCATAGCAAAAAGGCAGTTATTACTTGTGAGGCTCATCGGGATACTGGAGAGGCTTGATAATGGACCAGTGATGGACCACAGGTCAATGTTAAGCTCTTTTCCCATCAAAGCTATGGTTTTATAGATCACATTACAGCTTAATAGAAGGATGTGTGCAGGGTAAGCACTGGTGTCCTGATGTCCGACAGCATTAGGCCATGGTGTAATAAAGCTGTGCTAATGTATGGTAATGGTATTAACAATGAACATACAGGCACAAGGGTTCAGTGATATTTTTAAAGAGTTCTCTATTGATTTTGTATTAAGAGTTCTCTATTGATTTTGTATATGTTCAATATTTGAACATCATGCCACATCCCTAGTTTGATGTGACTGCTCATTTCTCCAAATCTCTGGGTGCAGATTGCATGACGCTTAGAGCCACAGTAGCCACATTAAGGACTGGAAGTCTTCTTTAATAACTTCATGAATATATCAAGCATTTCCTCTGTCTTCACATCATCAATTAACATTCTGTGATTCATTTCTTACAGCCTTGATTTTCTATATTCTATTTTACACTAAAATCCCTTATTGCCAATTTCTCACTCTAAGCAATGAAGCACTGTCTACTCTACTAAAAAGCATAACAAACCACTGAGAGTGTTGATTTGTTTCTTAACTGAGAGGCAACATTCTCCCTGGTGACTCATCTTAGTTAAGTAAGTAATATACAAAGATGCCAGAATGGTTGGGAATTTGTTTTCTAATCTGGGTTTCATCAGGCCTCTAACAGTGTTTGCTTCATATGTATCTGTATTCTCATCTCATTAGACGGCCTCAGTCTGAGCTGGTTTCAGTCTGGTGAGTCTAGAGATGTATTCCTTCATACACTCTCGTTTCCACTCTTCCTCTTCTCCTCCTCCTCTTTACTTTATGTAATCACCAGGGACCTGGAGTCACTTTGCCTCTTCATACAGACTAAAAAAAGAGGCATCACCCTCTCACAATCTCTTGTCTTATTATTTTTTTCTCTTTTTCTGCCTGCATTTTTGCCTATTTTCTCTATCTGTGCCTCTCTGGCCTCCCCTTCTCTTTCCCTCAATATCAGTTCGTTGATCTCTCCGTCTTCCCGCTTCTTCCTTCCTGATTCTTTTTATATCCTGCAGAGATGCTCCTCAGAGGAATTCGGTGTAGTTGTCTGATCTGAATAAATGTTTGAGATTAGAGCCAGGACTGTTTTGTGGTTTGGGCAGCCTATGTGGGACTCGGTGCTCAAGTCGTTCCGTTATGCCGCGGCGTTTAAATGAGTCTTTGTCACAGCCTCTCTCACTCCGTCTGTCACTCTCAGTTTGTGGCATTTATTTTTAATGGCCTGGGAGACGAGCGGAAAGCTCCGGCCTCAATCTCCGTCTTGACAAACAAGATAGTTGAGGAAGATTTCTTTTTTCCTATCGCAGTGGCTTTTATTTAGATGCAGATTTGAAGTGAAAACGTTGAGGATATTATACAGCTTGTATAATAAATGTTATGCAATGCTTCAGATCCTGTGATTTTTAGGATAACAGATCTATTGAAACAAAGTAAACAAAAAAAAAAACATGCAAGGAAACAAATCACATTGAGGGTGTTTTCACACTTTGTCCCCTTCAGCCCTCAAAATAAAAAAAAATATGAGCATATATGAGCACTCCAACCGAACTCGGAGTCCTCTGATGACTCCCGAAGACCCCGACCACTTCATTAGGAGTGCTCGGGCCCTAATTAGGGCGTAATGTTGCGTATGTTCTGACAATGTTATGAAAAACATTTTAGGAATGTTTGCACAAAATATTTTTAGAATGTTCTTAGAGATTGTTAGTCTAACTTGAAGGAGGAACATTATGGAAAGAACAACAACGTACATTTCTAGCTGATACCATACCTACGACATCATATTCCCAGAATGTTTTCAGAACCAAAAATTCTACCTGGGAGGGCTGATCGTTGTGTAGTGTGAACAGAAACAGGACTGAGGCCCCATCAGAGCTAAAGTGGACCAGAAAGAGAAGTAAGTCCTCTTTCAAATTAACTCACAATGTGAATGCAAAAAGAACCCCTGTTGTGATTGTCACACTTTTTGGTCCACTTTAAGGGGACTGAGTTCCATTCGTTCAAAAAGGACCATACGTGAAAACACCATCAGTCCCTGAAATTCAACAAACAGTCATAAACAAAAAATATTGAACAAAGCTAAAAGCCTTTCTAGATCTACTTATGCAACAAAGACAACTGTTTTGTGCTTTAATACCACACCCTATGAAGAGTCAGCACCTCATAAAGGAGTGTAAACTTCCTCTAATCTTCAAAGATATTCTGAGGGGCTCCACTTTTCCCCAAAGATAAACCCAGGTTGCACAGCTTAGGGGCTGCTGAAAATATGGCCAGACATTGACCTTCCTTACTTCTCATTTTGATGCTTTCACCACCCACAGTGCTTTCTTCAAGCCCAGCCCCACGCATCACTTTCCTTCCCGCTGATATCGCTCGGCTCCCTGTTGTACCAGACTTTGAAGTGGGTCCTATCCAGTTAGTGCAGGTCATTATCAAATGGAAGTAATTCTTTGATCTTTCTTTCATTTTTATTTTCCCTAAAGTAAAAGGAATAAGGGTCATGGGGTAATTTAGACTGTTGGCAAGTAGCCCTTAATTACAAACCGTAATTCGACTTTACCACTGGACCAAGATATGACCTCTCGGCTGCTTGTACAAAAACAAAGAAAATCTTCACTTTCTCTCACTGAGTTTAAAACACGATTTTCTCTCACAACTGCTATGGAAACTATAAAAAAAAAAGTTACCTTTACTGTCACTTGTTTCCCAGACACTGACAACATTTTTTTGACATTCCTCTGAAGCTTTGTCACTTTATTATTCTGTCTCAAACAATGGGATTTGGTTTTTCTGACCCTCTGTTTTTGTATTTTGTAATGTGACATAATCCAGTTTTACTACATATTGATGGAATAATTAGGGATATCTCATTTTCTCTCCACACTTCTCCAAAACTAGTATGTAAGAATTCATTTGAACAGAGGTTTGAATAAAAACTCACGACTTCGAATTCAGTTGCAGGTTTTCTTCCACAGAGAACTGACCTTCCTCTTACTCTAGGAACTTTATAATATTGTGAGGAAAGATGCTTCTGATTTTGACAAAGGCTTCAACTGAAATTGTTAATTGTTGTTGTTGCATCATTATGCTCTTGCCTGTGAGATCATATCACAAAAGTCTAGATGAGTCTCTGCACTCCTGTTTAGTAGACTCGTGATATTTCTTTAATGAACAGAATAATGCAATGGCATACTATGTGACCATATCATGTTCAGGTAATATGATATGACATATTAAATGGTGTGATTGTTCAAAATAGTTTCTCAAAACGTGGGAGAGATGACATGAAGGACATGATATTTATGAATGTCAGACTTTGTTTGTTTTACTAGAAGCAGTTTGCTATTGAGTGCAATATCTATATGCAGTGTTAAATAAATCTAATGTACCTTCCCATTGCTTGTAAAGTGATTTAAAGGGGACAACCTATGGTCCATGTTAACCCTCCACAGCTGATATGCACTGGAAGACTCACCAGTTGGTCAGAGTGAGTGTGTATGTGGGTGTCTTCTGGCGACTATGAATTTATTGAATGTTAATCCCCAGGAGCTGGAATGAAGTTTATATTCTTCAACTTTTTCTGTCTGAGAACTGAAGTTCAGGCCTCCGGATTTTTGGCTCCTTAAAGCACACCAGTACTTTTCCACCAGTAGTCACTCATAAAATCACCTGTGACATGTACAGTACTCATGTGTGGAGATAATGGAGCTTCTGTGTGTGTGTGTGTGTGTGTGTGTGTGTGCGTGCGTGCGTGCGTGCGTGCGTGCGTGTGCGCGTATGTGTGTGCGTGTGTGTGTGTGTGTGTGTGTGTGTGTATGTGAGAGTGCACTTATGCCCACAGCCCTGGCTGGCTGGAGATACCACAGTAGTATGGAGAAAAAGTTCCTACTCAAGTAAATGCTGCAGTTTCACCCTGATAGAAACACTGTGTGTGTGTGTGTGTGTGTGTGTGTGTGTGTTTGTGTGTGCGCGCGCGCGTGTGTGTGTGTGTGTACAGTATTTTACGCTAATTATGTTTGGAGTATTATGCATGTTATTATGAACATAAATGAACACATCTTAAAAGTCTTTGCTGATGTTTTAAAAAAAAGTCCTACTTTCAAATGTGTCTTTAAAATAGTGCTTGTTTTTAATAAAACAAAACACAAGCAGTTCCCATCTAAATACTGTGGATATGAATTAGACATTCCTTACATGCAGTATGTGTATTCATATTAATGGTTTGGTCCATTTGAATGCTGTTTTTAATTCCAGCAGTACTGGCAGGAACACTGTCTTGTGCTCAGTCATGTAATCATGTGAAAATCGCTCCCTGACCCAACATCACACACCAAGATGTGATGAGGCTATTAAGTCAGAGCCAGTGCTTCAGTAACCTCGCTTTGTCTTTGAGCTACATTTTTCTTCCCTTTTTTTATTTGATTTTTACAGTTTATTAAAAAAAACAAAAAACATTCATGTTGAACCAAACAGTAATGCAGTCATCTGTCCCCACCACTGACAGTTGGTAAGGTGCAGTCGTCTGTGCTCAGGTGTCTTCTGTTATTTATTACGTGGGCTGACAAGAATCCATTTATCACCCATTTAGTTCCTCAGTTAGTTTTCACCAGGAAGGAGGAAGCTCGTGTATGAAGGTGACACTAAGTCAATTGTAATGCTGCCTCCAAATCTAAGCTGATAATACTTTTGAAGGTGAAAGTGAGAGTTTGTATGAGACTTAAGATGTGTGTGTTTGTGTGTCAGAGAGCTCCTATAGACCCTTTAGCTGAGTTAATTTCCCCTGACAGGTCTCTACTCAAACTCTCCGATAGAGAAAGACGAGCGCCCTCCAATCCAAAGCCGCTGACACATGACTGACAGACTGACAGACAGGCGGACAGAAGAAATTGAATTCACTGGGCTCGCTCTCATTCCGCCTCCACATGAGCAGTGATCTATAGAGATCTATGGTGTCTAATGCAACCCCAGTCTTACTTTGGTTGTGTTTAGGTGATGTGGTTCCTTCATGACCATTATTCTTCCAAGATTTACAGCAGTCTCATCAGTCACTTTCTTTAGTCGAAGGAAGAGTATCAATTCTGTCTCCTCAGCAAAATCTGTTGATGCTACGGCTGCATTTGTGGTTGAATATAGTGGTATCGATATGTTTACAATATATCTACAGTGACCACTCTTTCCTGCTCCAATTAATGTTAGTTGAGAAAGCAGTGTTACGCCACGCACATTTGGACCCGCTGTGCTTCTATCAGATATGACAGATGTGTTACCAATATGGCACATAGATTAAAATAAAACAGTATCTCAGCCAGCACAGCTATGTCAGTTCATTGCACACACATAAACCCTTCATACAGGTAAAGTTACAGTTAAACTCATTTTAAATGAATGTGGCACATCCATGATCATAACAGCAGTGGCTGCAGTTATAGTCACAGCTACAGACAGTCAGCCTCAGTAATAGGGAGTGCAGAGGGAACTAGCCCATCTAGTTTTCTATCCAGCTGCAGTAATTGCTGCCGAGCTGCCTCATCTCAGGGTGCACCCACTGCTGCAGTGTGGTCTACAACATAATACCGATATCATAAATCAGCTCAGCCTTTTGCTATTGAATACAGAAGTTGTTACTGGGAAACACATTTTATTTTGACGTTTTTCAAAAGTATTGCGAGGGAAACACCAAACTTCAAAAGTAGCTGTAACAAAAATATCCCAACTGGACTGTTCAGTTTGGCACGAGGAAGTGAAACTAGATTCAGGGGTTATTATGTTATTGAGTTTCAACGACTGATCTGTTATTAGTTAGGTAAACTTGACCGGTGCCAAGCTAAAGTTCCCAGGTATGCTTTGCTATAGGTTAGGGTCGGATTAAATGGCCAAATTTTGTTTTAATCTTCTGACATTTAGTATTTTGCATGATTCCTAATTTTAATCTTTTTTTTCTCTCGACATAAACTTAAAACAAAACATGATTCAAATGTATTTTTCCATAATAAAATTATACACCTTCTCCAATTTGTTTTCACCAGTCTTTCATACCGGGTATGATTTGAGATGGGAGCGAACATCTGCATTTCAGACCCACAACGTTCCCTTTACACGACATGCTTTTTACTCAGGAGATCAAACAGGTTTGTTGTGCTGCCACTACTTCAAACAGAGATGTTACAAATGCATGTGTTTGACAAGAAAAGCTAACACATGCAGAAAACACAAGGAAATGGCGACAGCTTTCGTTACTATCATGGTGTTTGAGTGACAGCAGAGAATTTTTTTTTACATCGTGCAGAAACAAAAGTTCAAATTAATTCAGTATATATTTCAGTACCCATTACGGGCAGAAAAAAATTGATAAACAGGAAATGTTTCACTTAAAGTAACCTACATTTCACTTTCTCTCTGACGATGAAAAACAGCAAAAAAACTAAATTGGAACAAATTAAATTACCGCTGTTACCAAACTTTTAGAAGCATTGTCTACCATATGGTATTTCCTCAAGCTGGGAATTTATGGAATCTAATACTTTGTCTAAATCTTTAGTTATCTTTGCTGAGATTTAGTTTAAGGTGAAATATACGCTCTTTGTAGATGATATCTCTGTGTGCTTTATTTTTGATTGGTCAGAATATAAATTATACTCGTGGTACAAAAGCAGTTATTCACCCCATCAAATCTCACATTTGGCTATATTTATAGACTTCCATTTCTTCATGTTAGTGTCCACTTTAACACAGACTTGTCTCGGGAAAATACCAAGACAAATATACCAGCAATATTTCGGTGGAAGCAAATCATTTTCAAACTTCTATTTAGCAAACCCTACAACTCCTGACAGTCAGCTAAAACCTATATATACAAGGCACTAAATCTCATGACTTTTAGTTCGTTCCTATTCCAATATTCTGACATATTTTGTGCTGCATATGTTGCATCAGCCACATCACTGAGTGTACATCACCCCATGTATTGTGCTGCAAAGATTCTCAATTTAGAATAGCAGTATTAAAAAGTGCTGGAATCAGGCAACGTGATACTGCATAATGTTTTGAGATGCTGCTCGTGGAGTGTTATTTATTTAGCTGCGAGCAGGACAGAGGAATGCTGAGCAGCTCAACTTTTCTTATGATAAACAAGAGAAGCGGCTGCTGTGCTGTGCATGCGTGTTTGTGGCTGTATTGGGGTGTAGCTCCAGGTATCTGGTTTAAAGTAAAGATTGGTGGTCCTTTGATTTGACACCACAATGTTGTAGAGACGCAGTACACCCCTTGCTCTCTGTCTATCACAGACATATACACACACAGATAGACAAACACACACACACAAAGATATATACATATACAAATCAGCAGGTATACTTATCTCACATTCTCCACCAGACTGGTGCAGAGTTTTGGGATTGTGCACAGTTTGTGTATATGTGTTTTGGCTATGTGTGTGTGTGTGTGCGCGTGTGTGAATACAGCCTGTCGCTGCTTTACTGAGTACAAACTAGCATCATTAGCGAGCCTGCGTCTGGCTGCTACACTGGGCTGAACACTGACAGCACGGAAATGTGAAGTTTAAAAATTGTTGTATTATTTCCAGCACATTTGTTCATTTGACAAGATTGTATCTCCACAAACGTGGATACTGCTCAACTGACAGAAATCATAGGACACAGGAGCAACTGGCAACACACACAATGTGGCTGTTTGGACACCATAAAAGCTGTCAGTGATGAGAAAGCATCATTGCAACAATTGATGAATCAAACAAAAATGAGAACAAACATTAACATCAACATGTTTCATTGCATGACAGCAGGCACATTAAATACTCACATTCAACTGTTTGTCAAGTTGTTCCTAAGAAATTCTTTAAATGGCATTTCTTTACATCAATGTATAACTTCATATTGGCAAAAACTTCCAAATGAATACACGAAAGGGAACACAGCCACTGAATTACATTAAATGATCTCAAACGAATAATAAGATTACATTCCTACACTATGAGAGGATTATGTGGCACTAGAACAAACTGAATGTGTTGTTTTCCCTCTGACCGCCATGTGAGAAGGCTGGATTGCAGTTAAGTTTAGGCAAAGAAACAGGTTATTTAAGGCTAGGTTTTGGTCATGGTTTGTGAAGGTAAAAGTAACACTTGGAAACATCTTTACATATCAGGAAACTTACTGTGGATATGGAGGCAGAGATGATTTTCTTTTTGGATTTGTTTATCTATTGCCGCACTGTTTCAATGCCAGATTGCTGCTTATTTCAGTCCCACAGTCCTTTGAGGGATTACTGGAAGACATGTTGACAACTTCCTGAACCTTTCTCAGTGCAGGATACACAGACATTTGGTCTGGAAATAACATTTTCTTTTTGATTAATCTGTCGAATATTTTCTTGATTAATCTTAGGTTTGGTCTTTAAATTGCCTAAAAAAGGATGAATGTCAACTAGTTTTACCCAAAGCCCAAGATGCAGCCTACAATGTATTGTTTTGTCCCGACTATAAACTAAACTATATTTAGTTTATTATCATGGATGAATAAAGGAACCAGGAATTATTCAGTTACGAAGCTGGAAACACAGAATTTTAGCATTCATTCATTAAAAAAATTACTCATAGAATTAATTGATTAGGCCTATAAAAATAGTTGGCATTTAATTTTATGCCAGTCAACTAAACAATTAATCAACTACTTGTTGCAGCACTAATAGACATTACTTCTCATTATGAACCACAGGTTAGAGCTGTAGAACAATTTAAGCTAAGATAAGCTAACTTGCTGCCAGCTTTCAATCGCTGTCAATTGTGATGACATATACCCTATGTATGGCATCAAGTAACTTATCAAAGACAAACCTATCAAAAAAATGAAAACTTATATACATAAATGTGATAACAAGTGACAGTATGTGACAAAAAGTGACAATATGACAGAAACTGAATGGGCCATTTTATTTTAAGGGTGTAGTTTGATTCTTTGGTTTAACTCTGGGCCCATCGTTCAATATGGGTGGGCGGGGTTTATGGTCTACACAGCAACCAGCCCCAGATGTTACACCAGATGTTTTTTTTTTTTTTTTTTTTTTTTAAAGCATTTCACAACTTTTCCAGTCTTTTGCTGATCCTGTCTCAACTTTTTGGAAATGTGTTTCTGGCATAAAATTCTAAATTTGTATTTTCCCCAAAAACATATCTCTGTTTCAACATTTGATATGTTGTCTTTGTTCTATTTTCAATTAAATATGGGTTTCGATGATTTTGAAATCATCGTATTCTGTTTTTGTTTACATTTTACAGTGTCACAACTTTTTGGGAAAAGGGGTTGTATATCGTGAAATGTAAAACTAATATTTTAAGAGTGTTTTCCTCTAAATCAGGATGAGGTAATTCTCTGCCTTTGAAAACTATGTTTGGATCTTGCTGATAGAGGCCCACGGGTTGGGCTTCTATCTCTGTCCGCCACTCTGATCACCTCCACATCTGTCTGCTCAAAAACCTTGACGGGATGTGTTCATGTCTTTTTCTTTGTCAGCTTTGCTTTCTAGTTTTTGTCAACTCCAATGTCCTACTGACATCCTTCTGTTCTTTTTTACCCATCCTCCCACTCTTCTGTCTGTTTGCTCTCAACTTTTGTTCCCTCTGCTTTTTCTAGTTCCTGTATACTGCCCTTCATTTTAGTCCAAAGTCAGCTTTTTTCCCCACTCCAACCCCTTTTCTTTGCCACTTTCTTTGCTTTTAAATATCTCCCTCACCTTTCATCTTCAACACTCCTTTCTTTTCCGTTCCCACATTTTTATTCATTCCAACTCAGTCTACTTTACATCAAGTCTTTTTAAAATATACTTTGGCACAATGCTACAATGAAATGCTAACTGCTTAACTCTAAATACTCCATGTTTTTGTGCTAAAATTCCGAGCAGCATCCCTTTGCTGTTGCTTTGCTGCCCTTTTCTTAACAGCAGACCAGAGTCCAGATGGCCTGTTTCAGCACTTAGTCATCAATGTACACAAAGAATATTAACGTTTAACCCCCATTGAGATTTTAACTGCATGCAGAACATAAAACGATCAATTTCTGCCTCATGTTTACCCCATACTTAATGGAAAATGTGAGGATTTATGGATAAATGTGAGGAGTTAGCATATAGTGACGGCAATATCTGTCGAACCATCAGTCCAATAGTGTGTATGAAGTTATGTAAATTAAGAGGTTCATTTTCGAATGGCTTTTGTCTTTGAACTATTTAAAGTATGTGAGCATTTTGACTTCGAAGGGCTGATTTGAAAATGGATCACAACTGAGTGAAGATGGATAAAATTGGAAAAAGGATATTATGGGGGCTTAAAATATTTAATATTTCTATTAAAAACAGAACATATTGTAAGCTAAGGTCATACATAGCACAATAAAATAGTTAAATTAAATTATTGGTCTTTCTTTCTGTCTCTTTGTCTCTCCAGGTCCTCTCTGACGTGCCCTCATTGCCTTAAGCAGAGCAACACCTTTGACCCCTTTTTATGTATCTCTTTGCCTATTCCCCTACGACAAACCAGGTGAAGTATGACACACAAGACAAATGGTACAATGAAAAGCTTATTTATTATGGTGGCTAACACTTTTATTGCTGTTGTTTTAATCAGATTCTGTTTTATGATGAGCTGGGAAATGTTTTTCTCCCTTGCAACACTGTATGGACTGTTGCGGTCCAGCCAAAAAACATTGTATTTATGTTATTTATCTGACACATGCCTCACATAAGACTGAAAAGAACAAAGCCAGCCTGCCTTAATGTTTGATCTAAATCTTAATCAAAACTTGAACATTTTTAGTGTGAAGGTTGCTTCTTGAAGGTTCTTGTTGTTGTTTCCCAATGTAATAGGGATTTTGAAAACAGTAACAGCCAAAAAGTGGAAGTGGAGGAGAATGTTGGGTAAAATTGTTGGCCAATGGCAGGTTTATGTCAACAGTCATCTGGTAAGTCAGATTAGCCTGTTTTGTCTTTTTTTTCTGGCAGGTCAAATTTCACCTTTATCCTTCTTATTAGTGGATGGAGGCATGTGACCTTAAGTGATTGCCATCAAAGCTCCATCCACCTCCAACCTCTTTGGTTTTCAAAATTAGTTGAATGTGGACTATCTTGGTTTCAAAGGCACACTGTGAGACTTCAAATTGTAGATGTTGTCCCATATTATCCCCTTTTTCTCTGCCCATATTTCCAGTCATGCAACAGTCATTTAAAAAGACAAAAAAATATATAAATAAAAACAACAACATCCGTTGCAACCACATTCAGTTTGTCAATTTGTTTACATTCAGGGCTCAATAAATCTTCCTATCTTCAAACATGCAGACACTGTTGCTCTGCATCCTCTCTACCTCCTCTGCATGGCTCCCACCGAGCAAACGCCAAACTCTGTTTTGCAGGTTGAATTCTCTGACAGTCTGTGGTCTGTTCCTGTGGTTGCCAGAGCTCAGCACAGAGGGAAATTCATTCAGGTTCAGTCAGTGTGGACTCACTGCTGGCCCCACACTGACCTGACGCACACGCACACGCACACGCACACACACACACACACACACACACACACACACACACACACACACAGACAGTGGCCTCAATGCACCGTCCTGCTGCAGCAGTATCCCAGCTGAATGCCTGATAAGTGTGAGGGCCCCAGAGAGAGAGCAGGGTTTGGCTGCCAGCATGGCATCAAGGCCTGCGTGCTGCAGATAATGCTGGTATGGCAGAGAGAGAAAAGGAGGATGGCAGTATCTCCTAGTGTTTTCTGCTGACCATCTAACCTTGCCCAGTCTTAGCATCATTCCTACAAAACTTATTTTGAAATATTACATTTTCTGAACATTTATTCAGTGACATGATTTTGGCTTCACTAGACCTTTGTGTGACTTTGCAAGGGTGGGAGCTTTAGACATAAAAGTACAATAGGTCAAACAGACTGCCCAAACTTGTATGCAGCCTGTACTTTGATTCTCCCTTTGTGGACATTTAAGAGTTAAATTACATAAGACAAATATTTGATTTTCAAACAATTTTTACAAAGGTCTGTTTGCATAATCATGTAGCACAGGATGTTAAATTCTTGTCAGAGGTCTGGTGAGGTCATGTTACCTTACCCTCCTTAATCAAATATTTAGTAAAGTTGTATGCACTTAAACAATAGCAACAGTGTGACGGAGTGTAATATAAGATCCATCTTAACTTCTATTACTAGACCGAGTGCATTTCAATGAGCATTTGTAGACATTATCATCATGGATTTGATGCCTGTTTGATTGACTGGCTTGTTGTGCAGCCAGGGTTTTGCTATAGGTGGGTGGGCGTAGTGTCATTTGTTTAAGTCAGTTCCAACGCTAGATTCCGCCCGGTTCATCCAAATATGGTCACTTCTTGCCCAAAACACCTAGACAATGACAGCAAAAATGTCGAACTCAAGGCTTCAAGATGGCAGTTCACAAACCAATGGGTGACATCACTGTTGGTTGCCACTTGGGTGTATGTTTAGTATTAAACTATGATGATGTTTAGATGCCTCGAGTCAACCACCATCTGAACTAACAGCCGATATTACCACGCACTGACAGTCATTTTTAAACACCATACATGTTTGCTTGGAGGAATTACCTATTTCAAGCAAGTATTTCAATTACATAGTGGTTCATTCTCACGGTATGCTTCTCATCAAATGGTTTCCTGTAGAAAACAGAGTGCTCAGGAATTCATAAACACGCAGACACGTTTCTATTGTTGTCATAGCTAATTAGTTTGGTTTTTAAATAGCATTTTGATGTTTTGGAGTTGAAAAGTTCTGTGCACTTGTGGAGGTTCATGTGGGAGGTTGCTAATAGAGACAGTCAGGCTCTAAACCAAAAGCGATCTCCATTAGGAGGCTGCAAAAAGTCTGCTTTGTCGGAGGACATCTCTATTTCCTGTTCCACTCGAGTGTCATCCCACATTTGGCATCCCGTTTAATTTCGCATATTCGTGTCTCATCTTGGGATAATGTAAACAAAACAACTGTTCAGCTTCTCCGCCGTCTGCCCTGTCAACCTCCACACTGGTAACACATTACTCACTTGAATAATGCATGATAGGAAACAAGAATTGGAAGTGTCAGTGATTACACCGTCTTCATACCAAATGAGAAGACTTGACCTTACTTTGTCTCCTCGCATCGTGGACGGTTCACACCAGACATTAAAATGCGTCTCGTGTTTTCCACGATACTCCCAGGTTTTTTTTTTTTTTTTCCCACCTACCACTTATCTTTTCTGTTCTCTCATCTTCTGATCAAACTGACCTCACGTCAAATTATCTATTTGTTATATCTTCCTGCTATTGCCCTATGATTTCTAATTTTGTCTCACCCAACTTTTTCGTCCCGGTATCTTCCACAAGAGGTGTTCAGATTGCTGTGAAATATACATGTCCCAGGATTCACCAGCTGCTTTTTCTCCACGTGTCCAGTCACGCACTAATCTAAAGAAACACAAGGGAGAAAAGTCAACATCTGAAAATAGTTTTATCACTTGAGATATTAAATCTGATGCAAAACATTGGAAGGTTTATGCTCATTATATGAAATTTTGTACAATAGTCTCATCAGTGGGAAGCCTTTCCCTGAACTTATTAGACATTAAACAGTTCAACAGTGCATTTCAAAGTCCCATTTTATTGCATATTTTGTTTTTCTGTTGAGCAGCTAAAGCACATCAAGACTTAGCAAAGCTCAAACACATCTCTTAAACAAAAATGATTTTTGTTGCCCCTGGCATCCCTGATTTCCATACATTTGCGTAAATCTCTTTTGGATTTTGGTTGATATGTATGTGTGTTGCTAGGCAGTTTGTGTGTAATACTTAATATTTCTGTGTGTGTCTGCATACAAATATATAAATAACTCAACATGCCAAAGCTGATTTAGAATATAAAGTAGTGTGAACATGCAAAATCAAAATTGCAAAAAAAGTTAACACTTTGTTCTTGCATGTCATCTGTCTTCTCCTTCTTCCTACCCTTCTGTATCTGACACACATAAACACACTCACTCACTCACTCACTCACTCACTCACTCACTCACTCACTCACTCCCTCCCCTCTTCCTCCTTCTGTTTGCCCCACAGACCAATGTGTGTGACGCTGGTGTTCAGCACGAAGGGTCAGAGGTATCTGCGGGTGGGGCTGGCTGTACCTCTGTTTGGTTCCCTGTCCTGCCTGAGAGCGATGGTCGCAGCAGAGGGCAACATCTCCCCAAACCAGGTACACAGACAAAGACGCATATTAAAGTTACCTTTTTGTGTTTGTTTTGCTTCTTGATGACTGACAAATAATACCACTGAAACATGTAGGTAGTCCAAGCTCAAACATACAGATTGCGTTATTTAAAGTACATCCAAAGTTACTGTTGTTTCAGTTGATTAGACATCAGATCTGGATAAAACTGTGGAGTTATGCTTGGGAATTACATAATGTAGTGTTTTACATAATTTAGTTTGAGTGTTTTTGACTTGGTAAGTGTTGGTGGGAACCCAGACATCTATAACCCTGCTATTTTGAAGAGCATTTTTTTGGGCAAGCCATTAATAAAGAAAACAAAATATTTTCTAAATATCATTTTTACCATCAATACTGATATCTCATGACATCATCAGGCCTGGGACACACTACCTGCGTGGCGTGTGTCCCAACTTTCATGCACTGCTCAGCTGTGGCTTGGTTGCGCGCATGTTTCCACACTGGCTGCGTGTCAGCTGCGGTGCTGCTCCTGCAGGTCCTACCACTGAATCAATGAGTTTCGCTTTGGTCCATATAGTATTTTTGAGGTTCGACAAATGATGAGTTGTAACCAAAAAGCAGTGACGTAATTTTTGTTTACCCTCATAGGCACACAGACACACACGGGCACTCACACCTGGGTCCTGGGTCCATAGCAACAAGAGAGCATTAACCAATCAAATGTACCATGAAATGAAAAATACTTTCTCCATGGTTCTTAGGTTCGTTGTTCCACTATCTGGTATATCCAAGTATTCCTGAATGTCAAGATGCATTTTGTTCCACAACTTAATGCAGCATCAAATGTTTTCTGAAATACACTTTCCTGTATAGTAACTTGGCACCTATGGGAGAATGTTGTAGAACAAGAATTATACTGATACGCAATACAGAAATAAAGAGAAGAGAAAAAAAAAAAACGTACCCAACTTATAGCTCAGTTTTTTAGTCAACAGTATCAGGCTGTAATAATGTTCCTTTGGAGGGGGGGTTAAGATGAGTGATGGTCTTTATCATCTTTTTAGATCTATTTGCTATATTTTCCTTAACTCCTTCCACCCTGCAGGTGCCTTTACTCAGGAGTGTATCTGTTTTTGTCATTTCTGAAGGTTGCCAAGTGTGGCACATTCACTAAAGAGAACATCCAGGATGCTAAGGATTTTATTTACTCTCTTGTATACAGTTTAGATTTTACGGAAGTAAAAATATCAGTTTTTCAAATATCTCTCCGGTGTGGTAATAAGGATATGTAGACTTTCAGTGTTTTGAGATTCTCCAAGTGTCTCTTATCCACGATGTAAGTTTTTTTCAAGTGGACATTTTAGTAAAAGACAAGTGAACACTTGAAGTCATGGGGACGCAGAATCAGCACTTAATGATCAAACTGGCTACACCAAAACATGAATGCAAACATCACACATGATGAACGATGACAGATGATAGTGAGGTGAACATTTTTTTTAACCATTGTGATGGTCCCACTGCTTTACAGGTTGACAAAATAAAATAAAAAGACAAATGGGTTTCTGTTCTGAGGGGAGCCAACAGGGAGTGTTCAGACACACAAACCTACAGTATACTGTACACACACACATATAGTAATAGTAATAGTCATTCATCACATCAGAAAGCTGTGAAACAAACAGCTTGTTTGGTGCATTTTATCTTTGACCCTTTCTTTGTACACCCTATATTTTTTAATTGAGTATGATAAAAGCACATGTGTATGTTAACCGAATACTGGCCTGGCTGATTATTGAATATTTTGTATAATTGGACTCTCATGCTCTCTTTTGGCTCTTTCTCAGTTACAGCTTGTAGTCTGGCTCAGTGTCCCACCCACACTCATCAAATTGGTCATACATCATGAGTATCAACACTGTACTTTGTATTTGTCAGAGAGACGTGGGAAAGAGGAACACACAGAGAGATATGCAGAGCTAAGAAAAGTGTCCTTTTTTTTTCAAATGTTCCTAAAGTTGCCATAAATTTCACGTGTTTCACTAATGGTAATGAAATTTGTTGGTTAACATTATTAAGTGTTAAATTAGATTGTTATTCAACACCAGCCGTGCCAATCTCATCTACTGCGTTCTCATTAAGAAAAGCTATGGAAATCAGATTTGCACTGGTCTTTAACAGCGGTGGAAAAGTTGCATTTGCCGAATTGAAATTTAGCCCTCATCCTTGGTTCTTTCTCTTGTACAACTGAAAAGTTACCAAAGTAATATTCTCAATTTTATTTAAACAAATGTCTATTAAGTTATTGTCTATCGCTGAATGAGGTAACAGTGGTGATTGAGCCTGTGGGCCGCTGATGAAAGCCCTTGCATTTGCAGTATTACAAACTGAATGAGCTCGGTGTCTGTGGTGACATTCCTGAGAAAAACCAAAGCAGCGCAGTTTATGATGCATTTTCTATCACTTTCCATCGCTGTTTCAACATCTGTCCGTGGATTGTTGTTGTCGTTGTCCTCCACAGCGCCAAAATTACAATTTTCTGATAGAGCTGTGCCAGCAGTAGCATAGATTCTGCTCACTCTGTCGCACTGAAAATGATGTTGTCACCGTATGTCGCATTGTGAGTGACGCTAGTAGTCCAATATGAGCCAGCAGAGTGTCCGAACTGAGACGCATCTGTAGAAATCTGATTGCAAATCACATTTTGTGTGTTTTTTGCTGTTTTAGACTTTCAAAAATCCATCCACATATCTGGATATGACAAAAATCGGATTTGGCTGTCAGTCTGAATAACAGTTGCAATTACTGCATATGGCCGTCGGTGCTCCCAAAAACAACAAAACAGATCTTTGAGATTGTAACTTTAAACACAAAACTAAGAAATACACATCTGACGGAAACAACATTTACACATTCTAAAAAGATACTTGCTTTTAGTATCATTCTGTTTGCAGATGTTTATGTCTTGAATTGTTGTCTGTCGCTGTTGTCTGTTGTAATTGTTGTCTGTCGCTGTTTCAGTTGCAAAGTTGTGGTTGTAATTTTGGGCTCTTTAATTTTTTTTATTTTTTTTGGGGGGGGGGGTTTCCATAGTGCTTTATATGATATATCCACTATATTTATTTCCTTCCTGAATTTGCCTGAAAATTGTATTTTTGGTTTATTTCTGTCGGTCACATCTATTCACATTAAGTTATTCCAGAGGGCCAGTCTTGGTGCTCAGTGTTTGCTCAGTTCAATTAAACTGTTTGTTGCCTCCTGTGGGTTTGCAGGAAATAGAAAATCGGCTTTGCGAGGATTGCGTGAGGCACATTTGTAGACAAAAATGTTCACAATGTGTGTCTCTCTCTGCAGGTCATCCTATCAGAGTTGTACTCGACAGGTTTCCAGCGCTCTTTCTCAGATGACGACGACCTGACTAAAATTGCTGATAGTGATGTCGTCTACGCCTTCCAAGCTCCTCCCCTCTCCAGTCGTGGGGGCTCTGCATCGCACTCAGGTAACCATGACAACAGGATGTCCATTTAAAACTTCCCACGCACATTTGGCAATTTTTCCCACTCCCTTATTTCCAATTTTCTCTTTTCAGCCTCCCTCTGTCCTCTTGATTAACTTCTATCCTCAGTGATTCACATTTACACTTGTATCTGTTTTTCACTTTCATTGAGCCCTTAAATTTAATTAACCACTGTGGGTGAGGGGAGGGCCGCTATCAGCAGTGGGTTTTGTATTCCTTCTGTTTCTGTGTGCACCCAAACAAATTAAATTAAATGTCATATCTGAATGGATATGACATTTAATTTAAGAGGTCACTTCAAAATGAAGAGTGTTTTGAGTCACGAACCTAGATGAACTTCCAAAAACTGAATTAATGTACCTGGAACGCTTAGAAATCGTCAGATTTTGGCAAATAAGAAAAATGTCTGTCTTGTCTCTGAAGTTAACACTATAAGTCAGTTCTCAGGTTCTTGCACTTCCATTCTCTCTCATTTTATCTATGAGGTAGTACAAGACAGAAGCACTCTGTCAACTTACACTCATAAAACAGAGAGACAGGTATGCAGTTGAGTCAGTCTTGCATCATCACCAGCCCTATAAAACCCTTTTCATCCTTGCTCGACACTGCTGAGTGCAGTATTGACATGAGGATAAGGGACATTTTCTGCTTTGTAAAGTAAAGTGTTCATTTTGTGCCAAACAAGTTGGCATTGTGTTAAAAATGCTTTCCTTGCGGGTGGCCTTTGTATAAAACATTACCCTAAAGTAACTGTACCTGATGGGTCAAGTCTGACTTTAACTTACACTATGCCAATGTGGTGACTTAAATGTCTGAATATTGACGTGCACTATGAGAGGAAAACTAGTGTCTGCTGCACAACTTCAGTTACAGACTGGTGGTTTGGAGTTAGAATTACATAACTGTATCCCAAGCAGGTGCTCTCTAACAAAATGTTATGATTCGTTGCATTGCGAGACGTGTAGGATCAATTAATGTGGAGTTTGAGGCATGCTGGGTTCTAAAAGTCAGGATAAACACACTCTGTCACTGTGAGTTTGTCTTTCTTATGAGTTCATCAAATTAATTTAATATAAAAGTGATATACTATTCCTTTAAATGTGAAAAGAAAGAAAATAATATGAATAAGCTGATTTTAATTTAATGCAAAATCTTCCTGTCACTACAGAAGGTGAGCATACTTGACATTTTTAGCCAAAGCAGCCTAAACGTGTAGCCTAAAAGAGGTTTCAGCTTTTAAATTGGAGTTTTTAGCTTAATCGGACTGTGTAAAACAAGTAGAATTCCGTGAGTAAATAACAAATGAATTATGACATCTCAGACAATATTTGTCAGAAAGGTTACAGGTGCGTTGACAACTTCAGTTGGGGTTGACAACATCCAGGTGAGCCACAGACTCTTTCACCCCGCAAAATACGTTTTATTTTTTATCACTGAGGCAGCCGATGTTCATACTTTTTTCTCTCAATACGATTACTTTCTTTTTGTCCTCTTCCAGTGCTTTAACCTCACTGATGAGGGAAACATGGCTGGATCTCTTTGACTGCACTTTCACTACATAGAGACCTACCGTATATTTGAAAGCCAAGCAGCCATTACTTTAACAGATTGGTGACAATGTCTGAAAGTGGCTTAAATGAGTCATATTACCACCGCTATTGTAAGGATATTGATAGCAATCTCTGTGGGTTGCCAGTGAGGCCATTTGTGGTTAGCTTTTGTCTACCGATCTACTGCTCAATGAGGCCTTTAAGGGGGATTTTGTTACATCTGAAGAAGAATGACATCAATAATGTATGTTAAAAGTGCCCATTAAAAATGAAGACTCTTCACTTTCTCACCAGGAGGCATTTCTATTGTCACTCCACATAGCGAGAACAAGGTCACAGTACCGGCAGAGGGAGCAGACTTACAGTATGCTTTCACTCACATGTGAGCCACATCTCACACGCATGTTTTCATCACTTCAGAGGACATTACATTGACCTGCAGTAATATCCTGGAGACTTACCCTAACCATAAACCAAGTATTCACCCAAAAATTCAATGATAACTTCATGGGATCTTGCTTTTTTTCCTCAAAAGTGAGGCGAGTCCCTGCAGTGTGACTGTGGAAATAGATTTATGTTCCCACGATGACGAGCACTACAAGTGCACACACACACACACACACACACACACACACACACACACACACACACACATATGCACAGAGCCACTGTATAGTCAATCAAATACATAATGAATCTATCAGAATTACGCTGCAGACTCATAAATACATGGCCCTCAAGGGTAAGCCTTGCACAGAACACACACACACACACACACACACACACACACACACACACACATGCCGGAGATGCACTTGTTACAACTCACACTTAAGTGTTCCCTGACAAATGTTATTTCTATTCTTGTGAGCATCTGATGAAAATGATGAATGGTTATGCCTCAGAATAATTCATAAGATCGCAGCAGACCAGATTCCAGGATATCATAACTTAATTCAGGGGGATTTATGTGATGTCTTGGTGTGTAGAGCGTGGATTTACACACTCATTACTGCTGAGACCTGAGCATGGTATCATGGATATAAAAGATGATGTGTGGAAGGGTTTTCTGCATAATTTCTTCTCAGTGAAGAGGACAGTTGTGCATATTGGGAAAGAAAAACATGTGGGTGTTGGTGTTTTGGTTTGATTGTTTCCAGCCAAGGTTCCAGTGTATATAGACCTGTAATCACAGGCGATTAAACTCAACTGTGAGTTGTGGTTTATCAAAAGTCCAACTTTGAAGCACATTTAAATAGTGACCGAAACGTGTAAGGTCATAGTTACCTCATTTTGTCAGTAAAATACAGTCCCTCTTCTCAAGGCTTTCTATCTTCAGTGACGTTAAACGACACTGGCCCCATTCATGTGCGTGTGTGTGTGTGTGTGTGGGGGGGGGGGGGGGGGGGGGGGGAGTCGGATAAAGTGTCAAACTCACAGATGCATTCACTCAAACTCCTCCTGGATTATTCATCTTTCTCCGACTCCTTGTAAGAACATGTTCACACCAATACATCCCCTGCTGTTTTAAAACAAAGTTCTAATTTAGGCAGTGCTGAAAAGAAAACTTGTACTTTACTTGAGTATTTCCATTTCAGCCTACTTCTTCTTCTCCACTACTTCTCAGAGGAAAATACTTTGCTTTGTATTCCACTACGTCTGTTTTACAGTTTAATTACTTTTCAGATTTGGGGGTAACAAGTTATTAAAATACAACACATTGTTTAAGATTAATTCAGTGGTTTCTAACCTGTTTGTCCTCAAACATCTTACAAAAAGCAGTGTGTAGTACATGTGAAACAGCACAGTGGGGTACCAGCTGATCTTATTTTCTGGCTAGATAAAACCTCCAGAGTAGATAGAGAAGTTTATCTGTAAATGTATCTGAAAAAAACGTAACATGTTGTAGTATTTCATCTCTGCAGTAAAAAAAAAAAATATATATATATATATATATATATATATATATATATATTTGTCTTGTATCATTGATATGGACAAATTAATAATGAATAGTCCTTTATTTAATAGCAGGACAAAAATAATGGAAAATGTAAATCACAACATGAAATAAAGTAATCATGTTTTCTATGCAGCAATGCTGAAGAGAGTTTATTATATGTGGGTAAGTCCTCTGTTGTCATAACAGGCTGTGTATTTTAGTGTGAGGGAGCTGGATTTCTTCAACTTTATCAGTAACTGTTTTGGGGGATATTAAACTAACACTGCTCCCAGGTACAGTAATGGGGTTTCTGCATTTAGAGGAAATGGCAGCAGTAGGTTTCTTGTTGGAAAACACAGAAAAATAAATTAAGTCCAAAGTGCCGCAACAGCATCCTTTTTCACCCTCAACAATCCAAGCACTTTGCACATAAATAGAGCGATAAAGCTGCACAAAAAAATGACTCGTGCTGAATGGAAGCTCAGGGAAGCTTTTGACTGCTAACTTTGTGTGATGTTCCCCTTGAAATTAAAAAGTAAAGGCCGGGTCTCATGGGAAATGGAGAGCCCAATGAAGATTTGAGCAAAGTGAATTGTTGGAGTTGATTGGGAAGAGAGAGGTGAACTGGGGAAGGCTGAAAGAGAGAGAAAGAGTGGATGCTGATTATACTGTATGTTGAAAGAGAAACAATTCCCTGGCGAAGGTGTTAGAAAAGGGGTCAGATATTCATTCACAAACACAGCATCTAAACTCGGAGATATATGCAATAACCATAACATATCTCAAGGTCTCTCTTTCAATCTTTTCTTCTCATTAACACACTTACTGTACAGTGTGGCTCCACAAACAGCAGGTTTTTGAGTGTTCAGGTCCTGTCACAAGAAGGGGGGAATCGAAGGTAAACCACCGTGTCACATCGACCCACACAGGGCTGTGTACAGGTGGAGAGTCAGGGATTTTAACAGTACGCTGAGGTGTTTAGCTTCACTGTCACATCCTTCAATCTGCCACTAGGGACGTTTTTACGTCTCTGTGAATGAACACACACACAATCACTCCCCTCATATTCATCTGTTTTTACAGTCAGGCAATATCAATGCTGATTATTTGTACTCAAGTGATTCTCATCAGGACAGTAGCAGGATAATCTATTTGATAAAAAGTGAAGGAATTACTGTACTACATGTTTTGGCTACTTTTGCCCATATTAGATAACAGAGTGCTTTGTGACAAGGAAATTAAATCAAAAAGTCATTAAATGAATAAATTCAGCTTAAAAAACGCAATTGGTACATAATTACACTTGTAGTTTTTCCCTAATTTACTCTCTAATTTTAATTACTGGAAGTCTAGAAGTATTTTTTTGAGCTTCTACATTACAAAAACACTGCTGTCCTACTGCAAAATATGGTGATCATTGGGTACATTGTAGCAGAAAATGTAACTCCAGCGAGCATTGGAATATAAAATCCTGTGTGAAAATTTGTTTTAAACAGATTTTTGTTGGCTCAGTGACAGTTTGTGAACAGCATAAGAAATGAACTATAAGAGGAGGCTTCTTCTTGTGTGTGGATAAGTTGTCATGTAGCAAAAATTAGCATATAATTTTCCGTATGTGCTAATGAACACGTACATAGTAGGACTCACACTAAGACAAAAACATCACATGCAAATTAAACCCTGCAAAGTACACGTCCCATGCAGTTCCATTAAGGCAGTTTAACCGCCTAAAGCAAACTAAGTGCACAAAAGCAAAATATTCCAGGAACATTCACAGGGGAAATCTTAGCCCTCCAGCCCACCATCATTTAAAATAACCTGAGGAGAAAGAAGGCAGAAAGAAATTTGATGTGTCTACAGTCGGTGCTCTGATCACCACGACTGCCTCTGGAACGTGCGCTCAACTCACCGGGGAAATAACAGCCGCACTCAGCTCAGCTGCCTTATTAAGAACAACACAAACGGTGCATAAATGCCTGTTTAAAAGCTTCCTCTGCCCACGTTCACCAACTATACACTGTGACCACAACACAACTTAATTACGTTAAGTGAACCAGTCAGCAAGGCAGAGGACACTGGATGAAGTTAAGAAATATTCTATTTTTATTTTGCACATCTTGCATAACAGATTTCTATCATTTTGTTCTCAGCTCTTCGTTTAATGAATCCAAATCTTTCATAGTACAATATGTCTTTGACATCTGCTCACAGTACAGCATTTTTACCGTTTTATCTTACATCTCATTCACAAGCCGTTTGGTTTTAGCATGGTATTTCTTTGGACTAATATTTGAGACATGATGTAACAAAAGGAAAAAATTCTTCAGGCAATTTGAGTGATTGCAGTTTTGTTGCTTTTTTGTGTTGTTTTCCCTTCGTGTGAGCATGCAGCACCAGCGGGTTGTGGCTGTTATTGATGCAATATTGTGCCTTCTTAACTGTACAATGTATTATAAATTTGGTGGCAGATGAACTGTACTGGAGATATGGTGGAAGAAGAAAGTATAAGAATAGGGCAGCGTCAGGTGTGTTCAGTTCCTCCTGTGCTGCCTGCCTAATCTGTCTTTTTGCTGTTGGCAGAAAGCTCAGGTGCTTTGCTGTCATCAGGCCCATTTTGTGGTCAGATGGCTGTTTGCTGCCAGGACCTCCGATTTGTCCAGGACTAAGCTCACCTGAGTATTCTTAGGCAGCTGTGTGGATTGCACTGACAGGGGGTCACTCATCTGGTCCTGAGTGTCATTTCTAGTTATTTATGAGGCCAAAATGATCTCTTGAGTTTTTGTTTTGTTTTGTCTCTCTTGCATAACCCACTTTATTTTTATACATAAATAATGAAATAACCTAAATGTTTGAGAATGAGACATCGTTGCTGGAAGACACAGGGTTCTGGTGCAACAGCTGTATCTAAAACAAGGCTTTTGTGAATAGAGTAATGGGACCATCAAGAGCACATTTCTAATGAAGGCAGACGTTCATCATATATAGATATTAACAGAGACACTGTGGGACTTCACTGTTTAGCACTGAAGCACTGAACCAGTGTTGCTGTACTATCAGTACACAAATACTTTTCTCACACTGTCCACAACCATTAAGTCATTATTCACCGAGATATTTTATTTTTAAAAAGAAAGAAAAAAGTTGCATGTGTCTACATTGAAGCACACGTCATGACACACGTGATGTCCTCCCAAGCAAAAGAAATCTCTACTTCACTCATGCCACACCTGAAACACTGAAATAATCTCCTGTTGTAGCTAATATAACTCAGATTTTTTTTTTTCTACTCACATTACCTGACTTGTTCTGTGAAGCTGAAGGCTGATTTGAATAATGGAGAGTTGTGGGAAAAGAAAAAGAAAGAAAAAATGGATAGTGACAATGAAAGATCGCCCGGGAGAGAGGGGAGAATAGGACAAAAGGAAGAACTGGAGGACAGTGAGAGAAGAGGAGCGTCAAGGTCAGACCAGATTTTGTGTCTTCTGTGGGACTGAGCTGTTTAATTAATGTTACCGTACACTCCACCTCCATTCTGAAGAGCAGCTGTTGTTTCTCTTTTTGTTTCTTTCTCTTTTCAATCCCTGTATCTTTGTCTTCTTTTATTTTTTTTTAATTAGAAAGCACGGCTATTTCCTTTTGGCCCGAACTCCTCTTCTCACGCTCACACTCTCTCCTTTTCTCTCCATTCTGGTTTCAGACTTGTGAGTCTCCTGCGTCCATCTCAGGGACGTAGGGAAGAGGGTGTGAGAATGAGAGTCTGGCAGGAGATATTTTCCTGTACAAGCTAGAGTGCCATGGGTGAAACAGTGCTCGGCATGCACGATATAGTACTTTCTGGTGGTTTTAAAATTACTTGATAAAACACTGGTGCTGATAAAAAAAAAAGTTAGCGAAGAGTGGGTTGATTGTAAAACAGCTATGCCTTGAGCAATGGTTTTGCTCCGTCTGCTGTTAGAGCTGTGGGTTCCAGCCATTTTGGTTAGAGAATCAAATTATGTAATGTCATCAGGTCACCTGTCATAAGTCACGTAAAGGGCTGGGCACTGAACTTTGATACTTTTATGGCACTGATACAATATCATCTCGTATCGCCTTGTGGCGATAGGTGTCAAATTTTTATACATACACGAACACATTTTCGCTTTAAAACATATAACTTTTGCTACGTCTACACAGGAGTAAATCTTATCAGCATCCATTGGCCAATTCAGCGTTTATCAAACCTAGACTCTACATGGGTGCCCTGCCCACAAAGATAAAATCCCTTTTTTTCAACTTGGGTAAATCTTACATTAGAACCAGGGGTGTAGTGCTATTTGTTGAAGCACACTTGTACCTGCACACTGTTTTGTATTTGCTTTTTATGAGGTTGTGTAATCACTGAGGTGGCAGGTTTGCTACACACTAGTCAATAATGTACATCGTCATCGCTTTAATCTAATAGTATAGTCAACAATACAATCAAGTTTGGGGTTTTTTTACGTTTTTTCAGGATTACTCATCTAAAGTGTGATTGTCTGATTTCTATGACAAATGTTTCACAATAAAAGCTTCGTAATGGTTTCTGTCTACTGAAAGGCTGCAGGGCTTTTAATATGAAATAGATACAGGAATTGTTGAAGTTGTATTGATGCGTAATGCAGTAACTTTAACAGGGCAAACAGGAGCAGATCAAAAATAGGCTTTGAGTTGTTGTGATATTGACATCTTAAATGTCGATATGACAATTTTGACCATTCAGTTTTTTTATTGGCTGTTTTGAATGACATACACTTTAGAGATGATTGGATCTTCCTAAAAAATGCAAATCAATTTCAACCTTTTGATGTCCTGTCCCCTGGGCTGGGACCACAGAAACAACAGAGGACACATCAAGATTTTTAAATGATTCTCATAGTTGGATGATGTGGATAGAATTAGCGACACCATAAATGTGAGCTCTTTCAGTTATAGGTGCTGAATTAAGCAGTCAGAGAGAGTTATTGAGAGAATAGTTTGGGTTAAAACTAAATTGAGTTGAAACACTGAAGACAGCATTTACTTTAAAATCTTCCAGTAAAAAAATGACAATTAAAGGTGACAGAGAGAGGAGAGGGGAGAGCAGCATTCAAAAAATGTATGCCAATAAAAATCTAGTTGCTCCCATCGGCTAATGAGTACAAGCATCTCCATAGGATTTACTTTCTGCTTGGTCAAACTTTAGTCAAAGCTTTTTCAAGTTTCTGAACTCGGTCAGCATTTTTATTCTTGTCAGATATTAATTTTAACAAAAAATGATTTTGAAATTCCTCTGCAGCAAAAAAGAAATGTGGCTTTTTCTGTCCTATTGCTAAAAGAAATTCTCTTCTCTTCTCTTCTCTTCTCTTCTCTTCTCTTCTCTTCTCTTCTCTTCTCTTCTCTTTGTTTCTTTTCTTCGTGTGTGCCTTAATAATCTGTCAGCTTGCGTTTGTGGAAGCATTACATCTAAGCTTTACATCTTTTCATGCTTGCTTTCCTCCATGTGTTAAGGTTTCTTTTGTGTGTGTGTGTGTGTGTGTGCGTGCGTGCAATGTTGGAAGCTGGGAGCGATAAATTGCACAGGAGGGATCAAACAAGCATTGTTTAATTAAATCCTGTGATAATGTCAAAGTTTATGTTTTCTGGGAGACATGAAGTTGTGCTTTCTGTATCCCCTTCAGCTATCACTCACTATTAATCACAACAGCATGTTTTTGTTGTGTGTAAGTGCGTGCGGTAGCAGATGCAATTTTTCTTCCAGCTCCTCGGGTACAGGGCCCTTCTACCATATTGGAATTTTTTTTTTTTAAATGTTTTCAGAAACAGAGTGTAAACATGTCACATTAGATGGTAATGTTTGCATTGCAATTCCTCTTTTTTGGCACCCAAAGCTGTTTTGTAGCCCTGGTCCATTTCAGTTCAGTTCATTTCCTGCCTTCCAGCTTAATTTAATAAGCTTGGAAGATGAACAACAATATTATAGAAGAATCTGGCAAAGGTTGGACAATTGCCAGCTTTCTGCCTGAAAATATGTCTGTTTCTTGACCTGAATTTCTGAATCTAAGCTTTAACATAACTTTTACAGTTCTGAAATGGGAAAACACACTCCCGGCAGTAGGTATGTAATAGCTTTTCTTCTATTTGTTATCTAATGCTTTTCTAAAACTGCAGTATGAAACCCAACCTGAGTTTGAGTAAAACTAATGTCCACACATCTTAATGATGTTGGCATCACTACATGTGTTAGGTAGGCAGACAAAACTGGACCCAAATGCAAGACAGATGATAATCAAAGTGTTTTATTGCAGTGAAGAGTTTGTAGGGATGGCTTGATCCGGTGGAAATTCTTTGTTCAGTTGAGGTGGTGAGAGCCCAGTGGTGTCGGGGAGGGTAGCAGGAAGCTCAGCTTGGCTAGTCTGCTCAACTCCAGCAGGCACCACAGCAGGCTCACCGGAGACCGATGGCAGGCAGGCAGGCAGGCAGGTCAACTAAACACAGAACACAGAGGAGTCAGGAACAGAGTTTTCAGGAGTTTAGAATTACTTTTCCATACTAATCGGCCAATCAGCATTACCACTGCAGGAAACTTGACAATCTGGTGCTGAGCAGTTCCAGGTCTGGGGTATTTAAGCAGCAGGAGGAGGTAGATGGGCTGATTGAGTCCAGGTGTATGGCAGGTGATCAACAGCAGGTGGATTGCATGAGTAATCTGCAGAGGGAGGAGCTCAGCGCCGAGCAGTCAGACAACATGAACAGACACAATAGTCCAATTTGCTTAGGAAGGTTCCTAAATGAGTGATGTGAAGTAAATAAGTGGCAGCCATATAAAGAGCTGTTTGAATTCTTCAAATGCTTATGAAAGGAGCTTCAATGCTTCCTATCTTATCTCCTTCAGCATTGGATACACCGGACCATCCTATGTGAAAGGATAGGAGACCACAATTCCTTGCGGCCGCAACATTTATTGCAACACGTCACTTGTCTGTCCAGGGATGATGATATGTGCAGTTGTACATTTGACACTTGAAATGTGATGCTCATATAATTAGAATTTATGTCGATAAACATGTATGTCCAGTTTAGATTCTGTCACATTGCTTTCTTACAGCTTTGTTGCTCTCCAATTTCAAATTTTTACAAACAGAAATGTCCATAAAAACACAGCTTTACTAAGTTTAGTTTGCTGCTTGCAGCTGTTTGTAGGGCTCTTTCCTCTGAGTTTATTAAACAAGCCGACCTATAACTTCATAGCTTCAGCAGCAGGATCCATACGAGCGTCTCCACAAACAGCTGTGCGCATTTACGCACGAGTAACAACATCAGTAACTTCATTAATGAATTCACCCGACAGAGATCAGATGGATCTAACGGGAGGCTTAATGACGATATGAATACATTTTTTTCATGTCAGACAGGTGAGCTGTCTTACAGACTCACAGTTTATCAGCTGCACGTAAATTATTGATCCACAGCATTCGTCCTCACAGTGAGTATTAATGACAGCTGTTGGGATATTTTTATTTTACTCTTTGTAAAAGTCTGATCTGTTTGCTAAAGTCCGACATGTTTTCCTGTCATGTCAAGTGATTTATTATGTAGAGATTCCGGTTTCAGTCTCACAGCAGGATGTCTGCGTATTATTTTGCGTAGCCTATAGATGCGCTCCCATAACTAATGTGACCTCTGTGATCAATAACGTTTCACATGAACAAATAACTCATTGTTTAGGGAATCATAAAAGAACTGTTCGAATAAAATGATTATCAGCTGCACACACAGCAAATCTGAGCTGATTAAGTGTATTCATTTATTTGGAGCCTGTAATTGTGTTTTGTGACTTTTTGAGTGAAGATGTCCACGTTTATACAGCCTGCGTGAAACAACACGGTGATACACATGGGACAAAGTGTCTAAGATGCTTTTTGTAGTTCTTCTTCATCTTCACCGGCCAGGTCACGTCATGTTGAACACGGCGGTTCTCTTTTCCTTATGAAGTCCTTATGAATTCTCCTTCTCATCTTTCCTTGACCTCATGACGTTTTCCCATGAGGTCAAAAAATTGAGCTTAGGGCAGGACTTGGGAGGTAATTTTTGGACTATTTGAACACACCCACAGATTGACAGGATATGCAAGGATAAAAGGGGAGTGGAAAGAAAAGGGATCATGGAATCCAGAGCTGGCAGATCCTGACATGTTGCAATAACTGATCTGTATAATTGCAAACTTGCAGGACTGCAAGAACTACAAGGCTCATCAAAACAGTTTGGCCTCGTCTGGCTTTTTTTTTTTTTTACATATTTATGAATAAGTATAATTTTAATATACTTATATTGATTTGAATTTTTTATATATACATATATATATATATATATATATATATATATAAAACTGTTAAAACCAGGTTCACAAGTATGATTGTTTTTCAAACTGCTTGCTTGCAAAAAAACAGCTGTGATTGCACCCAAACTGTTTGTATGTCATTTTTTATTTTAAAAAAAAATCTTCCCCTGCTTCTTCTGCTTTGTTCAGGGTATCACCACAGCCTCCCCTCCTCTCCCTACACTTCTGGACCTGATGGCCAGAGGTTACCTCCTTCTGGCACCCTCTCCTCTGAGTACCTGAACCAGGGTAGCTCTTCGAAGGTCCTCCTTCTCATTTGCAACACAGCAGGATCAGGCCAGCAGGCTGTCAGGTGAGCTGCCAACTGAGGAATTTTTAATAAAGTTGTTTTTGTTGTCGATTTAGATTTTATTGATGGTTTACATCTCTTTGACTCAGTATAATATACTTAGTGTGTTCAACTGTTAGGGCTTCATCGAGTGAATTGCAGATTGAGTTTCTCGCAGATTTATTTTATGAGATTGCTTTTGAGGATGTGCCATCTTACATTTGTCAGACTGTTTTCGAGCTTGCTTGCAGTCACATCTTTCCTGTTGCTCTACTGTGTCTGCATTCCTAAACAGAATAATTAATTTATTTCCCAATTTGTCATTCAGACCTGTCTCAGCATCAACATCTAACTTCTGTTTGACTTTGACCTGTATATATATTGCTGGTTATACATAGCCTGTTCAGTTTAAGCTTCCATCCAGCTGGAAGCAGAAGTTTAGAAACCTGACACAGTTGAACAATGTGGTCAAATTGAAACACTTAACCTGTAAAAATGAGGTTTTATTAGTTGCCATGTGTTATTCTGAAAAGGGTTGAAAGCAGTGTGAAATATTGTGTAGACTGATTGAGGCAAAATTAAATAAACATGTAAACTCATAGCAGGAATATTTAAGTAAAGTTTTGACAATTTTAGAATGTTGAATATGTCTAGTGAATGTTTGATATCTGTTTTTAAAGTCCATTTAGCCAGCAACCTATTTTGTTTTTACAGTTTGAATTCCCCAAAACATCGATTTACCACAGTCCTGGAAACCTGTCAGTCAATTCTTGCAGTTCTTCAAAGACACATTCATGATGCCAACATAATGTTCCTCATTTGGTTATGGCTGTGGTATTTTAAGGATTGCAGTTGATTGCTCTAATTTTAAGTCACTGTAATGTTCCTGAACCTGGTGTGTGCTTTGTATTACAGAGCGTTACTTTAATGAAGGTACTCATTTGACATGTCCATGAGAGTATCTGGTTAGGATTGTAGTAGCATTCAAGCAGTATATGTCCGGGACCGAGAGGAATTCCCATCAACATTATTGGTGCTCAATCAAATGTAACTAATTATTGAAAGAGGGAAAGACAGATTTATTTCAGTGGTTCAGTTTCAATCATCATGTGCCCTTTTGGAGATGATCTTACAGCTCCTGAGTGTGTGAGCCTGATGTTCATCCTCACACACTTTACACACATCTGTGTGTGGATGACTGTTTAGATGTTCCTAATGAATGATAATGTCACGATCTGACATTTGAAGACTCATCTGTCCACATGCCACAAGAATCAACTGCATTTAAATATCTGAGATCCTTCTGTGCATTGTCATCTGTCCCGAAAATGATCAGAAAAAAGCAATAATGCGGCTTTGACTCTTTTTAATTACTTCCAAATTAAAATGTTGTAGTTCAATTTCCATGAAAACAAGGAGGACGCCTGTATGCCATTGTTGAACATGTCATTAAAAACTCTGCTTACTGTAAATATGCTGCTGTGTCCTGACATCATGTGAGGTCAGGAGACAAATAAAGCTGACAAACCAGATTGTATGTCATCAGTGCTTCAATGCCTAATAACCACACGTGATGTCACTTGAAGATGTCAGTGGTGGACACAAGGCACAGTGGTGCTGAATGCATGGTAAAAATGGGAGCTGGGCTGAGTCGACTGATCCCTGTACAGCGAGGGATAAGACGGGTTGTCCTATCTCAGGGCAACTATACAGCCTTGTTTTTGAGTCTCTGTTGTGCAGGCTGAGAAGACGGCTCAGTGGTCTGTCACTGCCTGGGTCCTCCAGTCTTTGCCGTCCCCTCGCTGTGTCTGCATATGCTGATGATGTAAACGTCTTTATCATGGGCCAGGGAGATGTTCTTTGTCTGCAGGATACCTTGTCTTTTTATGAGAGGGCTTCATCTGCATGGATAAACTGGGCAAAATCTGAAGCCTTATTAGTGGGGCAGTGGAGACATCAGATGGTGCCTCGCCTGCCTGGAGGTCTTCAGTGGGGAAAAGGGGGATTAAAAGTGTTGGGTGTGTTTTTAGGCTCTGACGACTTTCAGAAAAAGAACTGCGAGGGAGTTAATGAGAAGGTGTGTGCTCGGTTGTCTAAATGGAAATGGTTGCTGCTCCAGTTGTCATATAGGGGAAAAGTTCTGTTTGCTAATAACTTTGTTACCTTGACTCACCGCTCTGATGCCACCAGGAGGCCTCATAGCAGAGATGCAGAGGTCTGTCGTGGACTCTTTCTGGTCTGGCCAGCACTGGGTTTGTGCAGCAGCTCTATATCTGCCTGTGGCAGAGGGGGGGCAGGGTCTGATCCACATCCAGTCCAAGATCGCCTCTTTCAGACTCCGGACTGCACAAAAGCCCCTCTATGGCTGTGGTCCTAGCTGGATGGACACTGTACGACTACTGCTGAGGCAAGCTGGGTGATTGGGGTACGACAAGCAGCTCTTTATCCTACAAGCTGAGGAAGTGGACTTTGCTGGGCTGAAATTGTTCTACAGCTCTCTTCTGCAGGCATGGCAGGTTTTTAAGACCTCACGTGAAGCTGATGAGACTACGGACGTGTGGCTGCTGGAGGAACCTTTGTTTTTTCAGCAGCTTCATAAGGACTCAAACGCTGCAGTCTGCCAGCCTGCGAGCGAGTCTCAGAGAGGCCAGCTGCACCAAACTGGGACATTTTGGACACCTTCAGACAGAACGCCAAAATCACTTCTGTCAGGCTGACAAACAGAATTGTGGAGGAGCTCTGTGCTGTCCTGCCACAACACATGAGAGCATTTGCAGAAAGCTGTACTCTGTCTGACCAGTGGGATGCACAAAAAAGAAAGTTGTCCACACACTGGTGAACTTTTTATCCGGTTCTGCCAAGCTGCCTATCTGGCTGGTACTGGTAGTGAGGATCTGGTGAAAGTTCTGGGGGGACTGTTTAAGGCCCGACTCAGGGTGGAACACTCCTACTATCACACGGTGGACAATATACAGGCCTTCAGGGACAGATGGACTATTGGGGGCATTTTATGCCCAGTGGGCACTGGTGGAGAGCTGGTGGTGAATTTATAAGCAGAGAAATATATTGATCATTGTGATTGATTGTTCATTTGATCTTTGGTCCTTTATTTTGGTTATTTTGTTTTGTTTGTTTTTCACTTGAAGATTTTCCTTCTTTTCCCATTTTTTGCTTTTCAAGTGATGTTTTAGAATGATTTCTGTTTTCCCTGCAATAGTGAAATAAAGGGACTGTAAAAACCTCTCCTCTCCTCTCAGGTTCGGGCCTCCATTCCTCATGCTTGAGGACAGGAGTATCTCCTGGGACCAGCTGCAACAGAGCATCCTCAGCAAGCTCTATTATCTGATGCTGAATGGATCTCAGGCTCAGGTAATGCCAGCACCCTCACTAACCAATAACATGTCACCCACTCTATTCTGTGTCCTCAACTCTTCAGCTCAGTGGTTTGTGGACTCAGTGACTCTAACAGTGGACTCCACTGAAGCAGATTAAAATAGCATTTAAATCACATTTGGAGCTGTTGTGAGAACAGACACACAATGAAGTAGGCCATCGTTAAGCTTGTTTTTCGTGATTATGATGATCAATTTTTAATCATTACTCTGCTGAGACTACAAAATTGATTTCCTGTTTAGCATGCTGAGTGAATAATTGTTGTTTTTGAAGTTTGTATTTGTGTGGGAAGTAATTATTTGTATGTCGTAGCAAAGTGTCAATGGCTCCTGACAATTAAGTGTCTAACTGTTCCTCTTTTATTTATTGCAAACTAACCACACTTGCTGCTTCGGGAAACTAAAACGTACCACTTCCTGACGTGTGTCCAACACAATAAAACCAGAATTGTAGTTTTCCTCAAAAGCTTTCAAAACATACAAAGTAGTCATTTATTTGCAATAGACATAGCCGGTGGCATATGTTTTCAGGTTGTTCTGAGGAACACGATATCTCAAGAACACCTTGAGGAAATTTCTTTAAAACTGCAAAAAGATCAAATTGGTAACGATGATAAACTGATTACATTTTGGTGGTCAAAGGTCAAGGTTAATGTTACCCCAATTCAACCCATTGTTATGAAAATTACATCTCCGGAACGGCTGGAGGGAATTTCTTTAAATGTGGCACAATCGTTCATCTTGCCTCAAAGATGAACTGATAAGATTTTGGTGGTCACAGATCAAAGGTCAAAGTCACCGCTATGGTCACCTCACATTGACCCATGCTTGTGAATACAATATCTCAGGAACGCCTTGAGGGATGTTCTTCAAATTTAGGACAAAGGTTCAGTTGGCCTCCACAATATATGGATTAGATTTTGGTGGTCAAATGTCAGAGGACCTTCCATCTTTCCCATTGTTGTGAATTCATTAGGTCAGGAATGCTTTAAAGCAACCTTCTTCAAAGTTTGGCACAAACATTCACTTGGACTTAAAGATGAAATGACTAGATTTTGGTGGTCAGAGGTCAAGGTCAATATGACCTCATGTCTGGCCAATCCATCGGTCTCATTCTTGTCAATGGTATCTCTTCTTTGAGGGGATTTTTTCTTTTTTAATTTGGCAGTGACATTTACATGCACTCAGTGAGGAACTGATTAGAACTTGGTGGTCATAGGTAACTGTGACCTCACAACACACAAGAAAATGTATATTAAGATTAAATGAATATTATTATTCTCTGTGAATATTCAGCCTAAGTGAGGAACACAACCCCATGGTACTCATCTAGAAATTGTGGTGATTGCATTGCTTTTCTCAGGATTTAAGTCGGGTGTTAACCATCAACATTTTAGAATTTATAGGTTCTTTGTACCAACATGTCTATAAGTTTGGACAGATAAGCATTATCATTAAAATCATAAAAATCATTTAAAAAAAAAAATAATTTCAATTGTCCATACAATAGTGGAGTGAGGACCTTAATCATAGGGTGCACGCACACGCCAGCAGTGGAAGCCTGTTATGAGCGATTAATAACGGTTTTATGTGCTAGGCGTAAATTCAATTATGTTACCGCCCACGCAAACCACAATAACACAAATCATCACTTTTAACGATGTAGAAGAGAGACTATATGTTAAAATAAAGAGTGAAACTAATTTATTTACAGTGTATTTTCTCAAATGTATTTCTCAGCTGACATATTACTACTACTTTCCTAAGTTAGTGTTTCACATGATACATAAATCTTGACAGCTTGCATGTTCACCTCCACTTTGTCTTCCACTCAGTATGTGCTGCAAGCTTTGACAGCAATCCCTGACAAGCTCCGCTTTGGCTTCATTTGTTTTTCCATACACAACTCAAGTGGTCTGTGCATCGTAAACCCTAATCCACAGCACGACACCCTTGAATACACAGACATGTACACCCCTTTACACACCCTGTCTCCTATGCTCGTCTTCGAGTTGCCATGGGCAACGGCATGGTGACAGGCAATATTCAAGGTGGCCCTATCCAGAGAGAGCAGCTCTCTGCTTTATAAGAAAAGAGGAGAAGAAAGAGTAATATCAAACCATTATTTACTGATTGCTATCTTTCATAATTAATTCCTCTAAACCTGTCTGGTAAGATACAAAGACTTTGCCCTCATCCCCCTTTTATTCATAATGAAAACAATAACCAGTATCCAGTGGTAGATTGTTCCAATATTTTGAGCCGAAAAGACCACCTGTGTGGGAAGGGTGCAAGACTTAATTTTTTTGTCGATGCTTTGTTCATTTCGCTAATTTAAGACATTGAAAGACATTGAAAGCATATCAGCTTCAATCTGCTGTAAAAGATAAGACTTGTTAGCTTATTGTCATCTCCTAGTAAAATAGGCACTGACAATAAAGATGTCTGTTTACAATTCTCATTCCTTTGACTGGCAGCAAGTCTGAATACTTTGACTCATTCGTTTGGGCTTAGCTTGATCTTTATACAATGGTTGGTGCCACCTGGTGGTTTGTTTGGCAAGATGCAACTAAGGCTTCAGAAAAAGAAAAAGTAACCTGAGATGCTCTTTGAGCTCTTCTTTCACAGCCCTGATGACAATAATTGAACTGCCTTTTAGCCTTCCAAACATCTAAGGATTGTTTCAACTGTCCTTACCTAATTTGGCTTAAATATTTGTCCATAATATTTCAGGGCAGTGTTACCTGATAGTTTTATTGCTCATGGGAGTTGGTAAAAAAAAATGTTACCACCAGCATCCTCACTGTTTTTGAAATTTCTTCTCTTAAGTTCATTCAAAAACTGGACCAAACTCTTGTTTGATTACTCATTAGCATGAAGGGTCTTAACTGCTCTTCTTCATTATAGTTTACCAGACAAATAAGGCCATCTCTCAGCCTCGCTCAAGCCTATGATAACAAAAAGAGAGAGTGCGTTTTTCATTTCATGTTTTAGACTAATAACCAACTAACTCATTTATCTTTATGCTCTGCTGCTGCTTTTATTCTCCAACAGCACCGTGCTCAGAAAGAACACATTAGCAACCCGATTCTTCTTTCTATTCTCAAATCACTCAGCCCTCAATGTTAAACTTCAGTGGTATATATCCAGCAGGATTCAGCTCCCAATTAGAGAACTGCTCGGTTTACACAGCACTTAATTTCAAGAGTTCAAATCTTGAAAATGTTCTGTTAATGTAAATCACTTATTCACATTCATACTATCCTTGTCCTACATTACCTCTAATGGCTTCCAAGCCTATATTAGACTGCAAGTAACCATGGTGATGATGCTGCGTCACGCTAAGGTGAACTTTACATTGCATTTAACACAGCCAATGCATGTATATAGGTATACTCTCTCTGGTCATGGTAAATCTTGCTTAAGTTAAACTGGCTGATGATTAAACTACGTGTGCTCACTACAGTACATTAGTTAAAAGACTTTTGACAACTTTTCAAATTTTTCCACTGACTTTCTTTTTTAATGTTGTAAGGACTTGATGGTGAGGACACTTAAAATTGAAAATTTAAGTATTGGAGTATTGTTGTAGACTCGCCCGTGGGCATGGCCAAATGGCTCACTAACACCCCCTAAACTGCAGCCAAGGCGGCTAGATTTACCTAGATTGAATTCATTAAAAAAAACCTCAATGAAATTCAAATAAAATAATTGAATTGAATTAAATTAAAGAATTAAATTGAATGGACGTGTATCACACCTAGATGTACATAAAAGTCTCCTGAATTAACATAAATAAAATAAGGTAAATTAATTTTTAAAAAATGTAATTGAATTAACATAAATAAAATACATTGAATTAATAAAAAAAAAAACTCAATGAAATTTAAATAAAATAATTAAATTGAATTACATTAAATTAAATAATTAAATTCAAACTCCAAGTTGCTGTAACATTTATGTGCATATTCTGATCTTCCTCAAACATTACATCTTTGATAACAGTCTGAAGACACCTCTATGGTAATATTCGCTCGTAGTCATAGCGCCCCCTGTTGGCAACAGGAAACGAGAAAAAAAATTTAAATTTCAAGCGGCGATATGCGCTCCCTCCTGTGCTGCACGTCGGGGAGCCGGAGGCCCTGACCCGCTGGCTCCGCGACGTGCAGCGTGCGAGGGCCCGCATATTACTGCTTGCAGTTTTAATTATATTTGCATCTTTTCACTCAAAATTATATGAGCACTAAATTGGAAAATCACTCTTAAATTAGATTTTTACAGTAAGTGGAATTAGTTTGGAATTACACTGATGGTAGTGGTTTAAGATGGGGCAGCTGTCTCCATAAGGAGCATTAATGTGTTTTCCTCTTTCTGCAGAACGGTGGGGTGTTGTTCAAGATCAGAGTGGTGGGAGGATCAGCAGCCTACAGCTTTCTGTCCCCAAAGGACAGCAGACCACTGTACCACCCTGCGGTTGACAGGTAGGACAGACAGACAGACACACACACACACAAACACAAAGGCATGTACACTTACACCATTAAAAACAACATACTGTTCTGTATACCTACACACACCCGCATACTCATACATAATCAACATGCAAATACCATCAAATTGTCTTTTAAATCTAGGGAAAGCTGCAATACAAATAACAGTAATACATTTTCACAACCATGGTAGATTGGTGTTCTTGTACTTTAGACGAAAAGCTGCCATCCTTTTAGAAGCCAACAGACCTCGGTAGTCTTACAGGGAATCGGTTATAATGATATCAGTTTGACAGTGAAGATAAGAGCTTTATTTCCTGTGTGATTAAGAGCATCAAAGTGTCGCCATAGACAGAAGATATCTCTATAAATCACTGCAGACCTGCAGTGAAGGAGCAAGGTAATGAGATCATCTTCCACGGTAGACTATATTTAAATGGTGTGTGTGCGCGCGTGTCTGCTGCAGCTTCCATCACGATTAAAATGTACAAAATGTAATTTGCCAACTTTATGCAGACACAAAAAAATTCAACATAAAAGAGAGCACCACAACTTGGAAACAGTAATACAATAATTATGTGTTCAGAAAACTCATTGACAAAGCAGCAGATCATTTATGACTACAACTTGAGTTTATAAAACTCCCATGATGCATTTCAAGGTATCTGGTTGAACAGTGTCCAAATCAGAATTCACAAAATGTCACTTTGCAAATTCCCCATATACTCACCCTGTGTTATTAAGACAAGAACTCAGAGCAGAACCTCTAGGTCACTGAAGCCTGGCTATTTACTGTAGGAATTTACAGTAGTAATACAGTTTATACTATTCAGTTTAAACAAATGGTTAAACCTAAAACTACTTTTCTTTTGAGAATATGGCATTAGTTAAATGTTATTCGTTTTCCCACATGTTTACTCACTTCTCACGCTTCAGTTTATCTGTGTCAGTCATAGTCAACTTTACAGCTCGTATAAACATGATATTCCATATGCTTATATCATGTTGTTGTTGCTGTAGTTTATGAAGTCTAATAGAGATTTTGGATTTTCCATCACTGTTTTTTGCATTCTGCACGTTAAGGGTCAGTCCTCACAGATCACAAAAACATATTGCTCTGTAATGCACAGTCATTACTGACCATGCTGGTAGCTATAATTCTATTTTTCACGGTGTTTAGATCTCCACCACCATCTCTGACAGCCGCCTAATACACAGGAGATGCATGCCATTTGGCTTTTGGCTTTCAAAGCCCACAAAACAGCAATTCTGGATAATCAACTGAACTCAGTGTGACACATTTTCATTTCGAAGAAATTTGTATTGAAGTAAAGATGCCCCACTTCATAGCACACAAAAAAACAATCCCAATAAATGAGAAATGACTATCAGTCACAGTTCTCGGCATTTGTGGTCAAATATTCAGAAACCGTGAGATTTCCCACATCAACAATCTCCATCACCACAATTTAAAAATTATATTTGATATTATTTCATTGTATTTTAACTGTGCCTTTAAAATTTTGTATAATTTACTAACTTAACTTGTTCTGTAATATATTAAGAGTTTGATTTTTAGAATCACTGCTGTTCTTATATTGTATGACCACTATTTCCTAAATAATCAATGCTTGTTTGCATGTTATTGTTGTGTGGAGTGTGCCACTTGAATAATCATAGACTTCTACAGAAACGGTTCCATGTTTGGCCTCTCAAAGCCCCTGCTGCTGCTCTGGGACTTGAATTTCATGCTGCTCACACAGAGAGCCATCCTTTAATTTAAGTGATCAAATGACAGGAGAAATTTATTTTGAGATCGAATTTAATTGGCAGACACAGTAGTGAGAAGAGCTTTGATGTTCAATTTATATATATATTATTTTAATTTATGTTGTGTTTCTTAACCAGTTATTTTTAAATATTGATGTTGAGTTCTTTAACCTCCCTCAATTTTGTTGACATGTTATGTAAGCCTGGCATCTAGTGGTGTTGTTTGGTACATATGATAATGTATTAAACATGTTGACAGTGAACAATACTGAGACAACAACAGGAGTTATACTTTGAAGAAAGAATGAAACTGAGAATGAGTCAATATTTTTCTAAGTCAAAGTCTAGAATACAGATTCTTCTTAAAGTAAAAAAAAATAATAATAATTTTAACACGACTACATAACCTGCAGTTGCCTTCCTGCTCATCCGCCCTCAGCATTCAGCAACACTTAAATGAAGCTTCCTCTGTCAGAGCTGTTTGACTTTTGAATACTGATGCTGTTTTAATCTCTCCTCCTGAGATCGAAGCAGTGAAGGTAAGCTCTGAAATACAAACACGTCAGCTCTCACCACATTGGACTCCACATCAGATGTGTATTCTAATATACAAAGTGAAGCCTGGTCTCACCGGTGGTCGATGCCACCCTCTGTAATCCCTGCTGCCAGTGTGTGAGTATCAGTGTAAAATCAAATAAAGCCAAAAAGCACAAACATTGGAAGGTTCATGAGTTGCCCCATGACAGCAACTCAGATTTAAGCCTCCTTTGGTTTTCTGGTTTCAGGATTTTTTTTTTAAGATGATGCAATATTATAGTGCAGTTTTACTTATTATGAGAAGGAATTTATTATCTTAAATGTATATACACCCTCACAATTCCATCAGGATGAGGATGAGTATCTAAACTGGCTTGCTTTCATCAATTCTGTTATTGAAGATCATACTTACTCTTGTGTATCATTGGGGATATGAATGCAAGTATCTCAGACAGAAACTCATTATTTGCCAATGACTTGATTCAGTTCTGTCAAGAGAGTATCTTGTCATACAAAGTGCAATTTCCTGCAGATAGTTATACTTGTATTAGTGAGGCCTGACACACTACGTCATGGCCAATGTGTTAGTACAGCTGATGCTCATGCCTCACTTGGGTTTATGAGTAATATGTATAAGGCAGAAACAACTGATCTCTTACCTCTTGCTATGACGATAAATGTGAAACACCTTTCTGTGTTGTCAAGGAATAGAAACAATGCTAACACAGTAAAACTGGACCGGTCAACCCACATAAAAGGAGTACATTCTAGCCAACTATTCTTATACATCTATGCAATATACATCTACCTAGAAATCCAATCACGTGTGGTAATATCCATTTTAAGGACATAATGCACAGAACAGATCCATATATAATGATAGTGATATCAGTGATAGTGCTTTGAATGACACCCGCAAGGCCTTTTATTAGCACAAAAATAGGATACATAATATCAGGCCTGGCTGGAGTACATATGTAGTAGAGTGTCATGCTGAAGCCTGTGGAACTGCTTATTTACAAATAATAATGGCAGGTAGGCCCAGGCAAGGACCCCTGTTTGAGAATAAGAAGCACGAATGCAAGATAAATAAAAGATGTAAGAGTTCTGCAAAATGTCTCTAATTTACACTGCAGATCTCAGGCAGATAATATTGCTGACTTCTGGCGACAGCATCCTTATTCAACGGTGTCAAAGGTGACCTGTATACAGTGGACAATATTGATCGTGATGATTTAATAGTGATTATGTCACATGAGGTGTACCAAGCTACAAACGAGCTGGCTGATAATAAAGCATGTGGTTTAGAAAATATTACAGCTGAACACCTTAAATATGCCAGGTTGAGGATCACTTCTCCTCCATATGTTTTACTGGATTTTTGTTTCATGGTCTGTTACCACACTCAATGTTGTGTGTACTATCAGTGCCAGTCATTAGACAAGACAAAACTGAGAAAAGTGTGCAGTTTAGATACTACTTAGTATCTACTTACTACTACTAATACCTAGATATTAGCCAGTAATCAAAAATAATCAATATAATTATTATAATATAATTATTATAATATAATCAAAAGTCCTAGAAAGAATCCTGCTGGGCCTTTTAAATGAGTTTATTAAGTCTACGGATAGCCAGTTTGGCTTTAAGGCTAAACACGGCACTGACCTGTGTTTGTATACCTGAAAGGAAATTGTAAACACATTTAGAAGTAAGAACTCATCAGTTCTTATGTGTTTTATTGATGCTTCTCAAGCTTTTGATTTTGTGAATCATAGGAAATTGCTTGTTAAAGTGAGTCAAAGAGGGATGTAAAAATACATTGTGGGAATTCTGGCCTACTGGTACGCCCATCACATTATGCAGCTGATAAGGGGCAGCAGCATCTCAGTCCCATTTAGGGTTAGTAATGGCATCAGGCAAGGGGGAATTTTGTGTCTGATTGTTTTTAATTTGTGTATTGATGATCTGTACCAGCAATTGAAAGCCTGAAATACTGGATGCCTGATTGGAAATACAACAGTGAACCATATTATAAATGCAGATGATCTTGTGATTCTTAGTCCATGTAGTTCTGGTCTCCAGCAGCTCCTTTATATATGTTCTATGTATAATAGATAACACAATATCAAATACGATACCTTAATAGTGTTGTCATGATCTGTAGAACCAAAGAGGGACAAATGTCTAAAATGTCGTGACTTTAAATTCTCAAACATTCTCTCATGCAAATTTGGTATGTGCACAGATGGAGTGAAGATTTCTCTGTTTAGAGCATATTGTACGCTGTTTATACTCCACCCTTGTGGGTAAACTATAAAAAAAGAAGGCCTAAAGAGTCTTCAGGTAGCTTATAATGACACCATGAGAGTATTACGGAAGAGGCCAAGATGGTGTAGAGCAAGTTAAATGTTTGTAACTGTAGGAATCAACACTGACAAGCTGTAATCAGAAGTCTCATGTAGGAATTTATCTGTCAGTTAAATAATTCTGAAAATTAAATTATTTTGTCACATATACTGTTTAGTACTACACGCTACCAATCTTAGCTGTGGCAACACTGGAACAACTGTCTTTTACCGGCTTTTTAACGTGTCCTTTTTATTCTATTTACAAGTACTGTTCTGTTTTTTATCTTGGACCCTGGGTCTGTAAGAGTTTGTTGTTTCATTATCACTCAGTTAATTAATATTACAAGATGTGTATGTAGGTTTGAAAGGTAATTTCATTGTCTTTCTCTTTCTGTATTGTAGAGTTTTGAAGTTCTGCGGCCCAGGGGGACCTCCTCACGTGAAGCTTGTAATCGAGTGGGAGCACAGTTCTAAAGAATGGTAAGCATTGTGTACACTTGGACTTCTAGTTGAGTATACATATGCAACTATGGAAACACTGCAACAATGCACAATTTTTCAGTCTGTGGCTGTCAAATAGCACAAACATACACTGATCCGAACACTGTAAACACAATTCTGCCACTGAATAGGAACAATAAACTTTGTGTGTGGTCCAGTATGTTTGGCAGCATCCAGGAGGAGGTGGTGAAGGATGCAGAGAGCGTAAGGAATCAGCAGCAACAGCACCTTCAGCAGCATAGCTGTACCTTGGATGAGTGCTTCCAGCTGTATACCAAAGAAGAACAGGTGAGACTCAAGGCAACACAATTATCAAACTACAAAACCTTCTGTTCTTACCTGGTAAAACCAACCCTCCATATCTCAGAATTTCATGGAAAACAGGTGCAATCTGAGCTCAAAGTACGAATTTACAATTCCCTTCCTGCCAACTTACTGATCTTCATTTGGTTGTTTTTTTAAAGCTTTATGTTGGTCCTTTTATTTTTCTATTTTATAGTGTTAGAAAGTATGCATAAAAGTTGTTGTTTTTTTAATTCAGATTCAGTGTAAGATCCTCTTAAGACATATGTTCATATTATTTTCTCATTGTAGTATAGGTTATAAAATAAATCGTGAAATCATGTAGTGAACCCAGCAACAAACACTGATTAGATCATTTAAATCTTCATGTTTTTTATTTAATGAACTTAAAATTATATTTTGAATTAAACATTTATGGCGGATGTGGGAAAGCTCGCAAATAGTTTTTGAGAGCAAGTCTTTCTATTCTCAATTTATTGACTCATGCAGATCATTTTAAGTTGAGATATTTGTAGACTATTCCTTATTCAATGTATAACACAATGTGACAAACAACATTTTATGCTGTGGTATTGTAATCATACACTACTATTCTAGCAAACGGTGACATTGAGCTCAGCACACAAAACCACTCTTTTTTTTTTAAATCCTTTTCTTTACCTGGAATACTATATAACAACTACAAGTTCATGACTTGGTGACTTGTCTTGCTGGCTACTCTACTGTTACACAGTACAGTGGTACAAAATAGCAACATTAATAATATTAACCCTTTCCTTGGTATTTGAGCAATGAATTACATCATCTGTTCAAATACCAACTTTAAAGCACCAAGATTCCACATAGCTGTTTCAGACCACTAACAACTTGTGATCCAGCAGTGCAGACACCATCAATTACTGTCATCACTGCAGGTGACACTTGATTGCAAAGGAAATCTCTTCACAAAATGTATGTTCCAATGATTTGCTTTTTCTCTGTGCTTGGACTCTCTTGGGAATTGAGATGTACCATCTTCTATCTCTGACGTAATACATTCCCACCCAAATCTTTAGATCTTAAGACCAGGTCTTAATCCTTAGAAAACACTTTGAAGTTGTGTCAGAAAGACCTGTAAAAAAGAATTCACTCTCTCAAAATGTCCTTAATTCTCAGTGTCTAAAATTCCAAAACAAAACAAAAAAACAGTTCTTTAAAGAGTCGTACAAGTACACACACACACACACACGCGCACACACACACACACAGTGGTATAGCAGTCACGCTGCTTACTAGTAGAACAAGTACTCATTTCAGTTATTAGTGTAATAGGGTTTCAGGAATCAATTCAAGTGCTCAGTGGAATTGGCAGTGCAATAAAGCATCACTTTAGTGTAGACAGACAAAATTGTCAAGCCTATGATATATTTCCAATCTCCTGCATAATTATGTTCTGTTAAATGACACACCAGTGTGGGATGAGGCAGTTTGATCTCCTGAACACATTAAAAACACATAATCTAAACAACATCTTGTGCTCTACTTTTTGGAGAGAAGCAACACCAAAATGTGAAGCGTCACCATAATTAGCCAGGCAAGCTAAAGTAGGACAACAAGTATATTAAAACGCTTTCATGTAATCAAGCTTGATTATGGTATTAAACAAGTAAAAAAAACTGTGATGTCATCAGGACAGAGTTAATAAATAGGAAATAAAATATCACCTGCTTTGATATGAAGGCAATTTCATTATACATAAAATGTAACATTTATACAATAATTGTTTTTATTTGTGTTTGATACTAGCTTGCGCCAGATGATGCCTGGAAGTGTCCTCACTGCAAGCAGCTTCAACAGGGCATGGTGAAGATGAGCCTGTGGACACTGCCTGACATATTGATCCTCCATCTCAAGCGCTTCAGACAGGTAGGCGGGCTCTGAAGGGACCCCTGGTAAAGACTCTACCCTACTTTATCTTGCAATAAAATACGCATCTCTTAAAACTGCACTAATCAACATTTTTCTTCTAACAATTGATCAAAGGACTATGTGTAATGTGAACGGCATCATTCGTAGTGGCGATTAGCTGATAAATATATAGCGGAGCATGTAGCAGCTGAAGAGCCAGGTACAGCAGTCTTACAAGACTGAGTATACCCCCTTTGCAATATCACAAAACTTTTAAATGATTTAAAGTTGTATCACCTGACAATAGTAATGTTATTTTTAAGTTGAAGTGAAGGTTATTGATAAAAAAAAAATAAAAAAAAATAAAAAAAAGTTAGATAGACTGCATTGAACACAACTTAAATGCACAAAAAATTAATACACTTATGACATCTGCATTGCAACAAATATGTAGAAAGGAGTAAAGGAATTGCATTTCCACAAGGACAAGGTCACAAGGATAGGCCAGGGCATCTGTTGGGCAATGGAACATAAGCTGAAACACACAGACGTGCCATACTACCAGTAAAATGAAAATGTGTTCTTAACGCAGCTATGCATTGAAAAACACACGTGTGTAAGTGTTGTGGCACAGGGATTATTTAGACAGTGTCCAAGAGGAAAACCACTGCCAATAAATTGGCAAAAAACTGCAAGATTAAGTTTTGCCAAACATAACAATAAATTTGATGAATATTGGAAGCATATTCTTTGAACAGATTAAACTAAAATGTTTTCTTTTTGGATTGGATGCGCTCTAGCATGTTTCATGTGAAGCTGGACAGATGTACAACAGAGACTGCATAGTGCCAGCCATTAAGCATGGAGATCAGTGTGTGTTGATATGGGGCTGCATAAGTACAAAAGCTATCGGGAAGATGACATTTATCAATGGCACCATGGATAAAAGTTTATATGTGAAATGTGAAATGAAAAGATAATACTTAATCTCAATAATTGGGGGAATTTTTCAACATAAGCACAGTGCAGAAATCACCTAGAGTGTCAGGTCAGGTGAAATTTAGGATGTATGCCCCCTTATTTGAAGATTGGGAAACCTCCAGCAAAAAGCAGCTGAATTATGTGGCAGAATGGCAGAGCATCTCTACACACATTTCTGCAAGACTGATATCATCCATTAGCCTGGCTGCGCCAACTTTGACTTTGGTGATCCCCTGATCCTTCCTGCTGTGCCGCAAACAAGTCTACATTTAAAATGTCTCGAGAAATATCTCAACATATTGTCGTGATGAAAATTAGTGCAGACATTCATGATGAGGTTATGGTGTAGAGTTGAAAATTATATTCTGCTTGGTTAAATGAACAATAAATAAATTAATGATAACTGTAATGTTGCAAATCATAACAATGGTCAGAGCTTTCCGTCTGCAATACCCAGTCACAGCCCTCTCATTCTCCGGGACAGAGTCTAACAGATCCAAGGAACTCATTAGTATCTTCTCACCCCAGACATGACAGGGCAACAGTGGCTTATGATGCTACCTCCGCTGTCCTGCTTGGCTTGTCTCTCGAGGCCACGCAGATAAATACAAATAAATATGATATTGCTGGAAAGGTTTTGTGTCATTGCAAGTCTATTGTTGGAAAGCCAAGTTTCAGTTCCTGTTGGCATTCATTTCTTGATTCCTTGTCGATTCAAGGACAAACTCACATGTTTCTTTTTTTTGTGTGTGAATACAAATGTTCCAATTATGTAGTCAGCAGCTCATTTTTGCTGTGCCTCAAGGCTTAAGGACACCATTTGGTTCTCATTAATATGTTAAGTAGCAAAAGGTACTGTTCATATATTTCTGTTTGGATATGTTGCTCGTGTGCATTAAGATTTGATGAAAGTTTCAATGTTAGTTCCTTTATTTTTGTCACGCTGTGAAAATATTTCAATAGATATGTTATCAATAGATAAGTTCCAACATATCTAACAACATACAGTATATTGTCTAAATATTGACTGTGGTTAAGAATATGGATTTCATTAGCTTTACTTTATGTTGGGGAGACATTGGGCCATATTGTTCATGTTAACAAACGAAGTAATAATATTTTTTCATAATTGAACCTCTATATTACCAGGCAGCATTACTAGTTTCAGGCCAGATGATACAACACGAGGTAATCGAATAAAACAATACTGAAAACATGGTGACAAGGTGATAATGTATGAAGATTCCGAAAATTTGGAGAAATCAGTGCAGGAATCATTTACCATAGAGTTTACAATAATCTTGAATTCAGACTGGGATACACAGTTTATTAATTTCGTTTTCCTCTGCAAAACCAGTTGAAGTGACTGGGAACAGACAAGATAAAGCTTACATTGTTGTCTCTGTCTGTAGAAAGAGATGGTCAAACAAAAATCCCAGGGGGTTGGACCCCGGCAAGTTGGTGCTGCTGTTGTCACATTAGATGCTTAATATCTGCTGTGCGAAGGTCACCTACTCTTCTCATCAGCTTCACACATAAACTTCTGTTAACTCTACGGTACTACTCAGTCTCTGAAAAGAGCTTTTATAAAGTCTTTGATCGCTCGGGAAACCATTTCCCCCCCCAAAAAAAGTTTTTTGTTTTTAACACAAAGCCTGCATTAAACACTAGAGGTTAGGAGTTTGAAAGAAAGGATCATGTAGGAGGTAGGATGAGTCTAATGAAAGGCACTGCTGAGTTGCATTGTGGGAAGTGCTTTTCTTTTCCCCGACTATACGAACAGTTTATCTTCTCAGTAATGTTTTTCGGTAATCTATTTCAGAAGCTGCCACACATTTTTATATATAACAGAATATTCTCTTCATTATTCAGAACATTAAAACATATTGTGATTTTTAATCAGTTCTTATTGCATGTAGTTCAGGAATGCCATTCGTGGGAGCATGTAGAAAGACATTTTTGTTTTGTTTTGTTTTGTGTCCCATCAATTATCCACAGCTGGCAGTCAGTGCTGTGACCACTCCTACTGCCAAACAAAGTCGGACTCTTTGATACCCAGAGAGAAAACATTGCGCATACCAAATACCGCTTTGGCAGCTATGGTTGAGTCCACTGTCATCCAGTGTTTGGCACCCCTCTGCCTCTCCGCGCTGATTGTGGTCTCACTAGCAGGTGCTGTGCTGAACCCTTGGCTCACTGAGGCCCCAGAAGTTAAACCCCAGCCATCACATCAGACACTTTCCTCCAAATTTTCATTCCAAGCCTCGGTTTCTCACATCTGACCAATGTAACTTCTTTCAGTCTCTCCATTAGAAAAACAATCAATTACTCTGTCGTGAAGCCAGTGCGCTGCACAACACAATTTATAAAATCAAGGAACCATGTGGGCTCTTCCATTATGATAAAATGCCAATCCCAGGGATACTGGATCTTCAATAGTAAAAAAAAATCTTACGAAGGAAAAATACATACTTATTAATAAGTCACATTTTGCTGAAAACTGCTACTGAAACTTTTCTCAGTGGCTAAATCCGCTCTTATAAATCACTTCTCTCACAGGAGAGCAACAGAAAATCACAATCAGATGTTTGTGTATTCTCTTTTTGCCATTAAAAGCAGTAATCCTGCTGTGACATCAGAAAGATTAGTGGTCCAATGAACATGACTAAAAGTTTCAACCTACAGACACCTGTGATGCCAGTCCTCGTCCATTTTTATGTGATTGATTTGTATTTACTTATTTGATACTAAATTAATTTGATAGCTGTTTAATCAGACCAGTATTGAATCTGTATCTCCAATATCCAATCCTCAGCTTCATACAAAATCATGAAATATGTGTAATGATATGATATTTTTTTTCTGCCTGCAGACACTGTCATGTCAGTGATCAGTTCACTTTTTGAACACTTTATAGTGTTTTAAAACTGACTTTATTTGAATAATGTTGACATTTTCCAAATCAGTTTAAAGTCACATTATGATAAAATGAAAACATGATTTTGGACATTCAGACCCTAAATTCAGACCCGATCAACATTTGGAAGAGTCTTATTGGTTATAAACTTTTTCCACCTCACAGCTGTTGAGGCCACTTGGCTCTGAGAACACTGAAAACTTTATAAATGGTTTCATACCCTGTCCCTGACCGATGACTCGCTACAGTTTTATTGTGGAGGTCTACAGAGAGTGCCTTGCATTTAATGGTGTGTCCCTTTCTAAATTCACCAATCCACTCAGTTTGCAGCTGGTGGACTGAGTAAAATTCAAGAAACATTTCAAGGATTAGGCTAGCTAACAGGATGCCCCTGACCACAGTTTATGGTGCCATAAATGAGAAATATCCCTTTTAGATTTTTAAGAAGTTGCAAGAACATTTCTAAAAACATGGTTTCATATTTAAATGATGGGTTAATGAGCGTAGATTGATGTGAAAACTACAATTTTTGAAATATAATTCAAACCTATCTATAAAGTGTTCAAAATAGTGAAGGGCTCTGAATACTTTCTGAAGCAACAGTATATGGACTCTATATATAAATAACAAATGTTGAAACAGGTGGGCGAGCGAAGGAACAAGCTGTCAACCCTGGTGCGTTTCCCTCTGACTGGTCTGGACATGGCACCCCATGTAGTGAAGAGAAGTCAGAGTGTGAGGAACCTGAACCTGGGGCCATTAACATCCTCCTGGAAAGAGCCCTCAGGCCAACACCACCAATCTGCTGACATGATCCTCCCTCAAGAATATCTATATGATCTCTATGCTGTGTGTAACCATCATGGAGGAATGCACGGAGGACATTATACAGGTATGGAACTGCGTGATATGATAAATTATTAACTCAGTCATTAATCGGCTGAAAATACTAACATTTGGGGAATTCACCTTTACTGATAATGAGCATTTGTTTACTTTCTTTCACATCATACCAGTGAATGCATATTTTCTATATTTTACTGTTGGCTTTATTTTTTGACTGTTGATCAAACCATCATTTTAGGATCCTGTTCTTGAATAATTTCAACTGGAACATTATGCTTACTTTTAGCCAATGTATTTGTTGTGGAAAATCTATGTTCAATCTTTGAGTTCATTTGCTGATGTCGTTATGAAGAATAACACATCAGTGCTGCATTGTAGAGTTGTCTTGCAATGAGTCTATCAATTCATGATAAGTAGGATTCAAGATTTAAAAATAAATAAAGATGGCCTTTTATAAATAGCCCCGTACACAAAACAGGCCATAACCTCAGACTAATAACTTTTCAAATCCCAGTCCCCATATAGGTATCAACAGAGACGAGATGCTGTGCCATCCCTGTATTAGACTGTAAAAGAATAAACATTAGGAAGACAACATTCATTTTAATTAGGGAATCTCAAGTTATTGATGACATACTCACTAGAGTAAACGGCTAAGTAAATATGTAGTGTTTTCTGCTTGAAGAAAAGGTTTGGATACAAACCATTGGCCACAATTTGGATTTTAGACAGTAACTGCAGCAGAATAAGTTCCTACACGTGATGAATTTCCTTAATTGCCAACATGGCCATAGACTGCCAATATGTGGTTAATGAGGTTAACGCTGTACCACCGGTCACATGAACTTCAGTCACATATTAAATTATTATTATGTAACTTTATTTTAACACAAAATTGTAGTTACAATCAGTGATGAAATTTGAGAAGACACTCATCATTGAGGCTAATATGTAATGAAATTGGAGACAGTAGGAGATGAGGAGGAAGCAGCAGTTGTCACCATAACAGGCTCTTAACACAGTCAAGTCTGGGTCTTGGCATGGAGGTGGGAGTCTTACACATTGTAAGATGAACATGAAGTGATATTACGTGTCATTTACCTTTAATAAAAGTTTAATATAGGCATCGGTTGTCACCTGACTGATGGACTAATTACCAAAAAGAAACAACACTCTACACTAAAGAAGAATTATTTGTGTGGTTAGTGGACAGCTCTCTGTGTTATACTTTGTGAAATACAATTAGTCTAACATATGTGGTTGGATCCATTTCCTTTTACCGTTTTTTTTCTTGATAATAACAGCATGTGTAAAGCAGATTGATTTTATATGTAAATCGTAAAAATTGTAGCTCTTCTATTAACACTATATGTTTGTAGAGACCAGTGAGTATGGAGCTACACAGGTAATACATGTTCATGGAATAAATTAATTGTTTGGTCTCCATGAAATTTTCTGGTAATAATAATAGTAGTAGTAAAAATGAGTAAATATCCCATTCTTTAACTTTTACATGACATGATTTGAGCATTTTCTAACCATTAAGTTACACATATTGATATACTTGTCATTTTCTATTCCAGCTTACTGTAGGAATTCAGTGGATGGCCAGTGGTATAGCTATGATGACAGCAGCGTAGACCTGGTGCCAGAGGAGGAAGTCTGTACCAGAGGAGCGTACATCCTTTTCTACGAGAGACGCAACACCATCCCTCCATGGTCAGCCAGTAGCTCCGTCAGAGGTAAGCTATCAAATGACAAGCAGGCTAGATAGCATAAATAATTTAATGGACAAAAGAGCTCACTATTTTATTGAAATATCCAAAATGGACTAAATATTTAAATATTAAATAAATGCGTGTACTTAAGAATTAAAGTAATAATCTAAAAGATTTTCATATTAAGAAATAAATGTCTGTTCAGTCACACAATTGAAATTGTATTTTAATATTACAAATTGAATGCGCTGGGTGTTAGTGGTGACATTCCTGGGAAAAATCCCAAGTGTCACAGTTCAATGACCTTTTTTCAGTTACCCAACCACATCACACATCTCTGGGAAGTGAAGTCCAAAAACACAGCTAATGGTACCGTTTATCGCCAAAGAGAACAAGATGTTCAAGATTTACCTTAAAGAGTTACTTAGGCAACAGTGGTTTGCGCTCAAAGGGCCTGATTTACTAAGATCTCAAATAATAGGGGCAGTGGTTAGCATTGTCGCCTCACAGCAAAAAGGTTCTGGGTTCAAATCCAGGCCTGGGCCTTTCTGTGCAGAGTTTGCATGTTCCCTCTGTGCCGAGCAAGTGACTTTTCATTCAGTGCCTCACGAGTGCTCGTGAACCTCATGAAGCTACCTGTGAATTCTGCGGGATACATTCAGTACCTGTGACAGCACACCTGAATAACAGGACTGGGTGGGATATCCAAATAACGATAGGCTGAAACAACCCAGATGCAGGACAATGCTGAGTTGTAAAAAGTTTTTTAATTGCTGGTATTTCGAGGCTCGTCTTTGTTGTTGGCTGTCAATCATCATTTAGTTAATTCAATCACTCAGAAATGTCATGGCTGGACAAACGATATGTCTGAATAATTTTTGCCTGTCATCTCAAAAATGTTTCCACAAGTGTAAAACCACGTTATCTGCGTATTCTTTGGTTTCTCTGCATCTCCTTCTCACCACAATAAGAGCAGCCACCTCTCCAGATTTGCGCACCTGATTAATACGTGCCTTTCAATGATACTAAAATAAACACGCAATCACTTCTCCTATTTCTACTTTCAGGTTTAGTAAATATCGTTGCAGGTGCAGAATTTTTCTATTTGCATTTCCCCTCCCAGTATTTTGAACCTTCAAGTAGAAACGCCCAATATTACATATGCATGCAGGCAAACACTCAAAATGGACAACGTGTGTTAAATTACACATTTGAAAGACGCAATCCTCACTGTACGTCATTAGTAAATCTGTTAGGGCATTTTTTTGCAGGTAGTGTGAAGTTTCCACATGATTTTACATACGCAAACGTTTAGTAAATCAGGCCCACCTTTATCCCCCCACCCCCCTGTTGATATCATGTCTATCATATATTTTTAATGTGACACTTTTATTCGTTACGTGTGCATTTTCTCTTCTTAACACCATATATTGAAAAATCTGAGTCCTGGCCCTGTTAGCATAAAAAAATAAAATAAAGGACATCAGAAAAGAAAAACTCATTCAGAAATTGCTTAACTACTAGCTGTAAAGATTGAAAGAGCAGTGAAAGGTTAATAACGATCGACTAGAGTGGGTACTGTGGAATTGTTTTACTAAATAATAAAAGTATTATCTTTTAAAGGTCTTGAACTACCAGCATGAAAGCTGCTCTTTCAACATCAATGAAACCTTGGCCGCAGGGCCATTTCTTTTGGCACCTTCTGTCAGTCTTATACAGCATAGTCAAGCCTTTGTTTGGGATCTACTGATTTTTGCTGGAAATATAATTTTTCAAGTATGAGAAAAACATGCCACTGGCAAAGGTATGTAAAGAACTAAACACCAGATAGGATAACAGTAATGAATGTCTACAGATGAACTTGAACCCTTTTTCCATGGCTGTTCAGTGAAGAGCAAGCAGATACGGGTACTACAAATGTCAGAATGCCTCTAATCGTTAATGTATCAACCTTTATCTTTATAAACTTTCCTTCCCTATCAAAAGCATACTTCATCTGTGTAAAACCAATAGGCTGTATGTCAAGCTTCTAGACCCAAGATATTAGAGACAAAATGTGAAGTGCACATATTTGATACCTGAGGTGTAAGCCAGTCAGACTTAAACATGAAAAAACATATCGAAGCAAATTTTTTGTGTCTAGTATGTCTTGCATATGGAAAATAAACAAACTTGGATCCCTCTAAACTGAAAGCTGATATGCTCAAACAGACCAGAGGAAATGTTTTTAAGTGAGTGTCAAATGGCATTGTTCTAGGGGAACTTAATGTTATCCTCTTTCAACAGTAAAAATCAAAGCTGAAACTTTTGCAATTTGTTATTTGTGCCTTCTCGTATCTCGATGGCCATCATCTTGTCCCATTTACAATCAGAACAGAGATGCCTTCAAAGCTGGAGGTATTACAGAAAGACTACTGGGCTGATGTTCATAAGGCCGATCCACAAATAATTTTTTACTTTCATTAACACTGCAAGACAGGACATTTGTGATACACATTTACTTGCTCATACTTAATACAGCAAGCAGTAATGAGGAAGCACCAGAGGTGCATTGGGAAAGTCAAACAGGGTCAGTAAAAACTTTACGTTTTGTCGGTTCACCCGCCCAACCATGCACACCACTGTGGGGCATTCAGGGACAGTGGTTTTATAAGGGAGAACCACAAATAATACAAATGTAACATTGCCACAATAGTAAATGCATCCAGACATATAGCATATGGTGGTTACATTTTCAGATTTGCATGTCATAAAATACATTGTTTCCATGGCACCCCAATCGTCCACAACAAATTAAGCAGTAATTCAGTGGTTTATTTTTTTCCCGATACAAACATATGCCGGATAAACACTACAATCTAATCCTAACTTTCCTTGCTCTTTTAAATGCATCCTCCTAATCCTTACTAATTACAAAAACATTCTGTAACCGTAACAAATGTCTTGCTTTAGGTTTAAATAAATTAATGTTTCACCTCAACTAGAAATCACTTTATAATGATGCTCACATATTGATGCATGAGTAATAATAATCCAACAATATAACACTGAAGGGAACCATTTATTTGTTACCTCTCTACGTTTACTTAAATAAATCTTTAAATGCTAGACACATTATTCTTAATACACTCCTGGAAGGTTTTACATTGTGGTATTTGAAATATTTGTGGTATTTGAATAATCAATTCACCAGTGTATTTCAATTTACGGGTTTTGGGGAGTTGTGAATATATGTGTTTGGCCACGCTTAGTCATATATAACTTGGGCAACAGTGATTTACACTCAAAGGACTACAGCTACTAGTGTGGTGTTACCAGACACAAATTCACTGTGCGAATAAATAGGTCTGGTCATTCTCCACAGAAAAGCAATTTCCATCTTTGTATCCTACTTGGCGTACCCTTGAGGTCATTTTGGATCTATTGGAGCAGCCTTTAACCAATCAGCATTAACCACCATATTCACTGAAACTCTACCACTGCTGAAACTACATTTAGACATTACTTCAAGGTCATCGCACTTAGCCTCCCCCACTGGTTCCTGATTGTTTTGCCCTTCAGAAAGGGTGAGCAAACCTTAACGCCAACAAGTTTTCCAGACTACAATTACAGTGAAAACTAAAGCTGGGACCAAAAGATAGGTGGAAAAAAAGTTATAAAGCTTCTTGTCCACAAGAATCTGTGCGAAGTCTCAGTTGGGGTTTAATACTCCAAGATAGAAAATGAAAAACGTCTGGGGTTATTAGACAGAAGTGAGCTCACCAGATCTTTGTAGCCCAATCCTCAACTTTGATTTTGGCTTTTGGCTCATGGTAAAATTAGCCGTTTTAAAAAAATTTCAACAACTGTACATCATCCAACAATGTTACAGGAGTGCAATGCTAAATCATATTCCTCCTCTGATCTTGTGTTTCTGTCTGTTGGTCTCAAAGGCTCTACAAGTTCGTCGATGTCAGACCACTGGCTTATCAGGCTGACAGGGGACAGTAAGAGAGGCAGTCTGGTGTCTCGTTCCTCCACCACCTGCCCATCTTCCATACCTGACTCTCCAGAGTCTCCAGTCTTCCTTGACAATGGCTTTAAAGGGGAACGGGGTAAGTGACCACTTCTAGGATTTGGCATGATTTAGTGGCTCATTAACAATTTACTCAAAGATCTTGCATTTGAATATAAAAAGTATTTCCTCTCTACGTACTTGTCAGGTGGCTTTGAAAGCAGGCCGTTTGTCCGGGGTTTGCAGGGGCGCAGCGTGAGCATGAGAGCCCCCAGCAAGACCAAGGACACCCTGAGCAAAGTGCTTCCCCTGCGCTGGTCCTTTGGTTCCAAGGACAGACGAAAACCTGACCCAGTGCCTCCCCCAGTCCAAGATCCTGCCCCTGTGGAACTGGTACAGTATTTAGAATCTGGCCGGCGACCCCGGTGCACACAGGATCCAATAGTAACACTGATGAGCGAGCCACGTAGCTCAAAGGAAGCTGTTCGGTCTTCCAGTGTTGGGAGTATAAGTTGTATCGGTAAGGCGGGAGAGGAGCCCTTTCCTCAGGTGCCGGAGGGCCAGAGGCGGTCATCAGACAAGACAGCCAGTCTGAGACGCACAAAGGGGAGCCAGACAAGACATGAGAGCACAGTTAACATCAGCACCAGCTCTAGCAGTAACACCCTTACCCGAAAAAAAGAAGCCATGAAGCAAAGCTCCTCCAAATCTTCCCAAGATACTGAGACAAAACGGAGTTCCAGTGCTGGAGTTCAGCCCAGCTACAGTACACCCAGCCTTCATGATGGGACGCTGAGAAGACAAAAGGGTGAGCGGGCTAATAGGGAACACGTACAACATGCATATGATGAAAACTCAAAGACCAAGAATAGAGAAGTGCCCAAGAGCCATGAGGGACTGCTCTCTTTCTTCAAAGGTAACTTCCTGAAGAAGGAAAAGGACTCAAGGAAGTCCAAGGAGGGCGAGTCAGGGAGAGGAGGCGATGAGGAAGGAGGCAGAAGGACCTTGTCAAGGTTGTCACTGTCTAATGGCGCAGCGGGAGGCAGAACAGGAGTGGAAGGAGGCAAGTCTAATGGCTCTGGCCATCTGGTTGATGAGCTGGCAAACGGGAAGATTGGAAGCATGACTGACATCAAACGCTCCCAGAGCTCCTCCAACATCCCCAATAAAGCGGAACAGAGCATGCGTAGGACAGCATCTTTGCATCGTAATGGGATGTCTACAGCGCCGGCACCATCACGCAACCTGACAACAGACAAACCATCTTATGGCACCCTGCAGAGAACTCGTTACAGCACAACCTCACTGGGGCGCAAAAGAACAGTTGCTGAGTCCAGCTTCTGACGCAGAGATTCATTGTATAACACATCTACACACACACACACAAAACTTTTTAAGTAATTTAAAGTAATTTACATACAATCTCTGAGATCAAAGCAATAGCATTCCATTCAATGACTCGTCTTTTTGTTCATGGAAAATTTACTGACTCAAGCAGTTTGCACCATAAAATTGAGAGACACTGAGCAAATTAAGAGTCCTTAAATGCTGGTGAATAAAGAGCAGGATGAATTGATGTGACCTGTCCATCAAAAGTCTGACAAAGTCCATCTCTAATCTGTTTTTTGTGACTTAAAACAAGTGCCTGAGCAACTATTATGCAGTTTAGACCAATGAGTTTATGTCTAGCACTGGAACCACGCAAATACAGACACACATACAAGCATACTGTACGCATTTGTGTCTTATTAATGTAGTGTGAGTGTTGAAATTCATCACTCTATTTTAATCTCTTGTAGTTTTGGGTTACAATTAAGACACACTGATTGTGTTGTATTTATAAGAATGTATTGTGTCCACTTGATTAACAGTGGTACTTTGAAGCAACAGTTTCTGATTAGCATCAATTATTCATCTTTAATCCCTGATTATTTAAAGCACAAGATGGCTATGAACAAAATACTATTTTTATAAAGCACGATTTATCCCCATATTGACCATACTGAATTAATTCATGTTTCTTTTTCTTCTACTTCAGTCTAATTACGCCTCTATTTTTTCCTAATCAATGACTTCAACTGAAAGGACTTGCATTTAGCTGTGGGCTTTGTAATGGTGGTGAACACAATTTAAATGGAGAATGTGGCCACATCACGTACTGTACACTGAAGCTGTGGTTCGTGGAAAAATTCTGCCTCTCTGAGTCTCATTTTGGCAAATGTGCCCCTGAGTAGCTGCTCTAGAAATGTACTGGTTCCTCTTTGGTTGTGAGGGATTTTCACTCAAACATGGTATTCACTATTGTGTGTTTTTTTGTTGTTGTTGTTGTTGGTTTTTTTGGGGGGGGGTCAAGCTTCACTGTAGCAGAGCTGCACACATTGCAGCCTCAGTCTGACCACAGCACAGCAGAAAAAGTTAAACTACACAAAACACTAATAATTTACACAAAAATGCATTTTTATATCAGAGTTAGGGTGAGGTTTTTTTTTTATTATAAAATTATTCCTTGGTCTGAATTATCTAATCTATGGAAGGGAAATACAATACGCATTATAATTTATATATCCTCTTTATGTATGCATTTACTGTGCGTTAAACGTACAATACAACTCTAATTAGCTGTCAATACTAGAAGAGAATTATACCAACAAGTAGGTGTTTGTTCATCTTGCAGCGCAACCCATACCTTTAAACAGCAGACAGTCACAGTCACAGTCATGTCCCAAAAAATCTATTCATTTATTAAACACAAATTTTAAAGAATTTTCTTTTATATTTTTTGTGACATAGTAAATGTAGACAAAAAGGAGCTATACACCATGTACTGTACTTGATTTCTTGTTTGATTCGTTTTGAAATGTTTCCTTTGTGAATCCGGCATAATGAAGGTTCTGCTGTGAACGTTGCCTTTTGACAGCTCAGAATTTTATGATGTAATATGATGGAGTTTTTCCTTTTGTTCTCGGCCATGCAGCCATTTTTTTATTTACTCAAATGCAATCTGTATTATAATTACTTCTTTTTACCGTACTACATTTGTACACGTCAACATGCTTTGTTTGTAACTGATTGATCACGTGTAGAAATAAGAAACTGTGGCTGATTTCAAGGTCATCTCTGGATCCACAAAAATACACAACATAAACACTGTAATGCAGAGTGATAGCTTTATTTTCCCAAGAAGTCCCCAACCACTCCATTAATTCGCTGTCTTCTTCAAAATGTTGTCGTACTGTAACAAATATGACACCAGCTGAATCGCCACATCTGCTGCAGCGGCAGTAAAGTTTGGGTTTTTGCCAGGATGCTTGCCTCATGTATGTCCCTTGATATTTTCACAGTTTGACTATTTTAATTGCACTTCATTCTTAAGGGAATGCGCCCAAGTAAAAAACACCACCGCTAAGGCTTAAAATGTTTTATTCTAAATGAATGACATTGCAGATGGAACAAGTTAGTCGTCCTCCAGACAGTTTACTGGCAGTGTTTGAGACAAAATGAGAATAATCACCGTACACTTGTATTCGAATGGAGAAGCTGCTTTTTTTGTTTTCTTCCTTCCCAACAATACAACAACTCATTGGAATATTGACCCTGAAACATAGTAAGGAATAAGTAAAAAAAACCCTAATTTGAAATAATTAAGATGTACATTATTTTTGAATGTATAGTCTCTGTCTGTCATCAGTTCTGCAGCCTTGTGCTGCTGCTGCAAAAACAACAACATCAAATACTGTCTAAGCACTCCAAGACTATCTATATGTATTCTAACCTTTTTTTTTTCAGTGTTTGAATCTGAAAAACAGTACTATTTATGGTATCACAAAAATTTCTAATGGACTCCTGAAGATAACAATGAATACCAGATTCACAGTAAATACATTTGTGCTATCGCTAAATAGATTTGTCTTTTTTTCTCCTTTGGAGTTCAGTTGACTGCCTGGCTGACTGTTGAAGCTTTGCATCAATGTGTCAACCCATGTTAAAGACTGGAGCAAGCTCTTATCTCCTGTTTATTCGCATATGCAGAACTGTCTAATGTCAAAAGATGAACATTTGAATGCTTATAGTCATTATTCCCATAGGAATATGTGTTTTGTTTTCTGTTTTCATATCATATCCTATGAAACAGTCTGAATATGAAGTAGTCCCATATTCCATCTATCACCAAGACAAACAGATGAAGAGGTTTATTTGCTGTAAACACTATATTTAGTTTAAAGTTTGTCGAAATGCTGCTGTTTCACGTCTCATTAATGACACTGGATAATGTATCAAGCAATACTAACACTCAAAGCCCTACTTGTTGAGGAACCTGTCAGGATTGCAATCAAAAAATGTTAAACACTGTTATGATAGTTTTCTAGGCAGATCGGCAGGATGTAGCTCATCGTGTCATTGTTCTACGTACAAGTTGAACACTGTAATCAACATTTTCTAATGTTTATGCTAAGAATAGAAGCTGCTTATGAACCATGACACTTTACTTCCAAGTCAATGACATATACATTTTTAATTTCAGAAGCAGGGGTTTGATTGCACCTCTAAGTGTGATGCAGACCATGTTTCTTTGTGTTAAATCATTCGGTCGATTCTTCTCCTCTAAACTGCTAACACTCCTTTAGTTTTCCCTCCTCAGCTTACATTGTTAGAACTCTGAATACATGAAATTCTCTGTTACAAATTGATAGTATGACTAAAAACTTGCTCATAATGTGATGATGCCAGAAAAGAATAAAAGCTAATCTTTAAAATTGCCAAACATCCCAAACATTTTCTTTATGGGCTTAGCAACACTCAAATGGCATCATCAATCTGCAGACCAGGGTGATGAGCTTTTCAATAAGCATGGAATGTTTTTACTCATGTTGCAAGCACAAACAGTCACATCACAAAGTAAATCCTACTCAGTTGTTGTAGATTTGATTGGTGATATTTTGGTAAATTATATATTTAACAAATAGAACAATAGAAAGGCTTTTCTTTTTCAGAATTTTTCTGCAACAAAAAAGTTAGAAAACACAAACTTCAACCACAGGAACAGCATTATTTTCTCCTTATAATCAAGAGGGATTATTTGTAGCGCTGTTCTGATTGCAGCAGTAATTTTCCTGTCCTTGAAACTGATTTACAAAAGCTTCTGTTCTCCATTCTACAAAAGAGACCAAAACCACTATGTTCAAACAGATGGTGAAAAAAAACCCACTGTAGCCCATGATTTGTGCTCTTAACAGCCATGCTCCATTCAGTGAACTGACAGCTGTGGCTTTTTTTTAACATAAATATAAACATACACACAATTTTTTTATTTTTTTTTTGCGCATTAAAAATGTCAGCACAACCCTCTTCTTTAAAGCTTGAAAACTCTGTTTTCTGATTTTCCGGTCAGAGTGAAAGAGAGTGCAAAGCTGTATTTGACCGTGAATGGGAAAGTTGCTTAGAAACTGTTGGAATGGCTATCTCAATTTCTATATCTGAACCCTTTACATTAAACTGTGCTGATAATTATGAACAAATATAATATAAAAGTACATTAAAGTGCAGCCTCTTCCCTGACATTCACATGTAGTCGTCGGTAGAAAATGAAATCAATTCACGTTTTATTTTTATCAAGTTAAATCAGTAGATTATTAATCTGCGATTGCAGTGCTATGTTATATATGTGGTGAACAGTATAAATAGAAACACAAAGTTAATTTGTTTCTGTGTTTCTTTCCATGGCTCAATCCACATGTGGCCACATATACGCAGTGTTTACTCGGCCAAACTGAGCACTTTGGAGTTAACATAACTTTTGTGGGATTGAAGGTGTTTTTATATGCAGTGTTTCAACATTTTGTAAAACAAATCCGTATACATATTTGGACATGCACAGACGTACATTTGTGTGTGTGCTTGCGTGAAAATTAGAGAGAGGGACAGAATAAATGTGGCCGTTTAACCTCTAGGGTGTTGCGATTGGGAATAAGATGTCACGCTATCCAAATGAACTGACATGCATTATATTCCATTGTTTTGGGTGTAACAAGTATGCTTTCACTGTAATACTACAATTTTGCCTGAATTGTCTTCTGTACATGATGGTATATTATATATATATATTTGTTATATCATATTTTTTAATACACAAAATAAAAAGATGATATTTATGTTTATGGTCCTATATAATTTAGAAATTTTAAAAGAAAAATGTTATCAACCATGTGCTGATTAATTGTTTTCTATCTGAAACTGATAAAGTGTCAGTAAATTTTGAAAGAGAAATTCTTTTGATTTTTGAAGTCACAAATAAGCAGACAGGAAAAAAGACGGTAAGTGTTTGTGCACTTCTAGAAAACTACTGATTATGCAGCCTGGCCTCCCTAAGTGTCACCTTAATCTACAAAATCTCGTCAAGACGTGAGCGGGGAGGTATGATAGATACCCGGCTGGAATGAAACCGGGGACGTTTCAGTTATGTTGCGTGGGCTGTGTCCAATTGGAGCATAAAATATAGAGGTATGGAACAAGTATGGCAAACTTGTTTGATAGATTTCTCTTATTCACACATCCAAACATTCATTTTGTGCTTCTGGCCCTTTGATGACAGAAGTTGTATTCACACTTTTAACTCTGTTTTCTGCTCTTGACAAACTCCTGAGGGAAATGTGGCTACTTACTTTGTCTGTCTGCCCTTTGATACTGAACAGACAGTGTAAAGTAGGTTTTTAGATTTATTTATTTATTTACTTGCTGAGCAGTGGACCAAAACATTAAAGCTGCGAGCTGGACAGCTAAATGAAGGCTTGTTTCTGTGAAGCTGATGGGAGCTGCAAATCTGGGTGATAATGCTCTGTAGGTTCATTACGACAAGCAACCCCTTCAACATTGTAACATTGTTTACATTGTGATTTCATCATTTTTTTTTAACAGTCAAAATTTACTATTTACTCAATAACTTAAAATAATAGTTAGTTGCAGGCCTACCTTACTTTTTTACTTCTGGTTGAAGAGGCAGTTACTGTTCATGATGCATGTAAGTCGAACTTGAAGACGACCATTTCATGCCTCAAATGTCTAAAATATTCTTCTTACTGTCCTCGGTTGCCCAAAACAATTACTGTAACTCTCTTTACAGTTCCTGGAAGACACAGCATCACTGCCACTTGGGGAGGACAGGGCAAGCCTAGACGAGGCACTGTATCCTCTAGTGGACTGATGGCTTTATTAAACTCTTTAGCGTGATTCCAGGCTGCACCCACAACCAGACTTAGACTTTAGACTTTATCAATCCCACAGTGGGGAAATTTAGTGCACATAACAATTGGTCTGTTAGCACTGCTCAGTTCAACTGAGGTGAAAATTGGTGTTGAGGTTGGCCATCAAAAGACAAGAACAAAAATATAGCCTTTCATTTGTATTCCGTGACAGACTGAACATTTTTATGTGAGTTCATGTAGGTACTTTTGTTGTCAAAAACTGCTGTTTGTCACGAGTTTACTGAGTTGGCTGAAGGTTTCTGTGATCTGTGTTTTCAGTTTCTTTCTTGAGTGCCATTTGTGCCCGCTGTTATGTTGCTGATCAGTCCACTCGGTGAGGAGAAACTGCAGGGGTGTTTACTGAGTAAAGAACATTTTTCGATATGTGTATCCTTACTTGGTTCCTTGTGAGTTTCTGTCCTACGATGATATGTTATATATGATATATAGATATGATATGTTTGTTAATAACCTGACAATTGTGTATTTTACTGATACCTATTGATATCCAAGCCATCCATACAAATTATAAGTGCACTAGTGGATGTAATGACTTCACTCATGCTTGAGCTCTGCTCCTGACAACCATTCAGTGGCTTATTTGAGAGCATAATTGCAAAATGAAGCATGTATTTGTTCTGTTTGCCGCTTTTCCTTCAACTCACTTGAAAAGGGACTGACATTTTGTTCTCCAGCAGTGAAGAACCATGGTTTAAGACAATCACAAAAGCTAAGAGGGGGTACCTGGTAGGGATGATGGCGGTGATGTATTTGTATACATCCAAAAAATATATCCAAAATATATGTATATCCAAAAGCAACTAATTTCTATTTTGTAAATAGTTTTGATATAACACAAAGAATAAGAGGGGGGAGAAAAAAAAATTGTGATTCGTATAAAACTTTTTTTTCTGTCAATTCACATAAATGAAGACACTGTTTGAGTGATTCAGAATAAAATAATTTCAACAAAATGCAACTTGGCCGAGTATTGGGTGACAGACGCATATTGATTGCTCAATAAACTAACAATTTTACTGTATTAACTTCCTGGATTGACCAAACCCAGCTCTACCTTGACCAGTGCTGCATAAAATTGCAAATTTTGTGGTGCACTGATGCACACTACAGCCTTGAAAAAGGAAAGTGTTGTTCCACAGGCACAGGTGGTTTAATGTGTGTGTGTTGCCCTTTTTGTGGCAAAAGAAACAAAGCTTCTTTCAGTACAGCTTTATCCAAAGCAGCCTTAATAAATCTTAGGATGTTCAATGTTCATAAACTTGTAGGATTTAGTAGCTCCATACTTGACTGCAGTAATCTTTGTTTATGATTGATTTTTGTTGCAGGCCCTATAAGACTGTCTTGGTGCTTGCAAACTGTAAAGAAAAAAACATTGTTTTTTTTCCTTATTTAAGCATTGGAAAAGGTCCATGCAACATTTTAAGAGGTGTTGCAGGCTTTCACAGGAATTTGAACTTCTGGTTGCATCGGTGAGGGAGTATTCTGACAGCCCTGATCATCAGTGCCTATTTGAAAAGCCTTTTGTTTTATTTACTGCCCTGAGTATGTCAAGGGACACGGTGATGGCAAATAGATGCTCTGGCCATTTAGTAATGAGGCAGCAGTAAGGGGCACTCTTGACTGCTGCAGATTTTGAACAGCAGTTTAAAGCATCAACAGACTCCCTGGTAAGAGTTCTCCTCAATACAACCATAGTCAAAATGCACTTGTCAGGCACAGAGTGTACTGTGAAGAAAATGTCTCTTATCTTTTTTAAACCCTACTATACATCTGGAAGTGCACTCTGAAATAAACAACAAATACAGGGGAAGTTTCTACCCATAGTGTGAGGCACTATTGCCAAGAATAGACAGTGTGCACTTCTCTGTACCGAGAAAATAAATGTTTGTCTTAAATTAGTTCACCATCCCTGGCTTTGAGGATGAAAGCAACTGCTAAGGACAAAAGTACCATAATGATGACAGTACTAAATGATCTGTATCCATCAGTTGACTGATTTATGTTATTCTTAAAAAAAAATTAGATCATGCAGAATACAGTTTATAGGAGCCTGGACTGATCATTTAATCACCACCAATTTCAAATTATTAACTTTTCTCTATCAGGATCTGATTTATCTTTTCCTTCTCACAACTCCTACCGGACTGTAGCACAGATGAGGGGAAAAAAACAAAGATCCGCTATTAAGAGACGGATTATCAGTTCTATCGATCTCTGTACATGGAATAACAAAGATGGTATAATAAGGAAAAGAATAACTCTCCTAACGCTTTTCAGTGTACAGAGGAAAACAACTATGTGACAACCTATCTTAAGGGGACAGTAACATAGTACCAATAACATAATAATGATTTACCAATAATTAATTACAAACCCAGACTACATTATTCTGGTTACATACTCTTAGCAATGTACCTGTTTCCAGTATAAAAGTTTCAAGGTTGTCAATCTCATTTCTAAAATTCAAACATCTCCATTAATTCTATTCCAATTAGCTGTAAGAACACAATTGCAAGATGACAACCTCCTCTTCCATGTGCTGATGTTGATGCGTGGGACTTTGAGACTGTAACTAATATTTAAATGAGTATTTGCTAAGAAAATAACTGAAGAGCCTCTTTTATGGTTTCTTCCATTTCCCTTTTCTGCCAAGGTTTGCATTTTTTTTCCCCACCAGCATCTTTCCTCCTGGACTCCTGTTTAAAGGGTTGGTCACCCAAAATTATAGTTTTAATAACCTTTGTGGTCTATGGTGAGTATATCTCTCTTGTAGACAAATAATTTGGTCAGGTATTTTTAGTGCATCTACTGCTGTGTTGTTAATATAAGTAGTGTGACTATAATAATGTATTTGAAACATGGCATTGTACGAGCTGAAAATTAGCAATTGTGAATAGCTTTTTCAAAGCTCAATGAGGCTTTAGAATCTAAAGTTTAGATCATGAAATACTTGTAGTCTTATCAGAGCAGCAGGAATGGCCTTCCAGCTGCGGTCTCTAATAGTTCATTGGTAAGTGCAGCACAGTAACACTTTGAAGTGCATTGCTACTGTGGCTCTTTCACTCTTTAAGTTTCCTTTGTTCATCATTCATCTGTGATCACAAAACGCTCCATAATTAATTATTCAGTTCCTAGCTTCTCCTTGAAAAAGGAAAATCTAAAGACTCTGTCCTTGAAATCCCACAAAAATCCAAGTGCATTTCATACTGATGAATGAATGTCTGGACTGAAAAGGATTTATGTTTGTTTAATGTTAAATAGTTAGAATGTACTTTGAGAGAAATGATAAGAAGCTCAAAGAAAAACAACCATATGGTACAAGTTTGACAGTTTCTTACACATTCTATGTGCTTCTTTTACAGTATACATATAGATTAAGCTCTCAATATTTACATCATTAGAGTGACACAGCATAGTTCTGTTGCATATTTGCCATGAGGCCTTTTTTTGCTTCATAATTGACGAGGACAACAGTCAGAGTTTCTCATCCTTTGTTCTCGGGGCCCGACAGGAAGTCATTTGATAAGCAGGTGGGGTCGTATGGGTTCCTAAGACACACAATGTGTTTGATATAGGCCTAAATTCTAAAAACTGGTTAATCTATGTCATGATTTCTGTTCAAGATCTATTCAGATATTTCTCTGCCCTCATAAAAATACAGAAGTAGGATATTTTGATGACAACTTGACTGCTCTAATGCAGGAATCCAGACAATTTTGAGATTCTGAAAAAAAAGATCATTGGCCACAAAAGGTTGAGAAATCCTGGGTTTCATATTCAGTGATTGTAATTTTTTTTCAAATTTATACTCATGAATAATCCTTACCCAAAAATGTATTTTTACCTCCATATTTGTACATACTAAAATAGAATTTCATATCAATACAACATTAACAACACCTTGTTAGCAAAATGGCCCTCTTAAGAGATATTACATATCAGTCATTCACAACAACACCCCATTTATATTCATGGTTTGAAATTGAGATTGAATCAGTTTGGAAAATGCTGTGACTCTCTTTGCATGACGTCAGATAATTCACTGTGTCCTTTAGAGCAGAGGTCTTCAACAAGGGGTCCGTGACCCCTACGGGGTCCGCGGAGGTATTGCAGGGGGTTGTGAAAGTTTTGGTTGATTAGACAATTTTTCAAATATTTTTTTCCCCCAATTTTTTTTCTGCAAATTTAAATACACATTAACATGAATCCAACATATTGTAGCGAATGGATAAATGGAGTGTAGCAAGGTTTGTGCTACCGGGGTCTCTCCTGGACACAGATGACACTCTCGGTCGTACGTTCGGGTGTAAAATGCCTTTTTTTGCCCGGTCCATACACCAATGTCTATGTGCAACCGCTTCTCCTCTTCCTCCTTCTCCCTGCTCCCTTTATAGGGGAGAGCTCATCAGTCCCTATTTGGCTCAGCTGTGCTCATTACACCTGCCCGGCACCGTTCCCTGAACCACTCCCCCCACTCTCTACCCCCTGCAGCTGAGCTAAACCACACCCCGCCACCACATGGAGGCTGAAGGTGTTATCTTTCAGTGAGAAATGCACACATTCAGCGATACACAGGAGTTCTTTCAAGTTGGGCACTGGTTCACTCACAGCGCGAGACTAGCCTGGACCTGTCCCTCCAAGCCTCCTGCACTCCTCCAGTTTAATATAAAACAAAATTTTATACTGCATTGAGTTTGTGAGAAATAATGCAACTGAGAGCCATGTTTACAAGCCCAAAGAAGAAGAAGAAAAAATATCTTGAGAAGCAAATATAAAAACACAGATTTTTGTCTGGCTTTGTTAACACTAAACATACAAAAGTTGTTGCGTTTCCTCTAAAGCAGGGGTCTTCAACGTTTTTCAGGCCAAGGACCCCCAAACTGATACAGAGACGGAGCAGGGACCCCCAACTATATATTGTAATTAAAATTTACATGCATTCTTCCCAAATAAATGCACGACTTGGAAAACTAAAGCAGTGCCATTATCACAATAATTAATAAATCCCTTCCAAATGATGCTATTAGTCTCCTGGCTTTACTTTCCATCAAATTTCATTGAAATGAATTTTTTTTTTTTTTTTTTTAGGTATCTTGATAATTGACAGACAAACAAACACATCCAAAAACTTGTACAAAAACAAAGTTAACCAAAACCAGAGAAAACTAAAATAAAAGACAGCATGGAGTCATATCCTACTTGCTGCCTAGTTAAGGTGATTGCTTTTGGGACCAAATCCTGTAACTTTTTTTTTATTTGACACTGAAGATGAAGAGAAAACTAGAACATATATTTCATTAACAGCTAACTTAATTATCCCTAATAACTCCTTCATGGCAGAGCACAGTCACTAACAGAGAGCTCTAATAAAAAGTGTTAAATAAAACTCAAACATTCTTCTGTCCAGCTACCGCCTGGGCGCTATAAATTTTGTTGTGTCATGATATTAGACTAGAGATTGTCTTAGATTTTGGATATCGTTACATCGTGATATGACATAAATGCATGTTGTTGTTTTTCCCCCGGATTTAAAGGCTGCATTTCAGTAAAGTGACGTAATTTTCTTGATCTCTCTGTTCTATTATTTAACTTTACCTGTTTGGTCATTATATTATATTCACGTTACTAATGATTATTTATGCAAAATCTCATTGTGTAAATATTTTGTGAAAGCACCAATCCCTACAATAGTATTGCAAGATTGAGGTTTGATCAAAAATAATATGATATTTGATTTTGTCCATATCATAGTCTGCTGGTTGAAAGTTGGGACATACACTTACATTTTGTAATTCATTTTCAGCAGAGAATAGGTCTGTACAATTTTGTAACACAGTTTCTCAAAACTCTACTGCCCCTGAGAACTTGAGTTAGACTCTTTTTCATTCATATTAGCTGGGTGCATATGATCTGAGACCTTAGCACCAGTCTCATTACCCATGCTTGTGTACGTCGGGGGTTAAATATCACGTTGGAATATCACACATGGACACATTAACAAAAAAAATTGAAAAAACAATATCACCACCATCCAACAGTCATGTATCGTACTGTCTGGTTGTCCATTATACTGTTGAAATTTCAGCTGGAGCTGAAAAGTAACAGTTTGGCACAAGGTATGGATGTCGTCGTTCGTCGTTGTTCTACTCATATCTGAGTATTCATGACCTTTTTGATGACGTTTCTCCATTCACAGCGGTTTTGAGCTTTGATGTAGCAGCTATAAATTGATATCTTTGTGAGAGTTGTAATTCCATCTGTCCAGCAGAGTTTCTGTCTTCCTCTGCTTCTTTTCCCTTCCACATTACCAAACATAATCAGCTTTTCCAGATTGTCTCCTTCACACCTGGCAATGTGACCAAAATATTGCAGTTTTTGTTTTGCAACCACTTTGAAGAGATTCTTTTTTTCTCCAATTTCAAGCAGAACACTCTCATTGATCCTTTTGGCTGTCCAAGGAATGCACAGAAGCTTTTTCCAAATCTCAAATGCTTCAATTTTTCTCTGATTTGCAGCATTGATAGCCCAAGTTTCGCATGCATATATTGCAATCGGGAAAAATCAAGGTGGAGACCAGTCTGATATTTTTTCTTTTGCTGATGCTTCTGTCCTTCCATATCTTGTTCATAGCAGATATTGATGATTTTGCCATTGCAAGTCTGCGTTTTATCTCAGTGGAACAACCACCTTGGTTCGATATCATTGATCCAAGGAAATTGAAATGGTCAATTACTTCAATTGCGTCGTTTCCTGCATGAATGTATGGATGTATTATACTGCATACTGTATGTATATTTATAATGTAGTATTTACTATGATGTAACATTTTTACCTTCCCCCTTAAAGAGTGATTGTTTTATAGTAAATCTATTTGCTGCCATTTCGCTGCACCTTTACTGTGACCTGTTGATATTTCGGTGTAGTTACTGTTTGAAACATTTTGACCTGACGACGACCCCGTATGTAAGAAAATGTTCGCTGTTGGTTGGATTAAGATTTATGGATGTAGGGTCACTGTTTTTCAACCCAGACCCATCATTTACAGTCATGGATCTTACACCCCCCCAAGGTGTGTCCAGACTCAACATTAAGTAGTGACTACCCAGTATGACTCTACCTTTAATGTCCACAGACAGACAACAGTAGAGAGGAGATGGCCGAGAGGCACATAACAGTAATCTGGAGTTTGTGGAGTTAATGCATTTTGTTAGGTAGCAGGAAATATCTGAACAGGTTGCAAAATCTACTCTAAATAACACAGGATTAAATTTCACTTTGCTTTCTTTCTGAATGTCTGATAATCTGCTTCATCTGCAAGCTGGTCTCTCAGCACATTGTAGTTTATTGTCTTTGCAACACCTGTGCAAATGTAGGTAAATTAAATGGATGATTTGTGATGATTTGAACATTCCCCACAAATTGGTGTAAGATGTCATGTAAATGTTGTGTAATTAAAGTGTAAATGGTGAAACTGTTCAAGCCCATTTTTCTGATTAGTGTTTAAAAAAAAAAAAAAACTCTGTAAATCAATAATTTGAATAGAAATGAAGATGTAAAATACAGATTAGTAGGGGTTGATAATATCCATTGTAAGGTGTTGACCTCACTGTGTAATGTGCCGTGAGATGACATGTTGTGATTTGGCTATAAACAAAATCAATCTGCATTGAACTGTAATACAGTTGACAATGTCTCATTATCAGTTGCAGAGATACAAAGTGACAACATTTTTGGACTCTTATTCAATGTGGGGCCACATTGGATGGACTCATCTCCCCCAAGGCCGGCTCCTGCTGAGCCCCCTCCGGTACCATTCTTACACTCACGCTGCCGCCATCTGTGGTGCTCGGGTTCACGCGGAACTTCCTATTCACTGGCTGTATGGCCCTGAGAAACTGCCTCTTGAAAGTCTCATTGAGGATAATGTAGAGGAACGGATTGATGCAGCTGTTAGCATAGCCCATGCTAATGGCAATGTTGTAGGCATAGGAGAAAGCTAGACTCGGCTTCTGCACCCCCAGGTGGATGAGTTGGAGGATGTAGTATGGAGCCCAGCAGACGAAGAAAGCCAGGCATATGGCCACTGCCATTCGGGTCACCTTCCTGGTGCGCACCCTTAAACTCCGTGGAGGCAGTGGTGCTACACTGGTGAACATGTGTTGGAGGATCTTGAAGAACACCAGGCAGATAATAGCCAAGGGTATAGCAAAGGCCAAGAAAAACTGATAAAGTGTAAACCAATATGTATCTGTAACTGGATCAGGCAGGAGGAGAGCACAGGCCACCTGGCCACCTGGAAGAGGCATCAGGCCAGCGTACATCCACACAGGGATGATAGTGAGTAAAGACAGGCCCCACACCAGTCCAATGACCAGCACGGCCACGTAGGGCGTGCGGATATAGTTGAAGCGGATGGGATGGACCGTAGCTAAGTAACGGTCAAAAGTCATTGCAGTGAGGATGTAAGTGCTGACAATCTGACTGTTGGAGTCAAGTGCCGTCATGACTGTGCACATTGCAGCTCCAAAGTGCCAGGTACCATTGCCCAGCAACTGGTGGATGAGGAATGGCATCCCAAGGAGGAACAAGAGATCAACAAATGACAAATTTAGGATGAAGATGTCTGGAACAGTTTGCTTGGCACGACACTTGGTCTTCTTCATTATGGTGTACATGACAATACAGTTCCCTATGATACCCAGAAAACAGATAATGCCAAAGATGACGGGGAGGATGGCACCGCAGTGAAGAGCCCCAGCTTCAGCTGGAGACAAAAAGAGGAGGGAGCAGCAGTTGAATATAAAAAAAATATTACAAATTTAATTTACATTTTTAAAACATTATGCACAATTATTCAGTAATATATTGTATTGTACACAATACACTACATCTTTAAGTATTTTAATAAAATTTAATATCTCTATGTCTACAGTTATGTCACAATGTGTTATAGGAAAAGCAGCAGTATATGGACAACCCTTGGTGTCTGTGTGTGTGTGTGTGTGTGTGTGTGTGTGTGTGTGTGTGTGTGTTTGCTCGGCTCTTTTAATGCAGCCAAAATACATTGATGCCAAGGGGAAAATACCTTTGCAATGATATGGAAAGAGATTTAAATAGTTTGTGTTTGTTATGTATACGTTTAAAAGACAAAAACTTTAATATCTAAAAATAAATTAAAAATTACCCAACGCAGTGTGATTTTGATATTTTTTTATACATTTTCTTTTTGTATTTTATGCAAATGTATTTTATGTTTTTAAAATGCACATTTTTAAAATGATATGCAAATAATCCCATTTAGGCTATTGTACCAGACTGTTCAGGAACTCACTGCAGCCTAAATTTATGCAACAGGCTATGAAAGCTTTTAGCATTAAAAAAAAAAAAAAAAGATGAGTTTATTACGCACATAAAGTGTTGAACGATGGGAGCTGATTACACCGATCAATCGTTGCTCAAACTACCTGTTGTTGAATTGGAGCCTCCGATGGAATAGTTAGAATCGTTCGAGAAATCCATGGTTATATTCCAAAGTATATCCAAGTTCCTAAGTATATTCCAGTTTAATCATTGTGTTTCACTCTCAGCAGATTCAGTGCCCTCAGCGAGAATAGCTCAGCTCCTCCGTGAGAGGCTGAGGAGGGAGAGAGAGGGAGAGAGAGAGGGAGAGAGAGCATCATCACTTCCACGGAGCTTTGTGGTTTTGCGACTGCGCTGCAAATGCCTGTCAAATTGATAGTCGATAGCCTGTCGCTAATGAGTGTCCGTAGGTAAAATTGTTTCTTTGCATGCACAGTTTTACCGTGTTATCTCAAAGAAGGGATTATTGGATTTATGTGATCACAGATTGCATCCGTTATCAAACACGGCAATAAAAGAAAAAAAAAAAGAAAAAGGAAATGAAACATATTTCAGTTTGGCACTCAAGTTGAAAAATGTGACTTATGGTTAATAAATGTTGAATGGACAAATAACTACTCTGGTGGTCTGTTTATAGGCTCAGAATAACTGCAGAAAACAAATTTAAAAACTGCAGATTAAGAAGAATCGAATTCGTTTCCACTGTCTGAAAGCCATGTTGGATTATCCCTTCAGCCATTCAGACACCGGCCGTCGCTAATTGATGGGTTCATGAGTTGCAGAGAAAGAACAACAGGTATTTCTAAAGGGCTACAAATAATTTAATTGCAAATCCCCAGCAGGTTTGAACAGCCGAAAACAGTTCGTTTTCCACATTATACCACTAGATGGCCTAGTTGGCCCTCATTCAGACACATCACATGTCGCATTCATGAAAATTGGATGGGATCCGCGGTCTTCTGCCCTGAAAGAATGATTGATTTTGGAAACTCAGCAGAGTTTTTATTCCGAGGTAAGGGCAAATCATATCGTTGGCCGAAGGTGAAGGAAAACACCTTCAGTGTTTGTGTGTGTCTAAAGTGTCAGTCCACTACTCCTCCAGAGTAATTATATCCTGGGGAGGTTGGTATTTTATAGCCGCAAAAATATAAAACTAGCTTTAGGCTTAGTGCTCGTGAAATCCAGCGTGGGTGCATGGTTGTTGCGTGTCAGGGAAATATTGTGACATGCATCGTCTCAAGATAAGCAGCACTGCGAGAGCCTTTGATGGCATATAAATTACATGTGACGAATGAGAAGCTGTGAAAGGTTAGAGTTTAATTAGAAATCAGACTCGACAGACTTTTCTCTATCGTGGAGGGGTAGATATCCGTCTAGCACTAGGACCCAGGCAGGAAGGGAGGACAGAGGCTATAACGGCAGGCAGGAAGCTCAGCTGGGCCTCTTTCCTGCACACCTGAGCTCAAGGTGAGGCCAGACTTTGTTTGGTGGTGAATTTGATAGCCTCCCCTTTGTTTTAAAAGATGTGTCGAAAAAAAAAAAAAAAAAGGTTTCATAGTGAACAACTATAAATATGAACTGTGTCTTTTAGCTTTTAAGATAAAATAAAAGATTTGTTAATCAATTGTTATTTTTAACATGATATTAACTTGGCTTTTTTTTTTTTTTTTTTTTTAATTTTTTTATAAATAGTCTCCAGGCACCTGCATGTCCAACTGAGTGGAAAAGGCTTTGTTTCAGGCCTGGAAGGTATTTCTTTTTGTCTCCATTCTGCATATGGTTTGTAAAATGTGATTGTGATGTTTCTTTTGTTTCTTTTTTGTTTGTTGTTTCCTTTAATTCATTTTTTACCAGATACTTCTAAGAGAAGCTAGCCACTGTTCTTTTTCCACAATTTGTTAGGTCTTAATACGAAATTATTTGGGTTGTTTTTCTGTTTCATTTCCTACCAGTGTGGCTGTAGTTGAGCTGCCAGGGAGATCAAATGGTGGCAGTCTTGTATGCATGTTTTGTTTGAGTTTATTTAGCTGCAGCATATCGTAGTGTTGTAAATAAGTTTGGTTTAGTTCCAAATTAGTTTATTTGCAGTGGTGTTTCATTTTTCCTTGCCTACTTTGCCCAGTTATTTTTTTGTTGTTGTTGTATACTTTACTCTCCACCAGCCTCCCTGACAGTGCAGTCTCCTAATTTCCTCTTGTCCCTATACAAGACCTACATAGTCCTCATGATTGCAGTGAACTCGTACATCATATCTTTAGATGTCTACCTCACAGACCTTGACTTCCTCGACTGATTGAACACATTTAAAATGCATGTCTGTGGATATATCTCTGTCCCATTTTAGTCAATGAGGTGCATCACTATACTGCTTGACTCATATTTAGACTTGCAGCTCCCATATTCTTTTTCATAGCTTTTGACTGTTTAGCCTGACATCTTAAAGGTTCAATTTCAAAACCAAGATCACTACGAATATGATGGTAAATTGCTAGCTCTTGAAAGACCAGTTCACACAATAATGCATAATGTAAAAAATTAAAAAACTGATGTTTTTGACATCAGTGGTATTTGGTTTTGCACGTAGCTTTACTGCTAGGTTTTTGCGATATCTGCTGCCATATGTGTGCTACCGATATGATTGAGTAAAAATCTATTTGTGTGGCTCATGAACTGAAAAATTACCACATAAAAGCATTGCAACAATTCTGATTAAATGTTTACAGCAGTTTTCACCAGAGGAATCCCACAGGTTTCATAAAAGTACTTTATTCAGCCTAACTCCTGTTTGTGGCATTTTATGCCAGCCATGGCCAGACGCATTATGTTTTTGGTTGTCTGTTCTTCTGTCTCCTGTATGGGATGTCGGTACATTTTTCATTTTTAATCATTAATTTAAAATTTTACCCAATACAATCACAGTTCCACATCTGCTTAATGATGTCAAAGGCCAACAGCTGTCACCAAGCTTTATTGGTGTGGTTAGCTCAGCTGCAGGGAGTAGAGAGTGGGAGGAGTGGTTCAGGGAACGGTGCCGGACAGGTGTAATGGGCACAGCTGAGCCGAATACGAACTGATGAGCACAGCTGAGATGGAATGAACTGATGAGCTCTCCCCTATAAAGGGGAGCAGGAAGAAGGGAGGAACACGGTGGCACAGAGACATTGTTGTGTAGGCCGGGCAAATAAAGGCATTTTACACCCGAACGTGTCACTCTGACTGAGTGCGTCATCTGTCTCGAGGGAACCCCCACGGTAGCTCAGGCGTGCTACAATTGGAAATGTGTGGGCTATAGCTTGCTCTGTAGCTGTGTACCTACACCAATACCAAGGACAGAAGAAATGTGTCATGATTAGTTCCTTATAAAATTTGCATAAACATATAGAATTAAAGAGTAAATCCACTTTAAACTTTCAACCACTAAAAGGTTTTTGGCTTGGTGTCATACTATTTGATCAGTGTCCCCCACAGCTTGATATGTAATAGAAGCGGCAGTACAATAGTAATAATGGAAGAGAATCATCATTGTGAGCTGATTGGTTACTGCATGGTCACTCTTAATGTGATGCGTGCTTTACTATAAGTATTTGTCCTCCTGGTATACTAATATGTGACAGTCATCATTTCAAAGCTCTGATCCCACTTTGTGTTATGATATGTATTGTATATTTATGCAGTGACAGGTTTATGTGTAATTCAATCAAGAGTAGTGGGTGTGGAGGTGAACACAGGGCTACATGGATTTTAAATAGTACGTTCGACAAACTCCAGTTTTATGAGTAGGGGTGTAGTCCTCTATTGGTCTTTGCTATTGTTTGATAGTATTGAGGCTCCACCTTGGCCCCCTGAGACAGATCTTTTGTATACTTACGACCATTCTGCTATAAAGCCCCAGAAACCCTGTTGCTTGTCTGCCTTTGGAACTCGGCAACACTAGTTAGACCGGGACAGGGGCCAGCTGGGCCTACAGTTAGAGGGCTACGCTCGTACCCATAGAACTGGACTTGCGTCCAGTAACTACTATTTCTGCCCTCTAACAGGCTTCGCTATTTGTTATTTGTCTCGCTATTTTATTCAGCGAGACATTGTCAGACGACATCCGCAGCCTCGAGGGAAGAGTTCTGAGCTGCCAGATATAACCCAGCAGTGTGAAGGTGCAGGGGACTGGGACGCTGCAGCACAGATCCCTCCTACCTTACTTTGGTTCAAAATCATACTCCAAGCACTGCATGAAGTTGTGATGCCAAATCTCCAAGATATGACAAACTGTACAAACATGAAGGAGAAAGACCAGGATGCAGCCATGTAGATACTCGCCTGCCATTGGAACCTCAAAAGCTGCCACCTGTCACCCTAATCAAGCTCTCTACAAAAACTCTGCTTGACCGCTACCACCCTGACAACTTGTAAAAGTAACTCATGGACACACTTTTGCCAATACTTTATGTCCTTTACCTGCTTTCCTGGTCTCTTTTCCATCCAGAGCCCCCTATTTTAGCTCCTTGTCTTTTCCTCCATTCCTTCCCCTCCTCCTCAGGTGCTCCATTCCCAGCCTGATTTATCATTCATGATATCAACCTATCCTGTTTTGTTAGTCTACCGCCACCTCTCAAACTCATCTACTACAAACATTTTTTTTACAATAAGCTGTGTTTTGCTGACCCATCCTCTCTCCCGTCCTGTATCTGCTCATGGGTACACAAACACGACCTGACAAGTATGTCCTCATCAGTTTGGTATACCTTGACTTTTTCTATTGTACCACAGCAACATTGATATTTCTAGTTTTGCGAGCAAAATCTTGCCAACTATCAGATGTATTGCCACAAAACTTGGTTTGGACATCCTTGCCTACCTCAATGAATTGTAGTAATAAAATGTTTCCATCAACTGTCATCAGATCAAAATGATCATTTTTACAGTGATTTCCTTTATAATAAATGCTTGCAACAGTTTCAATTTGGGTTAAGCGCTAACAAATATTTGTATAGTAAACATGCTTAATGTCAGCCTCACATAGATAGCCTCGCAAGGCTGCCAGTTGGTCTGTTGACTCGAAGGTCTATATTTTGGTCCCTGTGCATTTAGGTCATGTCCAAACCCACTTTTGCCAGTTTAATGGCAGATAATCAGCGCACAAAGAAAGGCGATTGGTTCAAAAGGGTTGTACTTCTAGTACTTCTTCAAGTTAATATGTCTGAAAAACCAACTTGGCAGATTGTTACTATAATTGCGTATTTGCCAAGTAGTAGAAAAAAACTTTGTCCACAGAGGAAACGGATCTGCTTGTGTACAGATTGATATACACAATAATTCCACAATTTAATCTTCAAAATGTTATTCTTTTCACGTCTGTGTGTTGCTTTGTGTCCCTATGTGTGTAACAAGCAGAAGGTATGTGCCTTGAATACCTGCCTGTGCATATTAATGGAGCTTCGCGGTAGTTCAGGCAGGCATGAGTCTGTCACAGGCCCCTTCCCTGTCCAGTCCTACAAAGGCTTCAGTCCGCCCTTCTTAATTGGTGCGCTTTAAATCCGTGCACCGTTCAGTCATTCCGCCTGCTCCATACTCTACACATCGCTCTTCAACCACAACAACAACTATGGAACCGCCGCAAATCTGCTCTCTTATTGGTCAAAGCGATCTTTTTAACAAGGTAATTAGAATCAGTATTTGAGCATCCGTTTTTACCTGTTGCCTACCAAGCAAGTATGAGCATCCAGGATTTGGTCCTTCGTCAAAAGTTGACTATCTGTCACCCAAGGGGCGACCCAAGGGGCCTCGATGGGGCCTCTTCAATTGTCATATCCAGCCGCTGTTCAGCACAAATCACCAAGAGCTTTTGATTTCTTCCAGCTACTCCTGTCAAATCCTTCAGTCCGGTGCAGCCTCAGATCCAGGCACTCCACAGCTCTTTTTGCCCCCCTAATCCCTCAGCCCACCCGTTCCTACAAGGAAAGTTAAGGCCAAACCTTACACCTCGCTCCTGCCCCTGCACCAAAAAGGCCACACTCATCTTCCTCCGCCCTATGTTATAAAAATGTGGAACTGGAACCGGAACCAACTTGTTTTGTATTTGCTGTACCGCTTGCTCTAGGCTGCTCTCCCCTTTCTGCTGTCTGTCTTGGTGTGTCTTTCTGTTATGCAATCACTTTTGCTTGGGACTCAGCTTATCCTCTCTCATTTCATATAAACCAAAAAATGTGTCAAAGCACCACACACACACATTTATAATCACAAATTAATTCATGGCAATATCTTGGCCATTGTGGGTCAAAGCCCTGGAGTCATATCCAGTTATATTGTGGTGCTGCGACTCAGATGTGTGTCAGGCTTAGATAACGTATCATACCGCTTCATCACCTGTTAAAGCCTAAGGTGTCTCTGATGTGAGGTGGCATCTCCTCAAAGACCATATTCAACTCAATAGAGCTCCCACAGAAGAAACCGATGTGGTGAGTCACCACTTCTGTGTGTGTGTGTGTGTGTGCGTGTGTGTGTGTGTGTGTGTGTGTGTGTGGCGCGCATGCTCATCATTTCAGTATGCTCAAGTTTTAATTACTTCTTGAGGCTTTTAAGGGAGCTTCTGTTTAGTCACACAGCTCCTGAGAGGAAGCTGGGCACACAACACTAAACATGTACACACACTGAGAAGTGTTTATTCATTTTAGTTCACACCATTACAAAATCTAAGGCAAATGATCAACTTTAAGAAATTTAATAATTATTTCTTGAAGCCAGTATAAATTAGGCCTCTCATACATTGGAAATCTAAAGTTTATAAGTAAAATTTTGTTCCCTAAGTAATGGGATTAAGTCAATAATTTCCCCATGAGAATATAGTCATTTGTATTTGCTGTTTGAGAAGAACGACTGAGGAGCAGTGTGCACGGCTGCTGCAGATGTAAAAGCACATCCTCGCAAGTACAGATGTGTTCAATCAAAATAACAACAGATGCATGTAAACACATACCCATACACCTGTTTCTCAGTCGTACAAAAGTAGGCAGTTATAAGCTTCACTCAGTAATTACTACACCTACAATCAGTTTAAGCATCAGTTTTTTTTTTTCTCATTTCTAACCTAAATTGGATATTGGAGTTTATGTACACCATAAACTTACAGGGTTACAGAAACACATTTCACAGTCAAATGTTTTGAGTATGGCTCCAAATAATGAGCATTTTCATGATCAATTACTCTTAATTTCTTGAATAACCAATTAGTTGCTTGGTCTTTAAAATGGCAAAAACTAATGAAAAATGTCAACTAGTCTTTCCAAAGCTGCCCAAGCCCCTGCCTAAAAAAAAAATGTTTGTCCCGACCGACAGTCCATAACCAAAAGATACTCAGTTCATTATTATAATGGAGGACTAAAAAAATCAAAACACTTTCAAATTTAGAAAGGTACAAATGAAATTGTATATTTAATCAATTATACAAAATAGTTGGTGTGAGTAGTTGGTCATTAATCAGCGCGGCTCTAATAATGAGGCATTTTATTTTTAATACATCAACATATTTGATAAGCTCTCATTCTTCCATGGTGCAGCATCTTTTTAAAAATGTTTGTCCTTGTCAAGGGGGCATGGCAGAAAAACCTAAAAATGGTGCGGATATTAAACATACTCTTTTATGAGAAGGAAGAACATGCGCATGAGTGCAAACCTGCAAATGATTATACAATCCATGATACTCACCTAAAATAGAGCTACTCATACTTCTCTAATCTGCTTCGCCCATAATGTTGTGCCAAGTTATTTGCTGCTTGGTAGAAGTGACACTGCCACGAGGCGGATGGCCGCCCACCTCTGAGCCTTTTTCTGTCGGAGGTTTTTCCTGTTCAAAGGGAGTTTTTCCTCCCCAACGTCGCTGTTGGGTTGAATTGTTGGGTTTGTAAGGTCTCTTTATTATTATGATGTGTACTGTGAGGGTCTATGTCATGACAGTGGTAAATAAGTGTTCATTTATTGAATCAGATTGAGGCTAGAAGCAGTGGCCAGCATTGTCACCTCAGTACAGCATCTTGTTTCACTTTGAGTCTGAATGATTGAACCCCATCAGTGAGCAGCGATACACTGATTGGTTTGGTTTGGAAACTGACCAGGTTATGTGAGAAATATTCCTGCGGAAGGATGTTGCCACTGCTCTTTCACAGTGCCTGATTTCCAAAAAGAGTCAGCGAGCAATTTTGGAACTAACATTAGTCATTATGCAAAATGCCAGACATTTCTGAAATTATTGTAACAGCACAGTGTAACCTCTTCAGATTTATATTCCTACTATTTATAGTACCATAAATTAATGACTTTAATCTTCCACTCGGTACAAGAGATGCCCTGCCAAGTGTGAAAGCACTGAAAATGACTAATTTGGATCACCATGGATAGTAAATTAGCATTTCTTGGAGAAAAGAAAGCTTTTCGTTTTTTCTGAATAAGTCTTCTTTCAGTGTTTGAAGATAAAAGTGATATGGGAAGAATACAATAAAATGGACAGTAATGACATTTAAGACCAGCAATTTTTCAGCCCTGAAGGTGAAATAGCCCTACTATGTCTAAATATTGTATAACAAATCCTAAAAAAAAAATATTGGTTTCTTGAGGGGGAATAGTCTCTGGCTATTCTTGACATTCATGTGTGAAAACAGTTTTTTATTTCATTTCCACCACAATAGAACATTTTCAGTGTCCTTGTTTGAACAAAATGGAAGGCACTCAAATAAATTGGTATTGCCTGGCAGGAGACTCAGACTTCAGATGAAACTGTTCAGGTTGTCAGACTTTGATCGCCACAGAAAGCCCAGACTCTGCATCACGTTGCCCTCTCCTATTGAGGACACACAAATCAACTCCTCAAGTTGCAGCAGTCATTCAAACCACAGCAGGGAACCTGATGTAGAATTCCTGGCTGAGGTTTGTCAAAATGGCTTTTTCTTTTGGTTGCCGTTTGTTCTGTTTCAATTTTACTGGAATTCATGCACAAATGAACCACATGTTACCTCCTGTGATCTTCTTTTTTTGTATTTTCTCTTACATTCAATGCATTTATCTTCTGTTTCTGCAGATTTTCTGCAAAAATTTTAACAAGAACTGATACTAATCATAGCTTAGTGGGAGAGTTGACTTTGTTCCTGAGACGTATGTCAACGTTTAATCAACACTGTAAGTTATGACAGCAAAATAATTAACATGTCACTGTAGAATTACCACAGCTCATTATCATTTTCGTTATCATATAAATTGTAACAATTTTTTTTTAAAGTAATTTTTTAAGATGTAAGACAATCGTGAAAAATACTCTTATTGCTTGTTGTGTCAAATCAACAGTCCAATAAATGGTGTTTTAATTTAACCATCTTAACTGGTCGTAATAGGTCCTTCGGTTACAATGAACATTTTAGTCATTTACACTCGAGTTGGATATGAAGCAACCTTACATTCACATAAATATACACAGTAGTGCAGGAAATACCCAATACAAAATTATACGAGTGACCAGAGCAGCCGTAACAGCAAAGACTGTTAAGGTGAGTTAAAGTTGTAGACTATGAACAGATGTGATTGGATCATTACTGGATGCCACAGGCTGCCTGTGCCTGCTTCCACTTTGTGTCTCTTGTGTAAAGATAAGGGATTTGTTACTGTTTGTCTGCAGATGTGGCCCTGATCAGCAGCACTAGTGGCAGTGATGGACAGCTCATGGACTTAAATAAAACAGGCTACTGAAAAAACCCTTACTGCCCATTTATCACAATTTGTGTATGAAAGCCCTCACCGACTTAAAACCCCAGAACTGGCCTGGGAATTGTCATGTTTATTTACAGGATCCATTTATAAAATGAAAATGTATGAGGATTGGGCAGGTTCTTGGCTCTGATCACGCTAGTTTCTGTCAGCAAACTCTGGCAATTCTGTTCTACCTTCTGTGTGGAAGGTTCCCTTGTAATGCTTAAAGCCATTTGCACCAGCTCTTTGTAAATTCTAATTTTTCAAATTTACAGTGTTTACTGGGAATCACAATTGAAACAGGCTGCATTCTTACATAGCAATGAGTTGCTTCTAACTTCTCAGTGTTAACACCCACCCCCTGTTAGGTGTCAATGCTAATTAAGTCAACCGCTAAGTATGACTTACCGGTGTTGAAAAATTAAAAAAGATTATGAAAAATGTTGCCATATCTGACATGACACTTCAGTCATATCACATTTGATGAGTATATAAAGTAGGAAGATGTTACAATATATTTCACAAAAACAAGCACAATACTTTCCACTCACATGAACAGCATGCAAGCTAACATATATATTTTTTTTCCTGTATGCATAAGCAAAACAAAAGAATACATATGCGAGGAAAAGATTGGCAGTTTAGTTTAGTCATTTGTTTCTGAAAGTTAAGTTACAGCTTGAAGTTCTGCAGCACTTTCCTTTTACCTTCATTTCTTATGTTATTACGTTGCAACTTAATTTTTTTGATAACACTGGTTTGAAACTAGCTGAAAGTTACAAAGATTATGGAAATATCACTCGCAAATAGTAATAGCTTTCATGAATGGCTCGTGCAACCCAATCCTGGATTTTTAGGTGTGTTTAGGATTTCCTTCTGGCCAGAGTTTCTGTAAGTAAACCAGAAAACTTGAGCACAAACTTTATTCTTTCAAATATTTTATGGCCCTTCATTAGTAACTTTTAACGCTTTATCAGAGTTAAATACTTCAAATGTAGTGCAATGTTCTGAAATAACCCAATAAAGGAAAAGATGTCCTTTGTTATCTGAAAATCTCATATAAGCGATCCAATCCACCAATGAGTTGGTCTGTCTCACAATACTTCCTACGTTGTCTGTGACAATCAACCCCGAGTCAACTATCCTGAAGTACATGGTGTAAATCTTAAACTTGAATCATACTGTTGTGGCAATTGTGAATCAAATTATGCTAAAAAATCCTGATAGTGGCTCATATACACAATTCACAATTCTACTAATCATCTCGGATGACAGTCAGCTGGTCGGTCCAACACTTACCTGTACACGTTAACAAGCGTGGTCCCCAGATGATAAATCCTAATGACTTTCATCATTCTGTAATTTCTGCCTTCAACTCCACCATCAGGTCAAAAAAAAAGTGTCCAGTACATGACCAGCTACATGCAAAACAAAGAATGTTCCCTGCAGTGTACTTTGTTTTTAGTGCCAATTAGCAAACGTCAGAATGCTAGCATGTTTATCTAAGTTAACAAACATGGTCAGCACTATGTTGGTTTAACATTAGCATGTTAGCACTCCAATACTGGATGCGATGTCTGTCATTCATTTTTCATGTTGAATGAACCACAGGCAGTCCTGTTTTTCTTTTGAGAAAAGGTTGCATAAGCTTAAAGGTTCACCATGAATCAGGGAAGGACATCCAGTTAGTAAATGAAAGTAGGGGCTTGCATCATCGTTTTCAAAAGTTTATTTTTCTGCCCATCCACACTATAATACAGTCCCAGAGTTTTCAAACTAAAATATGGTCCATAGTTTGAAGTTGACTTTTTTTTTATTTGTATTTTTTTTACTTTTTTCCATGTTGTGTATCTACCCACTTGAATCTCCCTCTGGCCTTCGCCAGTAACAGAATAACATTTGAGACTGTTCAGTCTCAAATGTCTCTCTGAATGTCTCGTTTCTCATCTAAAGGTCACTGTTATTTATTGAATAAACACAGTTTTGAGGTTTAAGTTACTGTTTGTTTGTTTGTTTGTTTGTTTGTTTGTGCTGCTAATTTTGACAGCTGGTTTCCTGGGAATATATGTCAGGCCAGAGCTGAGGAATAGCTGCACAAACAAAGAGTAGATCGAGAGCCATCCTCACCAGAGAGACTGTGAGCACTGAAGGGGGATTTTATGCTCTGTTGCAAGTAGATTGACAATTGTCAGTACACACATTATTATTGCTGATGACAAATTTTGAGAGATTTCATTTCAAAAGATTAGCCCGTAAAGGCACATTTGTGTTTTTCTTTTTTCAGTCCTGCATTTTATTGTCTCCTGAAAATTACATCAGCATGAAGTCAGTGATCTCATTTAAAACCTCAACATAATTGCACAAAAACAATGAGAAAAAAAGAAGAATGCATTTTCAAGTTATTTTTAAAAGGGCTATTATTATTTTTAAAAAAAATACATCTGAGGATGACAATGTTCTTTTGTGCATGGAACTATAAACTCAAGCTTTTTAACTTTGTGCTTTGAAAGGCTGTAGCTTTTTTTCCCCCTTCACAATAAGGACATACTTAAACAAAAAAATTATTTGTATCTACAACAGTCACTCAGTCTTTCCAAAGCCTTAACTCAACCTCGCAGACACTTTTATACAGGCATCGCTATCATTGCTTTTAAATTCAATTGCCAGATCAATGAGGATCTGTCTGGGCACTAAATACACAAAAATCTGAAGTATCTCACATTGATAAATTTGTCTGGTCAGCCTACTGCTACTTAATTTGTAAGTAAAAAAAAAAAAAAAAAAACACGTGTGACTGAAGTTGGGGTGTGAGTTATATATATATATTTATAAGGAACACTTTTACCCCTATAGCTCATTCATGCAATCATGCAGTCATCCAATCAGCCAATCCTGCTGCAGCCGTGCAATGCATAAAGTCATGTAGTTTGTGGTTTGAGTAGTTCTGCTGATTTGACAACAGCCTCTAGATTTTAATCTGAGAGGTGCCAAAAATCATTCAGTGAGTTGAGAGAGGTCAGAGCAGAATGGTCAGATTAGTTCAGCCTGGTGGAAAGGCTGCAGCAATTTAGATAACTGGTGAGCCCAACCTATCAAATCTTCAGGGTGGTTGTGCTACAACAGTCCAGGCTGGTGGTGGTGATGGTGGTGGTGGTGTAATGTATGAGGAATGTTATAGGACCCTTAACACCAATCAATGATCATTTGAATGCATCAGTTCTGAACCTAGTCAAACCAGCGCTTTATCTATCCAATGAAACATGCACTAATTTGCATACATATCCAGAACAGATATCTTAACATTGATAAATCTAGACTCAAAACTCCTTTTTCATTTTGTTCACACACGTGAGTCAAATGCAAAGTGGATTTTGCATATCTATTTTTTTATCACTCCATAAACCAGAAAATAATGTAAATTTTTACAAAAATTTAAGAATAAAATGTTATATAAATCAGGCTTTGGATGATATACTGTATGACTCAACCCCTCAGTAAAACCTTCAGAATACCGATGGGAATAAATTGGAAAGTTTGGTGTATATAACTGCTACTGAAGTGGAGATTTCTGGCACAGAATATGAGAAAAAACTACTTTGAAATAAACAGCCTTTCAAGATTGAAAATTGGGGGATGTCTGCAAAAATAAAACAAACAAAAAAATCAAATATTGCCCTTTATTTTGTTTTTTAAACTAATCATTAGGTTTTTTGTTTTGGTGACAGCGATGAAAGCTAAGACTCCGCACTTAATAAAGAGCTCCTGCTGGAACAGCACTCAATGCTTCAGTAGTCAGCCTTGAGCTTCCCACAGCTTTATTGACTGGCTACAGACATGCAACTGAATTACTCATGAAGAACAACAGAAACAACAACAAACAAAACAACAAAAATTACAGTCTGTTATTTTTACATGAAAGGATGTGCTATTGTTATGATTCATACATTTTGTTTCCAATCTGGAAATAATGGGCCTGTCTCTCTGATGTCTTAATTTAAATTGAAAAAGAGAATTGTTGTTCCAGCAGTTGTTGAAAAAAGGGCTCTAAGCTGAAATGAGACATCAAACGCTTCTGTGGTTGTGTTGTGTGTGTTCACGATAACACCCTAAAAGCCTGCAAATAAACTCAATTAACTCTATTAATGTGTTACTCCTCACTACACAAACCCTCCAATTCAAAAGACAAAGGAGATAAAAGAGTCCCATGGCCCACTGTGATGCTCACAGAATAAAACCCTGCTGTATTTAACGGTTAAACGTGACAACACATAATAAAAACGCTATGTAGATCTTTGAGATATGAGCTCCACCACATGGCCAGACAGTCCAAAAAAAGAGCAGTGATATGCAACACTAATCATTATCAACAAGATGACGTGGTGGCAGGCTGGTGTTAGCTGGAAGAACAGTATGGAAGAGCAGACTTTACAGATGTAAAAACAACAGCAGGAGCATCAATGCATTGGCTGTGGACTGCTCACAAGAAGTGGGGATTGCTGCCCTCAAACCTCAGTAGCTTGTACATATCAACCAGTGTGATTGAAAAAAATAGGCTATTTTAATTAACACCAGTGATATTCCTCCAGTCCTTAAGTGTTATGTCAGTATTGACACAAAGCTAAAATAGTTATAGTAAAGTGATAACTCAAAGATTTGACAAAGTTTCAATCCATCCATCTTTTGCTTATCCTGACAAAGGTCATGGTGTCAGCGTCCTTTTTCCAGCCATGTTGTCCAGCTCCCACTACTAGGGGATCCCAAGGGTTTTCTGGGACAGATCGTATAATCTCTCCAGCGTGTTCTGGTTTGCTTTAGAGTCTCCTACCAGTTGGACTAGGAGGAGATTCATCCGGGATATTTTGGCTTATTGAAATCCTAGTCATCCTAATACCACTTTAGAATGACAGCTCACCCAGAGGATTACCACATGTAACAGTCATGGTACACAGCTCTTTTTTTTCCCACAAACTCTGGGTGTCTTCTTATCTGCTATTCTTGGACTTTAGATATTCATATATTCAATGAACCTACATATTGAGGAATGCACACATCCAAAGTGTCTTCCAGAGGACACGAGGATTGACAGATAGTGCACAACAATGTGGAAAAAAGGGCAAAGTATGCTTGAGTTATCTGAACATGTCTAAAGGTAAAAGTGTGTGTACCTTTTGTGAAGTGAAACGTCAGCTGTCATACAGAAAGGCTTAAGTGCTCGAACATGGGGAAAAGAGCACAGGGAGTCTTTTCCTCAGAAGTTTTCACGGTTTTGTATTTAGTTGTAGGTTACATTCTAAATGTGACAGTCTGTGTAAGGAATGAAAACAAAGACAGATGATTTGAAATCCGGTATGGACCCCTGGCCAGATGCTGTGTAAAGTGGGCATGATTGTGGGGTCTTGAAAGTTACAATAATGGTTGAACACAAAGCATTTAACAAACAAATGGACAAAAACTGCATGCTCACTAAAACCCGTATGATGGGTTAATGACCATGAACACACTTGTCTCCATTACATATTCCAAATAAAGGGTGTGTGTTCCTGTCTCCACCGACCACCCCCTGAAAGCCTTGAAAATTTGAACTAACTGTGGAGGTGACCTCAACCTTTCAAAGCAATCCCTTTCAAGGGCCAAGCCAAGAAGAGGTTGTTTATTACTAGAAAATACTGGATCAAGCAGTGAGACTGCATCTGTGTGCCACGGGAGTTGCTCAAAGTTGATCCAACAATAGCTGTATCAGTATTGGTAAACATGAAATACAGACAAGTTCTCTCTGTTGGATGAGATTTTCTCAGGCTTCTGATGTGAAGGAGGATATAACCCTGCACAAATCAATTACTTTTTAGAGGGGATACCAAACAAGAGAGTTGATGGACAGATGTGTTTGCAGTGGCTGTAGAGGCTGCTTCATTCACAGCGTTACGAGGGGAGGACTCTTTATCTGACAGGAAGTCAGACTGTGATATGTGTGTCAAGGTAGACAACTATAAACTGACTCAGTGAAAAGTAAACTGATCATATGAGGGTTATTGAACAGGACTAACTCAGAGAATAGCTGCTGTGACATCTGGAAGTCCAAAAAGCTGTACAGATAACCCTTCATTAAATCTTGGATGAGACATTGGCAGCAAAAGACCAGAAAGGGCTGTGTTGACTAAGCTGAAAATACATTTCAAGAAAGAGGGCTAAATGTGGAATTCTTTGGAAGTCCTGCCAGTCACACCATTAGCCTGAAGAGCACAGAGGGATAGGGCTTGGCAGGAGAAAGTATCTGGTTGGACTCCTCAACAGATCACTTGATGTACTAGCTGATGAAGCCATCCTTCAGTAGTCTGTTTCATTGGCTGAGACATGTAAAGCCACCTGTTGTGTTGCAACATTGTAAACCATATTGTATTTGAGCTGGAGCCACTACAGTTATTGAGGACATTCAGAGATCAAGATTGTTCATGCAGCCTCATCTTCAAGCTCAGAGGGGGGCAGACTAAAGTGACAGACGATAGGCCAGACAGAAACATGCTGTCACACAGAGCAGGCGATCAGCCATTATTGACCGGTGGTCTTCAAAAATATTGTTCTGCCGTAGTTTATTTATTTACTAAAGCTGTTATCTCAAAAGTTCAATAAATAGTATAATAATCTCACGGAAGTCTGGCATCTATTTTTTGGAGCCTCACTACAATTTTACTACAGTAATAATTCTGTCGGCCCCAGCCTGTTATACTTTGCCCTGACGTATTATCTTATCTTAATATTAGCAGCATTAGCCAGTGGTGGAATGTAACTAAGCACATTTACTCAAGTAGATTTGAGGTTCTTTTACTTTACTTGAGTAATTCCATTTTATGCAACTTTATGTTTGTACTCCACAACTTTTTTGGGGCAAATTGCATTGTTTAATCAGCCACATTTGTCAGACAACTTTAATTCCTTATTACTTTTTCAGAATAACATTTTTCATACACTTCCTGTCCAGTTAAAATGATGCATCTCTAAATTTGGTAATTTTGAGTTCGAATTTTAAACTGAAGGATTAAATGTTCTCTTACTGGTTGAAAAGAATTCTCCTAAACCCCCCTCTTTGATTAGCTGGAAAAAGCATCATCACAAAACTGACAACATGTTTGTTTTCTGAGCTTCTGAGGTTATCTCTACAAACATGCTACAACTATACGCTGAGCTCATAGATCATGATGTTTAATGCTCACTTATAGTATCTGAGGTAGTTATAACTAACACAACCTACATAACTACAGCATTGAAATGCAACATACACAACAATGCAGCAATATTAATAAATATTGAACATCCAAAAACATCATATAAAACACTGGTGTGGTTAATTTTTCTGCAAAATGACAAATTTGACTTTTGATACCTTTCAAATGTTTCTGATAAACTAAAGGATTAAATGCTTCTGTAAGGGTTCAGAAAAGTATCCTCCTCCTTAAACTAAATAAACTATTAAAAAAAACAACCAGTTGGGTTACCTGAAAAATGTGTTGTCTCACAAAACTGTCCACAGGGCTGATGTATGGTTCTCACAGGACAGTGAGGATGCAATAGAAATAGATGCAATGATTTTATAGAAGATGATGCATTACTGTGGTTGTACTAACCAGGAGTAAATAATGTTGTCAAAATTAGCTCAGCATATAACCTATAAAACCTAAAACATCAAAAATAATACCAGGCCACATAGCCTACTTTTACTTAAGTAAATGCATACAGGGTTTTCACTTGTAGTGGGGTATTTTCACCCTGTGGTATTAGCCTACTTTTACAAATGTAAAGAATCTAAATACTTCTTCCACAGCTAATATAAAAAGTAGTAGACATGAAAGAGCATTGTCATCATTTAGAATTTCAATTAATGCTAATGTTAGATTTGTTTTGGTCTCCGCCGACTGCTAAGAAATAGCTCATGTCTTGGTTTTATGTTTTTGAAACCAGCGGAAAAGATCAGAAATGTTTCGTTACACTCGCAAGCACAGATTCCCAGTTGTCCGACAGCACGTGAAGGCACCAGGAGTCACGCGTTGTTTGCTCAGAGTACAAATATGGCGGATGATGGAGAGTCACTGGAGTCTTGGCTCAGTAAGTACATATTTAAAACTCTTTTTTTTTTTTTTCCCCACAACGTTTATTAATATTAGAGGTGTGCTCGTATGTGTTGCCTTACCGTAGGTGTCCGAAATATTGAAATATTGGACTCACGTGACATGGCTGTGGCTGAAAATGTAATGATAATTCGTCTGTGTTGTCAGTGGAGGCTAACAGTCAGTTTGCTGGTAACTGTTGGATGTCAAGTGCCAAAACCAGCTTATTATGTATTTACGTATGTTATGTTTCATTATTGTCGGTTTGCTGGCAAAAATGCACTTACTTTATTTAAGTAGTGACCCACAGTACGCTTTAGGATTTACCTATTGGAGAAGCACAAACATCCCCAGGCATTTTTCCTCTTAAAGTTCAAGCACTTGAAACAGGAACAGCTGTGAAGCAGTTAATTCGTGTCTTGGGTTAAGAGACAATTCATGAGGTAAAATAAACTGAAACTGTTGGGTAACAACTGACCATTGGTGGAAGAAGTAGTTATATTGTTTACTAGAATAAAAAATGACCAAAACAGCATTGTAACAACACGCAATAACAAGTTAAAGTCCTGCATAAATTCCTACTTTAAAAGTACATGAACATAAGTTGGCTGTCAGCAGCAGTTAACATAATAAAGTAAAAGGTGCTGGTTTGTTTGGTCCCTCTGACTGATATATTTTTTATATATGGCATCTTTAGATTATTAATAGTGAAGCATCAGTGTGTAAGCAGCATGTTACAGTTGTAGCTGCTGCAGGTGGAGCGAGTTTAACCTGCTTTATATCCAGTTTTATATCCAGGGACAGCAGATAAATGTGAGGTGTTGCCAGATGATTACCGAGAGAGGAAAGAATAAAAAGTTCTGATTCACAAATTTCTTTTCAGTTTTTGGACGTTTGGATATTTGCTGAAATTTCTGAGTTTTAGAACATTTATTAAAATGAAACCATGTGAGAAGTTTAGTGGAGAAATCACTATTTACCACTGTTTTTAAGACGTCGGAAGACAGAAAGGTTGTAAACCACTGGTTTAATCCATGACAATGTGTTTTAATTTAAAAGCCTGTTTTATTATCCATTGTGTCAAATCATTAGCTGCCAAACAAATGTATTGGAGTAAAGAGTACAATATTTCCCTCTGAAATAGAGGAGTGGAATTAAAGTAGCATCAAATGGAAATACTCAAGCCAAGTACCGAAAAATTGTACCAAAGTAAGGTAATTGAGCTTCACTGCAAATGACTGCATTGTTTGTAAGATGGTCTCCGAAGGGATCACAAGACTCCTGCCTTAATTAGCATTCCAAGGACTGAGTTATAACTTTTGGCATAAAATGTGCTACGGGGGTCATGAGAGATTGTATCTCCTCTTTTTCAGACAAAGCCACCAACCCCTCCAACAGACAGGAAGACTGGGAGTACATTATGGGCTTCTGTGATCAAATCAATAAGGAGCTAGAAGGGTATGGCCACATTCTTTCAACAAACCCAATCTTTCCCTTATCGCTGAATCACACTTATCTAATCTACTCATCAGTATCCTCATTGTGCTCCACACAAGGAGCTTTATGTTGCTTGGGTTATTGAGTTAGTATTGTATTATTTCTTTCTGTGATATTTTTCAGTCCACAAATATCCGTCAGACTATTGGCATACAAGATTCAGTCTCCTCAGGAATGGGAGGCGATGCAAGCATTAACGGTCCGTAGTGTCATCACTTCACTGTTTTTTTTAATCTGATGTCCTTCATTATAACCTCTCACAGTTCAAACGTACTCATTCAAGCTTGTTTTACTTTTGTAGGTTCTTGAGGCTTGTATGAAGAACTGTGGGCGACGGTTTCACAATGAAGTTGGCAAATTTAAGTTTTTAAATGAACTTATTAAAGTGGTTTCACCCAAAGTAAGTAACATAAAAGCCCTCTATTACATAACTATGCAAATTTACATTTGATATCATGTAAATTATATGATGCATTTCTTATTTTTCAGTACCTTGGAGACAAAGTATCAGAAAAGGTGAAGACAAAAGTGATTGAGTTGCTGTACAGTTGGACAGTGTTTCTACCAGATGAAGCAAAGATATGTGAAGCATATCAGATGCTGAAGTCACAGGGTGAGACATCAACTACTGACAAACTGTTAAAATATGCCCACAAGACTTAATAATACAGTAAAACAATATAATTGCTGAGCAGTGACTTCCAAAAATCATACAGTGGACGGACATTTACCACTGTCTTGTGATTTACACTTCTTTAGGTAATGTCACCTGAAACTGTCTGTTGTCATTGTATTTTAGGTATTGTTTTAGCTGATCCAGAAATCTCTCATGATGCCACATTAATTCCTTCACCTTCTCCACGACCAAAGAATCCTGTATTTGATGACGAGAAGAAGAGCAAGGTAAGGGGAACTATTTTGAGATGTCACTGTGTGAACACTGCAGCTCGCTCACTGAATGTCTCTTGTCTTATCTCTGATACAGATACTTATGTTCATGTAATTGTTTTATTGGTGGAGCACAGATCATAATCAACATCAAGATAATGCTGTCTATCTGTTATACTCAATCTTGTACTGCTACTGCACGTACTGTACAATTTTTTTGTGGGTTTCAGTGTAGCTTTCATTTGGTACCTCTGTTGTCAAGTATCAAGAGTTTCTGCACATTAAGCCTGATAGACTGATGATCCACTTTTTAAAACTATGAAAGGAATAGTTTAAAAAAAAAAAATGTTTTCGCCTTCTTGCTGGGAGTTAGATAAGAAGATCTGTGCAGCTCTCATATCTGTCCACTGAATAAAAAGCAACAGAAAAGACAGGGTAGCTTAGCTGCTGGCTAAGCAATAGTCCTTTAGGCATTTCAGAAGTGCTGGTAAGCATTGGTAAAGCACTGGTGAAGTGAAGACAAGCACCTCCAACTAACTGGCTTACTGGCTCTGTATAAACTTTAACTTTAGACAGCGGACAGAAAGCTGTTTGCTCTTCTGCAGCCACTATGTTAAGGTAACTGTTTAGGCCTCGGAGACTGCTTGTGTGGTGTGTGTGTGTGTGTGTGTCACTCGTCGAGCGTCTTGATGTTCATTTCGTTGCTAATGTTCACAGGTTAGAGCAGCCACACAGCCAGTGTGAGAGACGCCATCTGGACAATAGATGAGACACCTATTTTTTTATGCGTGATACACGCGTATCCCAGCAAAAATAGAAATGGAAAAGATCTGTGATCACATGTGCAATATGTAAGAAATCCAATGTAGCCTCTAATTATATCATGGCAATCATTGAAAAGATGAAGAGCAGTGTTTTGTTTTGTTTTTTTTATTCCCTCTCCATCTCAGTTTCTGGGTCTGTATGTGTTTGCCTGTGTGTCTTTTTGGTAACAACTCTGAACTTGTCGGACCTCAGACATTTGATAACTGATCGCCATTATCCAAGTAATACTCAATGTAGACCTATAGGCCTGGCAGTAGCTGGCTGGGCTGGCGGGACACACAGGATGTAGTGGCATCTAGTGGTGAGGTTGCAGATTGCAACCAACTGAACACCTATCACTTCACCCTGCCTTTCCAAGTGTTTGAGAGAATCTAAGGTGGCTGCGAAAAAAAAGTGCAAAATGCCTTCACTAGAGCCAGTGTTTGGTTTGTCCATCCTGGGCTACTGGAGAAACATGGTGGTGCAACATGGTTGACTCTGTAAAAGAGGACCTGTTCTTATGTATGACTCATTCTGAGGTAACAAGAACACAGTGACTCTTAGTTTCAGGTGATTATACACAAATTAAAATGTTCTTATGATGAAAGAAAATGTTAAATATCTGCCAATAGATCCCTTAAATCTTACACACTGAACCTTTCATAGTCAAATATGTAAGTAACATAAATTTTCTCATCTACCTATAAATGAAATCTTTAAAGAAACCACAAACCGTAAACTTCTGTCATAGCAATACACTTTAATGGTGTTTTCATTCTTGAATGGGAGTTTTAATTCCACCACATGCTGAAGGTATGGAGGTTTGGAAAGTTTAAAAGAAGAAGAGAAGCTCACTCTTTGCCTCTCTTTTTTTACACTATCTCACACTTGTGTCAGTGAGTAAAGGCGAATTACATCATTGGTTACAGCCCACAAAAACATGTCCCGACGGTCTGTTTACTTTGTGTTGACTGCAGTTTATTTATGTGAAGTTTGTTTTCTTTTAGGGTCTGGGAGCTGGAAAGGCTTCCCTGCAGTCTGTGAACGAGTCAATGGTCACTAATGGTTCTCTTATCTCGCTGCAGAGATTAGCAGAGCTACTGAAGAGCAAAAAGCCTGAAGATCTACAAGAGGCCAATCGGCTCATCAAGAACATGGTCAAGGAGGTGTGTCGGTTTCAAATGAAATGTTTTAATTGTTATGATTGAGTTTTAATGAAACCAGAGTTCTGCCTGCTTGCTTCTTGAAAATTTAAATTTAATGTGCTGAACACGTTTCGATTTCCACCTCAAAATTCAGCTTTTCAAATCAGGTTTAATGACTTGAGTCAACAAAATTAAACTCCGTCTTTTTTTTTTGTCTCAGGACGAGGTGAGAAGACAGAAAGCAACTAAGCAAAAAAGCACTCTGGAGGCAATCAACAACAGCGTTAAACTCCTTAATGAGATGCTAACGCACTTCAGCCCAGAAGATTCCACGGATGGAGACAGGGAGCTTATTAGGGTTTGTTCTCTTGTCAAATTAGACTCCAATGATCTTTTTAAATAAATTCACTTGTGTCTTTAGACTTTAATTGACCTTTCTTGAAAAACTCTTACAAAAGAAAAACTTCCAATTTTTCATCTCGTGACAGCAGTTCGTAGATAAGATTTAAAATGTACATTTTTTTTTCCAGTAAATTTTAAACAAGTGTGTTTTTCCAGGAATTGTATGGTGATTGTGACAAGCTCAAGCAAACAGTGTTTCAGCTTGCTACTGAGACTGAGGACAATGACAGCAGCTTGGGTAAGAAAATCCTGTAATTTGGTCCTGTTGGTTCTGTTGACATCCTCTTTGCTACTTTTGCTTGTGCTGCCATGAAACCAACATCCAATTAGACCCATATTCTGCTCACACAGTTCACACTGTGGGGCAAAAATATGATCTTTTTTTGTTGTTGTTTTGTCAGAATGTTAACCTCATCCTGGTGTATTTTTTTAAATGCACATATCAGGAGACATCTTGCAGGCCAGCGATGACCTCTCCCACGTCATTCATTCCTATAAGAAGATTGTGGAAGGTGACACCATCAATGGAGAGACTGAAGCAGCACAACAAAGACGAACATCAGTCAATCAAGGTAAAGTTTAAACGGGTAATTTAAAGTTACAGTTCACCTCGTCATTGTATGTTTGCAGAATTACTGTAACTATTGGTACATTTGGTAAGTTAGATTTTGACATGTTTTCAATTGTCCTAAAGGTCAACATGTGGAATATATAGTATTGGCTTTCATTTTGTTCATATAAAAAATTATCAATACTGTCACCACAATAAATGTTCATAGGCGGAGAAACCTGTAGACTATGTTTTGAAATGTGTGCAAAGAACCAGCCTTTGGCTACTGTTATTGTAGGGAGTTATTTAGCTGCATCAGGAGTCTTAACCAATATGTAGTGTCGGGTCAGGACACGGAGACTGGAATTTCTTCAACAGAACTTTACTGAAGTTGGATGCATCAGGTACACGGGCACAATTGCTTACAGTCCTTAAATCCAACACATCAGGACTGTGTGTGTGTGTGTGTGTGTGTGTGTGTGTGTGTGTGTGTGTGTGTGTGTGTGTGTGTGGTTTGCACTAAAGACTAATTATCATTACTAACTGGATAAACAAAATACACTGCAATTACTATTTATATGATACTATTAAGGTAATCAAAATTCAACATAACTCTTAGAACAACAGAGGTATTGTCAAACATAAATACACCTCTTAAAGGGTAAGAAGGCACACAAAGCAGACCAGTGACAACAATAGTGGAACGTTTGGAAGACAAGTTAATAAACATAGTATGCACTTTACTCACATCTGTATGTGTCACTGCTGCTGCTGCTGCTGGCAGAAATGTAAAAACGGTGTTGACCCTTTAAACTGTGCTTGACAAATAGATGACGACAAGTTGTAACACTTAATCAAGTACATTCAGAACATAAACTTGCTTTGTAGTGCTGATGTTTTTTCTCTCTTTAACAGGCACTGGAAGCACAAAACAGTCAGAGATTCTGATTGATCTGGTAGGTCTGGACATTCAGAACCACTCCCCACCCAAGCAGCAACCTCCAGCATCTTCGCAGTCTTTCCCTGCTGACCTGCTGTGTGGATCGGCTGCCACTGACCCTCAGTCCCGGAGGCTTAGCGCACCCTCTGCAGCACTGTCACTCTTGGATGAAGAGCTGCTGTCTTTAGGTAGCATGCAGGATGATGCCGTTGATATCATTGTAATTTTTTTTTCATTGCAACATGGGACGTTAACTGTATGAAAATGTCTTTACATTTCAATATGACATGTTTTGAGACATTTGTGTTTTTGTCCAGGCTTCAATGAACCTGCTCTTAGTGAATCAACACATAAAAGCCTGAGCAATCATTTGCCATCTTTACAGGTATTTTAAATTAATAGAAATAATTAATATTCATTTAAAGTACTATATTTTTTTGGAAATAACAGTGTTTTTCATTACTATGCATTCCAGGATTCCAGTCAAGATTTGGGTCTTCTTGACACCACTTTGCTGACAGTTCCTGCATTCTCTACATCTCCACTCTTTCTAGATGCCCTCTCTACAACAATAGCTCCAATTAGTCCTACCCAGACATTTGACTCTTCCTTAAACCTTCTAGGCCCTGTCTGTTCCACACCTGCGGTTTCTACAGCATCTGTCTCAACAACATCAGTCATATTCCCACAACCTCTCAGTTCAGTACTCACCACCATGGCCTCAGCTTCTCCCCCTCAGCCATTCAGCATGACTTCTGCTCCCTCAGTCACCCCGGTCACTCCACAACCGGTCTCCATGTCATCTGGAGTCTCCCACTTGCTCTCAACTTCTCTCAATCACAATCTGCAAGACCTAGCCTTATTGGATCTGGGCAGTACTAATAAGTAAGTAATACATGTTCCATGAGCTAAAACTGGGTAGACTGGGCCAGTTCATCCATCTTTTACACATAGTATCTTGCATGATTCATCCAATTGTTTGAAAAACTCAGTAAATGGTGCATGCCTTTGGTTCTTTCTTGCGATTTTTGAAATTCCACTGGCCTGGCCTCAATGGGTGTCTAAACACTCGAGTTTAAAGGAGCTTTTTAGATGCTTAACAATATTTTGCAATATGAAATTTCAAGTGCATTTCAAGCACTAGTTCGTAAATGGCAGACTGATACGCAAGACTCCATTAACCCTGAAGACTTAAACTTAGGTGAACCAATACCTACGTAACAGTGTTTTTTACACTGTAACTAGGCAACGTAGAATAGTTTGTACATGTGGCATATAAGAGTCCTTTGTGTTGTATCAGTGTCTGTTAATATGATGCCAAGTGCCTTTGCATTCTATTATTAATGAATAAACCTAACTGCAATATTTGTCTTAAAATTGCAGGTAGTATTTTATTTCACTCTCCTTTTGTTACCAGTGCCATCATGGGTTATACGTGTTTATGCCTGTCATTTTGAATGAAAACATTTTGGAGTGAAGGTCTGCATGGTCCTGCTCCTCTGTCTTCCAGTCTTAGTGTCACCTCCACCACATCCACCTCATTGATCACTGGAGGAATGCAAGGAAGGTCTACTCCTCCAGCTACCAAGAGTCAGGCAGATGACAGCCCTCTGTTACGCTCTCTGTCCCCCATCATCCCCCTAAACCAGGCCAGTCCAGGCAGGGTACAAGAGGTCTCCCTGGCCAATGTGTTTGTCCCTTTGGATGCCATCAAGCCAAGTAAGTCCTAGGAAGTAAACTTTATGATTATGTGGGTGTGTTTTAGGAGTAATATTTCACATATCTTATATTTTTGGGTGTATAGACAAGTTTTACAAAAAATATGAATAATGAAAGGCCATCAAATTAGTCGCAAGTTAGTTCATGACCCTAGGGTCCAGTTTTAGGCACTAAAAGTAAGGATACTCAAAATTCATGCCAATTATTTGTATGCATTAAACAGAAAAAAATAACCTAAATCAAATCACCTGTTCCACTGTTCCTTTGGATTTAGTTTGTCGTGGAGATCAGAGCTCTGTGGGAGGGATAGCAATCAAACCTCCAAAGGGCCTTAATGTTTTGGTGGCCACTCCACATGAGTTTAATTAGTTAAAAAAAAAATTAATTTAGGTTCCACTAAAAATTACCAATTTGAAGGCTTTATAGGAGGCTGCAAAAAGCTTTGAAATCTCCATAAACTAGTAGTTGAGTCCAATTCTACCTGAAAAATGGTTTTATATCCTCAAAAATGAAAATGACATAAATGAAGTGGATATTGTTCTTCTGACAACCACAGTGATTCAAAGAATTGGTTGCCTTTCAACAATTAAAGTCTAAAATTAAGTTCTTTCCTAATCTCCTCATGTAATGAAAATACCCCGTAGAGAAGATAATCACCACAGAGATTTTAACTAAATAATTGATTGTTATTACATGTAACGGGTAATTTTTGTAAACTTCCAACTGTTTCTTGTCTCAAAATAACAGCTTCTTTTATAGACTGAAAATCTAAACATGAGACATTACTACCACTTAGTGGTGGCAGTGGCGAATTTATTAAAAGGTAGAAAAAGAGACCGGGTGAAATTATACCCCTTTATAACAATTGAGATATTTTATACATTCTGAATTATGTAATGAAATGAGTTACCAGAGTATTTGAAACAATATGAGGGGTTGTATTTATTAAAAAAAAAAAAAAAAAAAAAAAAAAAAAAAAAGGGTCTTTGCTTTAAAACACTAGCTGACTCAAATGGCTGTGGGTGACGAGAGTCCTGTGTGCCCCCACAACCTATGTAGTGATCACCTTTTTATTTTCTCCTTTATGTGTCTTAGGTAAAGTGTGTCCTTTGACAGCATATGACAAAAACGGAGTTTGTGTTCTACTGCATTTTGCGACTGACTGCCCACCCGGCAGGTCTGATGTGCTGGTGATGGTGGCATCCATGCTTAACACAGCCCCACAGCCTGTCAGGAACATTGTTCTACAAGCTGCTGTGCCCAAGGTAAAACCTGACATGCATGTATGAAATCTGTGTTACTGCATAGGCAGCAACACAGTATGGATTTATATTTAGAAGCATTCATTTAGGCAGATGTACCACTCATGAAATTGAATATTTTTGTGAAAATGAAATTAAGGTGGGTGGCAGCTTATGTTTAATGTACATGGATGTTCTGTTCTGCCCATTGTCCAGACGATGAAAGTGAGACTGCAGCCACCTTCAGGCACAGAGCTGGCTCCTTTTAACCCAATACTTCCCCCTGCTGCCATCACTCAGGTCATGCTGCTTGCCAATCCTCTCAAGGTAGAGATCAGCCTTTTTTGATGTTCATATGCATAAAAGGTTGCACAACATATACATTTAGATTTCTATTTCCATTTTTAATATAAAGCATGTCTGTAGGCAATATAAATAGTGTCAAAACACTCAGTCCACAGAGAACTGCACACAGACTTTATTCCGCAGCTGTGCCGTTTGGACTTTGGTCAGTTTGTGATGTCAAACAATGATACTCGTGTCATACATCCACCCTCCAATCGAGCCACTGTCCAGCCTTCTATGTGAAAGAAAACACAGAGCAGTTATTCCATTGTGGAGCTTCAGAGAGATGCCTCAGAGATGAGATGTAAATCTGTATTGATATGTTTTTTGTACTAACAACCACAAAAAATATCTTCTTATGGATCAAGACTGCAAAAAAACCATCGGAAAGGTGTGAAATATGTGACCTTTAAACATTGTATTCACTGACAGAGCACTCTGCACCTCTTAACTGTGTTTTTATCCATGATTCAAATCATACAGTATTCCTTTGAGGATGTAATGAACAGTACAGTGCACACAAACTTTTGTGTTCCAGAAAGCTAAAGAGAGCTGCCAAGCTGAGTGTGTCTGTGTTTATGTTTTGCAGGAAAAGGTTAGGATGAGATACAAGCTGACATTCACTCTGGGACAGCAGCCTTTCACAGAGGTGGGGGAGGTGGATGAGTTCCCGCCTGCTGATAGATGGGGGGCTCTATAGCCACGCCTACCCATTTAGGATGACCAGACACGACAAGACTTCTTCAGCAATTCAGTTTGTACACCAACAAGGTCAAAATAGGGCAGAAAAGGAAGGCTTTTGGAGAAAGCTTAAATATATTATACACTTTAATGGACCTTGAGATGGCCCACTGAAGTAGCCAAAGTTCTGTAGCGTACATCCAACTTTACTACAATGGCAGTAGTAGTCAGTGAGATACAGTAACAAATGATGTGGGCTAGTTGAATGTGGATGGTGGTTGTTTGGTGAAGTTTTATATTTTTATTATTAAGTTGTTAGTACTATTATACCCTTTTGCTCTCAGTTTACTCCGGTCTCCCAAATCATATTTTATATTCTGATAATAACTTATTCTGAGGGGCAGGAAGTCTTAAGTAGAGCAAAAACACATGTTTAGGTTAGGTTAGGTTAGGTTAGGTAGTTACTTTATTAATCCCGAGGGGAATTTTTTTTTTTTTTAAAGGAGATTGTGAAGTCGTGGTCTTATGAACATATGACCACAACCTGAATTTCACATGATTTCCTGCTTAATAAGTATAATAAAAATGTTTAATTCTAAAGATATAGGACTGGACCAGACAAGAGCCCCTCTGTTGCTAAATAGTAGGCAATCATGGGAATCGGTTATGCTCAATTTACTTCTACAAACATGGCACACGGTTACAACAGAATATGTCCTCTGTAAAAAATTTTTTACCAAATTGTAGCTCAAACTCTTTTACTTAGCGCTGTTTTTAGATTTATTTGTTTTGGGGTTGTTTTTATGTGGATCTTTTTTCAGTATTTATTATCATGAATGTATTTATTTTGGTTTTGGGAGGAAGGTATCCAATCTGTTGTTGACTTACTCTATGGTGTTACAATTGACAGCTCTAGTCCCTCTGCATGCTCCTCTTATGATTGCAGTGAGGGACGCACAAGTAAGTTATGGTCTAAGAGTATTTAATGTCACCAAATATTCAGACAGACATTTTAGAATATGTTACATTATTTTTCAAGCCAGTGGTTTGTTCAGATTAATTCCATGTCCAAGCTATGAAATCTGGATTGAATATAGAAATCCCTCCTGGATAAAACAGTCGCCTTGAGCCACTTAGGGTATGCAGCTGAGCCTTGCACTGAATAGCTTGTGCTACATCTGGCAAAGAAAAGATGACTAATATCTCTATTAGTCAGCTTGTGCTACATCTGGCAAAGAAAAGATGACTAATATCATCTGCCAGATGTAGCACAAGCTATTCAGTGCAAGGCTCAGCTGCATACACTAAGTGGACATGTGTAAGGAAGTGCAGCTCTACATACAAAAAGGAATATTGTTTGAAGCTAAAATGCCATATATACATTTGACCTGGTCTGGCTAGAAACCAAGCAAGAGGGGTAGATAATTTTCTCTTGAGTCAAGTGTAAATCTCTTTTTGTGTTGGAGTTTTCTGTTTCAAACTAGTAAAAAAAAAAAAGCTTTGAGAAAATACAGTATATCAGAGGGGAAAACTTAATTCAAAGCATTACTCTTACCATGTGTTCATCCAAAACTGTGACTTAATTTGTTGTCTTTTGGGGGCTATTAGAGCTTTACAGGATATCCTCTTCATATATCTTATAAGAATATTTATTTGTGTTAAATTAACTTGTCATTTTTTTGAAGAACTATTTCTGTGCATGAAAAAATAAATAAGGATCTATTTGTATTACACTTTTCACATTTTACCTTATTTTCAAGTGCTTAAAAACTAATATCAACTTAGCTGTGTATTAACCACAACATTGTTGATTTATTTCAAATGGCTATCAATCATATTTACATTATTGACTGAAGTAAAATGTGTGTGTGTGTGTGTGTGTGTTGACCTCTTAGCAGCCACAGGGGAGGAAATGGAAAAGTGGAAGTCGTAATGACTACATAAGGACACAGTGACCTTAATGGGACTTTCCACATGATTAGACACGCAATAAGCTGGACTTAGTTATTACTGTCACCAAAAACAGCAGACCACTTTCTTGTTAACTGAAGGAAATGTAACTCTGCCCCTGTCAGCCCTAATATTTTCATTAGGGAGTAAAAAGTCTTAAAAAAAAAAAAAAAAAAAAAGTCTGGAGAGCGGTTGAAGTGGCCCAGGCAGGAAAGTGCGTGGTCAGCTTTCTGAAGGAAAAGGTTGGGGGGGGGGGAAACTCTGCAACAACATGGTGCGTGCAGGAGACAACGTGGTCCTGAGGATGGCGGTAATGCAACCCCGGAGCTGCGGAGCAGCCGCCGTTAAACTCCCAAAGAAGAGCGCTGCACCGCAGGACCGCAACCGACGACGCAAAGTTGCGCGCCAGACAGGCGCAGTCGCAGCAGGCAGACAAACAGGCACAGCAGCAGACATGGCCGACGAAAAGCCCAAGGTGAAGAGCGGACTTTGTATGGGAGGGGGTGGAGGATGGTGGTGTGTGTGTGTGTGGGGGGGGGTTTCTTATAGCGTGCGCTCAATGTTTGTACATCGGCCGTAGCGGTGATATTGTGGAAAGCCGTCTGTGGAGATGTGTGTGTTTTTTTTTTTTAAGCGTTCGCGTTATTCCGATGAACGCGTTCAGCTTCAGACCTGAGCTAACGTTAGCCAGCGAGCTAGCGGGAGGAATTAGCATAATAAGCTAATGTGGCTAATGCGCCCGAGTCCGGAGGAATGAAATAAATTATGTTTTCTGATCTTTGTTAAGATACATTTAATCAACACCTTTTTTTTTTTTCTTCTTTTTTTAATTTTTTTTTTTTTTTTGTATTAAATGCTGCTATCGTATAGTGATAAACGTGTAATTTGAAGTGTCGGAAGTTATTCCATGTTCAGGAAACTTTAGCGAGATACCAAAGAAAAGTGAGTTTCCAGATTTAAATTTTTGATGAGGAACAGATGTTTTCTTTTTTTTTTTTTAGATGTTTGTGCTAAAATAAAAAAAATCGTTCACTTCAAATGGTTTTCATGCGCTGACCACCGACTCGCACCAAAATCCCCAGGAAGTTGGGTTTTTGATGATGATGCGAGTGATCGTTTCCAACCTGGGTAGTAGGCCGATGGGCATCCTGGTACATGTAGGCCATTGTCAATGGACATGCTTGTGCTAATGCTAAAGCTAACGTTTGAAGTTATAATTTCGCCTTGTGTTGATTGATCTGAGGGAGCACGTTGTCCTCCCCCCAGATCTGCCTGTCACGGGCACATGTGACTGATTTTAAAAGTAAATCCACTCACATTCTGTGAATTATTATTATTATTATTTTTTATCTCACCTTGTATGCAATATTTATAGTTGTGTGTAACCCAAAAGTGATTGTTTGGGATTTGTTGTTGTGGGCTCTCTTTTTTTTTTTTTTTTTTTTTTTTTGAAGCAACTTTGTCTTTGTGCATAATTGTTTTGTGTCTTTTTCAGGAGGGAGTGAAGACGGAGAACAATGAGCACATCAACTTGAAAGTGGCCGGGCAGGATGGCTCAGTGGTGCAGTTTAAGATTAAGAGGCACACTCCTCTCAGCAAATTGATGAAAGCTTACTGTGAACGGCAGGTGAGACCATTTTTGAGACGCAATTTTAATGCCGCTCAAAAAAAAAAACCTAGTCACCCAAATAGGCCATTCTCAAATGGGAGAGCGGCGACTTAGTTGAGGAATATAGTATCCTCGTGTTTTATAGCCCGATTAAGAATAGTCCGTATTTTCTTTGATTATTACCCATTACATTTTATTGCTCTTCCCATTTTGATAGTAGACACTCAGAAAATACGAATACCGCGTTATTGTGACACATGTTTACATTGTTCTTCAATCAAATTGAAACCATAAACATGATCTCTTGTTTGGTACAAGTTTACAGAACCACTTTTTTTCTTTTCTATTTTGATTTTAACAGTATTTGCCAATTCTGTCGTTACGTGGTTGCAGAATGTTTGTTGTTAAGATATCATCGGCTGACTATTTTAGTCTATATTCTCCTTCCCTTCTGCTCTCTTTGTGTTACCGTTTTTAGAATCACTGTCACAACGGGAAACACATTGAAAGTAGCAGGCGTTGACAAAGATTTGGATCATACGATGTGGCAGGCCTGCTTGGTTCTTTTGGTCTTTTGTGGGGATTTATCCATTTTAATGGCAGGGCTCACCTCCCTATGTGTAAATGTTCCACCAAAACATCTTCTTAAACAAAAACAAAAATCTTAAACTGTAGATCATCTTGTTTCCCCATAAAGGTGATTTTAACTGTTTAAACATAACATTCCTCTTTTTTTCCGCCCAGGGGCTGTCAATGAGGCAAATACGATTTCGATTTGACGGCCAGCCAATCAATGAAACAGATACACCGTCACAGGTAAGGTCACTCCCCCTCGCCCAACCTTCAAATGTGCACCTTTAGAATCACTGTGTTATCATGAGCTATGATGACAGAGTAATGACCCTGAACCCTACTGGTTTGTGTTGCATGGCTCAGATTTACACTTTGTCAGTTTTTATGTTGTAGACCATTTCAAGTATTACAAGACAGCTGTTGAATAAGCGATGAGTTGATCACCAGTAAATGGATGTAATGGCTGTCACTGGCTGACTAATAAAGTTAGATTATTGGTTGGGTTTATGTCACGTGACTGACAGTAGACGTCACTACTGGTCGACTGAATGCCGTGCCTGACTGTATACGTTTCAAATCGAAAGCCTAAGTTTCAAATTTAAAGCCTTTAAGCGTTTAATACACACACCAGCCATATACTAGGTTTTGGCCTAGTTTTGTAAAATAAAACAGTACATTTTGCATCTAGTAGGCCTGTATTAATGTGGGATTTTGATAATATGTACTATAGCACAGTTGTTTGTGCATTAGTGCGCACACACATACACACAGTGAGGGGGGAAAAGCTGCACTTCAGAACCAACACATCTGTTAAAATACAGTTAATATTTTTAGTTATTTTTCAAAAAGCTATTTTTGAGCTTTAATGTTTAAACACTTTCAAATGTTTTGAAAAGTTCTTGTACTATTTTATTTAAAAGGCTTTGTTTTTAAAAAGCCCTGTCAATGTTTTAAAAGATGTTTTCAATGTGTTAAATTCTCAAAATCTGTTTCAATGTTTTAAAACGCTGCCATTATTTTAAGATCTATGCCCGGTGTCTTGCCAGGGCCTTCCACTTCCATTGTCCTCCACTGTCTTTCACATCATATTTGCACAGATGCCGTATAGATATGTATGTAATAAACCGTCTGATTATAAACTGTTACTTGAAAATGTTTCGCTCTGCTCCTTGATTTCTATTTTCGTTTAGAAGCACATGCACTCTTTAAGAAAAAAGTTTGCGTAGAGCCCTCATTTTTAATTATAATTTCTTTTAATTAATCATGCAAAAATTCTTATTTCAGCTTCAATGTCAATATTTTCTGGTTCTTCTAGTCCTCCATGAGAATAAACTAAATTTATTTTTGTCATGGACTGTTGGTTAAGACAAAAGACATTTTAAGCTGCGCTTTGGAAAATGTTGGTTGACATTTTTCATCATTTTTGGACATTTTGAAGACCAAACAACTAATTGATTAATTGACTAATTGCAGAACTAATCTATACAATACTTTTAAATCAGTGAAACTGTATATAATTCTAAATAAATGTTATTTAGATACAGAAATGGCACTAAGGTATTTGCAGGTGGATGCTGTTTTACATTACCATGCGCTTAATGTTTCCTGTAATGTACCTTGCATTCCAAGTTGAAGTTGCTTAATTATGTCTTATAGCTTGACAGTCTGAAATAATGAATCAACTGTCTTAAATTTGTAAACTGTGCCATCACACAGCAGTGAAAAAAATGGTTTTATGACTAGGAGTTTCTCCGCTGTGAATCTACTTGAGTTTTGATTTGAGGGTGGATGTGCTTTGATTTCAGCCTTGTCCAGTATCATAAAATATGTCACGGTGCTTGTGCACAGACAAAGCGGAAAGTTTAATACCATTAAGCAGCTACGAACAACTTGGAGCCGTGTTAAAGGCGTGCCGTTTCTGTATGTATTTAGATCAGGTACAGCTCCACTAACAGACTCTCAACTAACATTTCAACTTTTTCCTACAGCTAGAAATGGAGGACGAAGATACAATTGATGTGTTCCAACAGCAAACCGGAGGCTGTAATCTTTAAAGACTGTTTCCTATGAACATCCCTACCTCCCCTTTTCGTCCCTGATATCTTTGTTATACCCAGTCTTCAAACGCTCATGATCAGTGTTGATACCATCCAGTGGAATACTTGTACAAAATGCTCAAAGGCGGCAGCACAGTTGGTTTAGCATTTAATCATACTCTATGCTCACACGTCTGAACTGCGCCGTGTAGACAACTTGTAAGCTGCAGTGAGTCTAATGTGCTGAAGAAATTAAAAGCTTGACATAAAAAGTTTTGTCTTTCTTTTTTTTCTAAAAAATTTGGAATAAATTCATTTTGTTGTTTGTTTGTTTTTTTTGTACTTTTTGTTTCAGTTCAGGTAGAATTTTGTCATTGTTAAGTAAGCCTGTGTTTTAAATTCACTGACATCTGTTGTTACTATGAAAATGTATTATTGGAATAAATTGAGTCTTTTTTTTTTTACATATTTCTCTGGTGTTTTTTTTTTTTTGTATCATTCCCACATCTTAATATTTCTGCTGCCATGTTCCAAAAAGTCAGTCGCAGATGCTAATTTAATTTCCCACTGAGCTTTCGGACTGCAATTGTTAGGTTATAACTTTTGAGTATGTTATGATCCTTCTTTGGAGTAAGACGGAAAATTATTTTATTGTTGTTCCAATAAGTAATGCGCTCTTGACCGAGACAAAACCAAATCATTTTTATACATGAATAAAACCTGATCTTAGGATCAATGAAGAACGTGCCTGCAAATAATTGTGTCCAATCCTAGAATTGATTGATGCTCTGGCATCCAATCCTAAAAGGAGCTGTGCACTTGCGAGCGTAATTTAGTCTGTGATCGCATCCCACGCCTTCATCTTGGATGGTCCAGAAATGAGCAGAGACCGGAAATACTGAAATGAGCCTTCAATCTAAAACCAAAGGCATCACTTTTGTTACGAACCCTAAAGACCAAATCCTGTACAGCAAATCACGTGTTCCGGTAAATTATTATATTCCGTTTTACGCAATACTATACGCGGTGTATATTCGACTTGATGTGATCTGGACAGACACGTTTGTCGCGTTATTCCGTTTTTTGTTTTTTTTATCTTGAAAATCGTACCGGAAGTGGGGCATCTTCTTCTGGCTTAGTTCAAAACCGGCCCAGTCAGACCGGAGGCAGGTTGACTTGGAAACCAGCAGCAAGTGTAGACAATGATGAGGTGGTGAGGTCCGGCTTAATCAAAAAGTGTAATTCGAGAGCGTTCTGACGAAAGAGATTTATAAATAGCGTGCGCCGTTTTGAGCAGAAATGACGACTACCACGACATATCAAGGGATGGAGCCCGACGCTAAAAGCAGCTCAAGGTAAAAGGCGTCGTTCCCACGGTTTCGTCTTCGTTAGCCACCATGAAGCCAACAAGTCCAGCATCCTCCGAAACATTTGAGCATGCGTTTTCTCCACCCCCCCTCCACCTCCACCTCCCTCCACCCCCCCTCCTTGTAATTGTCACTTAAATGCGTAAAACGGTTTGAAAAGAGGCCGCGGGTCGAAAAACCCAAAGATCAGGCTCGGTACCACACCTTCTTGTTTGGTCCGTGAGCTTTTTTTTTTTTTTTTTTTTTTTTTTTTTTTTTTTGACGTCAGCTAGCTGCCTAGCATGCGTGTACCCTCCCTTTTGTGGAGAAAGCTGCTTCGCTAGCAGGTGCTGACCGGGCGGCCCGGTGGCGGTACCACCGGTAGGCCTGTCACATTTCCGCGTGTGCGTGTGTGTGTGCATTGTGTTTCCGTCATTTAGGTTTTTTTTTTTTTTTTTTTTTTCGTTTTTCTTGTTAGAAAACCGCAAGAGACATCAGATGCAGTTGGGTGGGGCACACGTACATGGTCAGATTGGTTGTCGACATGGATGAGTGACAATAAGACGTCCTCCCGTCTGCCCTCCGTATGGCCTGATTCAGACGAGAGGCCGTGCTACAGCTGGCCACACCTGACATTATCCCAAGCTGCATTTTATTTTATTTTTTTATTTTTATTTCTAAAGATGCAGTGAATTATCTGAAGCAAATCCAGTTCTCTTTCATGAATGTTAAATGTCGAAGAAAGCAGGTAAAAAAAAAAAAAAAAATTAAAACAAAATTCACGGTTTTAAATAAATGACTTTTCTGAAAGTTGGTAATCAGTGTTGGGGAGTAACTAGTTACGTGTCACTAATTACGTGGACTTAAATTGCTAAATGCATTTCGTTGTAATCACTTAAAGTTTCTGAGACAAAATATTTAAGTAAATTACAGTTGCTATTCACAATGTTGGTGATTACAAAGGGATTACATCCAACTATACTCTGTTTGGTTAAAAGATGACATGCAGAATATGATGATCATTTTGGCGCTGTCTTCTGTCTGCGTAGACAGGCTCCATTCATTTGGCCAAATGATCACATTTTGAGCCTTGTCATTGATTGGTTGTAATCAAATGTAATAAATTGCATTACTTTGATAAAGCAATTAACATTTTTTTACCAGGGTAACTAGTAATGTGTAAACTATTGCATTTCAAAAGTAACCTTCCCAAAACTGATGGTACTTGTTGAATAGTTGTCACTTGCCTCTGAACTGATTTTTTTTTTTTTGGACCTCATCACCATTTCAAAAATTTCACTCATCCTAGTTGCTGAAATCAATAACTGAGGAGTCTGAATTCGACTACGTCAAGCTAACATTAGTATTATGCTATGTCAGACATAACACCTCATCACCTTACATGGCTAAGCACAGGGACATTTTTATTTCAAAAATATATATTAAAAAAAAATAATAATAATCATTTTTTTTACACAGTTGTATTGTTATGTGTGTATGTAATCATTATTATGTGTAACGAAAACAACACAGCTCAACTAAATGCAGCGTGCAAGTGTAACAATGGTAGACATCATATTATAGGTATAGTTCAGTTTGTTTTATTAAGTAGGGTTGTATCACACATCTCCCCTTTTTGGAGAAGCAGGCAGCTGTACCAGCATGGCAGCTAAGTAATATACTGCCTTGGACGGGGTCAGTAACAAAACCTATTTTAGCTATGGATGTCACAATCATAAAATTTTAGTTGACAGTCAATGTCATACAAATAATGACGATCAATGAGTTAATTGTGTTTTTCTGTTCTAACAGTATTCTACAAGCCTAATCATAGTTTAACAATAAACGTACACGTTATGAAGAACAAACATGTATTGTCCATGGTGCTTGGCTTTACAGCTAAATCCGTAATGCAAATAAAATGGGGTTGATCTAATATTACAAGTTAAGCGCCTCCAGACAAACAGTTGGTAGCACTAATTCTCCACGTATGTGCCATTCAACGATGGTGAAAGAGCACAATAAGATGACATTAAAGGAGGGCCAGTCAAACATCAAAGGCTGCAAAACGCTGAAGAAATAGTGGTGAAATTTGACATTTTTTGTGAGTTTAATCCAGCTGGTTTTATACAGATGAATGGAAACAATAATGATAATTGTGAAAAATTATTGTGGTACAGTCAAATAATTGTGACAGGCCTAATTTGAACCCCCTTTTACAAAAAATATCTGTTTGCGTTCACTATATTTAGAATATTATCACCCTTTCTGACGGAATTGTAGCCATTATATACATCTACGCTCTCTTCAAAGCCATCAGACTCCTTTGACAAAGCAGAAATTTGATTAGTAAAATAATATAAATAAATCTTGTCTAATAAAATGGCATTACATTTTGTTGACATTGTTCAATGACACAAAATGAGATTGATAGACCTACTGTCAATGATCAATAATTCATCAGTGATTAACACTGTATATCCTTAGTCTGAACCAGAGCGGTTTTTTTGTGTTGTTTTTTTTTAGATAATTAATTGTAGATTCATGAGAAGAAACTTCAGAAGAATCCACCCATATGATCCAGCTTTTGATAACAGTGTCATCTGTCTCTTTCCAGGGTTTTGCGCCCGCCTGGTGGTGGCTCCAACATTTCATTTGGTGCTGATGAGGGGAAGCCTCCTGTCCGGAAAAACAAGATGGCCTCCAGTGTTTTTGCTGAGCCAGAAGACCCCTATGCTAATCGAAGGAACAACCCACCAGGTAGAGTCTATCTCACCTCCAAACATTCCTTGTAACTCAGTTTGTCATATTCATCTTATTTTGACAGTTTACCCTATCTGTTATGGATGGTGTAAATTAAAAACAAAACCAGTTACAATGTGGAACTGGCTTGAAGATATAATGTATTGTGTTTTCAACATACAAAGTTTTCACTGCAGGTTTTTTGATCTGTTAAATCAAACTCATTGTGGGCCTCCACAGGCTGCTCATGATCCCTAAAAGCTGACGACAGAAGGTGTTTCCCCTGGTGCTACTCAATATATCACAATGGGCTTTGGTGCCCAAGTGATCTATTGGTTTCTCTTTCAATGCGTTATCATATATTTAACCAATTGCTTCTCTGCTAATTCTGCTCTTCTCACGTTTCCCCAGATCGGAAAATGTTATGTAGATTTGAGCTGCCACAAGTCCTTGTTAGATCACTGTGTTTGTTATAGAATTAAAAGAATATTTCCATGAGGCATATCAAGTTTGTCTGAGCCAGATCCATACTAAATCAGGGAGGCCTTAAACTCAGACTTGTCATTTTTTTCAGAACTAGAATTTCCAGCACGTCTTTAAATGCAGAATGATGGACAGCAAAATTAGAGTAAAAGAAGAAATGAAACATGACAGGAAGTGAAAATGTTTTAATCTAATTCTGTTATTCACACTTTGAGAACCACACACACACACCACCCACACACACACCCACACACATACACACACACACACACACACACACACACACACACACACACACACACACACAAACACAAACACACACAAACAACTTCCTTTTCCAAAAAGTCAGTTGCAGATCCTAATTTCATTTCTCATAGAGCTCAAACATATGCCCCGCGGGCCGTATCCGACCCGCCAGGGTGTCCAGCTCGGCCTGCCAGACGACTTTGCTAAGTGTGAAAATTACAGAAAGACATAAATTGCATTTCTATGAGAATATGGAGGTTTATGAGTACAAACGTTTTGTAATTATTTTTAATCGATCCAGTAAATGCTTCAAAAACAGCGTAAATGCGACGTCTGCTCCGGAGGCAGAAGAGCTCGTTGCTCGCTTTGTGATGCATTTGACGTCAAACGCGTCACAAAGCGAGGGAATCTGCAGAGGAGAGCCCAGGCAGATAAACAGTGGGCTGATGTCTGAGTTTTTGCTCTTTATGTTTCTAGTTTATTGTAGAAAGACCTTAAAGTAGGGTTTATCATCCAAGAACCTTCACCAATGATTTAAACATAGAGAAATATTGTCGTTATGTATGCGTTATTATGCTATGATTTTACTGGTCTGGCCCACTTGAGATCAAAGTGGGCAGTATGTGGCCCCTTAACTAAAATGAGTTTGACACTCCTGCCATAGAGCTTTCGGACTGCAATTGTTAGGTTATAACTTTGTTTGAGTATGTTATGATCCTTCTTTGGAGTAAGTTGAAAACTTATTTTATTGTTGTTCCAATAAGTAATGTGTTCTTTATTATATATATCTATATTCACACTTTGAGAATCACACACTCACACATACAAACAAATTACTTCCTTTTAAACAAACAAATCTTTCACAAAATATGTCTGTCGGATGTACTCGGTGCTATTTTTTACTTTTTTATTTCGTGGGTCTCTGTTGCCGATTTCCTGAGTTGGACGCAAAATTGAATGTGTGCTCTCTGCTTAAGTTACAGCTTCATGATAAAATTGTCACTTTGTCATGCACATACAGACATACATGGATTTGCATTAGATTTGCTTGTCAGACTTCCTTGTCAGACTTCCTTATTTTCTCCCAGATGTGGTTGTACAATCTGTTTCATTGTCAACACTTCAGAGAATATTCCACAGTCTGCATAATATCATAGTATATACCTGAGTCGGTATTTACATGCTAACTCTGCTTTTCTTCATACTTGACAACTACAGCAGTTCAGTCGAAACAGAAATTGTTATTGACAAGCACAATAATTCAAAAACTATTCATCAATGTGCGGGTACTTGCTCTGTGTTGAAACTTTGGGACATGAGTAATAGTCCCACTCAGATTCCAACTGAGCAAGAGTTACTCCTTTTGAAAATGTCATGTTTTGCATTTTTGCTCATTTCTGGTGACCTTTGGTCTATGAATAAGAATATTGAAAATGAAGGAAAAACACCTACACAGCATGACATGATTGCATATTTTTTTTATTAGAAATTAACATTAGTGTGAATAGATTGATTGTAACAAATACTTTTCAAGTCAAAAATCCTTATAAAGCTTTATCGAAAGCAAGAAGGGAATGCGTGGAAGAAAAAATATCAGGCAAAATGTCAGTCATAAGTTCAAGCTGTCAGTAGGCTGGCATTTCCTGCGTACTTCCCCTTGTGGGACATTCACTTCTCATTGTTCCCCTCCAATTCATGTGATGAATCAAACCAAAGTTTCTCAGTGTTGAAGCTGTAATTTCGTTTTGGCTGTTTGATTTTATACCTAGTATAAAGCACTGACTGTATGCAGCTCTGATATTGAACACAGTAGTAGCATAGGAAGTCCATATAGCTGAGCTCCAGGGGATGGGAAGCTGGTGTGTGGAGGGGGATGTCAAATAGCTTTTGACTGTTTTCGTCAGTGTTGGCAGCAGGCGTGCTTGAATTAGAATTTTCTGCAGAATAATCATGATTGAATATGGACAAGGCTGATATCGTCCTATGTTCAGGTGTGCATGATGTGTATGCCGAAATGAGAATAATTGGACTGTTTAATTTAAATTAAATGTAGTTGTTTGGTTGTATTGAAAGTCACTACGCTCTGCTATATTTCAAACATTTCAGGGGAGACTCCACACATACCGAACACTGTGAACATTCATCTGCATGTTTACCTTTAGTGTGAAGATTGCAGCCAAACATAACAACTGTATTTCCTGTGATCATCTGATTGGCTGAAACATCATCATGTTGATGAAGATCATTCCTATTCATATTTTGAACTTGCTAGCAATCGTTGTCTATGCAATTGTGATCCAAAAATCAACTTGTTTTGTATTTGTACTTGATTTAAATCAGTGTGTAGGCTTCACATCTCAGGCTTTTGGTGCTGCACAGTGAATTGGTTGCCTGTATTGTAGGTATATTTGAGAGTTAATAATTTAGAAAATGGAGCAAACATCAGAGCTCCTGTATGAATTGTATGTTATTACAATTATTATATATTATCTATTAAGAAAGCAGTATGGAGGTTTTATATGGCAAAATGGTTTTAAGACAGGGTTTGCAGCCTGCAGTATTTGTCCACTTATGTTATCTGAAACTCGAAGGTCCCTTTGTCTCAGAGCAGGTTTCAGGCTCTAATCCTCAGATATCTTTGTTTAGTGATATGTAGTTGTGATGTTCTTTCAGCTGCCACTGATGGGGCTTTAAAACAGTCCCTATGTTCAACACTCTGGCAGTGTCAAGGGAGGGTAATGTTGGTCTCCCGACCAGTGTCCAGCACTTTAGTCCAGACTGAAATAGCTCAACGCAGTGTTTACTGGATGTTGTCTTATCCCCTTGCTCTTCCAGGTGGGAAGCCCACAGGTGTGCTGTGCGGTGAGCCGTCAGCCCCCCTGAGGAGAGGAGGAAACCAAACCACCAATCACTTCGGAGACGCCATAGCCACAGTAAGATCATGCCCCTGATCACAAGTTTCCAAAAGAAAAGAAGTGAAACCTGTAGTCAACCAAACACAGACGGGAAACAACTGAGGTCCAAATGATTTGAAGAATAATCATTTTTTTCTTGAAGTTCCCTTATCATCCCACAAATGTAGCTTGTATATACAAAGCACGAGACATTTTTAGGTAATAATTATGTAAATTTCATTAATCAGTACATGTATTTTTTTTCCCATCAAGACTGACTCTTTTTGTGTCTAAACAATGTTAAATACTGATCTCTTCTGTTCTGCTTGTATTTATTAGGATGGAGAAATTTCTGTACGTGATAATGGTAAGCACCCGTGTTTCTCATCACATCACCCCGTTTTACAGTACTTGGAAAGCTCGTAGTATCTCCCTGAACTCTACCTGTTGGCACGTTTGAGCATAATGTTATAACAGAACAGAACACAGGAAAAAGGGAGGGAAAAAAATGGATAGGGAAGTAAATAATATTATTTTTGCTCAGGATTTTGAGCAATTTCAATAACAGCGGGTCCATGATTTTCGTTAATAGTTAATTCAATATGAACGACTTTATTGGCAGCAGGAATGCCAAAAATGGGTCGACGGAGAAATAAATAAAACCTAAATCTGTGTGGACATTTGAAAAGAAGATAAAACATACATTTTGACTTAGACCGTCACATCCACATCATGTGTGTCTTTAGAAGGGCGTGTTCCCGTATTTATTATTATAAATCATTATATGTTCTGATGTCTGTGTTTAGAAAACAGTGCTGCCGAGCCTGAAGTCGTTCCAGTGCAGCAGGAGGAAGGCCCTCATGCTGAGGAACCTGTCGCAGGAGTACCATCCGGCCGCCGAAATCCCCCGGGGGGAAAGTCCAGCCTCATCCTAGGTTGAATGCCGCTCAACAAGCCCTCCTTACCTCCACTCGTCTCTGAACTCATCTCTTTTTCTTTTTTTTTTCAAAACAAGAATCCCCAGCCCATTTGTCTGTACCACAGGAATCCTCTGATGTCCAGCAGACACCAGTGTCCTCCACATCCCCAAGTGCATTGTTTTGATACCTCTTTTTTGAAAACTGTTTTGTACTGTTTTTATTGTTTGTTTATTTTGACAGAAGCACTTTATGTATTTCTATGTATATGGTTCAAAGTCTGCCTTCACCCCTGAAATGCATTAGCCCTGCCGGGAAGGATACAAGGCTCACATTTCTCATACCAACAATGGTAAATGTCCCCTAACTTTATTGCAACAGCACAAGCTGTTGGTGATTATACAAGCAGCTTAAAGAACACAAGCAAGGAAAATAAATCTTTTGCTCCGTGTTCATGTTTGGCCCATATTGCATGCATGTCCGGTCTGTAACGTATGAATGTGAGAAGAAACACAACTGTGAAGATTTCATTTTTAGTTTAACCGGGTTTTTTTTGTTTTTTGGGGGGTTTTTTGTGGAACAATTGTTGTACTGTTGTTGCATGAAGTTGAAATCTTTCTACTGATAATACTATTATTATCCACATAGGATCCACATAAATTACTGTAATTGTGATCTGAAAGATGCAAACATTTATCTTCAGATGAGTACTGTAGGTCCCATGTCGGGTAACAAAGTTGGAACAAGCCTTTTTTTTATATTGTAGTCACTAACCTTAGATTGTTGTAACCCCAGTGCCGGTTTCAAGTGCCCCGTGTTTTTATAGGTAAAATTTACTCAAAAATTTACTCTAGAGTGCGCCTGTTTATGTGTTAGGCTACAACATCAAACAAGGTTGGGTTTCCATATTGCATCCTACCAGTATCACAAAAAGCATTTTTTTTTTTTTTTTTTTTTTTTTTCAATTGCAAATCGATGGTGTATCGTTGGTCCTGACTCTAAAGTGTTTCTGGTAAACCCATCCTAGATTTGACAAGTGACCTTATGACAGCCCAGCCTTTTTTTCACTGTTTTAACCCCTTATGCATTTGTTAATATTCCTGCTTACTGGATATCTAGAACAATCTTTTTGTACATTTCATGTGACATTCTTTAAACCAAAACTCCCTCCTGCTTCTCTTCTGTTGAGTTACGCGCATGACCGCTTAGTCCACCAGCTGTCGTGCAAGAAAAATTCTACATTTCAGGTACATGATACGTCTTTCCTGTGGTGTCATTTTTTTTTTTTTTTTTTTTTTTTTTTTTAATGTTTATGATGCAAGACATGTCTGTTTGCATCCTATACCAATTCCTGTTGCTGGATGTAAGTCACTGCGGAAATTTGAATTCAAGAAATGGCACAAGTTGAAATTAACATTAAATATCAATTTTGACCTTGAATTATATTTGCGTGTGTGTATGATCACTGAATAGTTGTAACGGGTCAGTTTGGAGCATTTCACGGGACATTTTGCATCAAAAACACTTATGAAGCCAGACACTGCATTTAACTCGCTGCTGATGCTTCACATGAACTTACAGTGGGTACGGAAAGTATTCAGACCCCTTTAAATTTTTCACTCTTTGTTTCATTGCAGCCATTTGCTAAAATCAAAAAAGTTCATTTTATTTCTCATTAATGTACACTCAGCACCCCATCTTGACAGAAAAAAACCAGAAATGTAGAAATTTGTGCAAATGTATTAAAAAAGAAAAACTGAAATATCACATGGGCATAAGTATTCAGACCCTTTGCTGTGACACTCATATTTAACTCACATGCTGTCCATTTCTTCTGATCCTCCTTGAGATGGTTCTACTCCTTCATTGGAGTCCAGCTGTGTTTAATTAAACTGATTGGACTTGATTAGGAAAGGCACACACCTGTCTATATAAGACCTTACAGCTCACAGTGCATGTCAGAGCAAATGAGAATCATGAGGTCGAAGGAACTGTCCAAGGAGCTCAGAGACAGAATTGTGGCAAGGCACAGATCTGGCCAAGGTTACAAAATAATTTCTGCAGCACTCAAGGTTCCTAAGAGCACAGTGGCCTCCATAATCCTTAAATGGAAGAAGTTTGGGACGACCAGAACTCTTCCTAGACCTGGCCGTCCAGCCAAACTGAGCAATCGTGGGAGAAGAGCCTTGGTGAGAGAGGTGAAGAAGAACCCAAAGATCACTGTGGCTGAGCTCCAGAGATGCAGTAGGGAGATGGGAGAAAGTTCCACAAAGTCAACTATCACTGCAGCCCTCCACCAGTCGGGGCTTTATGGCAGAGTGGCCCGACGGAAGCCTCTCCTCAGTGCAAGACATATGAAAGCCCGCATAGAGTTTGCCAAAAAACACATGAAGGACTCCCAGACTATGAGAAATAAGATTATCTGGTCTGATGAGACCAAGATTGAACTTTTTGGCGTTAATTCTAAGCGGTATGTGTGGAGAAAACCAGGCACTGCTCATCACCTGCCCAATACAATCCCAACAGTGAAACATGGTGGTGGCAGCATCATGCTATGGGGGTGTTTTTCAGCTGCAGGGACAGGACGACTGGTTGCAATTGAAGGAAAGATGAATGCAGCCAAGTACGGAGATATCCTGGAAGAAAACCTCTTCCAGAGTGCTCTGGACCTCAGACTGGGCCGAAGGTTCACCTTCCAACAAGACAATGACCCGAAGCACACAGCTAAAATAACAAAGGAGTGGCTTCGGAACAACTCTGTGACCATTCTTGACTGGCCCAGCCAGAGCCCTGACCTAAACCCAATTGAGCATCTCTGGAGAGACCTGAAAATGGCTGTCCACCAACGTTCACCATCCAACCTGACGGAGCTGGAGAGGATCTGCAAGGAAGAATGGCAGAGGATCCCCAAATCCAGGTGTGAAAAGCTTGTTGCATCATTCCCAAGAAGACTCATGGCTGTACTAGCTCAAAAGGGTGCTTCTACTCAAGACTGAGCAAAGGGTCTGAATACTTATGACCATGTGATATTTCAGTTTTTCTTTTTTTAATAAATTTGCACAAATTTCTACATTTCTGTTTTTTTCTGTCAAGATGGGGTGCTGAGTGTACATTAATGAGAAATAAAATGAACTTTTTTGATTTTAGCAAATGGCTGCAATGAAACAAAGAGTGAAAAATTTAAAGGGGTCTGAATACTTTCCGTACCCACTGTAAGATCATCTTTGAATACATTATTTTAGTCCTGCTGAGATGGGCCATCTAAAGCAGTGGTCTCCAACCTTTGTCATCTGACGAACCCCCCACAGGCCTGTCATTTGGACCCCCGTCATCCACACTAGCCTGCCTTCGCACGCCTATCGCTCACAGCTTCAAGTCTACTCGGCGAATTTGGGACTGGTAATACAAGAAAACCACCGCGTTAAAATGTGTTCATTTGAACTTATTTTACTTTTCAACTGCGAATTGATACTGGACGTACTTTCAGATACAAATTTCCAGCAGTTTATTCATTATTTTAGCTAGCTATTTTAAATGATTATCCATTATATTCAGCTAACGTTTTTATTTATTTCAACCGTTTATCTCATATTAACTGAACGGTTTTATTTGTTTATCCATTCGCTAATGATTTCAAACTGTTAATTTGATACTTTTTTCTAGTTATTTCAACTCTGAATCCATACCATAATCAAACAATTCCAACTGCTAGCCATTATTTAGCCAATAATTATTTGACCGTTTACTCATAATTTTAGCTCCATATTTTAAATGGGTTTTTTCCCCCCCTTATATTCAGCTAACAATTCCATTTGTTTATCCATACTATTAGCGAAACATTTGATGTGTAAGCCACACTTTCAGCAAGCCATTTATTCATCATTATTTATCTGTTCTAATAATGTCTGCGTTCCTTTTGGCTGTCTGTTTCAACTGCTCATCCATTACTTTCGATTACTGATTACCATTTCTGCTTATACCTGTTCAGATCTGTTCAACTCTTTTATTTAATTTGTTGTTTTTTTTCTCAATTTTAGGTAAGACTCGTTAAAGTGGTCTTTCTGCATACCTTCTGGATGCTGAACTACCCCCCTGGGGTTCTTGGTTCTTGCAGTAGGCTACTCTTGGTGGTGAATTACTGATCTAAATCACGTCCATGTCAGAATTTGTAATTGCAACTCCTCACAGCTTGGTGCTCGTGTTGTTTTAATTAAAGCATTGAATGCCACGCACACAGGAAGAATAGCGTTCTTCAAAAGAGTTTCTCATCTATGGAATCATTTTTTTTTAAATTTTTTTTTTTAATCTCCCTTCCCAAGGGCGTACTGTGTCTTTAAATCAGCCAAGTCCTGGTTCGTGACTCAAAATGAAAGTGGAAGTAAAAACGCTTTGGATAAAGTATTGTCCAGACATTACTTCAGCTATTCTCCCACCAACGGTCCAGCAGATGTCATAGAGAGGGGAGCGTGTCCGGTGAGTTTGGCTTAATTCACCAGTGTGGTATGTCTCTTGTACGTATGTATGCTTTGTGTTGCGACATAAAAGGTGTGTGTTCGAGGTTTAGGTTGTTCGGCGTGTAGCCTATATGCTCAAGTTCAATTAGGCAATATGTTGGCACAATTGCCTGTCTTTCATTGGTGTTGTGGTTTTACCTTGTGTTCACATGTTACATGAAATGACCGGACTCTGCGTGAAATACAGGCTCGGCGGCGGAAACACTGTAGCCTTGTAAACTCAACCTCGCTTTAAATATAACCCACTTGTGTCCAACGTGGTGTCCAATTCGTTTCCGTATGAAAGTCAATAGACACAAGCCAACCATTTTGACGAGTGCTTCCTCCTTTAGACACCGCCGAAATAAGAAAAGCTAGATTAACATGTTATTTTACACCGTCTTTATCGAAAAGACAAGTGAAAGTATTGCTTTTTTTTTTATTTTTTATTTTTTTAATTTTTTTATTAAAAATAATACACGAAAATAATACGGGAATACACATTTAAACACATATAGGGTTAGACACAGCACATAAACATCTGAAGAAAAAACCAAAAGATCTCTAATTGGAAGATGTATTTTTTTTTTTTCCAAAGATTATTTTGTTTTCTTCCTCCATTCTTAGTTGCTTTGAAAGGATTATGAAATTAAATAATAAACTGAAAAGGGGAGACACAAATTTACCACCTGTTTGTAAATTTCTTCTTCAAAAACCCAACATAAATGAGATTTCTTTTTCCAATTGGCAGTCTATTTTCTTCATTTCATTAAACATACGTTTTTGTTTTTTTTTCAAATTATTATATACGTCTATGAAATAAACTACATCACATGCTGTTGATGGTGATATATTGAAGAGAAAAAACAAAAATCACAACAAATGCAGCATATCTTAAGCCACAGATTCATGGAATAGTCAGCCCAATAATCAATACGACATGTTAGTGTCTTTCTGGAATGTTAATTATTATAGCTCTATTTAATAACTTTATTTGTTATAGCACTCTTCAGAACTTCTGAAGAGACTGCTTCTTCAACAAGGTTGATAATTTTTTTTTTTTTAAAAAGCACAAAGTCCACAAGGAAAATTACAAATATGACTGTTGAAATGAAGGATAAATAAGGGATAACAACAAATAAAATAAGTAATGAATGTATTGTATGAGAAAAATGTCATACAGTAAAAATAAGTCTTGAGAGGTGATTTAAAAGAAGGCAGAGAAGTTTTCTAGTTTAATTTCCTCCGGTAAGGTACACAGGGTTGAAGTCATAACAGCAAACCCACCTTTGGTCTTCAGATTTGATTGGGGAATGCTAATCGGGCTTTATCAGAGGATCTCAAACTAGGAGCTGGTAAGTAAAGATTTAGAAGCTCAGACAGGTAGCTCAGTTCCATACAATGCAGGGCATTCAGAGTAAAAATTTAAAATCTATCCAAAAATGGACAGGTATCCAGTGAAAGGCAGTTGAAGTAGGAAAGATATTATTAAACCTGTCTTTGAGATAAAGTGGCTGGTGGCTGCCTTTTGGACACCCTGAAACTGCGCAATGATGTTTTCCTCTAAGAGAAGTAAACACAGCAATATAATAATCCAAAATGTTTATGTTATAAAAAAATGTATTATGGGGCCCTAAGCACCATATAAAAAGGTCCAGTATCATTACTTTCAGTTTACTTCTTACTGTAATTAGAACATTTCTGAGTCTGGAAAGTATATATAAAAAAAAAAAAGCAAATATGATACACAAACCTAACACTGCAAAATAATTTTTTACAGTTACAACCCACAACTGAGGAGACCATTTGCTGGAGTTTTGAAAGTGAAAAGTTGTCTCATTCTTGGTTTATGATTTCAAACGTTGTCTGGGTACCAGCATATGTTGATCTAAAACTTGTATATCTTGTTCCTCTCCAGACAACCAAGCAAGTCATGTTTATTGATGCTTTATCATACAATCACAGAATCTGGCTTTTCAACTGTGCGCTGTTAGCAAGCTGGGTGGTCCTTCTCCGCTTTAGCCTGGAGGACACGGCATTCATGATTTCCAAAATTTAGATTATTCAGACAACAGGAGAGCTTTCCACTTTTCCTCAGTACATCTTAAATGAGCTTGGGCCCAGAGAAGGTGGTGGTGTTTCTGCATAATGTTTATGTATGGTTTCTTCTTAGCATGGTCAAGTTTTAACCACCATTTTTGGATGCAGCAATGAACTGTGTTCACACACAACTTTTTTTTTGTCATTTGTTGTTCTTGTGTTCCATCAAATTGTCCAAATATCACAGGTCCAATGTGTCTATCTAATTAATTCATAACAAATACATTTATATAATATTACATGCTTAGGACACATCTTTTAACTTCAATGTCCTTGGATTCATACCAGGGGCCATCAGGATATTGCACTCAGTGGTATCCACACAGGAAGTGTAGTCACCAGGGACTCAATAACCATATTCGTAAAGGCAAAAAATACACTGATGCTCTGCCACTATGTTAAAAAAATTCTGATTCTGGTATCCACCCACCACACACAGCTGTAGTGGCTTGATGATTGTATGGGGAAAAACATTGGCGTACAAAAGATACTTGTATTTTGCTGGACTCGTTTCATGTAGTTGTCCAGACTGCAGCTTGAATTCGAGCATCATACTTGTCCAGTAAAGTAACTGAAGAATTTCTAGTTGTGCCCACAAATATGAGTAACTTATGGAAAGGAGTCTGTTCTGGGCTTTGTGTGTTGGTTGTTGTTGTTTCAGGGAGGGCTTAAACATGTACACAATACAAAAGCTTACAAAGAGCAAGCCCATATAGTGTCACAGGAATACCAGTGGTTTAAAAGTCACATGGATTATCGAGCATGCATTTAGACAAAAATACAAAAAACAGACAAATCAAGCTGGTGCAGAGGGGCAAACAAACAAATCAAGCACATCAAGACCAGATAAACCTTAACTGACTCACAGTCCACAGCAATCACACTTTATTGTCTGACAGATAAAACTACAGCCAAGTAGTTGACAAAACAAAGAGGTCATCACAGATCTTTTATCCTCAGGTCTATGCAGCGTATGGATTTGGCAATTTATGTAAGTCTTCAAGCAGTATTTAAAAAGGAAAGTCTTGACTGGACTTTCTGTTTCAGTATGAATATTTGTTGAGAGAATGTCTGCCCTGAGTAAATAAAAAGACTCGAAAGTCTGTTGCTGGTCAGACGTGTTTCTGAAGTACTCCTGGATATCTGTTTCACTGCCATTTACAGAATGTGAAACAGTGAGAAAAATCACAGAAGCAAACTTATTTACAAACTTGACCAATAATACAGTGATGAGATCATAGGTCATTTAAGAATCTCATTCACTCATTTGTATGATTTTTGTTTAAGATTTGCATTGCAAATTTGCTGCAGCAGTGACATGTTTAGTTTCTTTATTGAAGTGACAAACAAGCCTGTTCAGTTTTGGCCATTTTCAAATACTTGTTTGACTTGATTCAGCCTTCACAATGTCATAAAAAGCATAGTGTGGGAGTCATTTAAGAAAAAATAAAACACATTTTCCCAAGTAAGAAGTTTTGTCAACTGCTTTCAAAGAGGAATTTCCATTTAAGCAGAATCACAGTTTGTCATGAACATTTAGTAACAGCTGTGAGCAGTGTCTGGACAGTTGAGTTTTGAGTTTTTGCAAATGTAAGTACTAAGCCAGGCATTTCTTCTCAATCCTAATGAAGTTATGGACAGCTCACCACACCGTCAAAATGTTTGGGAAACGTTAAGACTATTCTTGTAAAGGTTACGGCTATATATATTTTTGTACTGGATTAGAGTTCTGGAAACGTTCTATTGGAGGTGGACTGGTAATTAAAGATTAATATGGTTAATTGTCATAAATAATAATGCTTTGTGAAGTAGCCTCTGTGCTCCATTCCCTGAATGTTAATGTTTTATCATGATGTTAGTGGAGGTGGTGTTGGTTTTGGGTGAGGTGGTTTGTTTTACTTTTATCATGCTCTCTCCAACAAGTAGACATTTTTAATTAGTAGACTTCCACCAACCCCTCACACACTGACCACTAATGCATGTTAATAGATTTATCTCCACCACGTATCCACCTGTGCTGCATTTGGTATGGTGCCTTCGTGGTCACGAAAACACCAACTGACTGCCCTTTGCACCCTGCACTTTGATTCACAGAAGTGCTGTTGACCTGTGAGTTAACACAGATGTATGTGTTTTTTCTATATATCAGCTGATCCCCATATAACATCTGTTTTCATTTCAACTGTCACTATAGGTGAAGAAACATGGCCTCCATTGTTGCAGTCATCGCTGTTTTCAGTGCCATTACTATCAATGCAGAAAATACTCTGAGCGGTAAGTTCTTTCACGATCTGAGAATTTCATGTGGGAAATATTGCTTGCTACTTATACAACCCATCAATTTTTTTCTCTCTACAGAATTTGTCAAAGTTGAATGCAACGTTCAAAACGTGGGGCAGCATGGCCATCAGTCAATGCTGGAGTGTGTGGTCCAGACCTCACAAGAGGTAGTGGATGCAACTATCCACAGGGTCACTTGGAAGAAGAAGGGACGTGATGATCCCTTACTGTTTTTTACAGAAAGCAGGGCCCAAATGGTGCGAGGCTATAGTTTTGCTGAGCCATCCTGGAATGAGAAGAACATGAACGTATCCCTGCTCATATCCAACACTGTGGTTGCGGACGCTGGAGATTATACGTGCTCAGTGTCAACGGACAGCGGTTTTGCGGAAAAAACCTGTTCCCTCAAAGTTCAAGGTGAAGCTAAAACAAAATTTCAATCCATTTGGTACAGATGCCTATTTTCAGTAGGATTTGTTGACAGAACTATTGTTACCAACTCACTTTGAAACGTAGGAATGGTTAAATATGTTTTTATAAACATTTCTTTATTCTAAATGCACAAAGGAAACCGGTAGTTTAGAGATTAAGGGACTTTCCTGACCAAGGAGATTGGTATTCCCCTTACATTGTTTCACTTGTGTCTTTTACTTTCAGTTCCACTGTGACAACCAATCACATCCAGAAATTCCATTTGGAAGAGCCACTTATATTATTTAAACATTTGTTTTGCTGAGTACACATTATGAGTATATATTGTAAAATGTATTATGTCAAATATAATGGTCATCAAGAAAATTAGAATTAATTGAGATATTTTATTGGTGTTGTTTTATTGACGTCATGGTGCAATATTCAACTCAGTTATTATGTTTGCGTTCTGTTTTGTCTTTGCAGCCAAATACAGGGCACCAATCATGCGCTCCATCCCTGAGAGAATGACTCCAAATGAACACAGTACCCTGATTTGTACCTCTGGTGGTGGCTACCCAAAAGGTAAACTTCGCTGGTTTGACATGGACAATGAAGAGTGGACCAAAAGCTCTGAAATGGAGGCAAAACAGACGGACGAGGGACTGTTTCAGCTCTCTAGCAAGCTGGAATTGCTGCCAGGATCCACTTTCTCCAAGTATACCTGTGTCGTGTTCAACGCCAGCGGAGGCAAAGAAGACGAGACCACATTCGAACTGCAACCATCACCTTTAGGTATGTTATGGAGCACCACTCAGTACTTTCTAGGTCCGCTGGCTATATCCTGCTGCACACAATGAAATGCTGTGCTGTAATTTCAGCCAAAGTTAAATCTAACAGCCCCTGAACTTTGAAGCCACCCAGATGTCACCACAATTTTGTTTGCATGGTGGGAGGTTGATGGGGGGCTGAATTTCCCAACAGAAACCCCAAAATTAAAAGTATTTGAGGTTTAGGTCATGAGTAAATAATATCTTGCCAATATGTGCCTGCATCCGTTTCAAAACATTGGTACTTGCGTACCGTGCTGCGAACAGATCGGGTCCAGTCTACATCCAGGACATGGTCAAATCTTACATCCCAGCCCGCTCCCTCCACTCTGCTTCTACCAATCGGCTTGTTGCTCCCTCGCTGCGAGCTAAACACTCTACAAAATCACGACTGTTTGCTGTCCTGGCTCCTAAATGGTGGAATGAGCTCCCCACCAACATCAGGACAGCAGAAAGTCTATACATCTTCCGCCGCAAACTAAAAACACACCTCTTCCAACTTTACCTTGAACAGTAGAACTTTAGTAGCACTTAAAATGACACTTACTGATAACATTTTGTAGTTTGGCTTTCTTGAAGAAATTGTATTTTCTTGATTCTTGTTGTTCTGGGTTGTGTACCCTCATGGTTGAAATGCACTTATTGTAAGTCACTTTGGATACAATTTTGTTCCTCTACAATGCTACAGCATCTGTTTGTTTTATCCATAACGAAAGAAGACTGTTGTCCTTGCTGAAGGTGTTTTGACACAAGCTTTTGTTTGTAGACAGGCTGAAACATGTCTCTCACCTAACATTTTCAAAACAAGACCGCTCATAAAGAAAGAATACTATGCATGATGGTAAAGACTGGGTAGTGTTTTTCATGTAATGGAACTGAACTGCACTGTAATGGAAAAACTCCCCAACAGCTTCCCTTTACAAATCATTAATCTGTGCAGTGAGAACAGCAATAACAGCTCAGTGTCAGTGGTTTAATTGGGTCACATTTTTGCAACATAGTGCAAAGGTTGCTTGCAAGCTATCTAGTTTCATATTTACTTTCTACTTTGTGTACAAGGATAGTGATTTAAGCAAGAGCAAATGTCCAAACTGTACACATCCCTCTGGTAGTAAAAGAGAAAGTAAATGTAGACATCTTAAGTATTACAGGCGGAATTTCCCACCAGTGCATGCATACCTCATTTTTTGTTTGTTTGATTTATTTCAGGGCATGAAAAGGGAGCAGAGATTTCAGCCTCCAAAATAGTTGCTCCTGTGGTGGTCATCGGGTCACTGCTCGTAGGACTGCTGTTGGTACTGCTGATTTATAAAAAACGATCTCCATGTGAGTACACACTCCTGTCCTCCTTTGTTTTTGGTCAAAATTAACCAATATGAATCTTTTTCAGTAACGATATATCACATGAAGAAATACAATGCAAAATTACAGTTGTCTGTTTAACAAAGTTTCTACTTATTCTAAGAAAAGAACAAGGTCACAACGCAGTGGGTTTAAAACACACTTTTTTTTAGACAACTCCCAGACACTGCTTGAAGGACTTTTGTACTAACATCTAATTTCCTACAAGAGAAATACAGCAAGAAATGTACTCACAGCTTTAATTCTTGTTCCTATGGACTTACTGTAAGTTTCTTTTGACAGAAGTTTTTGCCAAATCTATAAAATGTAGTGAAACATGGAGAATTTGTTATTAATGCACACATTATTTATCTGCAAATTATCTTCAAAATATAATTGTATTAAAAATATCATTGAAATATTACAATTCATTTTTTTAATGTCTGTTGTAAAACGATTGTCAGGTGCCTGTAGGTAATCGTTCCTCCTGTTTGTTCCGGCCCTTAAAAGATTTGTTCATACTGCTGTTTCAGTGTTCACATGGATACCCAAGTATGATTTAAAACAGATTCTAAAAATTTCAACCTATTCCTAAAAATGAGCAGTGACAGTACTACTGATATAGTATACAATTACAGAAGTAATACCATTGCTGTTATTGGATCATAACCTCGACTACAATTTCTGATGTGATACTTGAATACTAACGCTCACAAATGTGGAGTGAGATTTTATCACGTGCTCTCTGTAAACAATGAAGACCTAACAGGAAGAAACACACAATAGGTGAAGGTTGACACAGAAAGTTGAAACTGGAATATCCTGCAGAACATCTGCTTAGTGGCCCTTTGATTTGTGATGGGAAAGCACATTTCCCTTTATTGTTACATTATCCAGCTAAACAGTTGTGTACTACAAAGTGTCTCACGAAAATTGGTGACGTAAGCACGAGTATATACTGTATCTACAGTGAGTGCGTCCACTGATCTCATCCCAAATCTGGTTGAGCAAGTTTTGAACGTCAATGTTTACTCATACATTTAGTTGAATCACATATTCATCCCTAACCACAGTACTACTCAGGACATTCATTTTGTATATTTCCATCACTTTGGAAAATTTGGGTTTAGTTATTAATAGCTCGTATTTGAAACATAACTTAACCTGGTTTATGTTTCAGACACTTACCACCGGGGATCTGTCTATGCTTGCACGTCCTTAACTCACTTCATATGCTGATGCCTTCACACCCACCTATTGTAAAACACAGTCAAATCTTTTATAATGTAATAATTTGTTGCAGGTGGCCATCAAGAGGTTCCTACACATGATGAAAGCGACAAGGAAGGTACGTATGTCTAAATTACAGTGATTTGACTGACTGTGTTTAACTAATACGTCTTTGCATTGTTACTGTTTTCATGTGCGCTGAGATTTTATTCAAGCTTTGATGTTGTTTATATTTCTCCAGGTGATCATCAGGAAGTGGTTTAATTCCAGGACATCCTACACTGAGGTAATTACAATGCTCCAAGCAAGCAATTGAAAAGACTCATTTTACCTCCACTGTGTACTGTCTACTGTCTTTACTGGAAGTCAGATAACAATCGATAGATTGGAGTAAGAATATTCTGTTTCTAACGCTCTCTCTCTCTCTGCAGGAGACACCGCATGTCACATAATGATATTACTTAACAGACAACCTCTGAAATCAACACTCTCTTGTTTGCTAAACTCTGTCATTATACCTTTTCCATTGAAAACAACCATGTATAACCAGGAATAAGTTGTATCAGTTTGATTTTTCAAAGTAACTGTATCAGCTCTCCATTCACCCAAGCTTGCTAAGTTAACACTCTTATATCATGTATAAATCGAAACAAAAAATTATGCTGATTTTGAATCCAGCCAAAATTAACTAGAAGCTGGGGGCGTGGGGAGGGGGTTAATCTTCAGGACCAGTGACCTTAAAACACACGCATCAAGTGCAAACAGGAACATCACTATTTTTCTTTTAGAGATGGCAGTGAGTATGATGTGTGTTTGTCATTTGAGGAAATGTTTGTAGAGATAATTATCTTTGTTCAACTCATGCAGCTATTGTAGCACTTTTCACTTCCTTTTCTCGTGTTCTGCCCATATTACGAGGAAAACACTGAAAAATGATTTTAAGATGGGGACATGTCATTGTGTATATTTTTGTTTGTATGTTTTTTGCAATGAAATGTAATTGATTTGGCTTATTGCCCTAATTTTACAGATTTTTATTTTTTTTACTCTTTGCGTGTGACCTAAAAATGTGCTCAAGTTTTGTGAAAGGGCTCAAAGATAAGGACTTTTCTTACTGTCAACCAATCCCATCACAGTGCCAGTACATGTTCACACTTTTTGTAACTTGTCTGCAGCACTCAGATGCACGTACATGTGTTCCTAATGAAGATTTACATTGTTAAAATAAGGGTATCGTATCAGATTTGAAAAAGCTGCAGTAACTCCCAGTACATACAGGAATGTTTCCAACTGTGAATTATTTGGCATCAAGTGGGATTTGCTCAGAATAAAACACACAGTTTGGGTTACAGTGATGCACTGTATTCATTTACTGTTTCTTAAAGGATTCATGTCACATGATCACCAGTGGTTACTTATTAGCTAATGCAAAAATATATCCAAAAGCTCTTTTGTTTTTCCTACTTCCGTGTGATCAGTGAGACTGTGCTTATGTAACTTTTGGCAGCAGTACGCTATTCCCAAAATCAACACTTATCTTCACCACTTCGGGTATTGTGTCTCACTCTTTTCATATTAACCAACTCTCATAAAAATAGAGATTTTAAATGTGAGACCTGTTTGGTAATGAACAGGGTCGCAACAAAACAAAATTTTCTACTCCTTGTCTGTCACTTGTGACAATAACAAGGCAAAGTATGGACAATAAAATAATTTCACATAGTTCCAAGATAGGTCTTTGAATTCATTATTGACTTCATAAAGAAAAACAAAACTGTGAATTTTAGCAAAAGTTTTAAAAGTTTTTTTGTACACTACTAAGTAAAAAAGACATCAACATCCTTAAAAGTAATAAAGGTACATCGTTGTTTTTTTTTTTTTTAATCTATGAATTTATGTCCCAATTTAAATGTCATTTCCAGATATAACCTGACACAGTAATATTGACAATAATAGGGCTGTTTGTGTTGTTTTGTATGATTAATGAGCACTTAATGAGAAAGCTGTGATCTGTGGTGTTATGATGTAATTAAAACATTTTTTTCTGAATTGAAAGGGAGAATTGTGTAAATGTTTTAAATTATTGTCTGTACACATAGATTGTATTTCAGTACTAGCAGTTTTTGTTCATCTGTAGGCTTATTTTAAAACACATCCAACATTGCATCATCACCTATTACAACACAGGCACAGATGCACAATTCCCAAGGAACATTTTGTGTGAGTCATGCTGCACTTACAGTGCCTTGCAAAAGTATTGACCCCCCCTTGGCGATTTTCCTATTTTGTTGCCTTACAACTTGGAATTAAAATTTATCTTTATTTGGATTTCATCTAATGGACATACACAAAATAGTCCAAATTGGTGAAGTGAAATGAAAAAAATAACTTGTTTCAAAAAATTCTAAAAAATAAATAACGGAAAAGTGGTGCGTGCATATGTATTCACCCCCTTTGCTATTAAGCCTCTAAATAAGATCTGGTGCAACCAATTACCTTCAGAAGTCACGTAATTAGTTAAATAAAGTCCACCTGTGTGCAATCTACTTTGAACATCCCACAGAGCACCATTAAAACCATTATTAAAAAAATGGAAAGAATATGGCACCACAACAAACCTGGCAAGAGAGGGCCGCCCACCAAAACTCACGGACCAGGCAAGGAGGGCATTAATCAGAGGCAACAAAGAGACCAAAGATAACCCTGAAGGAGCAATCACAGCAGAGATTGGAGTTTCTGTCCATAGGACCACTTTAAGCCGTACACTCCACAGAACTGGGCTTTACGGAAGAGTGGCCAGAAAAAAGCCATTGCTAAAGAAAAAAATAAGCAAACACGTTTGGTGTTCGCCAAAAGGCATGTGGGAGACTCCCCAAACATATGGAAGAAGGTACTCTGGTCAGATGAGACTAAAATTGAGCTTTTTGGCCATCAAGGAAAACGCTATGTCTGGCGCAAACCCAACACCTCTCATCACCCCGAGAACACCATCCCCACAGTGAAGCATGGTGGTGGCAGCATCGTGCTGTAGGGATGTTTTTCATCGGCAGGGACTGGGAAACTGGTCAGAATTGAAGGAATGATGGATGGCACTAAATACAGGGAAATTCTTGAGGGAAACCTGTTTCAGTCTTCCAGAGATTTGAGACTGGGACGGAGGTTCACCTTCCAGCAGGATAATGACCCTAAGCATACTGCTAAAGCAACACTCGAGTGGTTTAAGGGGAAACATTTAAATGTCTTGGAATGGCCTAGTCAAAGCAAAGACCTCAATCCAATTGAGAATCTGTGGTATGACTTAAAGATTGCTGTACACCAGCGGAACCCATCCAACTTGAAGGAGCTGGAGCAGTTTTGCCTTGAAGAATGGGCAAAAATCCCAGTGGCTAGATGTGCCAAGCTTATAGATACATACCCCAAGAGACTTGCAGCTGTAATTGCTGCAAAAGGGGGCTCTACAAAGTATTGACTTTGGGGGGGTGAATAGTTATGCACGCTCAAGTTTTCTGTTTTTTTGTCTTATTTCTTGTTTGTTTCACAATAAAACATATTTTGCATCTTCAAAGTGGTAGGCATGTTGTGTAAATCAAATAATACAAACCCCCTCAAAAAAAAAATCAATTTTAATTCTAGGTTGTAAGGCAACAAAAAAAGAAATACGCCAAGGGGGTCAATACTTTTGCAAGGCACTGTACATAAGTAAGTCCCACTTGCAGCACAAACATTTACAGATTCTTTATTTAGAAGTTTTGCAGTAGACTGCTTCAGTTGGTGGCTGTTTTTAAGATGATGGGACATATTGACTGTTTTCCTTTATTTTCTTACTCCTGATGATATCAATTAGTAATAATAATTCTTTGAAAACTTTGTTGAAATTTCCCTAATTTGTGCATAAAACCATGGAACACCTACACACTTCAACACTTCCTGCTCCTTCAGCTGATGGAAGTTGTGTAAAGTTGTAACAGATGCTATGTAGCGGATCATTGATGTACTGCATAACTGATCCATACAAATCTACACTTTGACTTAAAAAAAAAAAAAGCTTAAATCTGGATTAAATTACTTTTTCTGCTGTTCAAACATAATAGTAAATTAATGAATAACAAAAGGTATAGAAGACTGATACTGTTTAACGATTTTGTAAAGCTTAAATATTTCCCATTCCTGCCATCTGGTGGACAAATAGCACCACCACAACGGTACTGATAGACGAAGATTGGAGACAACTGATATTTTTGCAGCCTTTAATAGTGCAAATAGATTCCTCTCTCGCTCTCTGATCTGAAATGGCCCTGATTCAGCAATTGAACTACCAGTGAAACCATGAGAAAGTGTAGTTTCAGTGTGCAGAATTAACAGTTTCAAAAAAAAACACCACCAGCAAATGAAGTACTGCAGTTAAAACATTTGCAGTCAAGATTAATCATTCCTGTTGTTTTAAAAAAAACAAAACTGTAGAAAATAGTTCTTTGGGTCAATGTGATGAACCTGGAAGGAACACATTCCAGCTTCAGCACTTGTTGAAACCTGCATCTGATGCCAATCTGCAGAACAAGTTTGACGAGCCCTAATTGTTTTTTAGTTAGTTGAAAAGAAAGGCTTTGAAGTCTGCTTTTAAAAGTAAACAAAAGCCAGACTAGCTCTCTTGTGTTTTGAAAGACATTATGAACAAATTCATGTAAAAGATTTTATTCTTTGCCCATGGAGTCAAGCAGACCTTTGTCAGATAGTGTTTTTAACATAAAAGTAACTCCTTAGCTATAACAGTTCAATTAGCCTGAAGTTCCTCTAAACACTAGCTGATCACGGAAGACAGAGCTGATTCAGTCAACTGGCTTTGCAGCTGTTTCACAGAGGCACAGATAATTTGTTGCTTCAATTGATTACGTTTACCATAAGTTTTGATTGCACACCCGCATAAAAAGTAGAACATTTCCCTTTAAAAACCAACGACAGGTAAAGTCAATGACAATGATTATCTTGTTACAAAGGCACCTGTCAATCAGTGGGAAGTAGTTCTTGAAGTTGATGTGTTGCAGGCAAGAAAAATTGGGTAAGTGTAAAGATCTAAGTGACTGCGACGAGGTCTGAACAGTCAGAGAATCTCCACAACAGCAGGTGGTCTAACTATGGGTGGAAATATGTGTCACTACAGAGAGAATTTTAATCATTTATACTTGAATTTGAATTGCTAAACTTAAATAATTGCATCAAAAAACAGAACTTGAATCACATAATTTGAATTTGTATCGTTTATCTTGAATAATTACACTGAAACACTGAATCTGATTAGTATGATTGACTTTATAGTTTTGGAAGTAAAAGTTGCTCTGAAATTACATCTGATCATCATCTAATTCAACTCAATATTTGTATGAGAAGAAGCTTTGTGTAATATGTACAGGTGATAATAATACTGCAGCTGTTAGATCGGGTTAATATGGCACAGTTTATGAGCTTAAATGAAAGATTTCGGCTGCAGTCATGTTTCGCTGAATATGATCATTTATAGCTAACTAAACTGAAATTCTAATTTCTTGCTATTTATAGATACACATCTTTAAAAATGCATAGTATATTACAACAATGTGATTATCTATGTTGATCTAATTCAAATGCATTTGTTTCTCCTTTTTTTTCAGTTTAAAAAAGGTTCTTTAAACTTTTACCTTTTCTTACATGTTTTCATGGTCTGGTTTTCAGCATCATGAAATTGTGACACCTTTACAAGCTAAACATCATGTCACTGGCACAAGTAAATGACTGAATGCAAATGATTTAGTCTCACAGGATGCACAACATCACCCCACATAAAACCATACAGGAAGCACGCTTGTTGTGCTGCACTGTCTGTGTGTGAGGGTGTGAAAAAACAAAGCAAGAATCCCGTGAGCCCCAGTCACCGCGCCAAGATGTTGCTATGCTGTTGGTCCGTAATGTTGATCTGCCTATCTGCTTATTCAGGTAGGTCTATCTACTTTTCTGAAATAGATATTGATGTAGTTAAAGTCTGAATAATAAAGTTCACTAGACCAGCTGAGAAGGATCATTTTAGATCAAAGAAGTTTTCTTCTTTTTCAGTTTGATCCCATGATCTCTGTAGTTATCTGAGATTAATGTCACTCCTGCTGCTTCCATCAAAACTGTTATTTAGTTGGTGTTAGAATAATGGCAATGTCTGTTTTTTGATGTTTTTTTTTAAACCCTCTAACCACAGACAGTTTTGTCTCTTTTATGACAGAGAGCACTGTGATGTACAAGGAGTCTGGCAAGAACATCACTTTGAGGTGTTCCTCTGAAGAATGTCCCGAGAGGATTATAGATTATGTCGGGATGTATCTGTTTCATGAATTTATTGAAGAGAAAGAGGTGATTTTCTACAAAGACAAACTCATGGAGCGAACGGGGTACAAAAGCAGGATTCAGATAAACAGATACCAGAACCACACCATCACCATCACCATCAGCAACCTGACCGCGGATGACTCCGGTGTCTACACCTGTGTCTACACAAACACAATGATAAATCAAGTCAGGTGCAATTCTGCCATAGTATTTGTAAGAGGTTTGTTTTTCCTTTTTCTCCTCAAAAACTGCTCAACTTTCTCTTAGTTGTAGTAACTCTCAATGGTGCAGAGGTGCAGTGTCTGGCATACACATGGTACCTTTGCTCAATTACTCATTTAAAAGGTGACCTTTAACTCTGCCACAAACTCATCTTCCATAGTTGATGAAGGTGACTAAATACAGATATTGCATGGACAAAGAAATGTAGGCTACCTTATGTTAAACTATGTACAGTGGCAACATGATTAAGGTCTCCAAAGAGATCTAACTCTACTTCTTATTGATATAGAATTCCAGTAACATAAATTCCAAAATTATTTATTATTATAAATTATTTATATTATTTATTATTTATGGCATTTGGAAGGGGAGGAAGAACAAAAAGCAAACAAAGGGAAAATGTAGGCCTATTTGAAAAGCTATTTTATTCATGGCAACAATGGCAAGTATAATGCTAATTATTATCAGTTCTTAGTAACCAAATTTTGCTCACTTTTGTAAATTTACCTCTGTTAAGTGCAGGACTTTTGCTTGCAAGATAAAAATTGTAGATTGTGTTATTACTATTTCCATTATACTCCACAACTGATGGACTACATATGTCCATTACTCATTAACAGCTATTTCCAATATGCTTGTGTGCTACATTTAAAGACCTTCTTTTTAGTTTTAGATAACCTATTTTTTGAGGCTTATGAACAATTCAAAACCAAATTGCAAATTTAAAAAGCAAAACTGTTCCACAAAGGTTGTCACGATGAGAAACCTTTAGAGCATTTGCATGAAGACATTACATTTGATTTGGTGTAACCCATGTTTGCCTTTCTTTCACACAGGAGTAACACCATGTTCCAAACCAGAAAAGGTGCCCGGGACCAGTGCAGAGGAGAGAGGTCCGCCTCTGGTGTTAATTGTCACTGCTGCCTGTGCCATCAGCTTGCTAGTTGGCATCATCTTCATCCTACTGATCATCCTGAGGGTGAGTTCAGTTCTCATTAATCATTGCTTTGTGCCTTATCAAGCTCTATAGTCCAGTTCTGTAAGTTTTGGATTGCAATAGCGGTTGCCTTGTTTATCTGTACACATTATCAATTGTATATGCACGCTTTACCAGTCTATCACACAGCATCCCTTCCAAACCACAGAAATGCTGTAAACATAATGAACCCCTCGAGCTCGCATGCTGATTAAATCTAAAACCACTGAATGCTCAGTCTGTGTCTTAAGTGCAGATGTGGGTTGCTTCTTCGAACTGACAATACCCCCTTCACATTTTTTTCATTGCTGTCTCAAACACAATGCCTGTGCTAGATAAACCAAGATTCATGATGATTTAACAACAATTTTCTCCCTCAAATGCCCCTAACGTGTCGTCTCATTGAAAGAACTCCACAAAACCTTGTACTTGCTCTACCACTTCAGAAAAATCACCAAATTTGTAGTGCTATTTAATTATCTTCAACTGCTCTGCCATCTCAAACAAGAAAGTTTATTTTACAGTTAACATTTGTTGAAAAATTAGGTCTTCCGTTTCTTTGAATTTACTGTCATTTACTGAATGTAGTTTTTTTTTAAAAATTCTGCACAAACCCTCATGCTATACAGAAAATCTCTACAATAATATTTTCACTGCCAACAGGTGAAACAATCCATTCGCAGCAGAGGAAGAAGAAGTGCCCCGCAAGAGTCCAATGATTATGTGTATGAAGTTATGAACATGAACGGCAGCTCCACAGCGGTCATCAACAGGCCACTATAATTTTGCTTAGCAATGATATCAAATATTATGGACTTTTTGGACGTCTTCTTCTTTACAAAGTAAAAATACTTTTAGCTGAATTTAGATTTTCAAGTGATTTCAATCAACATACACAAGACAAAATGCTCAGTTTTAATAATTGTATTATTAATTCTGGTTAAAATGATTCTTAATATTATTTGTATTGCTCATCAATATTACAACTCTAATATTTGTGTGGTATTGTTGTGGCTATATTTGACTGGTTAGGCACAAGTAATAGATATCAATGTAATAAACATGCAGGAGATGTAAAAGGCAGTGGGAATAATAGCTAACTGGAACACAAAGGTTGAAACTGGCCCAACAGAGCAGTCAGATTATTGATTTCCAGAAATGTGGCAGGGAAGACAATCAGCAGGTGTTTTTGCTTCAGTACTTAACCAGAAAAATATTTTTGAAGGCTCTGTGGTGAGCAAAAGTCATGCACCTGACAGGGGGGAAATAGGGGCACATGGGTGTGTGGTTTGCATGTGTTCCCAAAGACTTCTCACATAATGTATTGTTATAAATCTTACATGTTTCATGTATTCATAATTTAGGTAATTACGTACAAATATAGAACAAAAACATCTGACCATCCATTATCGATACCCGCCTTATCCTTAAACAGGGTCATGACCTCAAAAATACTTCTCATAAAAGGAGACGGAACCTGTTTTGCTGCCCAATATGTATCAACATGCCACATATAAATAAAACTAACAAACATATGCCTTAATGTTGTTTTAAAAATCATATTACTTTTATTGTGTAATGTCCAAATATTTGGAGAACATATATTTGAATGCTTTGACATCATTGTTTTTGGAAACAGAAAACTCCACACTTAAACACACTTTAGTTATGATATTATTCAAAATCATCTCACTTTAAACAAACTGCCAATGTCTTTTTGTTTTGTTTTTGAATTTCCAGAACACACGTTTGTCAGGAATTTTAAACCACAGCCATCACATAACCAGGGACAGATATATGCAATAATTTTTTTTTTTTTTTTTTTTTTTTTTTTTTTTTTTTTAAACTCTCTTGGAGGCTGTCCTGCATCATAGAAGACATAGAGATCAGCTGTGAGCTGATTTAGTTCCCTTGGGCCTCCCAGACTCTATAAGCTAGCCCATTTGCTGTCCAACAGCTGATATTCACCCTGTCAGCTTGTTTTGGTGTGTACCCTCTACGTCTGAGCACACGACACATCCATGCACTGCTCGCATTGTTGTCTTCATCTACTCCTTTGATTTGTGTTAACCTCAGTTTTAATCAAATAGGCCTACATTTGTTTTCAGTAAACCTCTTGCTAGTTTGTGACCAGTTTAAAGGTGTATTAAGTTACAAGATGTTTACTTAAATAAATTCGATTAAGATTAAAAGTGCATATGCTGAACATAATGAAGTCCTCATGACCTTCGTTCAAAATTGCATGACATGGTATTTACACTTTTAGGGGGTGGGATTTGGTGTCCGTGGGAGTCTTCACAGGAATCCAAACTGAAAGACAGTACTAGCTAAATGTCATGATTCTTCAGGGGCCACTTCTTGACCCAGTTTGCCCCAGATCAAAAGCACTAGTTTTGTGGTTCCTGTTTGATCTTCAGCAGCATATGTCTCAAAACTGTTACTGCTTCATGTGACTGTTAATGCAACTACTCATCTACCACGGCCTATAAATATTCAAACACTGAAGTTATAGTCCGAGGAAACCTAATGGACACTCTATCACAGCATGCTTGCAGACACTTCATTTCAGCCCCACTTGTCTCAGACTGTCTATGTTGCCAGTCGCCTTAATTTTCTTACCCTGTGCTGGTTTTGCCCAAATGGGAACATTTAACAATACAATGTGATTTACCAAGACACAGCACAGTTAGACTAGTAATACTTCATTGATTTTATAAACCTCAGTCAGCTAACGGATCAATGAGTCCGACAGATGAGACGAGAATATTAAACTGAGCAACACCTTTGCTCCTGCACTGTCTTTTCTACAAGGGGATGGAAAGCGTGAATGGCAGGTTAACAAGGTTGATGTATTTGGTCATTTTCGGTAATTGATGGTTACTTGAAAACTCGTAAACAGTTAAAATAATATTGCTCTAAAAATTTAATTCATGTCACTTTATAGAACATTTGCATTCCTTTTTTCCTTTGAAATTCTCAAGAATCAGTTTGAGTTAGATTAAAATACAACTGTTTGCGAGAATTGTTTGTTTTTATGACTTACTATAAACAGTACATTGTGTGACTTATACAGTTTGTTATTGGCAAACTGACCACGTATCCTTCTTGCAGGCTTCAGTGGACTTGTTATACCAGCCAGATAATCGGTAACCTGTTTCTGACATAAAAAATGAAATGAGCTGAGCTGTATAAATGTGTCTGATATATTTGGAGCTTTTTATTACGTTGAGCCTCAGTTAAACCATGTCTTGAGAATTTAAAAGGAATGCAAATGTTCTATAATGTGACATGAATTAAACTTTTAGAGCAATATTATTTTAACTGGTCAACTATCACAAGTGCAAGGACACGTTCTGTCAAAGTAGGGTTTTCAAATTGGAAAATAAAATGTCAGAGCAGTGAGATGGTTCCTCATGATTCACTGTAATGAATACCTCAATAATCAAGTGCAACCACGTACTCTATCAATTTTGATAATGCTGCTTACAAAAATATGAAAATGTGACAGCCAGTGAAGAACAGACAGTCTCAGTTTTAACCAGAAGAGAGCAGTATTTTACAGTTATTTCAAAGCAGCACACCTCATGCTTCAGAGTATCAGTTTGTGTTCATATTGAAACAACAGAAAGCTTCCTGAGGGATGTCACTCAAACAGGTTTGCATTCATTTAACTTCTACATATTTTACTCCTCATGTTTCAAGTTCAGGTATGTGAGAACAAACAGATTCCTTTGTCCTTGTATGTAGCGAACTGAGAGCTGATTAAAGGCAAATCTGCTGCTGTTTTTCACTAAAACAAAATTCTGGGCACCAGCTTCAACCATGTGTTTCTGATTATGTGCTCACTGTATTCAGTCACAGGTTTGTAATGTGCCACTCAACCCACCCAGATTATATCTCATTAGTATGTCAGTTTCTGAGCAGAGACTACTCAGAGAAGTAATATGAAAAGGGATGATAAACTTCACATTTTATCTGAATATAGGTCTATAACAGACAGCATCTCTCTACCTGTGTCAGTGTAGTCTCCAATTGGGATCTGTGCGTAAAAGCGTGTCAGTGAACCTCTCCACCCGCCCCCCTCGTGCGCTCACATTTCTTTTGCATCATGGTCGTGGAGTCTCGAGATACTCAGCATCCCACTAAAGTGCACATCGTCGAGCTCTCGGGATTTCACGGCATATCTGCATCTGCGCTGCCTGCAGTCACCACGTGTCATCACGCTCACAGAGAGCCGTAGCCACACGATAAGAACAAGTGCAGCGAAACTGAGACAACAAAGTCGATTCCGATTTTTGGTCGTGGGGACCGCGTGAGACAGACAGCTCCAGGTTTCCTCTGTGGACCAAAGCGCGGCTTTTACTGACTGACTGAGTGAAGTGGACCAGCAGCAAACCCAGAGCATGAAGAAGACTCCAAATTCGGGTACAGATGTTTCAAAAAACAAAAAAATACCATGATTTCCGATACTTGACAACATACTGCATTATTTTAATTCATATATCTCTTGATATAAACTCTGCTAAAAGTAATTACAGGCATGAATCGTGGTGTTAAAATATGACCTACTTTTGACACAAGCATAGTTCTGACTTGTGAAGCACTTTTGATGGTTTTGCATATCATATGGCACTTGCTGTATGGATGTAATAAGTATATATTTCACAAAGTCAGTGTATAATACTTACATTTCTGTAAAACATTACCTTCTGCTTAACACACTACACATAATATATTTTTAGTTATTCTTCAGAAGACTTTATCTTTCTGTGTACAATAACAAAACGGCTGCATCTTCTCTTACACCTTCATTTCTGTTTAACTTGATTTAAAAAAAAAAAAAAAAAAAAAATAATTGTTATCATGTTCCGACTTGTCAAACTCTTTCACTTTGGCTTTGCTGCCTCATTTGTTTTCATCCATATTTTTTTGGCGGCTGTGAGTGTACAGACTCAGGCGAGCACCTCGGGGTCTCCTGGCTATTACAGTCTGATGATGTGCATCATCCTCTGTCCTTCTCAGCCTGACCTTCTGTATGGATGCACTGGCTCCTTCAGGCTGCACTCTCTTCACGGCTTCAGTGCTATGCATGTGTATGTGTGTGTGTTTGGCTTTAACATTCAGTTTTGACGATTGTTCACTTATGATGTCAGGGTACTACGTGCTTCAGTGAATGGCAGAACATAGTGTTTGCTGTGCTTGTGTACATTATACAACACATCTCTGCTCCGGCCCCCATCTGTGTTCACTCTCTTTCGACATTTGGGAACTCAGGATGGCCCCTAGGGAGAAAAACAAAGCGCTTTGGATTAAACGGATGTAGAAATGTGGCACAAGTTGCTGCTCCTGAAGCTTGTGTGAAAAGCAGGAGACAAAGTCCAGACTGCAAATATTTGGAAAGTTATACTATGTTTGTTTGGTTTTTCTGTCTCTGAGCTTCAGCTCCTTAAATTTTAAATTAAATATATTAAAATACTCGGCCTTGGCTTTAATTTGAGTATGTTTACATCAATATTTTAAGAATTATGTTAGAGATTGCTTCAAATTATGGAGGCCCAAAAGTAAATGGACACTAGTGCAGCAACTATTAAAACACAGCAGCAGTCCGGAGTCTTGAGCGGCCAATGCTTGACCATTTAGGGGTTAGAAAAGTGGAAAAGGTTGTGAGAGGGGAAGAATTGGCCTGTTTAATGAGTCTTAGCACTAACTGTCAATTTCTGCCTCTGGAGATTCTTACCGCTTCACCTGCACTGATACAGACAACATCACTTTACTAACACCATCAGCATGTCTGTGTTGTCTTTAGCCACTTGCTGTTCAGTAGCTTAGTAGGTGGTCAGACTGCTGAGGAGGCAGTGGGCATCATCAGTGGCCCTTGTCACAGTCAGTGTCTGATGATAAGAGTTTTCAGTGTTTTTCATAGTTTGTTTTCCATATTTTCACTTTTCTGAAACAAAGAAAGTCCAGAAGTGAAAATGCTCTCCAGAAGGCTTGGGATCACTGCTGAGTGAATAATGTAAGTGTTTACACTCAGAAGTCTTAATACGCTTTGATCATTCGAGTGTCTTGCCTCTTTCGAAGATAAAGACAAACCGTAAGACCTCGCAGCAACACTCCTGACCTCAGAGACCATTGTTCCATGCAGTTTTTGTTTTCATGCAGCATCATGACCTTAAGGTGTCAAATTATCTGTCAGGATGGAGCATTACATGGCTGAACTGAGAAAGAACCCAATTAGCAGTACAAAAGATTTTTCCTTATGAAGATACTCTTAATAAGGTTTTCTTTGTCTTTCTCCTTCTTATCATTCAATAAAAGTTGTAGTTTGAGTGGGCTATATCACATCTGGAGCTTACAGATGTGCAAAGTTGTTGAGATGTGTGATTGAAAGCATCTGTTAGAATGATCAACACAGATGAAGGAGAGAGTGAAAATCCTTACATACTGAAGCATGAAGTGTACAACAAAAACTGTATTTATGTCCAAACAAAATGACAACTTCAAAGCTCTTAGACATCTCTCCTTTCAGGAATATCGCATTAGATCTGTGGTCTCTTCAGTCATTCGTGATTAATTTTACTCTCAAAGTGGGAGCGCTGTGTTGTCCCTTCTTAGATCCTCAACAAAAATGCATTGGCTCCCATGTTAGTAAATTCCGGTGAGACCCGGAGCGTTTTGGGCTTAATGATCTGGATGTACCCACGTTGTTTTGTAGTTTCATGCAATGTGACCCTGAATGGACACAGCGACCCAGTGGAATAAAAGCACTGTTTTTTCCTCCCCCTTGTTTTTTTTCGTTTTTTTTCTTTCTCTCTTCCTATGCATGAGAGATCTCACTTAGCTGTGCTATATATTCTCATGGTTAGGTCAGTTTTGAAAACAGGCTTGTCCTCAGCTTGAAAAGAGTATTTTGTGGTGGACATTTGCTGAGGGCTGTTTGTGTGCATTCGTTGGACTTTTCATGTTTAATAGAAGATTTGATTAAAAAAAAAAAGGCGAGGAACCTTTATTGATGTTGAGATGTTCATCTTTGGATATAATACAGGACATGGACAGATGTGTTGTCCATGATAATTACTAAGGCTGCAGAGACATTTTTCTATTAGTGGTGTATGTATATATATATATATATATATATATATATATTTTTTTTTTTTTTTTTTTTTATTGGGCATCAACAATTATTTTCACTCAAGTAGTTTTAGGTTGACATGTTTCAACCAGCTCCTTACAGAAATTACACTTTACAAATGAGTAACAAAACTCTGTCTTGGGTAGACATTATTTCTGCCATTGTTACAAGAAAATGTTAAAGTATTACAGTAACTCAACATATCACACTAAAGGAGTTGATGTCCAGAAATTTGCCTGCAGGATTACATATAGTGAGTGGCATGTGTGGGCTTTGGCCCACATATACACTACACTGAGCTGAATTGTTTGGCCATGCTGTACTGAGGATGTACATCTCATAAGAAAAGGCCACTTTTATAACACAGGTCCTATCTGCATCTGAAAAGTCAGACACTAACAGATTGTTTATTGAATATTAGTGTTGTATTTTGATGATGTGATTATATCACTTTGTCATATTAAAATGTGACTCATTTCTTTATTAACAAAAAACATTTAACTTAAAACTTGACAAATAGTTTAGCTTTACAAATATGTTTTTTTTAATCTCGTATAAAGAACAACGTTTACTAAAATAAATGCGACTGTTTTAAATGTGATCTGCCTCCATATGGCATAACATGATAGTTTCGGGATAAATAAATAATGTTTTTATGTGTTTTTCTATGGTAATATAATCACTGCAAAATCAAGCGAACATGATTTTTTTTTGGGGGGGGGGAATTGGCTAAATTGGTTCTAACTGGTTTCTTAATAATGCCATAACACTTAAAATTCCAGCATCAGTCACATTATCCATCCTCCCACTGAACCACACCAGTAGGTCCCATAGAGAAAGAGCAGATGAGGGGAGTCAATGCAGCTCTTTATTCCACTTAACAAAGGCTCTTTAGTAACAGCTAAGCTAAATTCCCTTCAGTCTGACTCATATATTGGCCTGCACCGCCACTGTGTTCCCTACAACTCCCTGTGATGATAAGACCACCTTTGGAGACTTTATATTCATCGGTGAGTGTCTATTTAATTCACTACCTGAGAGTCAAGCTGCCAAGCTCTCTGGTTCATATAATCCTTATCACATTAAAACCCCTCCTTGAGTATTAGACTACCTCTATCAGTAGTCTTTTGTAAGTGCCAAGGACAAAAGTTCACTGTCTTAGCCCCCCGTGGGCTATCTTATATACCGGTTTTTCAACCAAAGTTTCTCTCACTGAAAGGTCAGAACTTTTTCTACTTAGATAAACCTTCCCAGAGATATTAGCCTAATAGTTTTCCTCCCACTGCAGGAAGTGACATATGGTTTTTACTCTGTCTCTCAAGGTTTAACTCTCCGTTTATCATCCTTCACAGCTGTAATTCCTATCTGATATAACTTAGCTTTGGGCTCTGAAATGCTGACCCCTGCCTTAAGAATGCATGCATACAAAAAGACCTCCCTTGAATAGTCCCATATGCCCTTGCACTTGTGAATACATGCACACGCATACATGTGTACACACATTGACAAGTGTGACATCATCCGCCACTGTGTCAGAGTTTGACTATAAATAGAAATGGTCCATGATGACGTTTCAGCCTCACAAAGCCCCCCATGAGTAACATAAGGATGAAAACGGGCCATGTTACTGCTGCTTCTAATGATGAGCAGCCAGCCAGTCGTGAATAATTGCGCTGCGTGTTTATTAAAGAAACACCTGATGTTTTGAGCAGATGTCATGAGAAAAAGCACGGGCTGATCATAATGAGAGCATTACTGCCACTCTGGATGCTGATTATTTGATGTATTGTGCAATCAATAACATTAATGTTAGATTTTTACATTCGTTCTTGTATTTCTTCTTATGTTTTTGGTTTTGTTTACAGTTACAAATGTTCCTTTAAACCATCAGACAACTTTCCATTTAAAGAAACATACACGATGTTTACTTCGAGAAAAACAAACAGATATGAAGACATGAATGAGTTGTGGGGGATAGTGAAAGAGCACTTTAAAATTATAAATTGGTGGTCAGTAGCTTTAAATTGTGATCATAGCAGCCCAATTTAGGGCCAGTGGCCCAAGTTTGGACCACTTCTTCTTTGTTTTGGCCCACCATAACTTTTGACATGCTTGTGCTTATTCTCCTTATTCTTAAGTGGTTTAAAATCCTAATTGCAGAGACTACAAACTGTAAATGTTGTGCAGTATATACTGCAAGTATATAATTTGAGTTTTACAGTTGATGCGTTTTCCTTATTAAATTACATTGAAATCACAATAATTTCCTTACAATAATAAAATGACTACACAAATTGAGGAGTAGTGTTTTAATTGTTGTGAATTTTTTTTTTTTTTTTTTTTTTTTTTTTTTTTTTTTTTTAAATTCTGTCAAATATATTAAATAAAATAGAATTTCACATAACATAAACAACAGTTTCCCACTCTGGTTTCCAGAGCCTGTAAAGAGTATTGGATATAAATTAATCAATGAATTAGTGTAACTGGGCCTCCATGCAGATTTATGTTTGGCCTTTCATAGTAAAGAATTTGGGCACTTCTGGTTTAGATGGTGAAGTGAACATTTTTATTATTTATTGAGTGTTATTCTCTAACTAAACTCCACAATAACAAACATCACCAAGTATCCCATCAAGCCCAACACATAAAATGTTGGAAATTAGCTGATGGTACGAGCTTATGACAGATATATTTGTATCAGCGTACATGCGAGTCACAAGAAATTATAGTAGTCTACAGAATTGTCAAACATACTATTTTTAGAAGCAGTATCCCTATTACATCTTTTGCCCACTGCAGAGCACTGATTAATTCATTTTTCAGCTGTAAAATGTCCTGCTCATATCTGGGTCACAATATTTTAATGACCACATTCAGGCCATCCTTGCTTCTATGTCAAAACCCCCAATTACCCATATCTGCCTCAAAATTTCAGAATGAGTTAGGCTCTCAAGAATTTTTTTTTTTTTTTTTAATCAAATTTTATTGGTAAATCAGAAAGCTCAGATGCTAATCATTTATACTGTACAATACCAAGTGGCTCTGAGCAACACTGCATGTGTGTGTTTGAATCTCTGTCGTTTTGCATTTATTCGGGACGTGTTCCTTTGCCAAACTCCACATGCACAGAGATCACCGCAGAGCTCATGTGTCAGGAACTTGCTCTGTGTGTGTGCATGTGCCTGTGTGTATATATGTGTGTTGAGTATATGTATGCTGTCTGGGTCCGAGTTGTGGATTTAGACATCAGGAGCTTGGCATGCTGATTACAGAGGTCTGAAGCCACAGAGAACCACAGGAACTCTCCTCTCCTTCTGCCTCTCTTTCTCTTTCCAGCGTCATCTCTCCATCAGTTCAGGATAATTTGCAGAGATGGAGGTGAAAGCAGCGGGCCTCGGGCTTTGTGTGGCGGGATTCTGTGGCTTATGAAAATCAGCCAAATCACATAGCTTTGCTCCTCTCATCCATGCTCTGTCTAAGCTTACCTTTACTCAATTAGCCGACTCAATGCACAGTTAAGCTGTGTGGACTGTAACAGCACAATGCACAGTGAGGTATATTACACACCGTAGCAAACCCAAAGCACTGCTGACAGACTGTTATTGTTTCAGCTTAACAAATTTCATATGGATTTGAGAAGCTGATTTTATTCTTGCCTCAGTTCCACTCAAAAACCCCAAATTAGTTCTTATAAAACTCCTACGGGGTCAATAAAAGATGCCAGAACTTCCACAGTGGCTTCGACTCTATCTGCAATATCCACATAGTGTCCACATATTTATCAATTACTCAATTGCTCTTATTTCCTGCAAGGGAACTTTGAGGATATTCTATTTGATGTAGACGGCTGCCGGCCCCCTCTCACATCTAATGATTACCTTATGGTGAAGAGGAAATAGCCAGCAGTGTTACCACAGCCATGCTGGGACAGACAGACACACAGACTGCACTACTAGCACTTTTACAGCCTCCGACAGTCCAAGTGACCTGAGAACGGGATTTAAATTGTCAGAGAACTGGAAGAGAGGAGCCTATGTGAGTTATTGCTTAAAGGAATGGGGTTTTCTGTGAACTGGATTTGACTGGACAGACTGTGTGAGTCTGCTTCTGTGTGTATATGTGTGTGCACTGTGTGTGTCATGAGTAATGGGTTCATGTACTGGTTATTGTCATGATTTTTTTTGGTGTTCGTGTAGAGGATTGGTTGAATGCATCACACCACTGACTTGCCAGTTGCTGACTCAACATCGGTAATGACTTTGGCAACGAGTTTTGCGCTTTGTTTGGGCTGCTGATTTTATGAGCTGTGAAACGTCTTCGGTGGCTAAACATTTTTAATTGACTGTTAACAGTGATAAAGGTCGGTGTTTCTAGGTAGATTTTTCATTTAGTTTATTTTAATCTGTTGGCTTGTCTGCTTTGCTCCAGTCTGTAATATCTCTAACTGTTGCCATTAAATTGTTTACAGGCATTCTCGGTTCTCAAAGGATGAATCCTACTGACTGCAGGATCCCTCTGACTTTTTAATTAGACCCACCAAACGGTCAAATGTTTATTTTATGGCCAACACTAGCATTCCATTTACTGTTTGGTAAATGCTAATATGCTACAGCAAGCTGGTGAACATGTTAAACATTATACCTGCAGCACTTCTCTGTTAAATCACAGCCTCACTGGCAGCTATTGTTGTTTTGTAAAGCCTACATGATGTCATAGCCTAAATTAAGTGACACAATCACTGCGTGTCAGTTATCATTATGAACTGGAGCAGACAGATATATGTGACAGAAGGACAAAGAGAAGAGATTCTTTTTCAACTATTTGCTACACAAAAAGTTTGTTTTGCTTTATATGTTTTTTTTGATAGGCCGTTAAACAGTCTTTTTCAATACTTTAATCCTCATACTGTGTTTTTTGATGCGTGGGTCTGACTTAATTTTTTTGTCAGTAGCGTAATACACCCACACTTTTATTCACACGTTCACTCATCTGCCCTGCTGTATACCAACTCATCTACCCTTTCAATCAACTCAACTAAGGGATGTTTGTGGCTTTGTGGTTGTTATTAATGAAGCGCGTTGAAGTCTGTCCTTAAAGGCTTCCATTAAGCTTAAAAGCAACTGAAAGCCATGACTCTCACAGTGCCGCTAACGTGACCGTAGACTATTCTTACTTTCAGATGGTGAGTGGTTGCCTCTACAGCTGCTGCATGGCAGTATGAATGTTTTGACTTCTGAATCAGAGGAGCCTCCGGTTTCAACTGAAGCCTCCATCAGACTTATCACCACAGGCTGCTGCCGTCCACCAAGTATAATCTCACCACGCAGCCTAAAAGAGGGGGTTCTGTCTAAAAATAGAAGAAATGGTCAGCAACACAACAAGATTAATAGCAAATTTAGCTTGCTATTGTTAGATTGCTATTCTATAAACAATGCTATAAACATTGATTTTTTTTTTTATTTTTTTATTTTTTTTTTTTTGTCGAGGTGTATGATCAACTGAACTCCAATACCTGGAAAAATCTACTCCTATAGTTTCCTTGCTGTAGTGTCTGTGGTTGCCATGGACCCACAATGAGTAGTGGCGGCAAATTAAAAAAAAAAGTTGAACCATCTTTAACCTGCTGTGTGGAACTTTTGTCTGCCCCTTTGGCAGTGAGAATATTTACAAAAACCCTGCACGCTTATGTCATTGGCTCCACTTTAGCCTACTATGTCGCTACTTTTGCGACTGTAAAATGATGTATAAGTTGTTTAGTCATTACAACCACACAATATTACTAATTTCACTCTCAGAAAATGTGATTCATTCAGTCTGATAAGATTTGAAAAGGAGAAGAGTTGTGCGATTGAATTATTTTATTCACATTCGAGTTAGCATAGGCCTAAACTGAAAGTTCGCTGGTTTGGCCAGCTTTGCATGCTTTTTTGAGTTGCAGTAGGTCAATATTTAAAGCAACTTTATTGTTGTTTATAATGTTATTCATAACGTTACCAACATTGTGTAAATCTTTCCATGGAGAACCATCAAAGGAGCACATGGGAGTCTCAAAAGGGTTTCCCCCTTCGAGATTCATAAACTGCATTTAAATGGATTGTTCACCATTCTTAGACGCTCAGTCATTCTTTTTATTAAATCCAGGCTATCTTTGTTCACAGCCTTCACTTAGAATCTGTTCACTAGGATGAACCCACTGCACTAATTAATGGGAAACAGACAGTGATCCAGTTTACATTCATACCTGGAATGCATTTTCCTGAAGTTATATGATGCAATGAAAAACGAATCATTAAGTTTATATTAAAGGAAAACAACAGACTGGCTCTTCTCTACAATCAATCAGATTCAGTGGGAACTGTTTGCTGGTCCATGTGGCTGCCATCAAGTTAGGCTGGAAAGTCTGATTAGAAAATAGATACAATCAGCCCTTTTCTACTCCCAGATTGCTATAATGATGTGCACTTACTGTCTAATTGTGTCTGAATGACTCCTGGGTTTGTTGTAATTTAGTTGGATTGCCTTTTTCTTCAGTAGAATAATACTTAAAAGATGAATGTGAAATCTCTCAGGAACAAGCGATTAGAGTGCTTTTTTTTTATGATGAAGATGTATTTCTTCATGGTTTGTAAGAGTGCAGTTCTAAATTTGGCTTGAGTGATGTGAAGAGTTGTGTCGTCCTTGTACATGCCCCAGGTTGTATGTGTAGGCTTGAGCAGCAGCGGCAGCAGCGGCAAGGGACGCAAATGAGGAGGACAGCACCTTTCTCTCTATCTCTGTCTCTCTCTGTATGTGTATTTGTATGATGGAGATGAAGAAGGGGGAAGAAGAGTGCTGCGTAGCTCTCTGGTGAGGTCATCAGACTGTGGCTTGCAGCACTACATCACATTGTTTTCTCTCTTTCGCTCGCCACCATCTCCTGTGTGCAGACGGAATTCTTGAATCTCTGCTGTTATGTTTGGAGGAAGGAGATCATTTGGTGACTTGAGTGTGTGTGTGCGTGTGTGCGTGTGTGTGTGTGTGTGTGTGTGTGTGTGTGTGTGTGTGTGTGCAGTTAAGCATGCCTGTGTGCGCTTTATCTGTGAACAAGTGTTTGCGTCATAGCGTGAACATTTAGTGTGAATTACAATGTTTTTGTGTCTGTGTTTTGATAGGTGCTTGTCTGACTGTAAACTCAGAGCCAGATTTACACTTGTGTGTAAAGGAGTTAATGGTTAGCAGCAGTTCTCTTGGCTATAAGCTTTGCCCTGGCTAAAGTGCACCTCCCAAAAAAAGATAAATACCCATGGATGTTGTGGCAGCTACAGCGCACGCTTAGATCACCTTAACCGTGATTAGTTACTTTGTGCTGATCACCAACTTGTTGCCGGTGACACCAGGCAAGTCAAAAACATACACAGTTGTTGTTGTTTTTTTCAAAATCCATCTTCACTGCAAAGCTTCTACATGTTGTCATCGTCACTCTGTCACGGTGAATTAAAAAATGTAGACGTGGTTACTTGGTTTAATGATCGCTCAGCAAATGTCTCCTGTCTTGCTGGCTTTATATAAAAAATGTGAATGAAAGATTTTACACATATACTTGGGGTACACACATAGACTGTATATAAAGTGGACATAGCTTCTGGGTCTGAAAAATGAGGCCGACACGGAAGTAATTAAACCACAAAACTGCTGTGGGCTGCTAGAGTTTGGCTCTAAAAAGGCTCTGGCTCCATAGACTGCCATTCAACTTCTCTCGTGAAATACAAAGTCAATACATTTTTTTCCAGATGTAATTATGTTGTCATCTGCCAAAATCACTCCTACTTATTCATTTTCTGTCAGTGCATCTGAAATAATCCCATTGTTAACTATTTGATTTTAAAAGCCCTATGCTTGGGGCCGTGTCTGTTTGACTGACGTGCCTGCGGTGCAGTCAGGTTTCCGCTACAAGTGGGTGACGTGAAGTGTCATCGGTCAGATTTGTCGCTCGCTCGTCCAAATAGGGTCACGTCTGGCTCCAAAATAACAGGATAGCAATGGCCAAAATACTAACTTGAGGCCTCAGAACGGCAGTTCACCAACCACTGATTTCCGCTTGTATACTGTATATATATATATATATATATATATATATACATATAGTAGGTCTTTTCCATATAGGTTGATTTGGTTTGTCATACTTGGTAAAGCACAGGTGTTACTAATTCTCTTTTAATGAAGGCTGTTCTTTTGTCCCACTAAACCAGTGAGCCAGCATCTATAGTACCAGGACCCTGAAACTAAAGAAGCCTAATGGAATTCAGTCATCATTCATTTTATTATTTACACTTGTGCTTTTCCCACTGTGACATGTCAAAGTGTCTTCCATGGAAAAGTTCAATTAAACTACAATATTGGCTGACTATTTTTCCTTACAACACATCCATATCATCCAGTGGTGTGATCAATAGGCAAAATTCATCACTTAACTATAAATCAATTCCTGAGTGCTGCACATCATGGCACGCATGTTTAATTCTTGTGTTTAGAGTGTCTGCCATGTGCTGTAGATCCCTCTCATGTGTGTTTTCCACCCCTGAAGACACAAGAAGCTTTCAACCCTCACCTTATCTCCTTTCTTCTTCCCTTCCATTTACCTCTTTCACTACTTCCCCTGCTTGCTCCTCCTCTTCTCATTTTATCTTCTCTCTTCTTCTCCCTGTTCTTTCTCCTTCATTGTGCACCGCTGCCCTGCAGGCATCCCTTTAGTGTTGGCCGGCATGCTGGTTAGCTTTTTGTCTGACTGTTACATAACTAAATTTAGCATGTTTGAGTCACGCGTTTGGCCATAGGTCGTGCTCTGAAGTGACGGCTTACATTAATGTGCACCCCAAGGCTCACCATCCACTCTTAGTCAATGTGTGATACACTGTTTTTTACTCGGGTGGGGTGTGGGGGTTGAGTTTGTTCCGCATGAGTGAACAAGTGCACATGTCCATATGTGCCTCGTGACCATCTGCCTGCTCGGGTACAAATATAGGCTACATGTTTGGTATATATAAGTCAATAAAAGAAAGAGGTTGAGCGTGTGTGCGTGTGTGTGTGTGTGTGTGAAACGAGGGTCTGGCTGCATCTCACCAGCAGGTTTGGATGATGGAAGGGAGAGGTGATGAAAGGTATGAGTGAGGGAGGCTCTTTTGCCATCTTTGATTCAGGTTTGGCTGAATTATGTCTTTTAGAAGCTCAAACGTCCTGGTTTCCCGTAAACTGTTGTAAAATGTTCTCCTGCTACAGAAAACACTACAATTTATGGACGTATAAAATACAGGTATTCTCACTAAATTCTCGCAAAAAGGAACAGTTCCAAAAATAATCCAGCTTTAAAGAGCTGTGTTGATAAATGCATTTTCGTGGCTTTTAATATATATTCATGCTGTTAAAAAATTATTTCAATAAATAAAACTGAAAGGTCAGTATTTACTTTGAATAAAGCTCCAGAGTGCTGTAGAGTATCATACACCATAGACTCTCCCCAATGTGGGTTATTTTAGATTATTAGGCAAATGAATAATAAGTGAGTTAATGAAGAAAATAAAAAAAATGTCAGAAAAAGATTCTTTTTTTTTTTTAAGGATATGCAACAACTTCATCTACATGTTGCAGGTAAAGTCATTTTATGCCCTTAATCTTCCTTATTGTATTTAATCGGTCATGTCTTGAATACTTATTACATAATAAGTACAGGTCCTCCATCCAAATGAGTGTCGATATGGATGTGTCTTTGTCTGTGTGTGAGTGAGAGAGAGATGGTTCCTCTTTGCCTCCATTCAAAAAAACAGGGAGAGATAAAACCCTTTGGGAATAAAGCAGGAGCAGTGGCTCGTGAGCACAAACACATTTCATATGACTGTATCCACCAACCATGTGTGCATTTACGTGTATGTTTGTGTGTTGTGCATATGAGAGTTAGTCAACAAATAGCACATGTTGTGTGTTTTGATGTGTTGTTGTTTTTTGGTTTTTTTAACCCTGACCCTGTCATTAACGGCGGCTTTGGGAGTCTGGAAAATGATCATGGGGCAGAAAGAGCCAGTGGCCAAAAGAGACACGTCTCTATTTTTATAAGCACTTCCGTGTCACAGCATCAACATCCTGCTTTCAATATGGATTCAGATCCAAAGACTTGTTTATAATGTATCTGCTTTTACTCTGATCTGTGGTTTGAACGATCACCTTCGTCATTTAATGTAATTGATTACTGTGTAGTTGTGGTTATCACTCTAAGCCTTTCAAAATAAACTAATCTGAGATTGATTGTCCCAAATAACAACCCCATAATTTATACATATATTGATGAATACTTAGAAATAGAAACGTAAATAGAAACTTAACACAGCGCATTTCCATGCTTTATATTGCATAATATCAGTAAAATTGGCCTGAGTAGCAAACCAGCCGGATCAACTGACTCTTCTTTTAAATCCTTTAATGCACTTACTGCATCTACTTCCTTCCCTCCTAAATTATAATTGGGTAAGTTTTTAGTTTTTTTGACTTGTTCTGTTTATTTTCAGGTATTTTGTAAACCTGCAAGAAATGTGCTATGTATATAAAGATTATGATTGTCACTATTATTTTTGAACATTTTAAATAAATAGCCAAATAACACTGAATAGGCTTAGATCTTTTTTTAATCTGATCATTGGCCAAATCTGCTCAAATTCTTACATTGCACCTACACTTGACTGCCTCTAATCTGCTCTGTTTCTTCCCACTCCTCTTCTGTAGATGTCAGAAAAGGCCTCAGGGGCCTCAGTGGGTGTGTCTTTGTATGTGTGTGTGTGAATTTTCCTATATCACTCAGGCTCTACTGTTTGTGTTTATTTCATGGATAAATGTTGCAAATTAGGAAATTATGTGAAGATTCTTCCTCTTACAAGCTCCTACATCTGAAACACACAAAATTAAACAATCTTGGCCAAAACAACTAAATGTGAGGTCAGATGGAAAAAGGTTTGCCATCAATGCATGTTTGGCGGAACACCAGGTGATGTCACTGAAGAAAGATGTTCCTGTAGACTCCCACTGCCTGTGTGTGTTTTTGTCCTCTGTCCATGTTGGCATGCTTTGTTTTGTGTAGATAAAAGTACAGTAAATACATGTGCGTGAGACTAGTTGTGTAGCTGTGTATACATCTTTAAGGCAGGGGTTTAAGGAGCGATGTTCCTTGTAAGAAAGAGGAAGAAGAAGTGAGCTGTTTGGCTCACACTCCTCTTTCTCTCCCTGACAGGAAAAACAAAGATTGGTGTGCGTCAGTTTGTGTGTTATGTTTATGGGACTTTCTCGCCAATACAGCAGCTTGCTAAGTGGCCCTTGAACTTGTAAGGGGTCCAGCATGTGTGTGTGTGTGTGTGTGTGTGTGTGTGTGTGTGTGTGTGTGTGTGTGTGTGTGTGTGTGTGTGCGCGCGCGTGAGACACTCGTGCAGAAGGTTAACAGTCTTACCGGCTGAGACCTTGTAATGCTGATTATTAGCAGGTTATAAAGAAGCCTTATTGAGACATACTTCCTGTATGAGTGGCCTGAACAGGAGTGGTTTCAGACAAAGATTGTTACAAATGCTCTTCAGTCCACTCAGAGACCGTCATTGTGTTGTTTGAATTGTAGGTATTATGTGGGATTGTACATCCTCAGAGTGCAATTGGTATGGCCATGATGACATGGCAGTGGTGTGTGTTGTTATAGTGCAGAATCTCCTGGTGGACTGTTGGAGTTTTTCCTCTTGTAATAAGTGGACTGAGTTTATTTTCAGAGGAGGACCTTCGGCCGAATGGGCTGAGGCTCTATGTCAAAGACGCAACCCAGCTACAGTGTCAAAGGAGCAAGAGAGATAAAGAGAAAGAAAGCTTGCTTTAGTAAAAGGGAATAATAGAAAACATTGGACAAAGTAGAGAGAGAAAAGAGGATCAATGAAAAAGTGTTCACTGTGATAAAATGTGTGTTGGATAGAAAGTTATGACAGAAAAAGCTAAGAAAGCAAGAACAGAGGGACTCCATATGACTCGCACATGGCTGTGGATGTCTGTTCTGCTCACTTGTTATCCGGACAGGCTGAAGACATTAAAACTTGGAGGAAGTAAGAGCAAGGGAGACGGAGGGAGCAAAACCGAGGGAGGAGAGAGGGAGGGTTGAAAGAGGGGGACAGGGTGACTAAGTCAAGAGAAAGGGGAAGTCTCCATGCAGAAAAAATAGCAGGGGAAGGAAGGAGAGGAGAAAAAAGCAAGAGGTTACATGTGGCTATCTGAGGTAGCCGTTGAGTTATGGAGCGAGACAGAATAGCTGGTAAGTTGTGGCTTTTTTGTTTTTATTTGATTTTTAAAGGCATATTTTTTCGTCTCGTTTTCATTTCTCTTTGTTAGACTAGAGAGGAAGCAGCTTCAGCTAGAAGCCACCCGGCTTGTGTTTGCTTTGCTTGGTCAGTTACAGTGGAAGCAGCCGCTTAGAGACCTCTGAGTGTGTCAACTGAACCCCTCTGAATTGAATGGGCAGCCACAGTACAATAAGCTCATTGTGAGGAGCACAAAATATTTCTGACTCCATACGCAGAACAACAGTGAGCACTTCTCCTGTGATGAGCTGTCAGACACGACTTCCTAGAATGAGGAATCATTATCTTCTAGTGCAAAGTGGATGCTGCACTATAAGTGGCAGCCTTGGATACTGTTGACCCACATGCAAAAATTAAGCCCGTCAGTAGAGTTAAATCATCACATGATTAAACTACGAGCTGTGGAGTCCAGTTGTCAGATTAAGTCTAACTGGCACACTTGCCGTATTTATAAGTTAAGAGGGATCGAGAGCAGAGCTCATATGTCTCCTATGATTTAGCTTTTGACAGACTCTTGAGGAATTTTTAGGTTACATCGAACTCTATATACTGTCCTGTATCTGCTGAGTTGTAACTGTGTTATACTCAGAACAGGGACATTCTCACTGGAGATACTTCTTAATTCCTTACTTTTTTTTCTTTAACGTGTGGTGTGTTTAGTGGTAATGGAGATTAAGTGGAGCTTCTGTTCAGGCCCAGGTACAGTATGTTCAGTCTGCACTGAGAGGATAAGACTAATCTAGCATCTTAAAGTTATTAAAGCTTGGCATCAAGCTGAGCGACATTCTACAAATTACCCTTTAATTTGACCATTAATGAGGTGGCTGAGCTCAGCTGGTCACTTTGCACACAGATTTTTAATTCCACTTGGTGGCACTGTTGCAGTGTCATTTCTTCCTCTTGAGTGCAGCCACCATTTCCCCAAATGTTCCATTGTGGATGATTCATCTTTTGCATTTTTTTTTTGTTTTTTTTTAATGGGAGGTAGAGGAATTTTGTAAAGACTGACACAGATGGTCAGAGAACAGTGTAGTAGAGAGATGAGGTGGCAGAGAATATTTTTTCCTCCAAGGTAACACTGTAGTCAGACATGAGTTCACCCCTGACTCCTCTCTTTTGAGGAAGTCTTGCATGGGCTAGGCTACTTCCTGGTTTTCAACCTGTGTTTTGGAGCACTGTTTGGACCTGTTGTGTTGACAACAGCCACAGCCCCTACCCCACCCACCTTCAGACTTTGTTTTGATAGCGATAGGAACTGAGACTGTGCAACTTTTGTCCCCTTAATTCTGTATGCATCAATAACACCACCATCTTGACTGAGTGTCTTCTGTGTTCCTTTTCCCTGTCTGTTCAGGATTACAATAATACGTTCAGTGTGAGATGTCATCTGCCATGGCTGTCTAATATGGTCTCCACATTGACTTGTTGTAGTTGCTAATTGGTGATGTGCTGCCTTTAAAACACAACAAACGGGGAAAGAAATGTCAGATTCGGTCTGTAAAAAGAGAAACAGTTGTGTCATGTTGTTTTATGTTCTGCCAATTAAACAGGAAGGAATTCACTGCCTTGTCTGTGGGGAGGACAGTGATTTCAGTATTTGTGTGGCCTGTTTAGTATCAATTTAACGACAATAAAAGCAATGATTCAGTAGTTGGAGTTGGGGATTACAAGTGAGACAGTCACAATCCTCTCTGATAGTTTTTGAAAGTTGATTCAGTCCCTAGGGGAAAGCAAACAAAACCTGCTTTTGTTAACATGAAGACTTTAAGACTTTAAGGCATTCCATGGGAACAGTGAATACACAGTAAAGATAAATATCAACACCATAGAACATAAATACACATGTATATCAATAAAAAAGAATACGAAAAAAAATGTAAAGAGCTAAATACAGTGTAGTTGCCATACTCCACAAATATAAAACACTAAATATTATATCTGCAATCCACAATATGAAGAATATGCACTCTAAATATAATACATATAAACACAGCTTAACATGTAGTAGCATATACAAGTGTGCAAAGTTGTTGACCAACTAAATATTAAAACATTAGTATAGACTGAATATATATTGTTTTATCATTTAAAATGTTACAAACTTCTTTTTGTTTAATTTAATTTTGCTGTCTATTTAAAATGTTAAGCAAATAGTTCCTTTGACATTTGTCCTCTCATGCATAGGAATTTGTACATTTTTAAGTGTCTAAATCGTTTTTGAGGCCACTATACACTTAAGTGAACGAGCTGTGTTCATAAAGCGCAGCACACAAGGTTCAATGTCATATTGGCTTTTAATTCGGTAGAAGTCCAACAGAACATGAACAGATAGACTGTTCATGTTCTGTTGGACTTCTATCATCTGTCTTTAATTCACTATTGATTCTTTCTGCACATAAATCTGTGGTTTTAGAAGTGCTGATGTGATGTAGCCACTCTGAGACCTGCTTATACCTCACCCTACAACACACGTGAACGTAACCCCCACCCACATCCACAAATATACATGAACCCAGAGTTAGAGGAAATCAAGGAAATCACTCAGCTCACCATGTTCCGTAAATGAAGTGTATAGGATATCCTCTATGAGTGAACGCCCCGCAGCTCTCCTCCCAATACCCTCCCAGTATCTCACCTCATATTGTTTCTCAGATGATTATTTAGTAATGATAAATCAGGGAGCCATGAAAACAGCTGGCATAGGGAGTAAAGGAAACAGACCGGGAAGCCCCACCTTCATTCCTCCCGAGGGAGGATTCAGATTGGTGATATTATTCAATGTGATGGAAACACGGGTCAATCCAGGGCTGGTGTAACAGAGATAGGAAAACTCCTCTGTGAGAGTCCATTCAGGAGATCACTTACAAGCTGCTGTTCTATTGTGGTCTGCGAGTTGCAAAGAGGAAATCAGTTGGCGTCAAAATATGAACATAAAGGAAAACTGAGTGCGAGGAACTTGCAGTTCATGTGCAAAATACCCAACTTTTCATGTCACATGCTGCATATGTCACCATAAAACACATGCACATAGCCTCTTATTAAAATGTCTGGTAACTTTCATATGATGCATTGTTTGCTTAAACAATATATATGCATATATAGATATCACAGACTCCACATATCGGTGTTATAAATACCATTTAGGCTCAGAAGAAGAATTTCTTACACAGTGAGTAACCTCCAAATCTTAAAACCACGACAGCCTCATCGCTGCCAGCACAAATTGTCCATGTAGCTCTAAAGCCAATTGAAAAATCGTACTATTAGGGAAAACATTTATTATGGTTTTTCCAAAGAACTGTCATGATAATACAAACGTGCATGTGAGTAGTGGCACAGAGGCAACTCATTTACAGCGAAGCCTGAACTCTTCCTGCTCCTCCAAAACCCTCTTATGATTTTTTTTCATGAAGCAGTCAGTTGTTTCCATTTTCCCTTCACCCTCTTTTGATTTGTGCAGCGCTTTTAATATTAAGTGCATAGTATAGTGAACTAACTAATTCCACTAACACTCAGAAGTGTGATTCTGCCACGCTTCCTGGCTGATCAACTTTAAAAGGTGTTATTTAGATCACCACTGAAAAGCACACACATCAGCTCATCTGGGAAAATAGAGGTAACACTTAAATATAGAGAGGTTGGTTTTGTGGGACTTCCTGCCAATAATTGCTTGCGGTTGGGCTGAATTCCTGTCTAAAGTAGGCTACATAAGAAATGTCTCCTGCCTGAATGTCATATTGATATAGAAAACAAAGGGATTTAATAGCTTGTGCACGTGAGTAGGTGACATTTTACACATTACTGACTTGTTCCAAAGATTATCAAGCATATTTCTGTTAGCAACCTACTGCATTTTTAACTGTCAAAGTAAAACTTAAACAGAAACGATGAACAAAGTTGGATTCATAAAGGCAACAATCAAATAAATCTGTAGAGAAATGGACATTTACGGTCTTTACAAGCTACAAAATGTATAACAAATCCCATAGTCCAATAAAGATGAATTTATCATGAATCATAAAGTACTTGCATTTCTAATTGGATTGCACACTTTCACACTGCTCAAAGGTACTAAACAAACACAACTCTGGTGTCCCTCAGAAAGACTAAATGCCTGTGTGGTGCAGAGACAGATTTATCCTTCTATGTGCAAAGGCCTCTGTGTTTACAGTGCTATTTCAGGGGCACAGACGCACACAAACACACACAAAAACACTCATGTCCACAGTCACAGTCAAAAAACCACATGTAGACAGTCATATATTCAAATAAGGTTACTCACAGTGTAAACACTTATCACATATACAGGCTTCTCCAAAGTTTGGAGTTTTCCCTCATTCTGTCACTCAGCTTTGCCTCACAGCCAGTACAGAGCATGTTGATATGCCAAGGGTCAGATATTCTTCCCAGTTAAGGTCCTTGTGTATCCTTAATCCTTGATGGATTTAAGCAACATGCACCACTGGGTGTGCCATGTCTGTTCTTTGTCCTGAGACCTCTTCACAGTGCTTGTATGGAGTAACCAGACTGCTCCACAAACACAGTGTTATTCTGTGTTACTATCGACCTCTCAGGTGTTAGGGTTAGGGGCCTCTGGGTGGGCTTGGCACCCTTTATGCATCCTTTAGAAAGGAGCTTTTTTTATTCAAATGGGATTTCCCACATGTACCAGGCACTCTTTTGTGCCTTTTTGCCTTCCCTGAGGGTGAAAGACTGTATGTGATTTATCATATCTGATGTGCGACAGTGTCCCTTGACTATCTACAAGTGGAAATATCAGCTTCCTGTGGTCCTTAGTTTTAAGTTTCCTCTGAGTGCTGATTGGGGATCAGCTCCGACATTCACTGATATGACCTTTTACATTCAGTATGGAAGTGGTAAAAGTAACCCAAGGTCAGTGAATATTCAGTGTTGGGTTTATTCGCTTTGAAAGCTGCTCACTCATAAATAATCAGCACTTGGAGTAATAGCATCAATATTGCATTGTTTGCCCAGTAGATCCATGGACAAGAAATTCTGCACATCCCACAGGGAGAAGGTGGACATGGTTAAGTAAATGCAGGGCTAACTTTGATATTTCATCACTTTGGATTATTTTATCAACACCTTTTCAACATTGTTTCTCTGTCACTGCAAAGATCAGCCACTAAATTAGCAAAAGCAGCTTCAAGGATGAGCGATGTAACCGTAGCCGTCACATCAAAAGCAACCTTTTCATCAGTGTCCCTGCCAAAAGAAGTGCAACAGTGCCAGATTACCTGGTCAGATGTGTCCACTAAGCTCAAATTCCCATGTTCTACCTGATAACACAGTCACTGAGGGCAGGTTGGTGCACGAATCACTTGCTGATTGCCCAGAGGCACCGTTGTATATCCCTAATGTCAACTTTCCCCAGGAAGTCTCTCAGGTTTTCATGTCGTAGGAAAGCAGCTACTACAAAAGTGGCTACACTTTAATTAACATGCCAGCCAGTTTGTAGAGGTTGTTTACTCAAAACTGAAGTCTCCCTTTAACTGTAGTTCCTCTGTAGTTGTGACAGAGGGAAATTGTTCTTTATGAAGGCCAGTTGTAGAGCCACAGCTGCAACACAGGATCTCGTATGATTGCCTGTTAACTGTTTAAAGTGACTGTGTGACATGTTGTCCACTTTCACTGTCGGAGCTGCTCGGCAGCTGATTGAGGAAATCAAACCTGAGAGCCACTTTGGTCGAAAAAGGTCTCAGGGGTATGGTAGCGTCTGTTGTCTACATGAATGCCTGTGCGTGCATGTACGACTGTGTGGGGGGCAGGGGAAACACACATACACAGGACATAAGGAAGGGGGGGGGGGGGGTGTGCTTATAACTACAGGGAGGAGGAGAAGGGAGGAGGCTCGCCTTTTCGCTCTCTCTGAAGTCTGAATGCAGCAATATAGAAAAGTTAGAGGGAAGTCAGGGAAAATAAGTTGCTCCTTTAAGAGAAAGTTGTGGGATTGAACTTGTTCCTCATTGAATCTATTTTGGAGTTTCTTCACAATTAACAGGGAACCACTTCAAAGTTTGGTGAAATTTTGTGTCTGAAAAAATGTCTGATTCTGGAGTCAACCCACACTTGGAGGGAATTATTTCAGATTTTGAAGGTTTGATATTTATTTTCTTTATTTCTTTCTCGTAATGTTTATACTGGCAGTTTATGGCGAGCAGCAACGTCTGTCAGACATATTCTGTCTGGGAATGGTATCAATATTGACGAATATCTTTCCACTTGATGTGAATGTACTCTGTGTGTATAATATCTTACATGTATTTTTATGGAGAAGGGAACTGCTGTTCATGTGTGTATGTCTGCTTGTTAACCGTGTTAAAAACAGGGCGGTGCGCCTATGCAAACCAAGACCCTGCAGCCTATAATCTGTTATTGATTATACACAAGTTACGTCAATAATAGAAACAAACAGCACTGACACCACATTATTCCAGCACTGGAAACACTAAGAGCGAGGCGAAACCCCAGCACTGAGACCTAACATCTGTCTGATCCCTCATACAAAATTTACAGCTGAATCTCTCCTTTGTTTGTGCTGGTGCTGTGTGGAACTGGCATCCATTCCCTTTGTCACCCTTTTCCTCTGCCATCCTATCTTTCTTCCTTCCCCTCGTCTCTATTTCCTGTTCCTCTTCCAATCGGTCCCTTCAGCTGCTGTTTGGCCTCATGCTTACTGTGGGATCACGTGGGGCTGATGCTGCAGGTAGAAGTCACAAAGAAAATAAGTTTTACAATAATAACCAGATTATTGGATTATTATTTTCTGGCTGTGTTTGAATAGTTCAGGTAACAGAACATATGTGGAATAAGATGGTTTACAATGGTTCAGAGGAAAGAGTGTTCACTATCAAACTAGTTTGCACCACTGTGTTCTCCAAATTGATGTTACTGTGTCTAAAATGTACAGCTGGAAAGTCAAAGAGTGCTTCAGCTGTTTTGTGCTCATTGTTTTATTTATTACTGCATCCCTTTATCTGACTACAATATTCAGTTCAGAGGTTTCTTTATGTCAGTTTCAATAGTTATATATATATATATTTTTACACCAAAAACAATGTATTAGCTGTTACATTTAACAAGCGTATTTTTTTCAGGACATTATGCAAACAGAATTTTTAAAAATCTCCTCTGATATGATGAATAGGAGACAGCTTGGGATACTTCCTACTGAGAACCTTTTGTTGTTTTGCCTTGTGCTGCTCTTTATCAGACACGAGAATGTTAACCAGACGTATATTTGCTAAACCAACCAGGTAGTTCCCAACTTTCAAGGCCAAAGCTTCAGGGTTAGAAAAAACATAGACAAAGCATAAATCTCATGTGGACCTTGTTGGACTTTAGGTTTGTCAAGAGATCATTTTACTTTTAGATTATTATATTACCATAGGTACAATATTAGATGCAACCTAGTGCTTCATTAAGGGAGGCAAAATAGTCTTCTAACACATATTTTGGTGGTAATATTTGGTTTAATGAAGGTTACCTGAAAACTTCAAAATTAAGTAAGAGTAAAGCCAAAACTAGTTTTCTTTCCAAGTGTATACAGTGCACTGATAGCACTGAGAACTGCTAATAACTTGGCTACCGAAAGCCCCCTCTGTATCAGATAGTTCACCTAAATCGCATATTATTACTCTGATTTCGGATCATATGAACTCAGTTTTTCCATCCAGGGTAGAAACAACTGTACAGAGAGGTGCACGGCGAGCACTTTACTGAATAAATCCTCATTTTTATCTTGGATCATTATGTTTTCCAGCACATTGCACTGCCCTGTATCTCACATTGAGGGAAAAATGGACACAGAAAAGGAAAGGGATTTTAATTGGTAAGCACGTTGAAGATGGAATAATGCCTGTTTGGATGGACCCGTGAGCGGGACGATTATGAAAAACGGGTGATAGAAAATACCATAGAAACCACACACTGAAACAATATTATGATTTTCTAAAAGGTAGAAAGTGCCTATGCTGAACCTAAACTAATGAGTCATCAGAGAATCAGCCCAGAATAAGCCCTTACTTGTATATTCACAGAGGTTTTGTAGACTTGTACATGGGCTCCCTCTGTTTTTGCCAACCTAAACTGAGCACAGTTATTTGGACTTTTAGGTCTGCACAAAAGGTGCCACGTTTTACTCTGACCATGTAGACACAGAGGAAATTAACATTGAAACGAAGAGACTGTGTCTGGTACATTTTCTAAACCTGGCAGAATGGGCAGTGTGTTATTAAACTGGTCTGAGTGGATTATGTGCGTAAATAAACATGTTCTTAACAGTTCTTTGTGGTCCTATTCATTCGAGGGAAGATTTATAGAGCGCAGGTGGCATGTAAGTCATATGTCTTGTTAAACCAGTATATATTTTGATCTGCATGTCATTTGGCTAAACTTTTTGTTTGTCAGTCTATTGGTGCTGCTGGTGCCATGAAAATCTACACACATATAGAGATCAAAGATAAAGCTGACAGCATCATTATGTTCCTATTCCAGTAATTCACTCACAGATGCAGTGAACACACTTCTTGAAAAAAATACTTTTTGTGCTGAGACATGTATTTTTGTGCTGAGACATGTATTTTTGTACTGTGATGTAAAAAGTGCTTGGTTTGAATATTGTCATTTCTGCTTTGAGGTCACCGAGCTCCAATTAATCACTTGTGTAATCTTTTCTTCCTCAGTCCATGTTGCAGACCGCTTTCTCTCCCCCACACTCTCTTTCTATCAGGTGCTAACAGGTGGTGCATCGAATGCAGTGGTGGATAATTACATTTCCATTTTAAGTACTGTAATTAAGTGTAACTTTGAGGTACTTGTACTTTACCTTTACCATGTGATGCTGCTTCCACTCCGCTACATTAGAGAGGGAAATATTTTACTAAATATATTTGGCAGCTTTACTTTTCAGATTTGACACTGTTGATAATAGAACAGGAAAAACTGAAAACACATTTGCTTTTTCTTCTTTCCTCTCCCAGAAATCATCTGATGACCCCTCACATTTATCTACTGTCCCTGGATACAAAACTGGATATAAAGCAGTTAAAACTAGCTACAACACCAACAAGCTGCTTACACACTAATGATCAGTCAGAGGGACCACACCAGAACTTTTACTTTAATACTTTAAAATGTTGCTGGTAACACTTCTGTGATTTTATTCTATTCGGATATTTCATGCAGGACTTTTACTTGTAATGGAGAATTTTACATTGCTGTACAAGGATCTGAATAATACTTCCACCATTGGTGAAATGCAACAACAGTCTCTACATCTTCCCTGGTCAACGATATAATTCAGTCTTCTCGTGTGGAAGATAGTTCACCAGTGGCTGATTAAAGTCACAGAACAAGACTAAGACCTGTCAGATGTTGAGGCCTAAAGAGCCTGAAGCCAAGAACCAGACCAGCTATTCAACAGCTGCCTCAACGAGTGTGTGTGAGTGTGTCTATGGGTGTGTGCGTTCACTCTAAACTCTTCAGTCAGGGGTGAAATTGCCCCTCAGTTCTGATTAGGCTTCAGATTGTCCTTTTAAACATCTGGTTCTTCAACATTACAGCAAAAGGTTTTAAATTTTGATTCTTGCGCTGCACTAACTTCTCCCATCACGTCTTTCCACTTCACCAAACACCTGAAGCACTCCCAGAATTTACTTCTGCTGAATGGAGGCTGCTGGCCAGACCAGTAGGGAACCATGCAGTAAATCTGACAGTGAACTGCATTGCTGCTGGTCAGCACGAGCAAACCCAACACCATCAGTGGGCAGCTGGAGGAAGCGTGTGTTTGACAGTGTAGCATTAAGGTTTTGTCTCACCAAGTGAAATACTATAGTGTGAAATTGTATCGTACATTGTTTGGCCTTGTCTTGTCAGTTGAGAGGTTTGGTCATATTTTCTTGTCTGACCACATCGACTTGTATTCTGCGGCTTCTGACATCAGATAAACTCCACTGTGTATAAAATGGTTTTATATAACCGGTGGTTGACAGAGAGTAACTGTCTTGATCACTTGACTTATTGCCTGAGGCTACAATTACAAGGCCCGATGAGTTCAAGGCCATGTACAGTGAAGTACATCCTTTATCAATTAAAGGACTGGTGAAGTGGGTTTTCTTGGCAGTTTACTAAATACAATATTTTTTTTATGTATTCTTCACTTACAGACATACACAAAGTTTATGTTTCTCGTGAAAAACATTGTATCTTAATCTGTTCCTGCCTTTGATGCTAATTTACTGCTAATGCTTTTCTGTTAATGCAAACTTGACACTTTACCCATCTGTTCCACATTAAAAGCCTTGCTGCAGTTCGGTGGAGTTATCACTTCACTTTCCCAGAAGAATTTTATAGGGATACATCTAGTTCATTAACAGGAGCGTGAAATCAGTCATTTTAAGTTTCTCTACTGGCATTGATTAAACCCCTAAGAACTCATCTCTGCTCATCAGAATTGTGTATTTAGACGTTTTATCCAAGAATAAAATCCCTTATTCCTTAAAGATTGATGATATGGAAAGCCCCACCCTGCACGTTGAAGGGATTTGTTTCTTAGCTGTGTGACTTGTGAAACCCTTGCTGTCTGAATCCATGTTTTTGACACAGTCCGCATTGACGGCTTATTTCATGTATGATATGTCTTCTAGCATATGTTTTTTGTTTTTTTTAAAAGCACCACGTGGACACATTCACAAGGTTTCAAACATGTAGTTCACTGAAAGGCATCTTTAAAAACTCCATGCTTTTAATCAATGTAATTTCAAATCAGTTCTATCAATTCAAGCTCCAGCTGAAAAGCCAGTCTGCCATGATAATGTTGTGTTATTTGAAATAACTTTGCTTACAAATACTATACTATACTATATACTACAAATATTATACTGGTTTACTGTATGTGACCCATTATAGCACTGGTGTGCTGTGGACTATGTATCTTAACTTTTGTGGCCTTAATTAGAGAATGTGCACGATCAAATCTAATTCATATCTCAAATAATATATCTGTGATTTTCATAAAAAAATGTGGATGAAATTTACATTTGTGCTTTTGTTGTTGCACTAAAATTTGGTGGCATAGTTTTATCGTCTAATCTGATTGGCCTCAAAACGTGTTGGCTATCGTATGCAGATTATTAATGACCATCTCTATAATTTGTTGTGCCTGAATATGTTTTGAAATAACCATCATAAACATCCCAACCCTATATTCTGTTGACATATTGTTATATCAAGATATTTAGTCAAAAATATTCTGACCATTGACCTTTGTCAGTATCACAGTAATGTGGCTTTATTGTGTAAATTTTAATCTTAAATTTTTTTTCATTGATCCAGGCGTACCTAATCTTTGTGGACAGCTGTCAGTCCCCGCTAATATCAGGAGTAGAAAAGGTTAAAGACCACAAGTGACAACTTTGTCCCGACCTGTTTTACCCTCACCTTCAATCACCCTGCAACCTTTTTGCCTCCCTATCTGAAGTCTCTCTTTCTTCCTTTCCCGCCTGTCTCTCTGTTTGTTTTCCTCCCTCCAACCCATCCCTCATTAGTGCATCTGGGCTGAGATGATACTGAATGTTTGTGTTCATTGGTTGGGTTGTCTTTGAGAGTAAGTGATGACACTGATGATAAAGAGGCAGCGTGATCTAACACCTTGGCTGCATTAGAACAAATGACTGTGAACAGCTGCGTCCATCTTTGTTTTTTTGTGCCAGTAATCCTGAGCGATATTGTTTGGGCTGCGTTATCGTCTCACAGGAGACACTGAGATACTGGGCGCTGAGCAGTGATAGGTTGTGGAGGGACGTGGGGAGATGAGGCTCCTGGCTGCTGTTAATGAGGTTCCTCTGAGGTAGATTGGACCTCTCATCCCTCTCAGCTCATAGTCTGGGAATGTTGTTTCACTGGGAATGATATTCCTTCATCCATCTGTCAGTCCCACACAGATACTGTTACTGTTGCCTTTACATCTGATATTAATGCAAATAATATATCTTCTTAATCCTTTTCTTTAGCTGAACAAAAAACAGAGAGCAAACTACCACTGACCAGATGAATAAGAATGAGCCTTAAAAATTTGAGTTGACTGATCAACTGATGAAGTGAGAAATGGCCTGAATGCCTTTTTTCCACTCTCTAGCTTCCCAGTCCACATTAAAGTACAGAAGGATTCAAGTTTAATCCCGCTCTTGAATCTCTTCGCTACACATTGTCGAAACACAAACAACCATATAGCATAAAGCACTCACGTCCTGTGCTGTAGTCTCGTGCCTGAAGGAATATAATCACAAAGCTGACGAGAACAGAAACATTAATTTACAATCTCTTAACAGGTCACTGGCAAAGCATCTCGGTTCGGCACTCTTATTTTGGTGAAACCTATCAATATGGATCCCTCAATCCGTCAGCGTTACTTCTCACCTTTACAGCTCCTCTAATATTTAACAAAAGTCTACAGCAAGTGTCAGGAGAAGTTACAGTGGTGACTCTTAGAGGGGGTTCAAATGAACGTCTCGCTCCCTACACTAAAGCATGTATCGCAGCCCCTCAGCTTCTTATGAAATCTACAGAGCGATTTTGGCAGACCCACTTCTTCTCTGGCCAGAGTTGAAAGTAGCCACAACCTTGGACTCCCTCTTAGCAATCATAAAACACGAGACAGGAAAGCAGGGGTAAGAAGGACACAGTCCAGTGGCAGTGTGGGTTTGGACGCTACTTACAAATTGCAGGTTTATTATTGTCTATATAATTTTTTTTACTAGTATATCTATCAAAGGATGGAGTTAAAAGCTGTTTTATGGCGCCTTGGACAATGAAATCTGTTTTCATCAGAGCCTGAGTGCTGAAAATAAGAGTGTGAGAACTTAACTGAGTGTTTATGAGTTGTTGTTTTTTCTGTGTTTTTAAACATTAAGACCTTCTGTGTGCTTATTAACAAGATGTCTCATGCTTTCCACAAGTAATTTGAACTCTGTAAAACTATCTGCAGCTTACAGCTTGCTACAGCATGCTGTAGCTCGGTTGCATCTACAATGTAAGGATCTCAAAGTTGAAAGGTATCTGTACTTTAAGGTCTAGATGAAGGGTATACAGGGAAAGACGTGGGGTGGTTAAAGAGATTTGTAACACAGATCACCATGAACTCTAAAATGTGATGTTTCTTCCAGAGGTGAAATGTCCTTGGTATGTTGGACCAACAGAGAAAACAAGATGTTGGCTGCAGCCTGAATTTTTGTCAGGGAGTAAATAGGGTTAAAAGTCTGCTGGAATGAGGCATCTTATTTAAGTTAATTAGATTTGTGATGCTGGCTCATGTGTGTGGGGAGACAGCTTTGATGTGATTGTGTCAAGCTCAACATCCCCGAACAGAGTTTTGGCTCTACACAGAGAGCAGTGGAGCTGGGGCATGGTCCCCTCCCTGTGGGCGTAGTGGCTTAAAAATAAACACGTATACATTCCCGTATTACGTACCGTACCCACTCGCCTTTACAAGCATTTGGGAGAAAACTACAAATAGTTGCACACATACAAAGGCACACGTAGACCCACCGCAAGCCACAAACACATCAGATAATCAGCGTTGCATTTTGGATTGAAGGAAACTGGAGATGTTGTTAAGGGTGTGCGTGAGTGCACCAGTCTAACTAGTGTGTCATTATGATGCCAGCTGCAGGGCACTGGCTTGGCACAGCAACTTCTCGAGTCAAATTCAAGTTGACTTTCAGCCAGGGGGGTGATTCCATCCCTCAATATCTTCATCTTTCTTTTCTAACGTCATAGCTAACCTAAGGGGAGGAAGTGCCTCTATCTCTGTGCTGATGTTGCTCGTCTTGGGACCTTTTTTTTTCCCCAAATGCTTTAAGGCTGATTGCGTGTATTCTAACATTTCGTGAAACTCTTCAAGTGCCTCTGTGTAAAACTAGAATTTTATACTGTGGCGTACTACACACATAGCATCCAAGTCATGACAAAACAACGCATGAATTGACTTAAACATGTTATACGCGAGTGAGAAAGCTGCTGCTGGTGATTGAGGATGTAATGAAATTAGATAGGTATGGCCTTATTGCCAGTGCATGCTGTTTCTTTTTTGTGCCACCAAAATTGCTCCATCAGCTCCTCTGCCCTCAAACCTCAGGCGCTTGGATACTGTCCATGATGTTTTGTAGAAAAACAATTAACTTTTTTTACTGCTCAGTTAATTGGTATAACCTTTCTGATGAGTATTTTATAGTATTGTTCCTACTTCTTATAAACAATAATCTTGACCTATAAATTGTTTATAAGGGAAAGATGAGCTTGTTTTGGTTAAGACATTGGAACCACAAATTAATGTGATTTCAGTATGTTGTATTCTGTTTTATGTACAGATGGAAAATTGTAATTAAGTACATTTAAGTGCATAGCCATTACTTGAGCGTTGCTACACAAATTGACTGCACATTTTGTGGAGCTGAACTCCATCAATCATCTCCCAACCCCTCAGATTGGTTTTAAACTAACTGAAACTAAAATTAGTTTCACAAGTAACCATAGACTGTATATAAAAGTGGATATAGCTTCTGGGTATAGAAAAATGAGGCTGTTATTGAAGTGCCTTAAGCTACAATATCACTGAGTACTGCTAAATGTTGGTTCGAAAAGGCCTCCGGCTCCATAGAATCCCATTCAACTTCTCTAATAAAATGTGATGTCAATACATTTTTTCTACATGTTATCAAGAGTTTGCTTTCTTAAGTCACTCCTTCTTCTTAGTTTTCTGGTGGTCCATCTGAAAATAATCCCGTTATTAATTATAAAATAAGCCTCAAAAAGCAATGTTTTTAGGGGGCGTACTGTATTCCGTTTTCAGCTATCGGTGGGCGGGATGTAGTATCGTCGGGTTTACAATACAATACAATTGGGTCAGATCCACTGCTCGCTTCCCCCCAACTCATCCAAATTTGTGGCTCCAAACCGCTCTGAACTAGCAAGATGGCGACAGCCAATATCCAAACTCCAGGCTCCATAACGGCCGTTGGGTGACGTCAATGTTGGTTGCTGCTTGCTATTAACTCATGATGTTCGTTCAGTTATTGTCCATATATTTCTGCAGAACTCTTAGTGCTGCTGCAACCCCAGTTCTTTAAAAAAACAAAAAAAACAAATAATAAAGTATTTATAAATAAATAATCTGCCATGTGACTATGTTGTCTTTATCCCTTTCATGCAGCCCTGAAGAGGTCCTTTGAGGTGGAGGATGTTGACACCTCATCTCACTCTTCACCCGGCAGCCGTCGGACAACCAGCTCCCCTCACCGTAACGCCATGTCTCCCACCAGCATCTACTACCGTGATCTGGGCACCGCCGCCCCGGCCACCAACAACAACAACCTCAACTACACCCAACCCCGCTCCATCATGGGTGGAGGAGGTTCCAAGACTCCTGAGCCCATGTCACGCCGGTCTGAACTATCCATCGACATCTCTTCTTCCAGCAAGCAGGTAGATAATGCCACCAGTCCCGCTTCCATGCGCTTCGTGAGCAACAGTGCCCTGAAACGCCCCGAAGTCCTGGGACACTCCAAGACCCCTGAGATGAGCCACAAGAGGGAGGTAACTTTTGCCAAGACGCCAACTGACTCCCCAGTGATTCGCCGCAATGAGGGCAACAATAACAACAATGGGACCAGCCGAACCCTCGAGCAGAACCATGCTCGCAAGTTTGAGCCCCCCAGTCCCGGGGATGTCCGCAAACCTGACATCTGCATCACCAGAGCTCCTCCAGAGAACAATGGACACCACCCAGGACTGCACCACCCACACCACCCCAACCCTCACCACAACACCATCGTCACCACCTTCCGCTGCTCCTCGCCTAACCATGCTGGACGCAAATCCCCCAACCCGGACAGTAAGTCTGCTCTAACCATATGTCACTCCAACACGTGCTCGTTTCAGTCATACTTTTACTTGCAGTCATATCCTAAAACTGCTCAACACCTTCTTAACACCTTAAATTCTTATTGAAAACAAATTGGAGAGACTGTGTCTTCATGAGAAGCTTAAAGAGGTAATTATTTGGATTTTTATGGTGATATACAAGCCTCCCTGTGATCTACTGCTTTTTAAAAAAAATGTGTCAAACATAGCATCATATTTTTGTGAAGACACCAAACTCAAACCCATGTAAAATCTGATCTCTGATGGTAAAAAAGCTCATTGTTGTCATCTTCTCTAAGCCCAAATTTATTCTGCTAAACTATGGATAAACAAAAAAAACAAGTAATGAGGTAAGTTCAAGCAATATGTCATAAAAGACATTATACATTTTAAATAATGTTCAAAATGTGAAGATATCGCCAAGATTGTAAGAACCCATGAATTGAGTTCCAACAGTGACTTGCAAATGACAAAAGCATTGGATTTTGCCTTAATTGTTCCCTTTTTAGAAATGGTAAATACTGTGTCTTTTACAGCACCATGCTTAAGACATGACGAACAAGCATACAGCTGAAACACCCCATCAAATACATGTGTGAATGAGGACATTGTCAGTTACTCATCACGAGGGTCCATTTCAGCTCCAGACTGCACAACTGCAAATCTTCTCCAAACTGCTCTCTTGCATAGGGGGGATTATTTTGTAGTTTTAGCCACATAACAATCACCACCTTAGCTATCTGAATAAAGAAAGAACAGAATATTCACGAGTTATTTAGGCCGAAAGTGGATTTACAAGCTTTTTTGATAACATAAAAATTGCATCCAAAACCGGCTTTGAAAACAAATATAAAACAAAAAATTATTGTAACAGATGTACTTTAACAAGTGATCAATGGGTGGTTGTATTTGGCATCAATGTGACTTTGGCTCGCAGCCTGAAGTAAGTTTACCTTTTTTTGTACGCACTTTATTTTCTTGATAAATAGTTGCATGATAAACAATGAATGGTGAAAGGAGTTTTGACTTTGCTGGAGTACACTGAAGTTTGCTCCCATCTCTTCGTTCCATATATTTTTGGACTGCAGCTTTGTTGTTATTGGGACTGTTATCGATGGATGGTGGTTTTTGTTAATAACAGATTAGCTTGTGTTGGTAGAATGCTGTTTGACAAACGGTTAAAATTTGTTGGCATGCTTAAAAAAAAAAATTCTATGTAATCATACTTACTATTTTAGCAAATTGCTGGTTTGATGCTATGATTCAGTAATTGCTTGAGCATCACCCTTCAAAAGTGACTGCTTTAACTCAATTGAAACCAAATTACATTTTCTCTCTTGACTTTTAGTTTACATTCAAACCCCACTGGGTAGAACATGTTGTCACATTTTTCCACTGTACATTTGATCTAGACTCTAATGCATTTGGTCTCTCTCTTCGACTTCATATATCTTCCTGCTCCTTCTCCACTCTGTTATAACAGTCTGACCCAAGTATCAGATCCCATCACATCCAAATTAAAAGCCAGCAACAGGAGCAGTTTGTGTGATTAATCTGATTCCTGCATGTCTGTCAGTAATACAAGTAAGCGTGTCCTTGGCGGCCCGTCTATTGGTAGAAACAGCAGACTGTCTGTCTGTATTTGTGGTAATCCATGTCTCTTCTTAATGCCCTGGTGGAGCCGGTGGTGGTTTTTGTGATGTGATGAAAGTCTAACCTTGGCAGCACCATAACAGTGGTATAGCAGTTAAATAGTGATTAGTCTTAAATTTGCATTAAAGCTATCTCAACAGAGAAGAACATATTTTATCCCACAGTATCATATCAGTTTTTTATAACACATAAGAACACAATTCATTTTAATGTTTTGGTTCAGTTGAGTGTATAATGCAAATGTATAAATACTTTACGTAATTTTTATGTTAGATTTCAGTTCACACACTCTCAAAGGTAAACCTGACCTTTGTTTGTAAGTGCATGTACCAACACGTTTCTTGTTTACCAGATAGTTGTCTCACATTTTAGCAGTACATTAAAAGTATTTGGCCAATGTATAGATGATAAATTGGGTATTGTTTAAAACTTGAACCTGAATTTTTTTTGGGGGATACTCAGAAGAAAATCATATACACAATACTGAAACACTATATCATCACATGTAAATTTGATACAGGAAAATAATTTGAAAATGGCTAACAAATGGAGCAACAGTATTTGGAAAACTCTATGAGCTGCAGATTCAGATAATAATTCTCTGTAGGTATATCCCAGTGGTCTCACACTTTGATTTGATACGTTGTTTCTATAAAAGAAATAGGGATTATATCTATTACTGCTATGTGTGTTATTTACTTATGAGAGCTTTTAGCCACATATGCATATTAAAAGAGGTGAACTATGTTGTATTGGATAAATGAGTATATACAGTAGCTATTAACCACATTGCCAAGTATTTTATAATTATCTCCTGATGAAACTGAATGTGTTTTCCTGTTGATTTGGGTCATTTGATATTGTATGGTCCTGGTTTGTACTATTATTCCACCTTTAAAATGGAGTACTGCGCTTTATCCTTTGGCCGATGTTTCGTTGTCAAGTTCTGAACAATGTCCCAGTGTCTGCGCCTGTGGTATCCCTGCGCTGCAGTATTTCATGTTTTACAGTGTTTTTACTGCATATGACCGTAAATCTCTTGACTGTGTCTGTGCTGAAAGTTTTACATGGTTCTCCTCTGGATTATGGGGGTTGTAGCTACTTATCTTTCCACAGGGAGAGGTTCTAATAGGGGTCTAAAATGAAGGTTGACCTGCCTGGAGGGCCCGGTGGCTGTGACTGGGCCCACCCTATTCTTCTCAACCTTGTGATCAAGAGAGTTTTAACAAAAAGACGTGACAACATTTTTTTTATATATATATATATATTGCAGTCCAAATTTAAGATTACTGGAGAGTATTTGTCATTTTGATGCATCTTATATCCAAGAGCTGAATACACACTGTTCTCTTGGTAAATTATTATTTTCCTCTTTGCTCAGATTGTAAATGCTTTTATTGGATTTCTACAGTGACATTGGAATGAAAAATCATATGCGCAAAAGAGCGGTTCGTAACAGTTCAAGCAAATATTATTTAGCATTGTTTTATGATTTTTCCATATAGGTGTTGACTGTGTTTTTGGAAGGCTGTTAGATAAGCTGCTTTCCTGCCCATTCAGTTTCTCCAGGAGGAAATGACATCATTCACAATTTGTGCGCACACACACACACACACACACACACACACACATGCACACACACACACACACACACACACATGCACATAGAGTACGATGTGCTTCCTTCCGTGTTCTGTCAGTGTGATTGTTTCCCCCGCAGTGTGACCTCACTGCAGACCACTTCCTGTCACAGGGGTCATGTGATCCAAGTCAGTCAGCTTCCCAGCCAATTTCCCTCTGTACTTTGATCTGAGCATTACATAGAATGAGCTATACCAGGATGTTTATGTAAAAGGTCAGCATGAAAAGAACTGTGGACACACTTGGACAAAGTGTGACTGCAGTTGTTGGTAGATCAAAGATGAGTAAATATGTCATTTTGAGGAGATTAAAGTCGTCGTAGGTCACACAATCCAACTAGATTTTATTTATATGGCACCAAATCATGTCACCTCAGGGAACTGTGTTATGGTAAGGTCATTACAGTATTGTAGAGAGAGACTTAACAACTGCTCCTTGACAAATCATTTTGCGACAGTGGGGTGGAAAATCTCCCGTGTAACAGGAAGAACTCCTACAGAACAGGGTGGGCGTCCGTCTGCCTCCACAAAGACACAAAGACTCAAATACACCTCTGGACATTAAATTAACACGTGTACCAATCCAGGATTGTTTACACCCTGAGATGCCGTCTCAGTGTCCTTTGTATATTAACCAATGTATTATTTGAGAAATCCATAATTTAACTGATATCAAAGATGAGCTCTACCTAAAGCATTTGAATTCTAGTCATGATATCATCATTAATAATAAGCAGATAAAGCATATGTATGTTATGGCTTCAAACAGATGCTGAAAGTGATGTTTTATTGCTCTTGCACATTAAAGTAAAATGACAAGAAAAAATCCAGCTGTCACTTGTGGCTAGAGACACAAGTCTCTCTCTGATTGGTATCTGGTACACCCCCTATGTGTACAGCCAGGCAGGGAACCTTATCTTGACGGGCAGGCCTGCTGTTCATCAGTTCATCAAACATTGCAGCTCTATCTAACATCTCAAGACAGAAAAGCTCAGACCACCTGTGGTCCAAAATTGCACTTCTCTTATCAGTTTTCAAATAAGCTTTTCAATTTAAGAAATGTTTTCTGGCCCGAAGACCTTTTATCCCCAGCCCCTTTTCATGTTTGAACTTAGTAGCAGATGGATTTCTACACAAATAAGGGACAAAATAATTTTGTGTCCTTTTTGACATTGATGGAAACAGAAAGTCACTTTCATCTTAACAGCAAAGATGGACATCCTCAGTTTTACAGTAACTAGACAGTGGATAGGTCATTAGACAGAGCGTTTGACCATAAATAGACTCCTTATCGCTGGGATGATGGGACTGGTAGGTTATCTTTGGGTCACATTTAGTAACGTCATTTAGTAACTCCTTCTGTTTCATGATGATAAGAACGAAAAAGAACATCAGAAATGGATTTGCCTTTTTATCATCAGCTCGAATACTGATACAGCACTGAAAAAGTAGAAAAGAAGGCTATAGATATAGTGCTGCTTTTTTCTAAGAAATGTTTGTTTAATGGGTGTTACTGAGGAGTCATGTCGGCATATAGTGCCACTGTGTCCTGCCTTAGTGTTGTCATGGTAAAGAACCAAAGAGATGTCCTCATTTCAGCCTCAACTGGAATATCTTTATGCCTTGCCTAAATAAACACAATATCTTGTATTGCATTTGTTTCATAATTAAGGTGTAGTCATTATTTAAGAAGGAGCCATTTGTCCGTTCTTTGCATGGATTGACCTTCTTAGTGTGGGGAGGGGACGCCTGCAGAGGGCTGAGGGTGATTTGTCTCTGCCTGTCTGTAGGTTACAAAAGGTCACATCCACACATAGACTTTCTTCACCTCAGATTTTTTTTGGTCTTATTTTTGTTGTCTCTCATCAACACACCTACACAAGTGCGCACCCACACACACACACACACACACACACACACACATACATGCACCCTCAGGCAGAGGCATATCCGAGGTCAGTCCTCTCCCAGTTTAATTACTCTGGACTAATCCCACACCATTACTCAGTGTGACCTGTCGGCTAATTACCCAGAAAAAAAATGTGAGCTGAAAGGCGAAGAAAAGCCAAAAGAGAATTTGTCTACGTGCTTCTGAGGAGCAACTTTAGCTTAGTGAGATTAACATCGTAGTTTCAAATGTGGTATTTAAAATTACTTTGGACTCATATCAATACTGTGATGATGATTTCAAACATATTGCTCAGTTTTCCTTTGTGTCGTGTTCAATTTTGAAATATGTTTTTAATACTCTCAAATCAAGTAACACATGTCAGGATGTAGGACCTCAGTGATCATTTTATAAACTTAATGTGACAAGAATGGAAACTGTGACAATTTGCCAGTGGAAATGTCTCCAAACACCTCGACGCAACCACCGTCACTTTTAAATGCCAAAATCCCAAAGATACCGAGTTTCAGAATCAGCATAAAACTTTAAATTCAAATAAATGTAATACATTTAGTTACATTTCATTGGCTAATTTATGTAAAATCTTCCTTATGAGCTAAACTTTTGATAAAAAAAAAAAAGCAAAGCTTTGAGGTATATTAATATCTTTATGTTTAGCCACAAGAAATATTTGAAAAAGAATCCATTTTAGCAAGTATCAAATTTAATTTGTGTCTGTGAAAGAGCTTTCACTGAAGCACAAATTGTCCACAACTGGCTCGGTGTTACTGCCAGATTATGTCCAGTTTTGCTCATTTGACGTCAGTGAGCCTCTTTTTTGGTATGTTTGTCTTTTTGGTTCCAAAATGTCCTGCGGTGACAACAGTGACAAGTGTCACTTCATATTATCTTGAATAGGACTGTCACTGTCAGTGTGCTTCCCTTCCAAGCCACCAGGAGGCAGTGTGTGATAGGTAAAATCTGGTTAAGGGCTGAGTCTGACTAGCAGGTAAAATAATGCTCTTACCTTCTTCCTACAAGTAGTTTTCTTTGCAAATGAAAATTAAACATCCAAGCATTAGGATCACTATGATTTCTCTCATGAAACTGGATAAAGAAGCAGCTCGGGGTCAGAAACTTGGACCACACTGGTGTAGCTGCTGTAGAAATACATCAACACAGATATGTCGGGCTTTTCTGTTCAGATCTGGTAAAAGTTTTTAACAATTCAATATATCACTTGGACAGATACTTATTCAATCCACTGCGCTTTGAAGTGAGTGGACATTAACAATATTTTTCCTTTTTCATAATGAACATCTTACTTTGGAGGAAGTTATGAAGCTGACTAATGGGAAAGGGACAGCCCTTCTGCCCCAGATATATGCACTTGAAAACACACACACACACACACACACACACACACACACACACACACACACACACACACACACACACACACACACACACACACACACACAGTTCCCCTCTCCCCTAGATAAGGGTTTCGGAAGTTGAAGTTTACATTGCACATCTGGGGGAAGTCAAGGGTTAAAGAAGTTTCCCACCACTGCAGAAAGACCTTTGTCCTTTTCAGTCACTATGCCAAATCCCACAACTGCTGTAAACACCCCCTCTTCATTCAGCTTCTTGTGCAAACTGTGAGCCCAAATATACTCACATATTTTACCTTTTCTTGCATTAAATAGCATATGTTTTCTCGTATTCAAACTTCAAACACATCAAAATGGAAACTTTTGGTACAATGTTTACACTTTGTCTTCTGCTGGAAGTTTTAGAAATGAATCAACTTTCTCACATACACCCACGATGCACATCAACCTCGCTGTAAGATAAAAGACCAATAGTAGGATATAGGCCATCAGAGCCTAATAAAGGAAGCCAAAATAACGTTTAGTCTCATCATTTATCTGATCCGTCTCCGTGTGAATGCCCTCTCTTATTTATATGAGATTCCGCTGTGATTCCTTTGTCCAAGAAACTGATGGGAAAATCATGTCTTTCATCTTGGCCACAAAAATGAAGAAATTAAACCAGAGTCGTATCGGGTCTTCAATGTTGGGGGGGGGGGGGGGGGGGGGGGGGGGGACGACACACCACCCAGCCACTACGAGCTATCGTTTTTTTTTTATTGTCATCAGTCAAACTCTGATGACTTGGGAGAACTGAGCTGAGGTCAGCAAGCAGGGCCACCTGTCAGAAAAATGATTAAATACTTCATTACCACATCAAATATAATTTTAAGGCAATTAAGAAAGCAAACACACAAACCAAAAAAATATCATCAGGAGGACAATAAATTGGGTATCAATAGCGTTCTGAAGCTGACAAAAACAGTTTCTTCTTAGTGACCGTGGGGTTTTAGCATATTTGCACTCTTAAATTAGGTGAGTAAATCTGGTCTTTGTCAGTCAGACGAGGTGCACAGCAACAAGTATATATTTACATACAGAGTGGTTTTAATTAAGCCTAAAGTTCACATGAAGTCAGTTTTCTCCACATTCCCTGCTAATGGTGTTTTACCCACTTGTTGGCAGACAGAGAACATACTGGAAAAACAATAATTGGTGTATCTGTGTGTGTATGTGTGTGTGAGGACAGACAGATGGCCTTTTGTGCCACAGTCCTGCCATCTGCTGAACTGAGTAGATGAGGGACCAGAGGGATTCATGTGTGACCATGTGTGTCTGTCTGAAATGAGCGTGTGTAGAAAATTAAAGAAAAAAAAGGTGCAGTCATGGCAAAAATTTACTTTTGTCCCTTTGAATTCAGGCTAAAACTGGTTGGTGTGCTCATCTTGTCCTTGTTTTAATAGTTACCGTTGTCTTTTCCCCGTTTGTTTGGACGTATGAAGCAGTGCAACAGAACAGAGGTGTTTTGCAGGGCTCTTACTCGATGCACCAGATGACAATGAAGATCATTTAGATTATGCAGAGTCAGCAGTAATGAAAGCTTTTCACAACATTTTTGTTTGCCAGTATACATGCAAAAATCATGTATTTACTGTGGTCTTACTGTGTTTTGCTCTGTCAAATTGAACTTGTGATACAGTTAGATCTGAATTGTAGGCTACTGAGAAACCATTAAAAAAAAAAAAAAAAAAAAACACTCTTCTGTACATTAAAATCTACTGTTATAATAATATTTTGAATAATTTGTCCATTATTAGAAATCAATTCTGTTGTCAAGACACTATAAAATGTTGTTTGAAGTGACATAGATAAAATCTAATTCATCATTTTTCTTAAGCAGGACAGGTGATACTATCATCATGGTCATTTACTGTTTCCAGGTAGTCAGCTATGTGTAAATTACATTTAATATTACAAACTCTCATCTCTGTCAGTTGATAAGCTCTCAGCACATAGGCAGCACTCTGTGAAGATGAACCACAATATATAAATGGCATTTGTTAAAGTAGAGTTAAGTCCAGGCAGAATGGAGGTACTGCACGCCTTTTCTGTTATTAATCCCCATTGCCTCTTTTGCACTTAAGTACAATTACTCTTTCACCTTGCAGATTAGTATTTAAAATTAGCCGAGTAAGTCTCGCACAGACATGGTGCTTAGCTGACTGATTGGTTCCTCAGTTGGGAATGTGCAAGTCGTTTTTATGGATTCATTAAGGATACTCAAGTCTTAACTTTGCGATAATCTGCACAGACTTTAAAGGCACCGATGTGGGACTGAATCACATGCTGCGATTTGCGATGATAATTTCAGGATTTATTTAATATGTCTGCAGTTTTGTGATTTTTGGGCAATTAGTGTCTTTTAAGAGCATCATCGTCTGTTGAGAAAAGACTTGACAAAGGAGCTCGGAGGAACATCGGGTGAATTCTCACCTCCAGCCTCAATGGCGTGAAGTACTTGGTGGTGCTTCGCAGCAGACTGCAGACGTCAACATCTCTGAGGAGAAAAGGAGGGAGATGGAGGAGGAATGCACAACTGAAGGGGGAATAGGCAAGTTGCCATTGATGAGTTATTCTGTTACTCACTGACAAACTGAAGTATAACACTGGATGGAAGATTATTCAATCCTGACACACATTCTGAATGTAACACCAGTTTAAAAAGATAATGGTTCGAGGAGAAATCCTCTCTTTGCCTCTGCACTTGAAAGGTTTCTATTATAGATAATTAGCATCATAACTCGGTTAGATGATCCTGGAAGGCATGCAGCGACCGCACAAAGAGTTTAATGACAGAGCCCCTTCCGTCTTCTTTGCGTTTTTGGAGTTTAGTCATACATCCTTCGCCCCCGCAAATCTAGCAAGAGTCCAGGGATTCCCCAGAAGGCCAATCCCCTAGAGTGGCTCTGTTTATTGTTCATCAGGGAAGGCTTCGACTCCACAACGTCACAAGAGAGCACATGTTGGTGTGTGTGCACCGGAAAGGGTAGTCATTTTGATTAGCTCTTGAGTTGTGCAGATTTTAACAGAGGCTGCCTGAAAGACAAAACTGGGAGTTTGGTGTGTTAAATCCTACTGAAAGAGAGAGAGAGAGAGACGAATAGGAAAAGAGCTGACATGAGATATGTCTTCTACTTGCAGTGAGATGTACAACAGCCATGAGATGGAAACCCTTTGTGAGTATCTGTTCGGTTGTTGTCCTGTGTGTCAGTGGGAGAGCTTGTCTGTTTTAGACTATCACTGCGCTGAGGTAGGGGAAGTGCCTGGTTTCCATTAAGGCCAATCAAGGCGAGGCACGATGAATCTTCTTCAGTTGGGGATGTGGGGAGTGGATGCCCAGAAAGATGTCACTTTTTTTACATTTCTGTTTCATTGCAAGCGTTGTTGCTTGGTTGAAATTAATCTGCTTCTGGGACACTATTGGTTACTTCCTCCTATACGATCCTTTGTAGTTGTATAAACAAGTTGTGTTGCTGTTGTTTTATTTTAAAGGGAACTTCATTTGAGCATATGGTTGCTGAAAGTGTTAAAGGCTATTATTTCTTGCTGTCTCTCTCTCCCTCTCTCTCTCGAGCTGTCAGGATTAAGCCAGTCCAGCTGGGAGAGCTTTGCTGGCTTAAAGCAGACCAAAAGAAACCATGGGCAAATACTTGCCTGTAAACAAAAGCCTGAACCATAAAATCGGACCAGTTTATTGCAATACAGCAAGTTTTTTCCGTGTTGAAAGCTGATGCAAAGGCAATTACAGGCCTGAGTTATTGTAACCTTGAGATACAATGTCCAATGTGGGGTCTGAAGAATCAACCTGGAGGAGTGACGTATCTTACTGTCAACATGTGAAGTAGCTCAAGATATATACACAGATGACTCCATCTGTACACACAGTATGTGCAGTTGGAGGGGGGAGGCCTGAGCCACTTCAGGGTGTCCTCACTCATCACACATGCTGTCTCCATTTGCACCACAGGGGAGCATAGCAACCACAGCAAAAAAAAAACACAACAGGAAGTCTCCAACAGACACAGCTATCTTCCCTGTAGATAAGCCAGATGTTCTTCCTCTTTCCCCTTCTCCCTCTTGTGCTTTACTTTTCCAGCAACCTCCACCCTCTGCTCCTCCTCCTCCTCCTTTATCTCTTGTTTCTCTGTCCCCTCTTTCCCTTCCATCCTTCCTTCGCCTTGCTCTCTGCCCTCCCCCTCTCTAGGCAAAGATGTGTCACTGAGTCACTTGATCCGCTGAGTCATGGAGGTGACTCTTTTAATCAGCTCCATATGTGCTCTGACCTGATTGGGTAGCCTTCAGCAATCAGCCCTGACCTTTGGGCCAATCGCAGATTTCCCCAATTGGGCTCACAGCATGCTAGTCATCACAGCATATTAGTGTTCAGTTACCTCTTCAGCCTGCAGGGTTTGATGATCTGATGATTTAATGATTTGAGCTGGAATGAGTTCAAAAGGCAAAAATAATTAAATACAGCTAAAATCTGTAAACTTGGGTTTTGTAGATCAGTTGTGAATAATGAAACTAAAATATAGAAGGATCTTTCACGTATACTGTAATCTTCCTCAACGGTTTTCTGAAATTTGTTAGTGTTTGTTGTGTGGTCTAAAACATAGAAAACATATACTGCATTGTACAGTATTTACTCCTATGTTAGCATTAAAATGATGTACATTATCTGCTAGCAGAAACACACCCCGGCCTTTGCTCATAGCTGCCTTTTAGGCGTCATTACAGAACTAATAAAATAAGCTCCTGCCACACAGCAGACCTCTCCTTTTCATCTACAGACACTGATTTGTCATGAGGTTCATACTGTCAACACTGTTTATTTTCTAATGACAACTGTATGGAAAATAGTTTCTTTGATATAAAGAGATACAAAACAGACATGTGTCAAAAATGGTCACCCAGAAAAGGATGTCCTACAGGCATTTGGGGCAGAAAAAACATTTAGCTTTGACCTGTTTCCACTCTAGACGTTGGCCTGTGACAGATTTAGGCTCCCGATCTCTTTTGAAAGTGCATTTCTAGATTCAGCGTCCTTATCAAATCTACTGATCGCCCTACTAGCAGATATTATGTTGAAAAACTAGAGCAGAAATAGCTGAAACAGAATTGTGGCCAACCGATTTCTTCTGCAGCCAAGAGGTTGTGGATACTTACTATTCATACACAGAGCACATGAGAAGTTATTGTAAATTATGTCTTTCAAAGCAGGTAAATAGGCGACTGACATTTGATACGTTTTTCAGTCCAGGCACTGGAGGCTTGTCTTTACCATGTGCCAATGGTGTAAAATCAGTTTAAATGTGAAATTAAATTAGATTAAATCCACTGTATGATTTTGTGCAACATTCACATGAAAATGTAGACACATGATACTAGTAAATGGAAACCGATAAAAATAATGTGTACATCACAGATTACCTGAAAAACATACACACGCTGGTAGATGCATTCATGTTTTCAAAACAAAACCACAGCCAAGAGCAAGATTCAGCTCCAGCTCTGTCAGGAAGGAAGCATTTCTGCTGAATATTATGAAAACCTCCATCAGACCTTCAGCTTAGGTGCTGATGGAAAGAAAAAGAAAAAAGCTGAACCATATCAACAAAGGAACAAGTTAATCACTCTGTTGGTCCAGGCAGTAAAATCCATTTTGTAACCAGAATCTCTCTTTTTCTCTAATCATAAAATCTATTCTTAGAAAATATCTCTTCACATGTTGACTGCATTAGTGTTTTGCAGTCCGCGGGTTGGATGTGATAAATGTGAATCTCTCTGTTGTGGGAGAGCTGGGTCACAGGAAGCAGAAGCAGGACAGAGTTCCAGGGAACATTTGGGATTTGGAACAACTTTGATCTGTTTCGCAGCCAATATTGAATTCAATGCAGCTTCACTCCTAAGTACAGTCCAGTTGTCGGTTGGCTGTGTTAGACAGGAACTCTTCTCTTGAAGAATAAGTTTGACATCTTGTGAAATTCGTTTATTCACTTTCTTGTTGAGAGTTAGACCAGGAAATTGATCCCACTCTCATGTCTGTCTCTGAACTATGAAGCTGAAGCCTGAACACACATAAACTTAGCTTAGAATAAAAAACTGGAGACAGAGGAAAACCGCTAGTCTGGCTCAACCTAAAGGTAAAATCTAGTAAATCTCAGCTTGTTGTTTGGCACTGTCATCACTCCAAGTAGTCATAACATAATATAACTTAATCCATCGTAAAATCTAGTGAAAATCTGAGTTTTGGCGTTGCTGGTCGGTGTTTTTTGTGCCTGCAAGTGACGACAGCTGTGCCCAGAGGCACTGTGGTATCGAGTTGTCAGTCACATTTTCTTGAACATGATAACTCAGAAATGCCTTGACGGAATTTCTTTAAATGTGGCTCAAAGGTTCAGTTGGACTCAGGGATGAAATGCTTAGAATTTGGTGGCCAAAGGTCACTATGATCTGACAAACATGTTTGTGGCCAATGGATATGGATACGTAGCAAACATTATTTCTGTAAACTTAGAAATGCTCTGATTAGTCATGGCTTTAGTCATTAGTCAGACAGTTTGAGGGATGGAGACGTGCTTGTGTGTGTGTGTGTGTGTGTGTGTGTGTGTGTGTGTGTGTGTGTCTTTCTCAGACAAAAAGAGAGAGAGAGCACCGTGAAAGACTGAAGTAGAGAGATGAACAAATACCTTCAGCATGTCCACACACACATATAATGTAATACCCTCCTCTGACAAAGCAGTAGGGGGCGGAGAGAGCAGATGGACACACAAGGAGAGGGAAGTAGGATATTACTTCTTGTCACACACACACACACACACACACACACACACACACACACACACACAGTACTTTGTTTGGATTTTGTAATTTGCCATAAACAAACACTCCCAATGTCTTTTATTTTGTTTGAAGCCACTTCTCTCATGGGTTTACTTTCATCACACATGGTTTGGGAATAGCTTGCTACAATTCACAATGTTCTCCATTCACTTTCTTTGAATGAGGGGTGTGACTGCAGAATGCCTTCCCAGCCACTTGGGATGGCGGTCACATGACCGTGGGTGGGCGTGGCCAGGCAGAGCAGCAACATGCAGCCCAGCCTGTCCAGCTGTAGCTGTGATTGAGAGGAAGAGAGTGGAAGAGAAGAGAAAGAGAGGAAAGGGTTGGGTGAGTTGTTAATTCGCATGCTGGCCGTGTACTTTTATGTCTTGTAGTAAAGGTTGGGAAGGATTTTTAGAGAAAGGGAAGAAGACGCAGAGCAATGAAGCAAGAGGAAGAGAGAAACAGAAAGTGTGTGTGTGTGTGTGTGGGGGGGGGGGGGGGGGGGTGTGAATTGGTGCTGTGAGGCTGTTTGGTGTCAGTTTACCAGGTGATTCATTTGTGCTGTGCAGAAAATAAAAGTTTTGAGGCTGGGAGGTGTAGATTCAGCGTGTGAAGGCCTCAAACTTTCTCATTTCTTTTCTTTCCCTTGCTTCCCTCTCCTATTGTTCAGCCATGGGGGAGAGTGTGGGGGGTCAGCACTGCCACTCACCCCCCCCCTCCCACGCCCTCCAAACTCTGCTCCTCCTCCTCTCCTTTTCTTTCTTCCTTTCCCTCCCATTGTGTCTTCAGCTCTAGAGCATGCATAGATAGTCAATCCCCCATATTGAAGCAGCATGTTGACCAATCAGGACAGCCCTTGCCGCTCTTTAGGTTTTACATGTCCAGGGCCCTCTGGTCAGGTTTTCTTCTCAAGCCTCAGTTCTCATCACATCAGACAAAGTTTCCAGACTTGGTTTGATCCAGTGCAGTGGATTAGCCAAGCACTGATGCAGCCAAGCTGTTTTGATGTGATTTAGTTTTGGCAATCCCTTGGTGTCTGCTTTCTAAAGTTTTTTGCCAAGTTCAAGGAGAGGTGAGGAGTCAAAGAGATCATATTTTAAGTTGGCGAGTTGCTCTTCCACAGGGAATACTAAAAACTCCTTTCTTCTCCTAACTCTTGTCAGTTGCTTCTGTTGGGGAGAAAATTGGGTTGTGGTAAGTCACTCGGCTTTAATTTTGGGCTCCGGAGACGAGCCTAACTTTTGAAATTTCAGTTATCTCTCATGTTTTCAGTGCATCAAATGGTCTGATTTTACCCAGTTTGCAATACGGTGGCTGAATAGTGGCTTTGTTGGATGCGACATCCAGAAATTTCAGTCCAGTGTTTAGTAAGGTAAGACAACAAATGGACCTTTCTGCTAGATCTGCATTGTAGTAACGTAAAACTTAGCCCCTACCAGCCACATTTGTAACATAACATCTGAATAGTAAAGGAATGTATTCAATCTTGCACATAGAGAGTCTGCATGAATAAAATGCAGGTCCCCTTAACAGCACCACAAATACAACAAAGCATTATTGAATTAGAAAATGTATTTACATATGTTTTCCCACAGTCAGCCTGCTGTAGCTTAACACATTTGATATCACTAAATCCTAATGCTGCCTCCTATCTGATTTACATAAAACCTCATGACAAAGTGCTTCACATGAGGCACTGGTTAAAGTCACTGAGCCATTGTTTACATGCTGCTAATCAGCTCAGCTCGCTGATAAGTAATTTAATCATCATTGATAAACACTTCATTAGGATTGTTTAGGGCCATCACCGTGACATTAATACACAGCCTTTTGTTTTTCGTGCCATAATTACCAGCCTGAAACTAGTTGTGTCGCAGGTACACACAAAGATTTAAAATCTGATAATTTAAAGGTAAATCCATCACTGTATAGACCTAACCACTTGTACCATCATGTTGGACATTCATTACACTTTTGGCCAACGTTTGTGACCAAAGAATTTGCCCTGAAGGCAGTACATCTGAAAGGAGGAGAGGCGGGAACATGTTTTACTGTAAACAACCTGACTGTCTGAAAATATTCATCCTTCAGCTAATTGAATCCATATGTATAAAGTCTCATACAGACTTCATCTTCTTTTTCTCCTCCAGTTTATAGTTTTTATAGTTTTCATTTTTGTCATCAGCAGTTTGTAGTAAGAAATGACTTTTTATAAAACACAGTTAGTTAAAGATGTCAAATACCTGCAACATGAGTCCTGTACTGTTTATCACTCTTTCTGCCCACGTATACATTTTCTGTCTTCATCATGGCTGTAGTGAAGGCAGTCATGTCCTGTCATTGATGACAGCTTGTGGGCTTGCCAGCCCTGGATGGGCAGAGGGAGGAGGTTGGAACATGTCAGTTCATGGTGGTCCCTTTAGCAGCACTGTTGCAGTAATAAGCCTTAAGGCACAATGGCTTATCTTTCACTTTGTTTTTGATTCAGAGACGATAATTACGTTATTTAATTAAGAATCAAATGTTTAGCTTGTACTGTAAAACTTCTCATATAACATAATGAAGGTTCTTAATTGTCACACCACAATAACTTATGAAAATAACCCCTATACAATGGAGTTTAGAAATGTTGACACATATACACAGTTTGGTGTTTTATATCTCTCCTCCTCCATTTCCACTTGCAGTTGGATTGATCAACTTGGCTGAGGATTTGCAGACAAATTATAGAAACATTTAGATAAACAGTGACCATATTTTTTTTAATTTTAATTAAAATTATATCGAGCTTTAGACTGATATTTAGTGTAATTCTAAATATTTCCAAGCTGTTTTACTCTTTGAACCCTCTAAACAGAATAAATGGCCTTCTGTAACTGCTCAGTATAATTGTAATCATGCATAGCTAAATACCTAAGCTTAACTGGTGAGCTAATAAAGACACCTAATTAGCTGTCTATTTTATGAACAACTAAAATGTTAGACTCCAAGACAAATAACTATCTTTGAGAGCAGGAGTCATCTCTGAACAGTGCAATGCTCCTCATTTCCTCTCATTAAGCGCTACGCATCATTCAGCGTTAAAATATTTTAACCAGTCGGCCCCTTTCCCACTTCATACTTAGTGGTTGTCTGATTTACTGCACTATGGGCTGTGTTAGTCCTCTACCCTATACCAGTTCTTCCACTGCAGCTGTGGATGGATCTGCGGCAGGACCCTCCTTGTTCCCTGTTCATGTTTCTCAGAAATGTTTGGGCTTTGAGTTATGGCTGTGGTCACTGAGTCTGCAGCACTCAAATCTGCCCAGAGCAGCGGGCTCTCACAATGGTACTCGGCACCACAGCGTTTTCCCTGCTGCGTTGGGATTTGCTTTCTCATTTTGTCAGTCTCTGCTTACAGTTAGATCCAAACCAAGCTCGGTCTTGTTGTGTTTTTCAGCTTGTCACTGTTATTTTAACATGTATCTCATCTCTTTCTGCCCTTTACCTCAGTGGCCCACTATGTGTAGCTCTTTCTCCCGGTCTGTTCTCACTCTCTCAATCGTTTTGAGATGTTTTGGGACAGGTTGTTATCTACACTACCAGAAGTTTCCGAGTGGAAAGCTGTATTTCAACACTGAGCAACACCATCTGCTTTGCTCCACATTAGGCCAGGGGTTGCGTTCCCGGAGGGCCGTCACGAATGACAAGACTGAAAGATGAAGTGGGCCGGTAGCATTCTTCCTCCTTTTTTGAAGTGCCGGATTCGGTTTGTGTCAGCTGCACCAATCATTGACCTCACCGAACCTCAGCGTCTTACACGACAGGGAGTTGTTATGACCGAGAAACACAGTTGGATTTTCAATCAAAGCGTTCCTTTGGCTTTAAAGTACGGATGGGAGATTGAGTGAGAGGGATTTCCTTCTGGATGCACATGACAGCCCAGTGAGAACCTCCTCTATCCTTCTAACTTCCTTCTGTCGACCTCACTCCGTCACATGCCATCATGTTATCTCCATCAAACAGAACACAAGGGAGGATTAAGCTAGTGGCCTGAGCTCAACATGTGTAACCTCGACACTGAAGTCAATGATACCAAGCAAAAACTGTCAAAGGATTTCACAGAGTTCTGGCCTTAGAATTTTAGAAAATTAGGAAGTGTAGATAAACTAATATTAACACTTCTTTGAATGGGACTTTGAAGGGAAAAAGGAATTTGAAGCTAGTACAGTGAATCATGATTTCAAGCAGGGCCTCAATATTAGCTGTCATGCCATTTAGCCTAGTCCACCATATATCCACCATGTCAATTCAAACTTGTGACCTCTGACCCTGTTGCCTATGATATCCTTATTCCTGATTGTAGTCCCTCACAGGAATATTTCTCCACTTCTGTGATCAACACACCTGATATTTGGGTGCAGATGATTTAAAGACTTGTCATGTGTTTCTTTGAAGACATGAATGTTGATTGCCAACTCTCAATATCTTCAAAATCTATGAAGTTTATACTGTATACATGAGGCAGTTTAAGTTCAGCTGCAGTGTTTAAGCTTTTTTTTGTGTGCAAAAGTTGCCTTTACATCAGTTGTGTTTTTGTTTGTGTCATTGTCACAGTTGAGGTAAGGCAAGGTTATTTTATACTGCATTCCCCTGAATGTATTGGTGCCGCTGCTCGTTGTCAGAAACAGGGCCGCAATTTGGAGTGAGTAAAACTGCAGCGAGTGTTGTTTTGAATTGATGTCGCTGAATCTGTATTTCTTATTTGATTTTTAACCGGACTGTAATCAGAAAACGACTCCCTAAAATTATATTATTATAGGATACAAAATTGTGTATGTTAATCCTGACATGACACTCATGACTGTTAGTCAATCCTCATGCTGCCTTCTTTTACTGGACCATCCATCCATCTGCAGACAGCAGCAGGCATAAAATGTAATGATCTCTTCCTCTTCTGAGGGAGCCACCACGCAGCCGGTGGAAATGTCATCTCCGGTTTAACGAGAAAATAGAGAGGAAAATAGAGGAAAGTAATAGAAAAACATATTTTCACGCACACGCACATACACACGCACACGCGCACACACACACACACACACACACACACACACACACACACACACACACACACACACACACACAGTGGAAAGTAACGAAAGAAAATACAACTGAACTGCACCAAGATTTGGGGGTTTCACTTCATGGGAACCATGTCTAAAATACAGAAAAAAGAACCGAATTTTCAGATAACAGACCTTGTTTAAGAGCTGTCCGTAATGGTGTGTGAGTGAAAGAACAGACATTATACCTTCTTTTCCCAAAGCTCAATCCCCGACCAGAGTGATTGGACAGAAGGAGGAAAAGGAAAACAAGTTTGTCTTCAAACACCAAATCACATTTACCTAGAAAACATTAAGTAAAATGTTAGTTTGATTTAAAAAGTGTTTTATCAGTAACTTCATTATGAAAAACGAATCAAGATTTGGGTATCCCACAGAGCATTTCATGAAAGGCAGCATTGTTCAGTAGACATGAGACAGATTTTTATTTTGAGTAAATAACCTGACTCGTCACCTGTGTGACTGAACATTCAGGGACATCCAGTTACCACCTTGTGCTTTATACATTTTAAAAAGCCGAATCTATGAGAATAAGCATTTTGGCATTTTGAGTGAAATTTTGTGTGCCTGCTAAAGAGAATATGAACAAACAGTTAATTTTTCACCTCTCATTTCTTTACGATATTGTCCTGCATGACAGTAGCTGGATATTCTGAACAGTTCATCTTGAAGCTAAACATTAGCATTATAGTTGCATGCACATTAAACCTGCAGGATGTCCATGATGAACAGTGTGAATCCAGAACTAAAACCAACTTTAGGTCAACTATGAAATCCTCCCACAAAGACCAGTTCCTAATGTAAAGTGTCAGTCATCAACCGCACCATTAAAACAGTTTGTCTCGAAGTGCACTAATTACATATTTTGTATGACTTGAATCATTTCAGAGAGTTCTGTCTCTGTCTCCTTTACCTCCTGTTTTTATTTCCTCTTTGCAGTATATTCATTATCGTTATTGTTGGGTTCTGGTCTGGAGTCAAACAATAACGCAGAAGAATTTTCTCATAATTTAAAGCAGGGCTGAAAAGTGGTGATGTGGCGTTGTGGATCGATGGAAACTGCATTTCGTCAGGTTTCTCGCAGACAATGGAGGCTTTGTTTCTAGCAATGGTGTGTTCAAATTTCACTCGGTGAATATTAAATGTAGGGTTGGATGTGATATGCCTGATGGGACTTTAATGGAGGGCTTGAGAGGGGAGTGTTGAGTTATGTGTGAATGTAGAGTGGGAAGTTGAATCTCTGTTACAGCAAAACAGAAACTGATATCTGATCGAAGAAGAGCACGGTGTGTTAGCTCTCCAGGAGGATTGGATTACAGCTCAGTGTGAGGAAAAAGCAAAGTGGGGTTGATGCTTCAGGATGGTAGTTATTAATATCTGTCAGCTGCATATTTACATGGTACATACTTTTTGCAATTTTAACATTTTGTATTGCTCTTCTATAAAGTTTGAGGCAATACAAGACTGAGAAGCAGTTTTTTTTTTCTCGTCTCAACTATACTGGTTAACGAAATGAATTGTGCAGCATTCACTCTCTGACTTTAAGGGTGTTTTCAGACCTACTTTGTTGGTCCGGACAACATGCCAATGTCAGATGCACGCCCGTCAACAAACCAATCAATGTCAAGTATAATGAGATGCAGCCCATATAGGTGGCGATAGAACATATATGTAATGTAAAGTTCTTTAGTGCACTCACAAATATGCAATGTCAAACCAAATGCCAACCCCTCAGAGCCAGAAAAAGCTACTGTACACCAGTTACGACATGGTACTTGTTGTGAAGAATGACCTGATATCCGGGTATACATTTGTTGGAGTGTCCCTTTAAGTGACAAAAAAAACTTTTTAGTGCGGATGTAAACACTGTGGTTTATCTGCTGTGAAGCCCTTAGCAACAAACAGGAAACCGAACTTCTACCAGATAAAACACGAGGAAAAAAAAGATTTTACAGTCCCATATGAGTGACATACAAGCACTTGAATGAAGACACATTTCACCAATAACAGAACTCAACATATTTTGTTGCATACTGCAGACAACGAATAAATAGCCAGACGTCATCTTCAGGATTGTACAGCTACACAGATAAAAGCCAGAGATAAAACTTAAACCAACTCCATAAGTGCTCTTATTTGAAAATGGATGACAAAAGATGGGAGTAATCTCTTTGATGGGATCTGTCCTTTCATGCAAACAAAAAGGCTGAGCTCATCCCCATTCATTAAACAAAGCTGTGAAATCAGGTAATCCTAAAGTGGTGCTTTTACATGTCATGAGGCAAAAAGAAAATCCTCTGCTTCGAGAATTTTATGTCAAGTGATAATTCATAACATCTGTTTAGAGTTTAATATAGTTGTTTTGGGGGTTTGTATTGATGAAGGAAGATTAGAGCCGTGTCAATTATCTGGATGTGTTTGATCAGCTCTGGTCCATCGTTGCACCAGTTTGGTCCTTTCAATGGGTCTATTTCCCTTTCATTATTCAGTCTCACAGGTTAGATACATTGTTCTTTTTTTTACACACATGCTGACTCTTTTTTTTTATTCAACAGTTTGGTTTCAACCGTTGAGGCAACTTAGTCATGATTTGAGTCATACGGTATGTTTCTGCTTATTCACAATGAGGTTCGTAGAAAAATGTCTGCTGTGGCAAAGGCTATCAACACTGTGAAACATCACAGGCTTGAATGCCTATCTGATGAAAAAACACTTTATAACAGAACTGTCACTCATGTAAAAGAGGCGCTTAAATAATTACAGAAAAAAGCAGATGACAACAGCCAGTGAACCTGTAGCTCTTAAAGATTAAAAAGGGCATACTAAAGAATCAGCACAGCAAATGAAAGTGCCCTGTGAAACTTAAAAGGAGAAGTTAATAGGGTAGATGTCAGATGGACATTTCCAACTCTGGTGCTGCTGTTTGCTCTTCCTTTTTCTCTTGCACATGTGTCTCACACTTGGCTGTTTGTGTGCCGGTTTGCCTCTGCTTCAATGCGACTGTTTGTCTACTCTTGGAGAGTGGCCTTGTAAACCAGTAGGATGGCCTCAGGGGCCTGGCGTGGTCATGGTGCCCAGAAGGCAGTTTGGCTGCAGACTTGGAGTATGTCATTAGAGTTAATCCACCTTCTGTCATTTAAGAAGCTACTGATGCAATCAGAATCAGGGTATCGGAGTTCAGTGTGAGTTTAGCCAAATGACAATTTGTGACACTATGCAAATATTTGCAAACACAGGATAAAGATAAATCAATCCAAATATCTCAGGGTTATTGTGTCACATCCAAGAAACAGCAGCTCTGTGTCGGGTTTCTTGAGGACAGTACTGCTGCATGAAATCAGCTCGATCTCACCAGGATGCAGTACTACCAGAAAGTTTATATTACAGCATGGATTGAATTTTACTCCTAATTACCACGATGTCTTTGTTTTAGATAAAATTATTGTCCTATTTTAAAAGGAAATTGCATGATGACTTGTGGAAATTACTGGGCCAAAACAAAACCTTGTAGTGATCATTTACTGATAGATGATAATGGATTTATTGAGTTATATCCAAGCCACACGTGGTATCTCAGTGCAGTCAGTCAGTCAACCATTAGACTGTCAGGGACTTGAAAGTTAGAAGGACTGACGGACACTGTAGAGGCTGCTGATTCCTCGTGGTCCAAGAAGAGAAGAAGGGTTATTGAGTTCAGATGTATTGGATTTTTAAAGTGTGGACACTGAGATTATGATGTTAGAGCAGATTTGTGTGCATGAACATCACATCATGTTAGTGCCCATATTTGATGTGTGAAGTAGAAAAGTCTATAATCACACTGCACATGCTAATTCATGCTGTTTAATTAAAAGGTTAAGTCTTTTGAGATATAACATTGACTTTCAACCTCCCTAAGTGTGAGACGGCTTCCAGTAGGTCCCTTTAAGAACCATAAAAGCCCCCGCAGTTTTAGAAGAGCTGCACAAAGTGGTTATTAGTGACAGCGTTTCCAGGACAGTCACAGCAAGCCAAAGGAGGGCCTTTTTGTTGTTGTGGAAAATATGGAAAATATATACTCTTAGGATCATCACACGTCTACAATAACCTCCCACTGTCTCTGTTGCCATTTCACAGTTTCCATCTTATTTAAGGGCCCAGGAGGAGAAAACTCTGAGCAGGCTCTTAATATCAGCACGCCCTCTGTCATGTCTGCTCCATTTGTATTCATTGTTTATAGACAGGCTATTACTGTGTAATCTCAGAGAGACAACTCAAAGCACAAAGATTTCTGTCTTCTTCCAGAAAAGCTTTTAGATGTTTTTTTAAACTCTCACTTTTATGTTATTTTAGGACAATAAAAGACCGAAGCAAAACGTGCGGCCACAGGTCGACTGTACCGGTCTGAAGTTAGGCCGCTCTCCTAGACAGAGATATGTGTATATGGTTAGGATGGCTGTCGTCATTCAGCTTCAGGTGTATACATCTGTGGTTGTTAGTGTCTGTGACTGCAAACCTCACACACGCACTACTACAAGCTTCTGTCACAGCGCAGGAAATGCTGTCTCCTCCTACATTAAGAGGAGTGAGTCTGCCGCTGCAAGCACACACTAGCACATTTGGCAGAGTGGAGCTGTGTTTTAAGTTTGCTTGTTGCAGCAGTACCTTGGCACACAGCCTTCGTCTTCCAACAACTGATCCTTCTTAAAGTGAGGTAAGCCACAAGTCAGGGTGCTTGTTTTCCTCACGAAGTCTGTTCGTTTTGTCTTCCTAATTCCTTTACAATCATGAAAAAAAAAAAAAAAAAAAAAAAAAAAATTTTTTTACTGGTTACAGCTTCAAAAGTTAAAATTTGTTTTGTGTGCTGGGCTGTTTACATGAGGTGGTTGTTTGTCAATGTTTATGCAGTATTAAGGAGCAGATGTATTCCTGTTCCCCGATGACTTTGACAGTTTGATGACTTTCATGTTTATACATTAACTTGTATGAAGGGAGGTTACTCGTGAATATAAAGTTTGGCATCCTGTTTCACACAGGAAACGTTCTGCTCAGATCAGTATGTTCTCACATCTTGTGTGTTCACAACACCAAGTAAAGTGTGGAGATGATTGATTTGAATACCATGCAGTTGCTTTTTAAGTGATTGCCTCCAGTTTTTGAATTTTCTTATTTAATTTGTCACTTTGGAGACTTTTAACTGCTCAAAAATCACATCTAGTGCATACGCTTTCTAATACATCTCTTTGTCTGCCTTTAGGGTCAGAGGTCAATCTGAGCCATAGCAACATGTCTGAATCCGCCAAGCCCCACCACCCCAGTCCTCAAGTTAAGGGGGAGAAGACCCAAGGTAGTGACTTCAGCTATGTGGGCATTGATGCCATCCTGGAGCAGATGAGGAGGAAGGCCATGAAGCAAGGCTTTGAGCTCAACATCATGGTTGTGGGTGAGTAACACGCACATCATCATTTGACAAAAAATGTGTGTAATTATCCTTTATGTTTTCTCCCACAAATTACATGGCGATATGGAGGATGATAGATATATTGCATATAAAAAGATAATTATTGGGAGAAAAAAATCATCAATCATATCCAACCTGACCTTGAACTTGAGAATGAGCCTGATTATGTCATCATTTTACATTTGGATAAAGCTTTCTTAAACTGACACAGCTGTGTATGAGACAAGTTGGAAGCTGCAATTGCTCCCAAATGTGTTGTGTTTACAGCAGATATTGACTCAAGCCTGAATTCAGCACAAAAACTGGGAACCATTAGAAAAATTTTCAGTTTCAGCAGCAGCAACAACATAAAATGCAGAACAAAGCACGTAACAAAACAGACAGTACAGCCATCAGTACTAAAGTCCACTTTTGGATTCTCACTGGCACATAAATACGACGTAAATACACAACATACGTAATTTGCACATTCTTAAATTGGAGAATTGAACTTGGGTTCATCATGAAACCTCTTATGAGCCGTTTTTTCACTGTGCTGTAAAAATGTAAGAAATACAAACAAAATGTATACGTTTGTATGTGTGGTTCTGAGAGAGTCTGCCAACGCGGTGCCCGCCTCCACAAGGTGTGTGTGTGTGTGTGTGTGTGTGTGTGTGTGTGTGTGTGTGTGTGTAACAAACAAACACACTTACTTGAGTGGCTAAAAGGAGGCTTGTCAGGCTGAGAAAGTTGCATAATGATGGCGATTACTCTGACAAGCTAAAGCACACACTCCTGTAGGAGCGCCCAGACTTATCTCTGGGTGCACCTGTGTACTCGCATACATGCATATTGGTAAATACACAACAGAAATAAACTTGTGCCCATGCTGTCTTCACAGACAGGCATATCAAAAATGTTTCGTGACAGAGATATATTGCCTCAGCGACATCTCAGTTCATTTGTATATGTTTTGTTTATGATTATATTGGCCCGTTAACAGTGGCTGTAATCCAGTTAGATTGATTCCAGGCCCTGCCGGGCAGTGTTTTATCCACATGGCGCATGTCAGCGCAGCTCCAATGAAACATCTGTTAGCATGACAAACAAGGACTTGTTGCATAGATGCTGTTCCTCAAAACAGGCATACAGATTTATAGATGCTGAGGAATGAAGTAAATGTGTAAAACAGATCTTTATTTGTGACAAAATGATGAGAATAAGCAAGTAAAGTATGTGAGTAAAACAGCCCTGTCTTTAATCTTTCTCAGATGTGCATCTCACTTTTCATTACTGTTATAGGCAGGCAGCACATTTCTACCGAATGATGACATGTATCGACTTGCAGCGCTCTGACACCGCAAGGATAAATAAAATTTGTGTAGTCAAATGATATAATCTGCAGACTGTATTGGATTATGATAAAAAAAAAATTCATAATAGAAAAGAACAATGATGAGTTAAAACCTGTGAGGAAATGTTTTTTTTTGCTAGAGGGAGATTTGATGTATACTACTTCAGCAATGTATCAAGTTCTTCTTGGTAATGTATTAGCACATACTTGCCAAACACATCATTGGAGGCCTGCTTCTCACTGTGAGGCCAGCATTGACCTGCCTTTTAGGTTTGGCCCGTTAAATTCGGAGAAAAATGTCTCAATCCCTCTGTTACATTAGATGGTGAACATTATTTTGTGACTAATCAGACACATGGGTGTGAGGCATGTTGGAGATCCTTGTGATATTGTGTTCACCCCTCGCTCATCACTATGACGTGCAGTCGGATAGTTTTTTTTTTTTTTTTTTTTTTTTTTTTTTTGCTGTATCTTTAATTAGGTTTCTTTGCATGACCTTTTCCCAGCTGCTTATTTGAATGAGGTTACGTTTTATAAGAGGTATGTTAAGATAATACATGATAGAAATGAAATATAAAAAAAATAGATAATTTGTTGTAATTCTCATGAAGTTTTTGTTGGCCAACAAAGTTGTCAGTTGGATGGCCCGTGAGGATGTGAACGATTAGAACAGCTGTCGTCTTGGTCCTATCCCTTGTGGTCTTGTGGCATTCAAACAATGTATTTGCCTAATCCCACCCTTCAGCTAGCTGACCTCAGCCAAATTACTCTGTGTGTGTCAGTAAGACATGGGAAGAAAATGTGAGCATTTGCTTGTGGGTGAATACATACATTTGAGTAGAACACGCATGAAGTGTTTGCAAAAGTGCAAGTGTGTGTGTGTGTATGTGTGTGTGTGTAAGAGGTGAGAGAGAGCTGGAGAAGGCAGCTCTGGGTGTCATAGATGGCCTCGCAGCTTGGCAACGCTCCACACACCACTGTGGATGCCCAAAGGGACTGAAAACAGAGAGCAGGAAGCGTGAGGGGTTTTTTTTTATGCAAGAGTTTTTTTGTCGCAAAAAAAAATAATTTTTTTAAAGTATCTTAAAATTTTAAAACAACACTAACAATCAAGTCAAATAGATTGATCCACTCTTCAGGGTGCTATATTTGTCCCAGTTGTTTAGCGGAAGTAAGAAAAAAATGGGCTATGTTTCCATGGACGAAACTAAAAACAAATGTCATCGGTGTATAAAAAAAGTTTTTTTCAGGAAAATGTTCTAACCATGTAGACTTGTCTTATTGATCTTTTGTCGAGTTCAAAATATTTAAATGAAATTTGAAAGCACAAATTTTTCTGGGTTTTCTATTCCAATACTTTAACACAGTAGATAAAAACATAACTGAACATCTTATGTCTAACATGTGTGCACTGTTTAAGACAACTTGTTGTCATGTCTATATGTTGTATAGCAAATGTGGCTCTTTTATAGACAAATAAATACCAAATGTAATGTAATTATGCATTATTCAAGACAAAATTACACTTATTTTGTCTTAAAATACATTTGGAACTAATTGAAAACACAGGTGCAATTATTATAATAGGCACTTTGATACATGATATCAGTTCAGTTGGTTCCCCCTAAGAAAAGGGTTAAACAGATAGTCCTGAAAGTGCCTCACTGGCTCCCTCAGCCATGTCGAATTCATGTTTATTTTACAATATATCACAAAGACAACCATGTTCAGGAGAAACATACATTACTGCAGCTAAGACTCTGGAGAATTCATCCCCTGATGGATGAGGTGTGTGTGTGGGTGGGGTGCGGGGGGGGGGGGGGGGGGGGTGCGTGCGTGCATGTGTGGTCTATACAATACATTTGTCCTCTCAGCCTCCACGCTTGTGGTCTATTGAGACTCTCACATATGCACACACACACACTTACTATAGTACCCATAGGTTCAGGCTAATGTCATGTGCATAGGACATACTCTTCTTCATTTTATGGTGAGAAAAATCCTGGAAGACATTTCTGTGGTTTAGTTTAACTAGGCTCTTGTTTAGAGAGCCCTTGTGACTGTGTAGAGTTAAAAACACTGGTCAATATGTTCCTATTTTCTCTAACTGTTGTTTGTTTGTGTGTGTTTTTCCGCTCAGGGCAAAGCGGCCTGGGGAAATCCACTCTGATGAACACACTGTTCAAATCCAAGGTGAGCCGTAAGTCTGTGCTGCCCAACCTGGAGGAGAGGATCCCCAAGACCATCGAGATCAAATCCATCAGTCATGGTTGGCCAAAGTTCATGTTGAATCACTTTCAGCTTATATACATATATTATTACTAATATGCAACATTTCTTCTTTTTTTTTTCTCCTGCTTTATCAAAGTCATTAATTTTTGCTTTCCAAAATAATGCGTCCTATAAAATACTGATTAAATACCCTTTCTTTGTCCAGATATTGAGGAGAAAGGAGTCAGGATGAAACTCACAGTTATCGACACTCCTGGCTTTGGGGATCAAATCAACAATGAAAACTGGTGAGCTGAGATTTAGATAATCTGCAGGCTGCTGTTGCTGTTTTTAAAATCACTTACTTCACTATATTTGCATGGTTACGTCTTCATTTCTAAGCCTATCAATGTTTAGTGTTTTGTTAAAATAATATTGTAATGCTTGCGTTTCATGCCACTGACATTCATAAAGATTTGGTAGTGTGACCAATTCAATGTTTGTATAAAGGCTTAATTTACAAAAATGAATCATTCAGTTGGCAAATAAAATGTGTAAAACTCATCTTTAGCCTTACAAGAACAAATAATTATTGTCACTGGATGAATGGATGCAGTATTGTAGAATCCCTACAGAGGCAAAATGACCAAAAATAGTACCATTACTACAATTCTTCAGTTCCTACCATAGACTGAATAACTCTAATCAAAAAGCTTTGATGGTGGACAAATAAAATTGAGTTTTTTATTCCTAAACTCTGTTTCCTTTGTCAGCTGGCAGCCCATCATGAAGTTCATCAATGATCAGTATGAAGTCTACCTGCAGGAGGAAATCAACATCAACAGGAAGAAGAGGATCCCAGACTCTCGGGTGCACTGCTGCATATACTTCATACCTCCCACTGGCCACTGGTAAGATCCAAAATTAAAGAGACACACATCTTTGTGACTAAGTGCCCCACTTTTTCTCTCACAGCCGCAGAGACAAATCAGGCCTTCTGGGACTCTCCCCTGACCCATTGTCTGTCCGCAGCTCTTTAACCACGTCCTTCTGCAGCCTTTCTTTTTCATCTCACCCTCTAATGACCACATGTGGAACTCATTCTCTCCTCAGAGATACTGGAGAATCCCTCGAAGAGTCAGATTTCACAAAGAGGCTGTACTATACTTTTTTGCCTGTTCGGAGAGGCAGAGAGATGGTAAAACAATTATCCGAATTTAGAGTGTCTTACAATAATTAAGAGGAATTGCCCGTGACCTCATGGTTATGACATAGAGAGTGGTGTGCATGGTGTGCTTGGCGTTCAAGTGGTTAAGTTGTGAGAACACTGCTGCGAGGCAACTTTCTTACCACCTTTCCAAGTGACAGACCCTTGCACTGCTGCTTCAAATATCTCTGCGCACCAGTAACTCAACAGCTGTCCACTTTGGCGTTCTTTGTATGAGTGTTGTGTGTGTGTGTGTGTGTGTGTGTGTGTGTGTGTGTGTGTGTGTGTGTGTCCCACTGTTTGACAGACCCCCTCATCATCTGCTCATGTCGCCACAGCTGCTGCTAACAGAGAATGTGTGTATCCTTGTTCATGTAAAGCACGGCGCAGGTATTGGGGACTCAAGTGGGCAGTGGGCATGCTAACACTTGTGCAATCACAGTCATGTGGATTCCCTGAATGTGTTTATGTATCATCTCGCTTACAGCTGCAGAGTTCATGCAGTTCAACAATCAAACCATTCTGCTACCTCTTTTATTGTGAATCTGCATTTCTTTGCTCTCTCAACTCCTACAAATGTTATCTCTAAACAGCCGGTAATCAAACTGTCACAACCGCACACGTACTGTACATAAGCAAACATGCAGACTTTACTGAAACATGTTCGTGAATACATGAAAATTCACTCATTTTGAAATCAAACATGCAAACATCTGTCAGGAAGTGGTGTCTTCTCTGCAGCCAACCAGAGTTGTAGGTATGAGAATAAAAGAGACATCTGTTGGGGCTACCGTTGTGGCTTGGCACTCTGAAGAGATAAATGTACGTTTAGCAGATTTTCAAATGTGCAAGTTTAGATTTAGGAATTAAGAATAGGTTACATACAGAGCTACAGTACATGCCCAGTTATATTTCTGTGCACATCTTGAATAAACAATGCATTAGAACTCAGTGATCCTCCTACAAATTTTAGCTTGGGTCATGAGAAAATAAGTCCCAACATTTTTTTAAATCGCACTCTGTTATTCTCTTTCTGCTTATTTTCTCTTTTTCAATTCACACTGTAATGCCAGCTGAAGTTTTAATTTGAGGTCTGTTACCAATTACAGAGACAGAGTGCCAAAAGCTTCTGGATGCTTCTGTACAATACGACCAAGAATGACGAGTAGGAAAATGATGACAGAATGAGTTCTTGTTGGTGTTTATCACTGGAGATGTGCTGCTTTTTTTTCTCTGTTTTTGTTCGAACCTTCTCAAACAACAGTTTGCATTTACCGAGGTTAAAATGTAATTTGAAAGTAATTTCCTTTCAAGTTGTTTCTGTGGTTTCATAAAGAACAGTGCTCGGTGAAGCAGAAATGCTGCCTTGGCATCAGCAGCCATTTCCGATAATGGCAGAGTCAGCCACACTGTTTTCCCTCGGGGCAGTCTTGTTGTTACCTCATTTAACATGTCTTCTTGAGAAAAAGAAGGCCACACTTTGACTCTCATCAACTCCGAGCTGGTTTCTGATCCATTACTGAAAAGGAGGGAAGGGGGAGGTATTTGCACTGTGGCTGATTGTTTGCTTCACATTTCATTTGACCACAGCGCTTTACCATTCTCAATTTATTTAAACATGACTTCAATTTATTTCAACCACAGGAATGGTATAGACGTTGTGAATGCAGGCTTAATGGTACATCTGTACATGCAGGCATACATGTATATTTTATATGTAATGCCCACACAGCATATGTCCGTGTGCAGGGATGCATGTGTACATTTAATCGTGCGCATGTATGCTCAGTCATGCATATGATGCAGCACATGTCTATTTTTACATTCTCATGTATGCAGTTACATAATTATATTCATTTAACATTGACACAGTGATCATCAACCACCAACCTATGTCCTTTGCGTTGATATCTCCCCATCTTTCCTCCATGCACTTGTAATTCACATTACATTTGTCCCCTGAGCATTTGAACGCATCACTTTCTCTTTACCTTTGTGCTGCTCAGTTTCTCCTTTCCTCTCTCCGTGCTCTCTGTAACACATGCTCACCCACCGTTTCATCCTATTTTGATGGTAACATGTCTGTCAGTCGCTGTGGAGAACTAGCCAGGCCTCTCCTACAGCTGTCCCTGGGTCTTTGAACCAGGCTGGCCCGGCTTGGTCGGGGCTAATTGGAGAGCAGAGCATGAAGGGAGTCTGTCTGGAGGAGCAACTGGAGGCAACATTGAAGGAAAAAAAATAGAAACCGAACAGTAGAGTACAGTATAAAGTACAAGGACAGTGCTAATCATTGCCACACAAGGCACGGTCATAACCTGTGAAGGGAGAAGAGGGAAAATTGGTATTGAGTGTAATCGTGTGACAAAAAGGATCCAATGAGGCGAATATTCTTTTATCCAAATTTGCTTTAAGTGCAAGCAGAATATTAAAGACAAATGGAAAAATGAACAATTACTGTTTTATAGATTAACCGTCAAAATGAATGCGCAAGCTCTCCTTTAATTCACTGAAAACACAGAGTAAAGAGTGTAACAGCCAAAATGGTTTCAGTGAGTATAGAAAAGACAACCATCTGGACATGTTAATGCATTGTGCTGCCAAGGTCAGAAACTAAGGGTGGCCCGAATGTATTGGAATAGATCATGACTGCCCTCTAATGGTTCTTCTGTGTCAATACATCCGTACAATAGGAATTCTCCTGCTGTAACGAGATATTTTCTGTGTGTCATATATGAAAATAAGCATAAACAGTTTGATCCAAGTGAGGTCAGCTTCTCATTATTCTGTCATGCAGAGAAATCATACCAGAAAAGATTTACATCTTAGTATTTCTGAAAAACGATGTAAAAGTGTGTAGTGCACTTTGTTTTCCATATTTCAGTTCTTGCTACTTCTGCAGCCCAGGACAGCTAAATTTGGAACATACAAACAAATGCATAATTACAGACATGTATATATGAAATAAATTGGATTCTGTCCTCTCTTTAATCCCCAGTCTTCGGCCTCTGGATGTGGAGTTCATGAGACGTCTCAGTAAGGTGGTCAACATCGTCCCTGTCATTGCCAAGGCCGACACACTCACCCTGGAGGAGAGGGAATACTTTAAAGAGACGGTGAGAGTAGTGTGTTTGAGGGTATTCGTGGATGTGCGTTGGTGTTTTGATGACAGTTGTGATTTTCACTCAAAAAGTAAATATGAGTGTGACTTGGTTCTCACTTGTGACAATAATATATTTTCCTGCCATCACACCTGCAGTAGTCTAAAGCAGCTCATCAAAGTGTGCTTCAAATAAAAAGATGAAGTGCATCAGTAGGTCAGTCAGCAGATTTATGTCTTAAACACAGGTGTATGTATATGATTAACCACCAGTTGGTAACATATGAGGAGGTGCCAGGCACCACAAACAAAAGCCATCTGGGCAAACCCACACTGTAGCCATCCTGGGAAATACCGTATTATCTCCACAACTGTAAAAAAAAAAAAAAAAAAAAAAAAAAAGTAATGCTCATTCCAGATGGAAGCATTTAAGAGCTACAGTATTTATGTAAAGTATTTATTTTCTGAGTGGCGACCCACAACCCCAAAGTCTGGCTCTTTTTTTAGATGTGGAACCTCTGCCCACTTGCCAGCTGAGCAGGCAGGCCCTTCATTACCCGTGAATTACGGGCTGACCCTACAATGAAGCCAAGCTCAATGACGTCTCCACTCTGAAACGTGACTGCAAAGTCAGTTAGAAAGTTGCATTGAAGTAAATGATCAGTTTGACAAATTTTCAGAGGTAATTTCCTGTTTTTGATACTTCATCGAGAGTCAAAGCTCTACAGAGTTTACAGTCTCTGATCATTAGGTGCTGCTAAATATTTTTAGCTGCAGTAGCCTTACTCATCACTTAGCTGCAGACCAACATATTTGATATATATATATATATAGGCTTAAAATGTTGTACAGACATTTATGGTTCCCAGGTAATGTTTTGTTAAATCCTGGATTTTCTTCCAGTGCCACCATGAGAACATTTTTGGCAATGTTGTCGATAACTATTAGATGGTTTGCAGTATCACATTGGAGGCCCCTGCTTTTTCCTGTAGTGGCATCAGGAGATCAACATTTCATCCGGTCCAATGTTTATTTGCAAAGCAAATCTATAAGCCTCAGCTGTAGATTGTGCTCAATGCTAATTAGCAGATTTGAGCATGTTAACACACCAAACCTAAATGGTGAACATGGTAAACATTACCTACTAAGTATCAGTTTCCCTGCACTATTAGCATGTACCATTAGCTTCGCTTGGCATGACCTTGTTTTGGTATATCCTTAACTTTACAATTTGAAATCGCAAAACCCGTTACAAAAAACAACCCGAATTAAGCAAATTTATAAAGAGCCATTGGTCATTTCTTGTTCCTCTTGGGGGTTCGTTATGCTTTTTCTTGGCATATTACAGTCGTCTCATTCTTAGTAAACATACAAGACTCTTCAGTCTGACAGTCTTCCGCTCACAGCACTCTCCTTCGTATCATGGCTTTCCCTGCAGCAACAGAGTCTTTCTTCACCTGGCTTGAGTCTTAAACAGTTTCTGCTGAATCTCTTCCTCAGTGCGTTTCTGTTGGATCATTTTCAATTCACAGGAGGCAGACAGCCACCTGCTTTCCCTCATCATTGTGTTTATCTCTGCATCTCGTCTTTCAAGATTTCAGACTTCCCTAGCAGCTTTATTCATTTTAGATGGGTGGAAGCACAATGGGTGTCTTGGCTACTAATTTTCCCCCAATGCCCGTAACACTGTCCAATGAGAACAAAGTAGGGACTAGCCCCGGCCCTGGCAGGGAATAGAAGCTGCAGGGCTTGTAGCTGGTTAGTTTTGGTTGGCTGCACATGCTCTGTATGACCCTGAAGATTATTGACTAAAAGCTATTCGTGCCAAATGTTTTTTTTCTCCAATTTTCCCTTCAGCAACTTAACATGCAAACAGGAAAAGTTTTTTTTTAATTTTTTTTTATTAAATGTTGGGCCTCTGTGTCCAGCTGTGAATGTCTGTTCGCATTCCTCTAACCGACAGTTGATGTGGCTTTTTTTTTTCGCCGAATTTCACTTGGTTTGCATCCAGTAATGTAACCCTGAGAAAGCTTCCAGGGATAAACAATGAAATGTTTGATCAAGGACCAAGTGGAAATTGTCGAAGTAGTAATTGTGGGAGTGAGCAGTCATTCATTAAAATGACATTTCTCTTAGAAACTTGTCTATTTTTTTGCATCCATGACTAAGTTTCAGTAATTATAAAAACATACCTCCCTCTGGATGTCTTTTTATTTCTCTCAAGTGTTTAACCTCCATGTTAACGCATCCATGTCAAGGATATTGGAAACAATTTAATTTCAACACTAGCCAGTATAACCAAATGTTTATTTAAGTACTTTATACTTGTATGTGAACAGGATTCAGTGCAAGAATTAAGTGGGTTTGTGTAAAATAGTAATTGATTGATTGATTGTAGCTGCCAGTCTGACTTCCTTTTCTTCAGTCTGTCTAATGGTGTGTCATCATATAATGGCCCTGCAAGATTATAAAGATTGCTTTAGACTTCAAAAACACACCATATACAGTTTAATATGATTCAGGGTGGCGTTATATTTTTAGTCAATTTTTGTGTCATTGTGCACTGCTGTGTAGATCAGAGAAGAGCTGCGAGCCAACGGGATCGATGTTTACCCTCAGAAAGAGTTTGACGAGGATGCCGAGGACAGGATGATCAATGACAAAATCAGGGTAAGTTCACAGTAAATTCCGATTTTACAACCACAGTAGAGGTAATCCTGCTGTGGCTTTAGCGCAAATGTGTATTTTGCAGACTTAAATGCAAATGTAATTGTTTGGTCTCCTATTTCTTTGGGATATATGATTAACACAAAAAAGTCCTTATAAGGTTCACGATATTGTTCTGTTGGTAAACAACGAAAGCTTGACCTTAAAACAAATCACTGGAAATACCTAAAGCATTTGTGTGTGTTTGCACTCAACAGGAGATGATCCCTTTTGCTGTGGTGGGCAGTGACCAGGAGTACCAGGTGAACGGGAAGAGGCTTCTGGGAAGAAAAACAAAGTGGGGCACCATAGAGGGTAATATACATAAATCCAAATCTGCAGACACATAACATGGCACAGCTGGTAGCTTGTCCTGCTAAATGGACAATAGAAAATGCATCATTGGGTAGATGTGTCCTTACAGTCCTCACAGCTTCACATGTAGCTGCCAGTGTCAGTTAAAGTAGAAACCTTGACGTAATAATATATAACAATGTCCATCTGCATGGTTTAGTCAAACACTAAAATGGCTCATCTCCCATTCTCATAACTGGGTCACACCTGAACCACATCTAACTTCATGCTAATGAGTAACACAGTCACATGTATGCTACCGGATCAGTTACCGCAATGTCCAGCACCAACAAGGCGAAGCAGCTTTGTAAAGAAAGCAACAGATTCTGATTTTAGTGGGTTTTCAACAAGTGGAAAGTTAATGGACTTCAGCTTTAAAATCTAGCCATCTATTTTAAACGTCTGTTGTTTGACTGCCAGGTGCCTGTTCACATAAGTTTCTCTGAGTTTGTTACCAGGGAAGATGTAAGAGACAGGAGGAAAAGATTTACAGGGACAATTATTTGTCCTTGGGGATGACCGGCAGAAATGTAAAACACGCACGTACTGCCTCACAGAGGACACACTTGCATGCAATAACTTTGCAGTTTGCATTTGTTGGCCTCTGCTGCACACTCACACCTGCCAAAAAAGTTCGTAGCAAAGTGAGTGTCCTTATGTCACCCCTGGGTGTTTATGCATGCGTGTGATCGAGAGGACATCTGTCTGGACGGACAGTGAAAAGACAGCTGAAGGAGGCCTGAATAGGGGACTTTCACTGCTTAACAAACACTGTCTCCTTCTCAGGGTGCCCTTCAATGCAGTCTTCTGTAGAGCACACTGCACTCAAGTTTATTGGCTGTCCTATAAATGTATTGTAACGAATGAATCATTCACAAACAACAAACCATTTAATTGCCAGGTAAATGAAAGAATAAGTGTGCATGGGAAACGCAATGCTCACCAGTAGTAGGTCACTAGTATGACCTTCGAATATATTGTAAGAAAGGTTTGAAACTCAACAAATAGCCACATAAATAGGAATTTGTTACACGTCAATTGAAACAAGGTACTGGAATGCAAGACCTGGCCTCTGAGCAGGTAATCAAAAAATAATTTCAAATATTACGATTTATTCATTCAGGTGTTTACCATTGCAATTATTATTTTACTTTTGGATGATTATTTGATCCTTAGTTAATCTCATAAATGTGTACAAAGAGAACAAGACTGTTTTTCCTCCTCAAAAGGTGGCATTTTGTACTTTTAGTCTTTTAACCTAAAGGTGGCTACTGTTCTCTCAGCAAGCCTTATGAAATCAACTACACAGAGTTACAAGGTGAGAGAGGTGAAGCACACGTACTGTGGGACAAATGTAGTGTGGTCCGGCTGAAAGAACAATAGCTCCATTCTAGTAAAGCCAAATGGAAGGAGAGAGGGAACATGGAAAAGGAAGAGCGAGGAGGCTGCTGCGCTGCTGGACATGTCGGCACCGACATCATAAATTAGGCCTCTGAGGAGAAGCCAGAACTTAAGTCCCCATATATCACAAGTGGAGAAGAAACTGTTTGTTTTCAGAGGTCGAGGGAAAAAGGAGTAAAGTAGGAATGCATTTAAATTTATATAGGGATTTCTAAATGTTACCCCAGGAGCAGAGATTGTAGATAGCAGCAGTGCAGCTCGTTACAAGTTAGTAGCGTGCTCTGATGCCGCTAATCAGCGCTCACAGACCCAGCAGTTATTCCACTCTCCTCCTTTTCAAAGAGAATTTAATTTCCTGCCCTGGATTTCAAAGCTTTACATAAATAGCACCCTCCTTTATTTCATTTTCACCCTTGACACAATCTATAATTCAAACATGTGTTAGCTCGACTGGAGGCACCAGCAGCTTGTCATAGGGAGTTTGTTAAAACGTCTCACTTAAAGTTCTCCAATATAGAGGAGAGCTGGGATGTATGAAATTACTCCAAAGTGGAGGAGTGTGTTATCTTGGCTGAAGAAAATTGCTGGAGATGTCATGCTAGAGGATGCCCTTCAGTTGACTTGAGAGTAACACTGACATCGTGTGGTGTTTATAAGGTATCACAGGCTGCTCTGGACTAGAATTTTGTATGGTTTTCTAAGCTTAGTAACCCTCCAAGCTGTGGTGTAAAAAAGTAATAAGACTTATTTACAGTACTTATGAGTATTAGGGCTTTTCCGTTTTGATGTTTCTGACAACTTTCACTTTTACTCCATCACATTTCCTAAATGAAACATATACTCCAGAAAATTTGAAGAAAATTGATAGCCTGATGGTATAGACTGCACACAAGCAGGTCTGGCAAATCAGTGGTCCTAACTTGCAAAGTTAAATCAACAGTTAATCACCTTAATGTGCAAATTTCTGCCCAGGCATGGCACATGCAAGCGACTCGTGAACACATGTAACTGAAAAACATTGATCCTATTTTAACTTTTAGCAACAGTGGCCACAATTAAAGTGTCACAGTGTTGCTTTAAAAGAATAAACTTCAAATTGCTTAAAAGTCTGACCATTTGCTTTTTCAATAATAGCATTGACTTTTACTTTCAATACTTTTAAGATGAAAAAAAAAAAACTTTTGAAACTTAGCTACAGTCATTATCAGGTACTTTACTCAAGTGTGGCCTTCAGATAATTTATACACCATGTAATTTAACTGTTTCTTCTTATGTCTCCTGTTCCTCTCTTTGCAGTTGAGAACATTGCACACTGTGAGTTTGCTTACCTGCGAGATCTCCTCATCAGGTAAGCCTCTACGAACTTTGAAATTTTAGAGAATTTTATGATATGTTGGGGCCTCACAGGAGCCTTGTTATGGACTGAGGCTCCTCCTCCACCAGAAATAACTCCCGTTACCTGTAGAGGTGTTGAAATGAATTGGAAACATCCATGACTCTAAAAAGTTTCACTTCCCTCCTGAAAGAAATACAAATAAAATTCCTGTCAATGTTTTGACTGCTTTCAAAGACAGTGTCACGCCAAGCATTTCTTCTTAAGTCTTCTCAAGAATCTTTGCATTTATTTTGTTTGTTATTGGTCTGTGCCTTTTTATTCAAACCGCATGCAAACAGCTACAATCGCTTCACCTTAAAATGACCATGGATAGCAAAAAAAAAATTCAACAAACACACTGAAATTGATGGTGACCCTTACCTCGAAAATAGCTGAGATAATGTAAGACAAACTTGTACGACTTTCCTGTAAATCTTGTACTACTTTCTGACGTTGTAATACTGTCGTCTTATCTGCAGGACACACATGCAGAACATCAAGGACATCACAGGCAGCATCCACTATGAGACGTATCGCGTCCGTCGGTTAAACGAGTCCAACGTGCATTTCAACTCTCATCCGTCTGACCATCCCACTATTCAGCCAAAGGCCAACGGTCAGCCCGAGCAGCAGCCCAGCGCCGTGCAGGCCAACGGAGTGGCTCCTCAACACGAAGTTTCGTCCCATGAGATGTAGAGAGTCTAGTGTGGAACCAAATTCATGATATCAAGACACAGCCAGGCACAAAACATACACACACGCATACAGTAAACTCTGTTTACATGGGAAAAAAAAAACAACAACCATAAACACCCCCCCCCACACACACACACACACACACACACATGCTGTGAAGACCATTTTTATTACCTAGAAGGACTGCCTAACTACAGCTTTTAATTTATCAGGAAGTTACAAGACACAGGATGGAAAGTAAATCCTTAGATTTTCCTTCCATGACTTGTTTTATTATCTTTTTCATTATTACAGTTCTGAGCAAAATCCCATCCTCACTGTGACCCACATTTTGCATACAACTCCTGTTTGTTTTATTTTTTTAACAGCACAACCGTCCAGATCAATCTATATTCAGGATTGTTTAGCATAAACATTTAAAGTTGTCAGGTCATGGATGATCAAAAATAAATCCACACATCTCGTTACTGAGCTTTGGATGCAGGATTTGTTTTAGTGCATCAATGGACTGCACTAGAGTACAAAATAGAATACATGTAGGTTTTAGTAACTCAGTAGTGAAAGGAGTTATGATCAGACTTGATGAGTATGATTGAAAATACTATCCAGAAGAGAATTAAAAACTTGTTCTGTACAGACAACCCTTGTATCTTAAGTCGACGGGTTTAGCCATCCAGGGCTGTTCAGATAAGGAGAAATGACATATTTCAAAATAAAGTACAGCATTTGGGATGATACTCGAGTAGATTTAAACTAGAAATAACTGTGCCACTGGCCTGGTCTACTTTTTGTTGTGGTGTATAGTATTGTATAGTTATGAGGTTAGTAGGGATAATTAGATTAGGTTTATAGTATTATGGAGAAAGTAAAGATATTGTTGACACCTCCGCATTGTAAAATTAAAAGGAAAGCAATAGCAGTGCGGAGCAGCTTCCGGAGAAATAAGTCCTCCTGTAATTTTTCCGTTGTGTTACGATGTTTTGAAAAAAAACCTTGCCAAACCATGCCGTCTCTTTCTATATAATGCCAATGTTGTGTAATTCAGTCATATGTTGCATTTTACATTGTTCATTTACTGTTGTATTTTTATTCCTGATATTCATGTTCTAAAATTATTGTGTAAGATGGGGGATGCAACTGTTGTCCCAAGCAGCTGTTTTGTCCATGTTTTTCTGACTGTAAACCGAATAAAAGTCCATTTTTCTGTTCTAAAGAGAAGCACATACAATATATAGAGTTGATTTATGAATAGATATTTATGTGTATGTTTAATGTAATCAATTTAATTCTGCTTTCAGTCCTTCCAGAAGTTTGTTGCAGCTCTTAAATAGTGATAGCTTTAGACCATGTTTGTTTTTTCTATTGTATCCTTTTTGCGAGACTGCACTATATCACCGAATAACTGTACCCATTAATAGAGTGCAGAAGTGGTCTATTTTTTTTTTTTTACATTAAATATTGATTAAATCCTGCAACTAGATGATGGTAAGAATAGTGACATTTACCTTGGAAGCATAAAGCATTTTGTCCGAGGCAGACATTTCCGCTACATCTGTGAGGAAGGATTTGTGCCTAAAAATCTAAAATGGCAGAAAAATGACCTAATGTCACCACATTTCAGCAGCAACTGAGATTTTTTAATATTTTTGAAAAATGTGCGCCTTCATTTAAGCGCAAGTGATATTTTTTTTTAAAGACTACATCTAAATATATCATTCTAATTTCCACAGGAGATTCTACATTTCAGGTCAAAGCAAAACTATTTTCCATACAAGAGATATTAAATTCAAAATGAAAGCTTTTGTCTTTTACCCAGAGAAAATGATTGGGTTATACTTTGTTTACTGTTGTATAGTTATTGTGTAATTGGTCATAGTATTATAGATCAAGGTTTTATCTTTGATATGCTATCTCAAAGAATAAAGATTGATATTTTTATTGTTTAAAGTTGATTGTCTTCATTGTCAAAAAGGTGGAACTGAAGAGGGGGGGGTGACTGAGAGCTGATGTTTCTCTTTATGGATAATTCCCAGAATTAAATTAATTATATAAATTCTAATTTAAACTAATTAAATATGTTCTGAAAACATGTCAACATTTCGTCAGTTGTGGAATAGGATTAAAATGACGGTGTCATTTAATGGGATCAGAACATTACAGTGCATCCTGTTTTGAAATATCACTGTCACAGTCTTTCAGATCACACCTCATATCCAAATCTTTTTCATCATTTCAAACAAATGCATATCTTACATTTTTTACTTAGGTATCATTGTTTTAATTAAGATGGTGTCAATCACATTGTTTACTGCAGACCTTAAGAGCTGTGTTTTTCAGTGTCTTGTTTCACATCACATTTGACTGAGCCAATAAACAAACAATTTCCTTATTTACTTGCTGGTAAATAGGTGAATAAACATATTGCACTATATATGTGCTAATAGGCAACGATGAATTGCAAGACTGTATCAACAATGTGCGCAATTTGACAGCTGCACTTTAACATGCACTTTACCACTTCATTGTCTTGAGCACAGTTCACAAGGGTCAGCAGTGATGTAGAACAACATGCAGCACCAGAGATCTAACTGAGGGGAATGTGACTTTGCAGTAGCACCACACCATGCCCACATAGCACTGGTTTAACAGGGCTTTTCATTTGCACCTCTTGGCACACTTTTACTCAACCACCCTGCCGATTTTAATGTGTTGACAGTGCCTCTTGTCGAAGGTCGTTATCATCCTTTCACACGTCGGAGTTCCTGCTGTGGCTTTGGCTGCTGTCTCTGTCCATAGTCCTCTGAGCTGAGGACGACACTGCCACAGTGACAAATGACAAATGGGAATGCGTAAGACAATGAAAATTGCAGAAAAATCAGTATCTATTGAAAACTCACCTAACGGCGACACCTCTTTCTAAACAGTTTCCCAGGCAGCCACCCTGAAGCATGAAGGTGAGTGATAATGACATCTGTCACCACTGTGACAGTGCCTGCCACGTCCACTAGTTGGCAGGGGCACTAGACCAATATGAACTGACATCTGTCCTTTCTAACTGGTGCAGCATATTTTCATCCATACAGTCCGTTTCTCCCTTGGAAATGCATGCAACACATCTATAAATTGGACAGCGAAAGGCATTTAAAAAAAAAAAAAAAAGATTTTAACCTGAAAAATGTTGTATGTACTGTGAATGTCGTTGCATTTTATATGGTATAACATCAAAACAAATTTGATGTGAAACAGACAGATATTAACTCGTGGCACACAGATGGACTCCTAAGCCAAAGATTTCCAAGTGTGAAGGTAACTTGGCAATACCAAGTGCCTTTCCAGAAGCATCTGCACTTTAATGAGCCAATATATTTAAGCACATGGTCTTCATTAGGGTTATTAAGAAACTGGGTTAAGGGACACCTTACGGCTTTCATAAAATGTTAAATGCAGAGTGATCATGCATGTACCCAACTATGTTAGACCTACATTTCACTCTACTGCCAACATACTTTAGAATGTAGCCCACATCATTCGCAACTTTCGGAACATATAAACTGCTGCACCCAGGGAGCAGCTGGGGGTTCGATGGCTTGTTAAAATGGGCATCAGCCACGGCTGTTTTTCCTTTCCAAGGATTCAAAACTGCAACCCTTTGGTCCAGAGCCCTGCATCTCAACCTCCGGGCCACAGTTGCTCCACTTTAAGGGGGCACTGTATATAACCACAGATCAGATATCTGAGGCTTATCAGTTAATAAGATGTGCAGGCTTTTCAGTGTTGCAAGTAGTACACGTTGCGGTCCACACTCCGAACCAGCTGGTGGCAGTAATGCGCCTTTACATTGTTCGGTAACTGGCAACCCGCCTCAAAAACAGGTGAAGGGAGGAGAAGAAGAAAAAGAAACGCTAATTAGCGGTAGCTGACTCGAATGAGTTGTCTCTCAAGCTAACTGGCCAATTAGCAACAAGTAGTGTCTTTTTATTTATTTATTTGTTTTTATTTTATTTACTTACTTCAGTTCGAACAAGTGGAGTACCTGTTTGTTTGTTTTTTGAAAATGGAGAACAAGAGGCTTGCTGAAGTGAAGGTGGGTTTGAATATGCAACATTTTTGTGTTTGTTTGTTTGTTTGTTTGTTTGTTTTTTTTGGGGGGGGGGTTGTAGTTTTAGCTTTAATTTGCAGAATTTGCATCATATACCAGAGATTCCTCCTTTATCAGGCGAAATATACAGTCTGATGAGCACGTGACACACTCCCTGAAATTATTATGGTGAAACAATTTATCAGCTGCTTTTGTAAATTATACAATTGTGCCATGTTTATTTACAGCACATGAGAATTTCTTATTCCAATACACTGCACACAGCAGAGTCACACTTACTGTAGAGTTGAACCCGTATTTGAATTGGATTTAAACACTGATCATTTCAGGTAGAGAAAAGGCCATATGTTTATCTGTGCAGATTTAATGTTCGGGTAAAAGAAATGTCTGTTGTCATGAAGAAAGTTGATTTATTTGTAGGACTACCGAGCGCTTGGTTATGTGCGGATTCTTCTTTTCAGCATATCTCTGGTGTCCGGAACTCATCACAGCCTGAATGGTAGTTCAGAGACATTTCTGTTCTAGTCATCTGAACAACCAAAACTGACTGTGAGGGCTTGAAATGGCCCCACTCAGCATTTCACAAAGAGGATTTTTTTTATTTAAAAAAAAAAAAAAAAATTAAATTTTTTTTTTTACTAATCATCATCAGCACTCATCAAAGTCCTTGTTTTCTAACGAATATGTTGACAGAAGTCACAAGAACAAAGGAAACTTCACGGGGGTAATTTCAATGTTTTTTTTTTTTTTAAGTATTCTTCAGAGTTAGCAGATGCAGCACTTGTTGAGCTGCATATTGTTCTTGCAGACAACTGATGCTCAGCTCAGGCAACGAGCCAACATGTAGTAGCACACTGTGAAACTGTGGGAGGTCTGAATGAATTAGCCGTTCAACAACACTTCCTACACGGCATGATTTTAAGTTATATCAGCGCAACCGATTTCGATCTGACAGGCTTTTAAATTTGACAGTATGGTGAAATGTGTTTCATCACTTTCTCTGGGATGGCGGGTGGCCTGTCTACAGATGTCTGGCGCGACACGGGGCTCAGCGATGACGTGTCAGCTGGATTGAAATCATCGATGGGGCAGTTGGAGACTGACAAGGTATGAATGTGTGTGCTTTTCTTGTCAATGAGGTTATATGATAATCCACAGGGCTTTTAGTTCTGTCAGTGGAATATAAAACATGTAAATGGCTCCACTGTAACTCTGTACTGGTGAATTTTTAGCGAAGCAAAAGGCAGCCAGACTCTGCTGCTTTAGAAATATAGAAATGAATGCCAACTATAACAGCAGGTACATTATGTGTCTCAGCTGGATCATATCACATAATGTATCACTGCACTTCACCCTCCACCATATTGCACAATGGGAGCACCCGTGTCTACTGGCAGGAAAACAGTGATTCATTTTGCACTCATTTAAGAACACGGCCAACACACCATTCAGCTTTTCCCACCATTGTAGGGTGACACGGTGTTAGCCCGAACGACTCTAAAAATGCAGGTTATTTGTGCATAAATGTACATTACAATGCTCAGGAAAGAGCCCAAGACAGATTTTGGGAAAGGGAAGAGAGACGAAAAGCCGTGTTGATAAACAGAGCTCTCCTTGTTCCTTCACTGGCTCTGTCGTTACTAGGCAGAGTTCTTCCAGCCAGACAGCCAATGAGCCAACTGGCTCGACTTCCAGTCAGCCAGTTCACCATCTGGCTGATAAGCCTATGGTTGTGGGAGCCAACGCCTGTCTGTACTGGTGTGGCACCAGTGGCTACTTGTCTTGCTTCTCTCAGTCCCAAACACTCGCACACAACCACACAGAAGCACCTCGTTCGGTTCGGCCGCTTCGGTCTCCTTCAGAGCTACTTAGACACACACACACACACAGAACAGGAGAGAACTCTGTTATGTCTGCCTACTCCTGCCGCAAAAACAACCCAAAACAAAAGACTGCTACCCGTTGCCCAGCTCACACATCCCCTGCCTCGCTGCACAGCGCCTTCAAAGTAATCGACGCAAGGTAATTTGTCGGTAATTAATCGCCGTTCGTTAATAGCTTTGCATTTATTAAAACTGTGCATGCTGACGATTGTATTTTGTGTCATCCTGTTCACACTGGGGCTAATCAGCACCTTTTTAAATTCACCAATTCGTTCACACAAAAACAAACATGTGTACACACACGCAAGACCGCAAGGGTCCTCTAATCCTCTTCCCGATTTACCCTTGAGCCGTGCTGGACATGAAGCATTGCACCCTTGTTTGTTGTCGATGTATGCTAATGTGCTACATCCATCTGTTTATTTGTTTAATTTTGATTGTGCTTGTTTCTAGCCATGTACCCGCCCCTCCTACTCCCCCCCACCCCCCCGCCCCCCATCCACACCTCCCGCATCTCCTGATCCTCCTCCTCCACCTCCTTGCTGTCTCTGACATCAGGGTGCTCATCTGCCATCACTGCCAGCTCTGGCACGGTCAGTGCAGGTGGGGGAGTGGGATTTAGGGAGAGGGGTGGGGGGGGGGGCACTGCTCCAACCTGCCCATATGCAAATTGCCTTTGTTTTGATTAAAAGACAGCTACATGTTTCATTAAAGTCACCAGTAGCAGTAAGAGAGGGAGAGGCATACCTCTCTGGGGAGGCGAAGGTTGTTTAGTTGGAGTGAATGTTGTGGGAGCTGCTGTTTAGTGCTGCTGAGGGAAACAAATGGAGAAGAAGAAAGGGCTGCCCTGGGACTGCTTTGGTGTTTAATGGGGCTGACTGACTGGCACATCAGTTAAAGCTCACACTGACACAGACTGTGAGTGAATGTGCACGGCATGATAGCAGGAGCAATTGACAATGAAATATGGACCCCCCCCCCCCCCCCCCCCCATCAGCCTTCAAGGTGCTTTGGCATGCCAAGGCAGTTGTCTTGTTACCCACCGCTGCCAGGCTGTTGAGAGATGCAAAATGTTTCCTCATGTGGCCATCTTTCTACCCCATGGCAGATAGACTGCTCCCTTGTGAGTTAAAGGAGAAAGAAATAAGTTGTGTTAGGTGTGTCATGAACGTTTTTCGCCTCAACCACTGGTGGCTTTTCAGTGTTTGAATGCTGGCTAAACACTTGAAGTAATGAATTAATCTGTTGATTTTTTTAGTATGAGATTTTAGTAAATTTTTGCAAATTTGTTTTCTAAAGGTGATCTTTTTTCCCCACCTTGTTGTCGGTTTTCTTTCAAGGGTGACAGTCGCCCGACCAGAGGTGGACAATAGTGGCATATAGGTGGGTTGGGTAGGCATGCCATTAGGTCAGAGGGTGGGAGTATAGGAAGGATGGGGGAGGATCTGCTGGCATCGAGCCAACTCCAGTGGAATTCAGAGACATGGGCAGGAATGGGAGGATGGAGAGATGGTGGCTCTGCATAATCAATCAGAGACAATAGAGGAGGGGAGAGAGTGGTTGTGGCTTTCTTGACGGGACTGATTGTATTTATGCAGGAATGGAAATTGTGTGTGTGTGTGTGTGTGTGTGTGTGTGTGTGTGTGTGTGTGTGTGTGTGTGTGTGTGTGTGTGTTGGGGGGGGGGGGTGGTATTAAAGGGGATTGAGTGGTAAGATGTCAGCAGGTGCAGGAGTGCTGCAACGGGTGGCCCCCACTGCAAAGCCAAGGACATATACCCAAGAGGAACTGATTGAATGCCATGCCAATAAAAGGAGGCAGTTTCATGCACCATTGACCGAGTTGGCATCCTCACAGTCACACTGTGATGAACCCCCCCCTCCTCCTCCTTCGAGGTCATGATAATATGAATCACATTTTGTTCCACCGTGGCTTGTACTGCTCTGAGAAGGAAGGAAACCGCACCTGATTTTATTTCTTCTCTGCTCTTCCTACAGCGTGAGGCATACATCTGATGTTTTTATTGTACTATGAAGCAATGGAAAAATTTGATTGAGTGTTTGTTTGGACTGGAAGGAAAAGATCAAATTCCGAGTCACAATAGGTGGGGAAAATAATCAGATTTGAGCCTGCAGTGCGCATACAGCCGCAGATATTGTGCTTTCATTTTCTCTGTAGGTGTCTTGTTGCTTCTCAGCCATGAACTTTTTCTCTGTCACAATTACATTCACTCTGGAAGCAGTGTGCCTTGCAGCCAAATACACTATATTAGCTAATATAAAGCTGTCAAATGCTTATGCTGATCTCAACCAGGGCGTTCATTCATATACCATTAGAGAAGTCCTGCTCTCAGCAAAAAGAGCAGAATTTATTTGTTTACGCTCATTAGTGTCAGGAAAACAACCAAACTTTCACACAGAATTCAAAAGTGCTCAAATATTCAACTGATCCATCAGTAAACAGAATGATTCTCTGTTGAGCTGCCACATTCCTTCAAGCACATTTGTTTTATTTGCTTGCATAAAAAGAACTGAGAAACATGTGAATATGAAGACACTGTTGTTTTTTTTGGCATTTTTTTTTTTTTTTTGTATTGAGTTTTTACAGCTGTTTAAGATATTTAACTTAACTTAAGTGAGGAATTACAGCAAGAAACATTATTTTGAGATTTCTGTCATACTGACACAGTTCATCACGTCTTTAGACTGTCTTGACAAAAAAGCCAAAAGAGTCATTTTGGTGGCAGTGATGCAATCTGTTAATTTATTTACATTTTTAGTTGAATGTTTTGAATGTGAGACATTCACAATTTTGCTTTGCAGTATGAGCTAAGTAGAATTGCATTTATTGCTTGCAACAGTCTTTCAGATAATGCGCTTGATCAGCTTAGAAAAAAATGTCACATAATACATCATTAAAATAAAGATGCCTTGTAGAGTCAAGCGTGCAAAAGAAGCATGATTGCATTTGTGCTGCTGATGTCGCACCACTGCCTCCTGCTGTTTGTCCGCAGCCGTAGCATTTCAAGCCTCTGCCAGCATGTGCAGCAAAAAAAGCTAATTTCCCTGTCAGTCCCAAACATTAATGCATATACTGATCCACAAGCACCTTAGAGCCCTCTCCACTCCATCCACCTCTCCTCTGCCCGCTGCTCACTCGTTATCAATTCACTGTTTTCTCAAGGAAAATATAAGTTAAGCTCACCTTATTTACATTTATATGATCTGATTTTCTTCCTTATGGATAGTATGCAAATTTGCCCTTTTCTCCAGTCTTGGAGTCACATAGTGTAGATTTGTTGCAAGGGATGGGAAAAAAAATAATAATAACATTGCCCTCCAGGAGGAAAGAGACCCAAGTTAGAATTTGTGGACCTCATGAATTTTGTAATGATCAATTTTGTTTACCGCACCCTCTGCAAGACGTATCAAGACATTTGAGCTAGGGATATACAGTATAACATGAGATTGATGTACACCCAGAATGTCCATCTTTCTTTTTTTTTTCTAGTGTAAATACCCTTCTGCCCCTGCAGTGTTCGGAATATTATTATTTTTTTTTTTTTTTTTTTTTTTTTTATTCATCTGATGGCCTCTAAATTCCACCATCAGTTTGTGAGATGTGGGTTTACTCGGGTATCGGTCACATTTTAAATCCTCTGTGTGTTGGACCAGAGGGGGAATGAAAGGCAAATCTCAGGGCTGGCTGGATGAATGCAGTCAGCTTGAGCTTATTGGAATAAAAAGCCATAGTGTGTGTGTGTGTGTGTGTGTGTGTGTGTGTGTGTGTGTGTGTGTGTGTGTGTGTGTGTGTGTGTGTGAGAGAGCGAGAGAGAGCAAGTGAGTGTGAGTGAGAGACAGAAAATGTGTATGGAGGGGAGTGCTTTACCCGAGTGAAACTCTTGAACCATTTGTAAAATGAATGTCCTGGCATTGCACTGCTTTAGTGCACGTGTGTCCGGTGGATGCCAGAGAGGGAATAGCAGTCGAGCAAATTGCTTTCTGCCAGCATATTGCCAGTGCCAGTCTTTATTTCTCAGGATGGGGAGGCACGTCTCAGACGATTACAGACCCCAATTCAGGCTCACGCTGCTGGCCTGCCCTGCTCAGCCCCTAGACCTCTTTTACATTACACCCCTCTATACCATGCTATACCCAACTTGATGAAATGCTGATGTGGAATATTTAAGTGACACTCCAAGCGAAACCCAATAATATAATCAGGTAATAAGAAATTAATTTTCTCCCTGGCTGCACTTTGACTGGGGTGTTGATACAGGGAAAGGAGAAGAGAAATCAAGAGGCAAATGTTGGTGAGAGAATGTTGGAAGTAGCTTGGCCTCTTCCTCCCTCACCCTCTCTCTCTCTTTTTCTCTTTCTCTCTGTGCATCAACATTTCTCATGACACACTCCAGTGATTTGATAGCCACCCCCACGTACCCATTCACACACCCCATGCTCCTGTGCACATACAAATTTGCAGAGACCCACACAATAACAAGGATGCCTCCCTCTCTCCACCACTGAACTGCAAATGACCAACTTAAGAAAGCCACTCATGAAACCAACACAGCTCTACAAACGCACATAAAACACACACACACACACACACACACACATACATATGTAGTTGCTGTCGGTGAAGGAACTTGATGTCCTCTTACAGGCTTGCAGTGTGAGTGGCAGCGCGGTGCTGGCCTGCAAAACATACAGATGTCAGTGTGGCTGCTGGTTCATGTTAGGAAGTGGGAAGCGTCTTGCTGGGCTTGTGACCCACTAAATCTAATTCGGTTTGGTTTGTCCTCTCTTTACTCAATCGTGTCTGTTCTTTCGAGGCCCATCGCCATTTATCTCCCCGTATGCATCTTTCCTCCCTCTCTCTCAATCTCCATGCTTGTCCTTTATGTAGTTAATTAGGAGGCAGGAGTCCATCGGTGTCAGTGCTCTGGTGTTTTATTGTCCCCCCCCCCCCCATCTCACCCCCACCCCCACCCGCACACACGCACACACCCCCACACCCTCTCCACCCAGCCCCCGACGAGGAGACATCAATAACCCTCCCCCACGACACACAGCTACACACACTTCATGCCAGAGTTTCCACAGCCCTGCCTGCTCTTGCCTGGCACAGCCATCCATCTCTCTCTCTCGCTCTCGCTCTCGCTCTCTCTCTCTCCTCACCCACCCAACCGCTGTTCTCTCCTCCTCCCCCCTCCTCTCCATCCCCTGCCATCGCCTCTATACCTGAGAGCATTTGTCATCCCGTCGTTCTGTGAGCCGCGACCGACGCGATGAAAAAAGAAAGACGGGGTGGGGGGGGGGGGACTCTCTGGCAATATGCAAAAATGCGAAAAGGTAGATGCGGGTTGCCCTGGCAACGGCTCTGAGGTTATTTCCAAGCGCTGATGGAAATCAATGTCATGTGCCAGGCAGGCACCTCCGTCCTCAGGAAAATTAGAAAAAAAAAAAAAGGGGGGGGGGGGGGTTGAAGGAGGGGAGGAGTAGGAGGGAGGGCGAGCAGGACAAAGAAAAATGCAGAGAAACAGAAATCAGATTTTTCTCCTTCCTGAACCTTAAGGGCTCCTGACTTTTCTTCAAAGGAACTGGAGGCATGCTGCCGTGTTATTTGCGTTATGCCATGGGTCACTTATGCTTTTGTTTCCGCCTTTGCATGCATCATAAGTTCTGCCCCTTCTCTGCACATTTAATACAGACACAAGCCCCTTTTTTCATGTTTTTATGTATGAAAGGGAAAAAAACAAATGTTTTGGCTGTAAGGGAGCCAAATCAAAAAGATAAATATGGCTGCTGGAAGAGGAAGAGGAGGGGGGACAGTTTTGGAGTGCAGAGGGACATTTTTGGTGTGTGTTTTTGTGTTTGATCTGGCCCAACAACTGACTAATCTGTTCTGTGTTGTGTAAACCAGGAGCTTCACACAAAAACAATAACAGCAGTAACGTCATTTGGGAAGAGCTTGAAATGCTAAAATATGTAACACTGGGTAGTTCAGGAATAGACCAATTGCCCACCTCTGAATTGCTGCCCAAATCTCTGATTTTGAATAATTTGAATTATGTATTTTCTATTGGATAGACATTTTACTCTCCAGAAGGACAAATCATTCTCTCCTACTTTAGGCTGAAGGGGGCTCAAGGGGAGAGATGCTTTTCAGATACTTTCACAGCACTTATTAAAAAAACAAAAACCTGACTTCCTCTGATTTGTCATTGCAACTTGTTGGCTGGATTTTGGAGCCATGTTTCCCTCAAGCACCCTGAGAGAATAGTTTTTGTACTGGAGTGGCACAAATCTTCTGGTCATGTTAAAAATTAAAAATAAAAAAACCTAATGCCAAATTGGTTGTACTGACGAGTGGGGCACTGTAATCAGTTAACTAAGAATAGCATGCTTGTGATACAGTAGGTAATATTGAAGATAATAATGTATCTGGTGCCCAGCAGTCGTCAGAGGTGCAGGTGTTCTGATGAGTGGACAGCTGTAAAAACAAGTGTGAATATACAAAATTGCTAATTTGATGGCTCAAAACACATTTGGAGTCAAAGACGAATATATCCATAACAAAGTTTACAGCCAGTGCCAGTGTTTGTGTGCATAAGGACATGACAAATAGCCAAGCATTATTCCAAATTAAAAACATTTGAATTCCATTATCAGCTGCAGTTGATAGAGATGAATCCAAATCAGAGCAGGGATGCAGAATCATGAGTCAGTTCATGACACAAAGTGGATATGCTGGGTACATTGTTGTACCCAGCATATCTGTAATCTAAATTTACATTTAGATTTAGATTTGTAAATTGGTATTTTCAATCTCCCAGCTAATGGGCAGACTTGTACAGCTTTGTGATGCATTATTGCTTTGTATGTAACCTGCGTTGATGCTGCAAAATTGTCTTAAAACTTCTCATTGCCCGTGGAGCAGCAGTAAAACATGCATTCGAAAAGGAGGACAATTTTGTTATTACTCAGCTTACAGCGAGAGATATATTGAATTAATCTCCCAAGGTTGGAATCAATAACCCATAAACTGTAATTTATAGTGCAAACTGCTGCAGCCACCACAGGCCATCCATGGCAAGTCCTGTATCACTGTGGCAGGCTGCTGTGGAATAGATGGGCCATGCGCGCCAAGCCAATAGGTTCTCCTCCTCATTTGCATACCTAACATGTCGTTTACCCTCCAGTTGACACATTTGCAACCTGCCACTTATCCCATTACCCACTGCCCCTAGTCCCAGCATTGTTTGCTGTGTCGGCACTTTTTCTTGCTGCTCAGCCGGTTAATATGTTGTGTGGTGAGGCCCTCACAGGTTGCTTGGATGCCGACGAACTCGACACAACTGGGCTCGCGGGCACATGTTGAGTCGTGCAGGCCAGCACACATGCTTACACCTAAACAGGGAATTCTAGTTTATACATGTTAAGAGATACATTCAGGATTACCATAATAATAGAATAATGTAAACTAGAAGTAAAGTAAAATGGACAAATTCGAAATCAAGTACAGTATGTTTTTTTTTTTTTTAAATTTATGACATTATGGTCATTTCAATGCCGTTTGAATAATAGCTCGACTTTGGTCAGTACACTGCATTTGTTAAACATACATTTCATGTATGATAAACCACATAGATATTGTAATACAAAACATATTTTGCTGCAATACTTTCTTATATATGATCAAACTAGTTTTTATTATTTTTTAGCTAATGCTCAGTAATAAATGATGTTCATTCGAGAGCCAACACAAAAGGCTACAAGCAGATATTCCCTTTGCGCACACGCACACACACATATGCATGCACCGTCTTTCTGTGTGTATTTTGCTGCTAATATGGGGGTAATAATTTGTCATTTAATGTTTAATTTTTGTTGCCGCCTTTGCTCTGGATGTTTAACTTGAGTCTTAAATAAACTCCCCAGACCCTGCAGCCATTTTTGCCTTCATATTCTCCTCTCCCTCCATCCACCCTTCTCCTTCTCCCTTTCTCTTTTTCGAGAGGGCAACAGTATAAGTATAAGCGAAACTGATTCCCACAGGCAACAAAAAGAAACACTTATTAGTGTTCAAGGATGAGTTACCTTGTTCACCTTCAACATCGCTGCTGGATATGGCCGGATACCGTCTCACAAAGCCACAGTGGCATTTGCCTTTTCACTGAATGGGAGAGTTTGAGCATGTTGTTCTGCCGTCAGTCTTTCGAAGTTTCATGTTTTTTCAGTAGGGGGCCTGGGTATCTTTCACACAGGACTTACATGACATTTCTGTTGAGCTCTCTTATCAAATGGTTGTGTAAAAACGGCTTACACCAACACTGTGAACTCAATGAACTTAAAATCGCTGAGCAGATTCTCCATGGTGGAGGACTGCAGCTGAATGCTGTATGTCACCCGTGGATTTTCTGATAAGATCATTTTCCACCCTGCACATCTATTTTGGATGTGCTGTGTTGGTGGCGTTCGGAGTAAATGAATATTCATCAATGTGCAGAGAGCCTATATGTATCATAGTGATTTCCACCCATGTCATCAAGCTATGCAAATTACATCCTCACATCTTCATACGACCATACAGCCCCCTCTTTCTCCTTAATTAATGGTGCTGAGGACATTTTTCTTGTGAGGAAAATTAGCTCCTTCAAGACAGAATTGGTGCAGATATTAATGAGAAGTGATAATTCAGTACTTGTTTTGACTGGATGACTGAAGGAACAACACATCCCCCATCAAACGGTCACACTGTTTTTATTTGACTACACTCAAACTGATGTTATTGAACCCTGCAGGGGATGAATATTCAATGGCGAAGTCTGAATCTATAGACTTAAACACGTTTGTAGTATCGCAGTCACATTGCTATCATAACATATTTGACTCAAACCCAATTATTCATCTGGGAAATGCTCATACAGAACATAAGCAGTTCAGTTCAACAAGAAAAAAAAGTCGAAGGCACCCTTCCGGCAAAAAATAAAACACTTTTATTCAAATGGTTATTTCATGTAGTAATATTAAAAACAAAGTGCTTGTGTATGTTAGAACAAATACATGGTTACAACCCACGCGTAACAACCCTCTTCAGGTAATAACCCTCAGCATACAAACTGCCCTTTAGACTCAGGATGATTGCAGGCACCTGATTATTTCCAACACCTGAACAAGAGGCTAATGAAGTGCCAGGTGACAGATACAAGTATGGCCACTAGATGTCTCTACAAAATGTGTAGAAGAATTATGAGAACAAACAAGAAGAAAACATGAATATTCAGATGCCGAGACTAAAGACTATCTAAATACATAGTGACCATAAGCGATTGATTTCAATCCTTTTTTTTTAGTGTTCAAGTGCATGAAGGTTTATGTATTTTCTAGAAAGAGTCGCTTGTGGTCATGATAATTTAGGCAGGAATTATGCTTCTGCTAACTCTTTCAATCTTTCTAAGAGACAGAGTTAAATCTACACACTTGGTAAATACTTTCATCCTGTAAGTTCATATTTGATGTACAGAAAGATGTACATATATATTTCTACTCTGTTTCTCTACAGAAATATTAAGTGGACTTCCGTACCGAAATATATCAAGCATCTAAATGAAGAAAGCTTTTTATTTCACGTACCTAAATTCTTGTGTGATTATGCTTCTATGTGTAAGTGGAATTTTTCGGTGAGCTACATCTAAAGCCTACAAGGACCCCCCGGTTTGCACTATTATAAGATGAAACACACCTGACGGTGGGAAGATTTGCCAAATTACAAGTTGTGCATTCAACTCATCTTCACCAGCCAATGTAGGCGAGAAATCATGTCTTCATCTTGAGAGATGAAAAAGAAGATATGTGGGGGAACTCATAAAGAAGAGAAGGACGGAAGTGAGGATAAGCAGTCGGGCTGACATAGGGGTCAAGTGCTGATCTGGCGTCACATTTCCCTTTCAAATCTATCTATATGCATATTACACGCACATATACACATTAGAGTCTTTAGTTACACGTGTGCAGCAGCACGCCCACATACTCTGCTGGGAAACCTACCGCAGAGACGTTAACTCACGCAGAGACAAAAAGCAGATGAATGAAATCAAATGAGTAAAGAGGAATATTGCAAATTATTTAAGTGTGTGTTTATGCTTTGTGTGTGTGTGTGCGCGTGTGTGTGTGCGCGCGCACGTGCGTGCGTACGCCACAGAGAGAATAAATGTAGGAGGAGGAGGAGAAGAAAAGGAGAACCTTTTCAGGATGGAGGTAGTAGCTCACTGACAGTCTGCACTGCCATGCTCAGCCAGTTCATTGCTGTCATTCCTTACTTCTTTTGACATTTTCAATTATGTCTTTCACACATGGCTGGGCACTTGTTTTTTTTTTCTTTCTATGCTCTCTTTATCGTCCTCCTCTGCTTTTCACTCTCGCTCTCCGTTCAGCCTTCCTATTCTGTTCCTCCACCTTATTCATTCTATTTCGTTTCTAAATGGCCGCTCCCTTCTTGCTTTGGGTGTCGGCCTTTGTCATATATGGGGGTCAGGTAGCCCAGGAATCCCATTACTGCCCCACTCTGTGGTAGATGGGGGGGAGGGGGGGGAGTGAAAAGGATGTCGTCAAATATGTTGAGGGAGTCCTGTAAAATGTAGTCAAATATGTTGAGGGAGTCCTGTAAAATGTAGTCAAATATGTTGAGGGAGTCCTGTAAAATGTATCTGGTTGTCCTGAAAGGGGACCCTCACATTGTGACGTGCGACTTGTGTTTTTGCAGGGCTACATCCCTCTTACCACTGACAACAATGTAGTGGAGATTTGTATTTCTGATATCTCTTGGTGTCTACATTGTGCCATATAAATAGTTGTAACTATTAGTAACTGTCAGTATGTTAGCTTCTGTGGTAAACCTGGACTCTGTCGTGAACATAAAAGCTGCTATAATCAATATTTTATGTCAAAAATGGATCAAAAGATATATGTGTAAATTAGCAACTGTTTGCTAACAATCTGCAAGTTTACTCGCCTACAGTTGCCAAGTGGCCAAAACAACCTATTTATGTAGGTTTAGCGTGATGGGATGTTCTGTCTGGATAGTAAAAATTTTACATTTTTAATGCATTTTTATTGCATCAGTTATGTATTTTGAGTGGCAGTGGACTTTTACTTCATGACTTAATGGACTTTTACGTAAATGGTGGCTACTATAATGTGAACACGTCTACTTCCACTGGTATTTATAATGTTACTCAATACAATTCTCGATAGTTTTGTGAATAAAAAACAGGGTCAAAACCTAGTACTGTACATTGTGTATGAACTGCTCGAGAGCTTGTAATTTGAAATTGATAGAGGAAGTTGTGGCACTCAGTTGACGATTGGTTTAAATTTTGTCTGTCACTTAGTGACAAACATTTGCATTTGTTAAGGCTGGTTCTGCTGTTGTGGTCCAGCCAAAAAAAAAACAACAACACACAGACAGAAGGTGATATAAAATGTCACCGTATCAGTTTCTGTAAACACAGACAGCATTCGATACTTAAAACACCTAAATACTGATTGATAGATTGGCTCTGTGATTAATTATCTGACTGACTGACTGATTGATTGAGTCATAATGAGGGCCTATGTTTTTCTCCTCTAAAAGCATCAGAGGACACACAACATCCATGATGCATGTTCCATATTAAAAGGAGCAGGGATCATTTTTCTATTAGACCAAGTGATGGATTTACTGATTGATTGACTGGCTGACTGACTAATTGATTGGTTTTGTAACAAGGAGAAAACAGATTTTTCTCCATTAAGGTGAACCGGGGGGGATTCCCCACGCCGGCAGCTATGATGTAATGTGTAGGTTCTAATGACCTCAGCATAATCACCACCATTATGAAACAGGCGCTAAGCTCTCAAGACCACTTCATCATCAGAGTGTTGCCTACTCATGCCTACAGCCATCGCTCATTCACTCCTCGCTCCTCTTCAACAAAGTCAGCCAAACGGATTACCAGTGCTGCTGCCAGATCTGCCGCCAAATCACAGCAGAAACGTAGCAGGCTGCCAAAAGAGCTTTGTTTGTATGAGTTTGGAGGAAAAGTACAGAAAGGAAGTGTGTGTGTGTGTGTGGGGGGGGGGACTTTTGGCACTGCCAAACTGGTGGCCCTGGTTGTACTCACTTTCACCAGGAGGCAGTCAAAGAGGCGGGAGCCAGATTGCTATTTTTCCAGGCTAATCATGGGAGAGTGTTGCCAGGTCTTTTCCCCTCTTATCCCCCCTCTCCCGCTGACTCTTAACCCTGACCCTTCAGCAGGAGATCCCTCTCTTGGCAAGAGGGAAGTAGAAAAGGCAGAGGAAAATAATGGGGGAAATCAGTAGCGGGCTGAACAAGAGGAATGGGGGAGTCATGGTCAAGAGCTGATTAATGAGCCTTTAATTTAATCAGCAATTCCCATCTCACCAGGGCCTCTCCACGTGGCTCTGTTGCAGCTTATTATTTTTAACAAGTCTGTGATCTCCCCCATTTCCCTCTCTTTTTCCTCTCTCTTTCTGTCTTCTCCAGTTGCTCTTTTGTACAAAGCCCTTATCTGTGTCAGAGTCAGGGATATGAATAGAGAGGAAATGATTAATGGAGATTTAAGAGCTATGAAGGATGCCTAACTGACTTGTCATTCCACACAGAGCCACATTTGTTTCATACTTTGCCCTCAAATTTCCACACGCAGACTAAAGACAATGTCTGATATTATTTTTTTATTATAGTGCACATGAGCTTCTGTTGCTTACTGTCTTTCTATTTGGTTAATAATGATTAAATAGTAGCCCAGTGGTTTTATTATCAGGCTCACTTAGTCTTATGTTATTTCTAGTTTGCATGTTACTTTACTGAAAATTAAAAAAAAAAAAGACTTTTAAAAGTCTGAACACTTTTCTACAGGGCTGCCTCCAATCAGTCAGAGACCCCTCAATCCACGGAGATTCTTTACATCGAGCAGTCGTAATTTTTTCATGGGGTTGTGATTATTAGACACTGAGTCCCAGAGGTGCTCGGAGGGCGCGTAGAGCAAAGCCCCAACACCATGCTGAGGTTAAGGTTTCCGAGTGCCCTGCCAGGATCGGGGGTCCCTGTACAGGATGGAAACACATCGTCTAGTCCATCAGACCTTAGCGCATCCTACTGGGAATGCGTCTCTTAGGTGGAGGTGGTGAGTGACTCAGGGTTGTCTGGTCAGGGCCAAGACTTGGGGTTGTTTTTGACCACACCAGTTCCCGCCAGATGCAGCCTCCACCAGGGGAGGTCTAAATGTCTGGACAGGGGCGATGAGAGGCCAAGGTGGCAGTGGACTCGCGTGTCACAGGAGATGCACATGGAAGCCATGGGGAGAGTGACAGAGGGCAACAGCTTCATGGACCAGACAAGAGCCCATTAGCAATCCGAAGACATAGGAGAACCCACTGTAGATTTTCGGACTGCCAGAAAATGTATGTTAAAAAAAAAAAAAAAAAATAGTCCAATCTTCGTATTGAACAGTCAGTCCGATGGGACTGACAAAATTCTCAGTCGGATACTGTCCTACTTTTCCACATCCAAAACAATCAGATGACTGAGGGAAACGTCGTTACAACTTGTTCCCAACATGTGAGCCAGCCATCTCTATGCTGTCAAGCATAAATATAACTGTTCTTTTCTCTTTTGCTGTCAGCTTTCATTTTAACATCTCATCACTGCAACCCACCTCAACCCTAGCCTAATCAAAACCAGCTGTCCACTGGTCTTACTTGAGCTCACAAGAAGTCCCAGTCCAAGTCCACATCAAACTGAACCATGCTTCAGTTTTGTTTTTACAGTATTACATTTTTGAATGGTTTGGACTTTCAGACCACTTGAAGGTAATTGAGGCAAGTTACTGACATCCTTTAACCAACTGAATAAGAAAAAGAGGAGAAAGATAAGTAAAGATGAACCACAGTAGCACGTGGGGAGAAGAGACAAAGTATTTAATTTTAATTTGCTATATTTATTTTATTTTCTGAGAGCAAAATAAGTGCTGGTCAAAATGCTATAAGCGATAATAGTATAGAGCAGGGGTGCCCACACTTTTTTTTTGGCTTGAGAGCTACTTCTAAAATGGCCAACTACAAGGTATGAACCCACAATATATTTATCATTTACCATATTCCGATGACTGCGGGTGGCCAGGGGCCCAAACCACAGACTCACACTCAGAGGATCACACCGCTGTGAGTTGCATGAAACTTAGCTTCTTTATTTTGTTATTATTATTTATTTTATTATCACAAATGAGGCACTGACATTGTTGGAAATCTCAAGCCGGGCAGTTTCATAGGATATGCTCTGCATCTCTGTGATTAATACTTGCTGCGCTATTCAACCGAGAATAAGGGTCGGGAAGTTGGACGACCAAGCAGTGTTTCCATTTTTGAAGCCACTTCAGTGTATTCTTTAAATGGAAAACACATGAATGTCGTGATCGGCTTGAGTAAAGCAAAGTTTAAAGTTACAGAAGTTGCCAGAGTTACTCTGGCTGTGACTCGCCGCAGATTGGCTGTGTTTTATATAAATCAACTGGCATTTTTGCGGCACGATGAAAATGTAAGAACAAAAATGGAATGGCTTTGTTTCTTGAATGAAGCGCGATCTACCAGCGTAGGAGTTTCAATCGACTGGTCAATCGCAATCGAATGTGAAACCAAAACGAACCAACTTAAATGTTTACAAAACATTTAATCCAAAAAGAAGTCGGGTAGGACACAAAATGCACGTGGTCAGACAATCAATCAATCAATATAAACGATTGACAAATGACTGAAGTCATCGTTTAGCAGCTCAACAGTTACCACTCAGTGTGTTTGTCAAATAATTTCTCTTCTCATTTACCTTACACGAATAGTCGCTCTGCATACTGTACATGCCCTCACTCACATTTTGGCTGGATAAAACAGCACACGCAGCACCTTTTTTCGAAAGCTGAGGCAATTCATTTATTTCTACATAATTAGAAATGATGGCAGGTAAAAAAAAGAGAAAGAGTAAGAAGTGATGGAATAAGAAAGGCTTTGTAGTGAGTCAGAATGGAGATGAGAGAAGCTCTTTAATTCTACCTCTGATTACTAAGTGGCTCCGTCCATTATCTTTACAGAGTGAATAGCAGAACACCATAAAAGTAAAATGTGACTCATCCGTCCTCACCGGTTATCACACTCGATGGCTAATGGGAGTCAACACCCCACCCCCCATCCATTCCCTACACAGACGGAGACGGTGCATATTTAACATGGCCCCTCAGAAAGTGCTTTTAGATTGTGTGCCCTTGTGTGTGTGCAGTATAGGTCTGAACATATGAACAGTCAGACTTTTGTGTATGCATCAAAATGTGCATATGTGACTTTGTACAAGTGTGCTTGTGTGTCAGGTCATTTTGTCTCACAATCTGAGACAAGGGGAGGAGTATGTAGGTCCCCTCTTCTATCCTCGGCTGTGGCTCTCTGAGAGGTATTGCCTCTCTTATTGCTGTTGAAAAGTCCCATCAGTGCCAGGCACGCTGATTTATGTCCCTGATCCCTTCCACCTCCAGCTCCTTTCCATTAGGCTTTACAATATTCCCCCATTGTTCAGCTCCCTGCGTTATCGGCCCTACCCAGGCCTGTCAGCAGGACCTGCCCCGCACACAATCACTCGGAGAGCAGCGAAGGGTGGGAGCGGGGGGGTAGTGGTGGGGGGGAGATCGAAGAGGTGGGGTAGAGGCAGAAGCAGGTGGAGGGGAGGAAGAGCACGAGTGATGGGATGAAGAGGGAGGTAGGGAAAAGTGGCAGGCAGAGATGGGTGGGGGGAGGAGAGAGGAAAGATGGAGAGGGTGGGATGAAAAAGAGGACGATGAGGTGGAGGGCAGCATGTTGAGGGAAGTGTAGAAATGGGAGGTGTCCGTCCTAAGCTATGGTTTTATTGTATCTGGAAGGGTGGAGGGGGTGGTGATTTGAGAGGGAGGGGTGAGCATAAGTTAGGCAAAATGTGAGAGGTTGACTGTAATGTTGGGGGGTGGAGGTGCCATTTGGATGCATTACTATGGGACATTCTCTTAGTGTATGTCCATTAAGATATAGATTTTATTGCCTCAGAATGGGTTGGGGTTGGAGAGTGTTCGCCGCAGTGTTGACGAGATAAGGTGGCAATGGTGCTAGCTTTTGATAAGGACCCCACTCTGTCAATCTCAGGCAGCTTTTACTGCCTTGGAAAAAGGCTGGATGAAGCAGGAGCACTCGGTTAGATATTGGTGCCTTTCAGACCGGGGTTTACAATATAGTGCAGGCAAATGCAACACAGTTTGTAAGTGCACTACAATGAATGCTTGAAAGGCAGCCTTGAGAAAGGTCGAGGGGGCCACATGAGCAGAATGTGAATGAGGGAGGACTGTTTAAAGAGATTCAGGATCAATGCTTGTCTTGATGTTGTCCGAGCAAAGACGGAGCACGTAAAGGTTGTTTGTGAGGGTGAAGCATGGGGAAAAAAATGCGCTGATTAACTTGTAGGTCAATTTCTTCAACTGTTAATAACTTAAAGGCAATTCAATACAGTGTAAAGCCAATATATATATTATATATATATATATATGTAATCTTTTCCCCCACCTTCTAGAAAAGGATGCCACCTTGTTTTAATTTTGACCGAAGTCAAATGTTCATAAATGGCAGAATTTTTCTATTTGTTTCAGTCGTGCATATGCCCGCCCAGACAATGACATGGTGAATTTAAAATGAATTGCAAATCGCCCTCATTTTATATGCAGGGGCTTTTCACCCCTTGAAGAGCTGGCTCGTTCCTCGAAAAGATCTTTCTGGCATATATACCTTTAAGAAGAGGAAGATGAGAAAATGTGGATGTAAAGAAGAAGAGGGGAAGAGAGGGAGGGTTTAAGGAGGGCGGCCGATAAGCTTGCTTGCTTTCAACTCTGTGGAGGATAAGGGAGAAGAAGTTTTAATATCTCTAAATCAGCTGCTCGATATTGAAAGTGTCATCTAATTGAAAATGATTTAGGACACCGGGCCCGCCTGGCAATCATATATAAATTCACTCCTGACACCAGCTCCAAAGTCTCTCTATTTCTACTTTATGAGTCATTTGCATGGTGGGGGCCTTGGAGAGTATAAACCATGCAAATGATATGGAGCGCTGCACAAGGTGATGTATCCCCTCCTCTCGCCCTCCCTCCCCTCCTCCATCTTTCCATCTCTCTCATTCCCCCTCTTAGCCTCAGGAGAAATGCTTTCTGCTTTGCTGCTGCCTTTGTCCAGAAAGTCATTTATTTCTCTTGTTGTTTGCTCGCTTTCTATTTTACAGCTTGCCGCATAGGTTAGGGGGAGAGAGCTGGCTGCCACCCCATTTGGCTGAATGACTGTCATCTTCCATTTGCAAGCCCATGTTGAACGTGGAAGTTATTTCCTTATTTTGTGAAAAGATGGATTGAGACACCTACAATAGAAACTGGTGTAGATCCCTACGGTACATAACAATAAATATACCTGTGCTTTAATGTGGCACTGAAAGCCTTGGAGTACATCATTGCATTTCAGACTATAATATGAAGTAATACCTGTACCGTCAATGGCCTGAGGCTGAATGAAAAGTTTAGTTTTTATCTTTCAATGAGCTTTCATCTCCTTAGCAGTGCTGTCATTAACATCCGCGTAAGACTGCTTTCAAGTCACTAAAAACACTTGACAGGTAGAATGAACATGAAGAAATCAGAAGCCTTGAAACAGTGTAAGGCAAAAAAGCACCAAACCAACAACTCAAAATAAGAAAATTGAAAAAAACGAAACCTACGAGCTAAAAAGAAGGATGGATTTCTGCTGTTAGTGGATTTCCAGAGCAATTCTTTACCTGACTGAACACCTCTCCGCTCAGATGGATATAAAGAGCAGCAATGAGAGTTCAGAAGGGTCGGCTGTACATGTTCACCCTTTATGACTCCTATAAAACTTTTATGACTTGAAAATCCTCTATTTTTCTCTCTAGAGAGAAAAACTAAGATTAAGGGATGAGAGGATGAGAGGGAAATGGAGACGGATTGAAAAGCAAGAAGAAATGGAAAGCATCTCCATTGCTTCTGTTCTCCTGTAAAGGGACTCTCCTATAAATGCTGCAGCAAAGCTGCTGTTATCAAGGTGTGAGTAAACTGGCGTAAGGGAATATCCATGCATGTGCACATTATCATCTAACACTGTGTGGCCTTTCGTTGTAGAAATGAGGCTAAGTGATTCCACAGGGTGTAATTTGTGCGTAAACATGTGTGCCCTCGTTTTTTCCCGCTGGATCTGTGGTTTTGGTCCATTTACCAAGAAGTACTGTGGTATAATCATCCTCGTGTGTATGTGCGTATGGTTCATGTTTTGTGTGATACTTTACATGAGTGTGAGTGTGTGTGTGTGTGTGTGTATATATTCTGTTGTTTTTATTTCCTTAAACCTCCAAACATGAGCATCTACGCGTGCATCATAATTTGGTTGTTGGGTTCTATTTGTGCCAAAATGCATTGATAAGTATATGCGAATGTTAGAGTTGGGACTGTGTGTGTGTGTGTGTGTGCGCGTGCGCTCAGGAGCCGGTGCGTGAATGACTGCAACAGTCTCAAGTGTTGCCCAGGGAGCTCCTGTGTGCGGTGGCGGTCTTGTTTGTCTTCCACAGCTGCTCAAACAATGGCTCCCCATGGGCCCGCTCTCCGCCTAATTGAGAGACTACAGAGAGAGAGAGAAAGAGAGAAGTGATAGGGCCGCACTTCCACCAGCTCAATTACACACGTATCCACAAACACACCCAACACTTCCACGCATGCTCGAGTAAACACCATCACACGCATGTAGCCGCATTACAAACTTGTTATAGAGCCCCTATACATTTCCTCTCGTGTATCAACACACACACACACACACACACACACACACACACACACACACACACACACACACACACCAATCACATCTGATGAAGAGACACCTGCACTTAATCTAGCAGCACTGAAGAAGTCTCTCAGTGCAGCACCAACTAAACCAAATAGTCAATACAGTATTTTGTTGTGTCTGTGTCTCTGGCACTCTGCCTCAGTAAGACGTGATTCTTGACTTCATTCTCCTATAACACATGATAACATGGCTGCTTACAAGCTCTTGTGATTCACTGCAGCATGAGCAAATTATAGTTGCATCATAACTGTATCGACACGTGTTCAAATATTCTGTAATGGCTGTAGTATGGGTAGGATTTTAGTACTCCTGATTATACGTGTTTATAACATATGTACAGAGAGTTAGAGATCATTATTATTGTTTATGACCTGTTAGTAGAGGCGAATGAAAAAGAAGAGCTGTGTCCAAGTGTTTTATACAACATACAGATTATAAGCAAATGTTGAGTTACACCATTGGCCCAAAATGATATTCACACAGGAGATAGTGGACCGGCTCTCAGCTGTAAAAGAAATGACAGCTCCAGAAACGTGTTTTGCAAACAAAACAATAAGTAATGCATAAAGTTTGTTAATTTCTTTTACACAAACTGCAAAGACAAGAATGCATATGAGCAAAGAGTATGAAGAATGACCAAAGTTTCAGATTCTGAAAACTAAATGAGATGCATGCAAAAATGAAGCTTCATCTGTAAGATAAAAAAAAAAAAAAAAGAGGCTCGCCCTCTCTAAATGTATTCTTTGTCAGTCAAACACTCACTCGTATTGACTTCCATTCGTTGTGCACGCTATACCAAAGACTAACCCGAAACATAACCAGAATCAATTCATGCCTAACCTCCAGTCACACCTTATATAGTGTTTTGGGCTCATTAGGACCAGGCTTTGGCCCCTATGAGAGCTATTGGTCCTGATGAGATTAGTGTTTATACCAGACAAGGTTTCAATAACGTACCAAAAACATGTACACACACTGTACACACATGGGTTGGTGGAAATGGTCCAACATTTCTCCTGCTTCTCTCAGAACTACAAGACCATTATGGAAGGAGAGAGAAAGTGTGTGTGTGTGTGTGTGTGTGTGTATCTGTGTATCTGTGTGTGTGCATAGTGAGCTCTCTGGGCCCATTAGAGTGGTAGTGTTGGGCAACTACCAGGAGAATAGACTGCAGAAACAAGTGGATTAGGACTTTCTAATAAGGACAGGCAATACCTCTTGATGGATGACAGCCTTCATACTGTACCGCTGTACTTCTTGGATGTGTGTGCTGAGGGGGCTTTAGTGTATGTGCAAATGTTAGCGTGTGATTAAGTCTGTGTGTGTATGGCTGTGTGTTCTGGTTTGAATGTGCACGTCTGCGTGTCATTACTGTCTGTGTCAATGTTTGTGTATCCACTCTCGGAAGGAAACTGTGAAAATGATGTCCTTGAATTTCACATCCCCGTAATGGGGGTTTTAGCCCCTTTTTTTTTTTCTTTTTTTTTGGCATTAAAGCTGCATCATTCCCCCCGCCCACCAAGTGTCATAAAAGACCAGCTCACGGATGTCAATATAAATAGTTGCCACACACTAACGCTCCTAGTCTTTTGAAAAAAAAAAAAAAAAGAAAACACCACAGGATATTGTTGAACAGGGCGGCTGTGTTCATCCAGTGTCATTGACGCATTCACTTGGTAGGACAATAGAGCCCAAAGCGAAGAGGCATGGAAGTGTCGGCTGCTTGTGTAGTCAATGGGACCCTTTTACAAGCTATTTAAGAGGATAAAAAGCATGTCCTTTTCAGCGCGACACCGGTGTCAGTGTGTTTCAAAGGTGCTCCAGGGCCATTTAGGAGCAGTGACAGCGTCGACCGCTTTGATTAAAGCGCTACAGTGCAGAAAGGAAAGAGGCAACACTGTTAAGTGAATATGGAAATGACCTCCGCCATCCTCCCGTGCTCCCACGCCAACCTCTCTAGACGCAGAGCAGCGTGAGAGAGATGACTATGTCCGCTGTCTGTTTATCTGTCTGCGTCAAAGTTTTAAAGGAGTGTGTCTGTACTTAACTAGTAAAGATATAGCACACGAGGGAGGTGTGTGTGAGTTGCAGAGAAACGGGGCAAGAGTAGAGGGAAGAATGAGAAAATGGTGACGTGATGGGCTCTGTGAAGCACACAGTAGACCCTGACAGACTGAGAACATGGCCAATACCTCTCCTCTCCTCTTTTCTTACCTCCTTTCTTTTTCATTCCCTTCCCTTTCAGTACCACCTGTGAGCACTGAATAAATGAAAACCTTCATTGCCCCGAGGGGAATTTGCTTTGCACAATAGCATCAACAACACAGCAAAACAACAAAGTACACAAGACAAAAAAAGCATAATAAAACAACATTGTTTGGGAACTCGATGAAGGACATAAAGTGCAAGAGAGTGCCAATCCTAACCATTCGATCAGAGCTTGTTGAGCAGCTGAATGCTGTGTGGGGAAAGGATGGGATGCCTCTTTTGTCCTGATCCTGGGCATGCTGGAGCTTAGCGCTGAAGATACACACCAGAGATTAATATCACAAACCAAAAAAAATGATAGACAAGCGTACACTGTCTCCCTCTCTTTTTCTCAGTAAGTATATATACTTATATCTCTATAAGTTTAGTTCAGGGCGATCCATTCACATGTGGACAGCTAGGGACATTCAACACCAACCTGAACAACTATGAAATAAGGATAAATTCCTGTGTAACAAACATTTCCTTTATCTCTCTTTGTAAAGATGCAAAAGCATGCACCTATTACATACTGATCCTCCTCCATAGCGCAGATCACATGTTCTGGCATAGCTGTGTCCTGTAGATGAGCTCATTTGCATGTGCACTCTGTTACATGCCACTGGCCCTCAAATGGAAGATTCCAGTAATTAACCCAGCACAACATAGTTGTCATGCGGTAATTGACCTAATTGTTTGGCTTGTCAGCTCCCGTTCTACGTATTAAGCATTAAATATGCTGGGTGTCATTAATCAAAGGATTACCATGTATTGAGGGGAGGGCGACTGCACTGTGTCTTGTTCTCGTTTCGCAGTCTGAGATGTGGGTTCCACAAGGTGCTGTGTAACCTGACTTTTCTTTGTTTATTTTAATCACCATTACATTTTTACAGGCTTCAAGCCTTTAATAGCTTGTGAGAGTCCTCGTTTTACAGCCCAGCAACACTCCATCAAGTGATGCACATGGTTTACAGTATCGTCTTTACCAGGGAAAGTGGGGTTCTTTGAAAAGTGTGTGAAATAGAATTTTGTTTAGTCTGGGTAAATCGCAAATCAAAATCTGTTATTCCCAACACCATCATCCCATTACTGTAAAGCTCCCCACTCTCTCCTTAATGTTCTGTCTGTGAGTGCCAACATCAGCTTACCAGCCCTGATACTTTTCTATAGGCCTTTATGGAGGTACTTGTTTGTGTGTTTGTATGTGTATCAGTGCGCTTGCTTGTGTTTATGTGTGTGTGTGTGTGTGTGTGTGTGTGTGTGTGTGTGTGTGTGTGAGGGAGGGAGAGCAGGCAGATGGCTCAGGTCCAATTCACAGCTGATTCACAGCTAAGGCTTATGTATTTAGAAGCAGATTGCCTCCAGGTTGCTATAAAAGGTGTTGAGCTGCCACTTTTATTGGATTTTTAAAGTGAGGCGATTACATCCCGTATATGTCTAATGGTTCCCCACATACTGCTTATTCAGTTTCGGTTCCCTGCTCTGGTCAGGTTTTTGTATTGTCTACAGCAAACGAGGAGGGGTGCGCTCCCTTATACCCAATGCACACACCCAGTGCATTAATAACAATAACAATAAAAAGGTAATCAAATCTGTAAAAACAATATGTACTTAATGTTGGCCCAGGATCCGCCGCTAAAAGCCCACCTCATCAAACTGCAAATTAGTCTCGGCCGTAACTTTATTACGGCCTGGCCCGGAGACGGGCAGCAATAAATAATTCAACTGCACCAGCTCTGGAAGCGGTGAGATTTAATTCTACAGAATGGAAAGTGTGTGCATATGTGTGAATGTGAATATGTGTGCACTTCCTTCGATGCATGCGTGCCTGCAAGGTTCTGTTTGAGGTAATGTGTGTTTGTGAAATTAGACAACACCACCCTGTACACACACACACACACACACACACACACACACACACAGCCAACGACACCACACTCCTCTTTCCCACCCTGCTCCCACTGCCAGGCTGCTAGCTTTAGCCTCTTGTTGCAGAACATTCCCCACCAGGTAGCACCATGGCAACGCACTCAGCTGCATCCATTGGTCAGCTGGCACCCAAGCCCTCCCAGCTACAACCACCTAGAGAGAGACACACACACAGGGAGAGTGGAATGAATAAGGGATGGGGTACATCAGTGGAGAAAGTAAGAAACAGAATGAGGGACAGTAAGAAAGGAAGAAGGAAGGCTTTAGAAATGGAAACTCCTCATGGAAAGCTAATTCAAATTATCATGACAAACACATTTTGGTATGTTTGGAATGTGACAACTGAGGTCTTCCTATTCATGGTGTGATTATAATTTACTCACCAAGGAAGTTCAGAAAACTGCCAACAGCACTAAAATGATGTCCAGTGGGTCAGTCAATAAATGTTTTAAACAAGCCTCCGTGTTAAAAAAAAATAATAAAAAAAAATGGATAAATGGTGAAAAATCTGAAATCTGTGTGTCTGGGCTGCCAATGAGCTTTAAGATGCTGTTGGTGTAATTACAATGTCCCCAGTTTAAGTACAGTTTGGGGACTTAGTTGTGTTTCATCACCTATCTTTCTTTTTCCTGTGATTTCCTCACAACTCTCGACTGTCTCTTAACTCCATTGTAAACTTGTTTAGCTTTCAGCTGTATACAGAAGTCGTAATTTTCACACTTTTTTCCTTTGCCGCAGGGATTTTGAACATTTTAATGTGTTCACTTTTAATTTTAGTTCTGGTTAAAGTGGAAAAAAAATTTGGTGCAGCAAAGAAGCTTTACCATATTCTTAGTTGCCAGCAAATATCTGTGGTGAGTGTTAATGTTGTTAAGACATAGATACAATGGCTAATAAACCCAAATCCTTTAATAACTTATTTAATGGGGTTTTTATACAACCCAAGGTGCCACACAATCAATCATTGCCATGTAACCGTTCAATTCCAGAAAACAACATTATAAAATCATAATGTCACAACTTGCAGAGTTTTCCATCCCACAGGACAGACAGCTCATTTCACTAAACTCGTCATACCTTCTCGTTGTGTCTGAAACTATGGAGTTTCCAAATCACGCCGCAAACAGCCACGGTACGAAGCGATGCCTCAGGACAGATGGAAGGTGTCTGCTGTCCATGAAAATGTCATCACTGTACCTATGCCATATATCTTCATTTTCACAGCACAAATAGGCATCAGGGGAAATGCCCCCAGTTTGATGGGAATGCTCAAGTGTAGCGCATTAAGCTCGGTGTGGTGCACAACGGGCAATTCAAATTCATTGTGTGTGGAGAATCAACCTGTTAGTGGCATTTAGCTTTCAGCACTGCGAAGTTTCCCCACTATTGTGTGTCAGCCAGCCTGTATATATATCTGTAAGGGTGAGTGACATCAAGAGACTGATGTACAAGAGGAGTGGAGCATATGACCAAACTCTTGTACTCTGACATTTGACTGGAATAAGAAAATGTGGACAGGAAAAGCGAAAATAGTCATATAGGGAGAGGGATGGGCGAAATGTGAAATGGTTTTACTTTTCCCTTGAGCGTGTTTGTGAGCTTGAGACTCGCTTGGTGGCAGCAGCAGAGGTTGTGGGTGCCTTGAGATGGCTGGATTGAGGGGAGTGCAGACTGTGAGTGTGCACGTAGGCATGTGTCTTGAATGATGTAACACCGAGGCAATATCAGTGGCAATATTGGTGGTCTAAGACGGGGCTTCAGTGAGCAGGACCCAGGGGAGTTTGCTTCTCTCACTGCCTCTCCCTGGATGTGTACAATGGTGTTACTCGTGTTGTGGAGATAAAATGCTGCGCACATGATGACATTGCGGGCACTCGACTTACTCACGAGGACAAAAAAAAAAAAAAATATTCCCTGTAATGTAAACCTCAAAATTTTTGGGTGAAGACTTTTTTTTTTTTTTAAGTTAGGCTAAGGTTTGATTTAGTTTAAGATTAAGGGAAGAGTTAGGCAAGTGGCCGTTACATTTAGAGTTGGATTAAGCCTTCAGGAAATAAATATAAGTCCATGTAAGTCGCGGCTGTCCTCTGAAGGAACAAAAACATGAATCTGTGTGTGTTTGTGAGTAATGGAGCAACAGCTCTGTGGCCGCAAAGCACAATCAGTTCCGCCAAGCCTGACATTCCACCAGCACCTGCCTCGCCTCGCTTCATCCCCTGCAACCCCCCCCCCCCCCCCCCCCCCCACACACACACACACACTCCCCACCTCGTGGCTTACCGAATCTCGGCATGGATGCCGTGGCTCGAGCGATAAGGCCAATATTACTCGGGGATAAAAGCAGAATTAGCTACCTGCTGTGAAAAACGGGCACTGCGAGCCGTGATGGAGAGCCAGGGGGTTCCAGGAGGGTGGTAGCTCTACCGTGTGTGTGTGTGTGTGTGTGTGTGTGTGTGTGCGTGCGTGCGCGCGTGTGTTGAGGAGTGGGTTGCTCTGATAATATTGGATCTCTGTGAGAAGAAAAAAATAGCCTTATTACACCCTTCGGTTTGTGCTCCAATAGGCTCCCAGATGCTGGCCCTCACTGCTGCACTCCGATTCAATTTCATCATTCCCTTGTTTTTATGTTTTGACTTCTTTACCTACAGCCGTTTAACTCTCTTTCACTTTCTTTAACAATATTTCAAGAATTAAATGGTTATTTCAGAAAATGCCCAAAACAAGCACCCAAAGGGATAAAACCGGTGACTTTATTTTGTAGCTACAGATAAGATGTTGGTATGAAACATTGAGTGGTCAGATAAGTCAATATTATTTGCCAATAGAGTGGTAACGTCCTCCATCATAATTCATGAATATCTTTTGGTTGTGTACTCTTGGTAAGGATATGATCATCGATTCATTGAGAATGAGAATGATTGGCATTTGAAGCCCAAACCTCTCAGTAAAAAACAATATAGCCACGCCTCACCCTAAACACAGAAAACACACTTCAGTGAAACCCCATCTGTGCCATTTTGCTCTTGATCTTACTCGGGTGTAACGGCTTGATTCCTAACACACTGCCTGAGGGAGGTGTGATGTGGGCTATCATTGTCCAGATAAGGGGTATACAGTATAAAGGAAGGGAGCTGAAATATTGATGAGGGCCCGACATGGAGCCTGCAGCTCTGTGGCTTGGCTACCATGAAGTGCTTTATCATTCTCCGCTGTAATTGAGCAGTAGAATAGAGGCCCTCAGGGCAGCTTGCGAGACCCAGCAGCTATAGTGCTGTTCCAACCAAGGACCTCCCATGATGCCTCACCAACTGAAACAGAGGATTGTGGGGAATCTACTTTCCCATCTCACATTAAGTGAACATCATTTAACCTTCAAACGCTACTTAGTCCATCTTCACATGGGACAGACAGCCTGTCTGGATTGTTTCCTCGTCTGCATGAAGACTTCTTTTTTTAATATGTCGAACCAGCCTGATCAAATTTGTCTGGAGAGTGGGGCGAGGTTGTAATTTCTGCTTTATTTCCTTTAAACAAATGGCAACCAAAAGAGATTCATTATAAACAATAAATAAAGTGGCTCGACTGAGACTGCTGGAGGCAGGACTGTCAAAAATGGTCACTCTGAAATGTTTCATTTTACAGAAATGAGTTTTGATTTATGCAGTTCCACATTGTCCTGTAGCTGTTGGATTGAGAGATGTACCACAGACTCTTCAAATTGTAATTTTAGACTTTTTAAAAACATCGGGACACTGCCAGCAGCTCTCTGTGCAACAGTCCATTTCCCTCCTTGGTGTATGACACGTACAGCGATGCTCTCATTTGCATATTTAGAGTAACTCCTCCCTGTGGAGTTGCCTGCGACAATGACCACGTCGTGAAATGAGCGGCCGTGCCCTTTCCAGTGAGCCGTGTGGGCACAGGGGCACAGTGGCTTGCCAGTTGGCCGGATGAAGAGGCTGCCGGGGTTGATAACTGTAATCAAATAATTTGGTGGATGTGTTGGAGGATAGACGAAAAAAAGCAACACGGGGAGGAAAGGGATGAAGTGAGTCAGGAACAGTAAAGAATAAAAAAGGCAAATAGGCGGTGACAGATGGAAAGACATCCAGTAGGGGAGCTGGTGGAGGGTTTTCACAAAAGACAGGCAGTTCAGGGACTAGAACCTGCACCCTGTGTCATTCTGCTACACACCCCCATTTAAATCGGTTAATTAGTACGACGCTACATAGAGGGAGATTGACGAGCGTGTTGCCATGAGACGACTTGGTTGCTAATTAAGACGAGCTCTGGGAGGGCGGGGGATGACTCTGTGTGCGAGGGAGTGAGAGCACACTCGCATGAATAACCTTTTGCATAAATCTGTGTGAATTTGTGTACTTGTGTATCTGTGTGAATAGTCACATGTTGTATACATGTGAGCGTGTTGTGTGTTTAGGGAGTGCAGGGGGTTAACAGTTGCACAGGAGAGGGAGGCTTGATGGGGGTTGCTGTAATCTGTGGGGGTATCCGTGTGAAACAAGCGTGGAAGGTAGAGAGGGAAAATCTGTTATTTTGCGTAATTACCTCATAATTGTGTCTCTGACTGTCAATGATTGCTTTGTTTATTAGAGGGAAAGGAGTAAATGAACTCCCGGTGGTTTGACTCATACACAGCGTCTCTGCAATTCCCGCTGTCTATATTTGTCATTAGGCATGTGTGCCTTGTGGTCCTGTTTGTTAAGGAACAATAGACAATTGGTATATTAATAAAGTGGTTAAAAAAATTTAACCACAGTCAGCGTGGATGTCAGTGAAGTAGACGACATTTGATAGTGCGGTGTGCTGTCATTGGCTCAAACCAGGTCCATTCACTTGTGCTTCCAGTTATTGCCTGAACCAAGATGAGATGTTTTCACATCTGAAAGTCAGAACTAAGGTACAAACCAGTGTTTATGTTTTTGTTCCATTATATACGTTTGACCTAGTTAGTTTTAGTTTCACTTTGCAATTTTGTGAGTGCATTCAAGAACTTTGCGGGACATTTACACGCCCTGTCGTCTTCACCCACGTGGGCTACATCTCGCTGTGCTTGCCATTGATTGGTTTGTAGACAAGCATGTGTGTCACATCAGCATGTTGTGAATGTCACTGGTAGCCTTTTCCGTTTGAATGGAGAAAGAATTCACAGATTGGTTTGTTTGCCACGATACTATTCTTCTTATTATCATTATTATTGAGGAATTACCAGCAGCACTTTTTTCTCACAGAGAACAAGTTATACTTTTCAACCTCCCTCTTCCCCATTTACTGTGGCTTATTTTTGCTTCCTTTATGTTTTTTTCTTCTATGGTTTAGCTGGTGAAGAAAGCCTGCCTCGTCTTCTGTAATTAGTCCGGGTCAGTTTTTTCACATTGCAAACAAACCAAACAATGGTTCAGTTTGATCTGGACCGGGACCACCTCTTTTGGTGGGAACAAACTTTGGGCCTTGGTCTGGACCGTGGTCCGGGGCTCCTTTCACTCCTGCTATTTTGTTTGAGACCAAACTCAAAAGTCTAAAGGTCCGGAGTCCAGACCAAACAAGCTAGGTGTAAAAACCCTGAAAAAAAAAAAGAAGTTAATTGCATCACTACAAACTACTTCAACTTGAGGTAAAGTAAACACAATATACTCTTTGAATATCATCCAGTGGATTGAACATGCAGCTGCTATCTATATCAAGAGACTGTGATATTCTTATGCCCGCCGTGGGGAACGCAAATAAAAGCACTACCTTTTGCTAAACACTGTGTCACATTGCAGCACTTGCTTTCATATACAGTGCAGCATACTCATATGCTTTTATCATCCCACATATTTTGATTTCTCATTTACTCAACCCGCAGTCTCTTACAAATCTGGAGATTTTTTTTTTTCTTTACGAAAGAGCAAGACCTTCCTTACTTCCGGTTTCCATAACCAGTATGTATGAGCAATGATTCGTTCTTTCCCCGAAGCATTGATGGATCATGAGTGCACATTACAAAAGTGGAATAATCATTAAAAACATTGAATTGGTATCTGTCCTTGTTTTGAATTTCCAGCATTTGCAAGATATATTTTAAAATCCCTTGCTAACAATTGTTTTCAGTTAACTGCACCTTTAGACTGCTGAAATTCATCTGTTGTCCTCATGGTCACTACGACAATGGAGTTCTATTGATTGCCAAGTCACATGAATATGTGCATTTTTACTATGGATTGCTTACCTGGCAATGAGCCATGGTGTCAGTGCTGCATCGTCTTGTGGAGCTGGAGTATGCATACGGAGCGTTCAAAGTCCTTTGCTTGTTAGAGACTTGAGTTTATTATGAAACACATTGGGCTGTAGCTTCAACATGTGACATCTACCGTTGAGATATACAAAACAGGACTCTTTCCAGTTGCTTTTTTAAATTGAGGCAAAATAATAATATTTTCATGTACTTCCTTTATTATACTAGAAGAACAGCTTGTGCAGAGTTTGGTCTCAAACTAAGGAATCCACACAAAACGTGTTTGCTCAATTCGTCATCTCCCTTTCCCTTTTTTCCCGTCTCTCTCTTTCACACATTCTGATATAGATATGCTCAATGTGAAAATACCAAATGACCTTCAGCTGTCTCTCTCCCTCTCTCCACTTCTCTCCTTTCTGTTGTCTTCTAAAAATAGAGGCCCCCCCAATCACCAGTGGAGTTCTGCGACTGGCCCTGTGGGCACAGGCTTTGGCAAGAGGGTACCAGAGATGAGCCTAATTAACTCATTGAGAAGGGTAGAGCAAAGGAGAAAGAGGTGGAGGAGGAGGTGGGGGGGGGATGAGGTAGAGAAAGAGAGGGGTAGAGGTAAGGGGGTGGGTGAATAATGACAGAGATGGAGAAGGCAAAAGATGGAGTGGTGCAAAGAGGAAGATGAGGAGGAAGAGGGGGAAGAGAGGAGCAGATAATGAGAAGGAGGGGTCAGAGACAGAGAGAAGAGGGGAAGCAAGGTCTCTGGGGCAAGGACATAGTCGTGAACAAGGCAGAAGGAGAGTGATGGAGAGGAGCACTAATTAGACTAGGACCAAAGCCCCCTCTCACTTTACATTGAGATAGAGGAGGAGTGGAAGAGAGGAGGAATGGAGATGGATATGTCGGGCGGCTGCAACACCAAGATATGAAAAGGAAATATGTAATCTCCAATATGGAGAGAGCAAGCCGAGTGACGGCAATCTAGCCAACTCAATTAGACCACGTCTATAAAACAAACTGCTCTTAATTGGCTCTGTCAGCCACTCATAGGCAAATGAACTGGCTGCTTCCTGCGGGAGGGGGAAAGAGACGGCAAGAGATAACGGCAAAGATGAAGACACCCCAGCACCGTTCCTCCTCTCCTAGAACTTATCTGACGTCCAGTGAAGGTGCTTAAAAAGGCGCTTCCCTGCTTTTTCTTTGCTTAGCATGTTCATTTAATTTCCTTTCCTACACACGCTTATATTTTACCCCATATATCATCTCTATCTTTTTTCCCTTTGTCACCTCATTTAATGCTCTGTCTACCTCCTTCACAGTAAACAGTGAATAACAGTTGCAGCCGTTTTATGACTCCACGTTGGGGATGGGATTTCTTTTTCCATCTGCGATATTTCAGGAATCCCTTGTAGGAACCTCTTCTAATATGGCACAAAGATTGATGCGGCCTCAAGGATGAAGCAGTTCGATTTTTGGTGGTGAAAAGTCAATTTGTCCTTTTGAAAACACATTTGCGGTGTTAACTCAAGTATATTTACACTAATGTGTGACATTTTACACAAATAATAATAGGATAAAATAATGAAGTGATGACAATCCAAAAGAGCAAAGTTCAACTTCACTGTGACATCATATTGTTCTGCAAAAACACCATAACTCAAGAATAGAGGGAGACTGTGAACATATTTCACATTTGGTCCAACTCTGCACCGGTGCAATCTTTGGTGTCAACCTAAATGAATCTCCCTAAACTGCATTACCACTCAACAATAATGTAACAGTGACGTAAATGTATGCAGACTTTCTGTCCATTGTATTGGAACTGTAGGAAATAATACATTTAAGAACATAATTATTTTAACAGGAAGGTCACAGTTCAATCCACAGATTAGCAGGAGAATTCTGGGTTGAGGAAGTGAAAGAGCAGTGTTTGCCCCCACCCCATCCCCTACCCGCAAACCCACCTACCCTCATTACCACCACTGAGCTGCCCTTGAGCAAGGCTCTTAACCTTCAGTTGCTGCGGTGTACATCAGGTCTGAATGTGGTTGGGCAAAATTTGAATGCAGCTTTCAAGAGTGTGTGTGTGAATGAGACTTCTCAAAATAGAAATGCTCTACTCTGTGAAACCTTCTGTTTGAAAGAAATATTGAGTACACACAATTTGCAGTAGTTGATCAAACATGTAAACATGCCAATTTTCCTTTTTCCAATTTTTCCTTTTCGGGAAACTAACTTTTTACTCCTCAGCTTTTTACTATAAGTTTGGCCAGTTTCGTGCCACCCTTTGGTGAATCCATGCACCACATACCACCTCAGCCATATGTCCCCACACTCACCCCGTCTGCCCTGCTGTCTTGCATTCAGTGGCCCCTGTTGAGTGGCCTGGCCCAGACTGAAGGTAATTACCAAACAGGAGGAGCAAGTAGTCTAATTAACACTTTAACAAGCAGCAGCCAGCCAACAAGGGCCTACAGCACCACCGAGCAAGGGTCTGACAACTTCATCCCCCATCTGTCACCATGCACACACAAAGACATGCATTTGTGTGTGTGTGTGTGTGTGTGTGTGTGTGTGTGTGTGTGCGCGCGCGCGCGCGCTTCGTTGCATACGAGAGGGTCCACCCCTTTCGCACAGCGGAGGTGAGCAAAGATGTTGGAGAGCAGTGGAGTAACGTGCCTTTACTTCGTGAGACTGGTTCCTCCTTCCTAATGCTCCTGTGTCACGGTCCAGGGGACCCTGCCGACGCAGTGCTATACATCACAGCTGGCATCAGCCAGGTGGTCTAGCTTTCTGTGCCAGGTTGAGCTGTGCTGTGCCACACTGAGGAGAGTCAGACCGTTTCTTGGAAGTGTTTGTCTGTGGTCGGGCTTGGACCAACATGGATTTGAAGGAAAAATACTGTATTTATTACTTTGTTTTTAAATATCAAGTATATAAATTCAGACCGCGATAACCTAAAAGCTTAAAATCCAAAGAAATGCAAAGACTCTTTAGGAAATTCAACTGGCTTCAAAGGGAGGGTTCGGTTGATGTTGTTGATGTGTGGTTGTGTCAACAGATGCCCATTGGTGGCAATGTAGTTGAAAAATTAAACAGGACTCTGGTAGCCAGGTGCTTGTCCTTTTCTCTCACCACAAAGCATGAATGCACAAAAAAAGTAATTAAACATTTTATTTGAATTAAAATCACCATTGATTTGGCTCGGAAACATGTTAAATCAAGACAAATGTTATTGTCTGAAAATTCAAGCAGTCAAACATAAGTAAAAGATTAGAGCCTTGGATTATTCCAATCAATGTTAAGAGTTTGATGCCAGAAAATGTTGGAGGCTGGTGGAAGAGCTGATGGTTGAGTGGGATTGATTCTTTTGTCCTGAAAATAGCAAATGTTTACATGAAGCATCCAGTTGCAGTAATAGCTTAATTCTGGAAAGAAAAGACACTATGATCTAGTATATTCACTGTCATATGTCAGGAATTGTGCAAGCTATCAATTTTGCTTCTATGGACCCATCTCTCCCTGCCAGGCTGTGCCAGCTGTGTCATGCCGCAGCTGATGAGGGTTAACCAGCAGCAACTCGTGTATTTGGCAGCAGATACAGACAGCTCACCTTTTCAGTCTCTTTCCTGTTGTACTATTACATAGAGCTAAATTCATCTAGACATGTTTAATTGGACGCACAAGCACTGGATTCATACCAACAATCAGCCCTCTACAGCCTAACCAGTACTGGATTTATGGGGCTGATAATGATATTAGGAAGTAAAAGTATTTATATATTGGCTCAAATTTGGCTGCCAAAGTTATGTAATGGAGGCAGAAGGTTTTACAATTTAATGATAAACATTATTGTGCAAAATGACATGGGCGCACTGAAACATTGAACTTCAATGGCGATGTGAGAATTATAAACAACTATAAATTGAAATAAAACATAATTACAATCATTTCTTACTTACCCCAAGCATCTTTTGTCTTCATTATGCTTTGTAAATCAAAGGGGGATCAAAGAATTCGGAGACTGCTCCTGTGTTACGATGCTTCGAACCAATGCGCAGCACCGTGACGTGCGCGGAGAAGAGAGAAGTTACACCCTTCATGAGGAAGTACTCCAAGGTTTGGAGCGTGATCAAAATCAGCACCCGAGTGCTTATGTGAGCAAAACGTCTGCAGGTGCAGCTACGATTTCTGTGGACAGAGCAGAGCGCGCACACCAAATTTTGGAGAGGTGTTTTGAGTGACATTTGCATTTCCGGGGGCAGAACGTTACCATCCAAAGCCCAAAAAGGTGCATCAATTCAGGTGTGTAAACAGGTGGGCTTTCTTGGACATTTGTGATGTTTTACACTGTAAACACAATCGTCGCTCCCCACCACAGCTACTCGGCAAATATGGCTCACTGATGCTTCTTTTTGTTCGCCAATAATTTTCACAAACTTTGACGTGTGCTTTCGGCACAGTTTCAGGTGAGTAAAGAATCGCCCACACACCCGGACCACTGCTCACAAAAGCATGTGTGACTTTGATCAAGCCACAAAACTTGGAGTACACACTGGTGAAGGTTAAAGCTTCTCTGTGCTCTGTGCGTGTCACGGTCCCGCACACTGATTATGTGCAACAGGAGCAGCCTCTCAACTTTTTTGATCGAGCCGTATAAAGTTTTCTTATCAGCATCGTTTCGGACAACATGTACACCCCGATATGATATATCTATGGAAGCGTAACATCTGTCGATAATATTAACCACCAAGTAAAGTGCTTGGGCTCGTGAGTCTGCGGCACAAAAAGATTCAGAGACACCACATAAGAGTTACTCTTAGTGAGACAGATTTTTTTTTTTTTTAGGACTACAGCTCAGACTAATGTCAGGGTTCATGTTGGGAGGCTAATGATTATGAAATTACAGCAATCAAGGACAATGGGCAACTTTTCGGCACACTGCTGATCGCTCATTTAGCATTCTTGGAGTGAAATCAGTGTCGATGATTAGGAGTATGAACGGTTTTGATTAAAATAACCATTCTTCATTGCCGTATGTTGCCAGAGGGTCCTCTGCCGAAAGAAAAAATACAGGTGAATTTTCCACAAAGGTTGATGTCGCAGTACAATTTTTGTTTACAAAATTACAATTTAGGAGTGCCTTTTCTGTCCACCCCATCTCATGTCTCATTCTTCATCCACGCTCAGGGTCCAGTGTGCTGCTCTCCCTCGGTTGTCAAGACAACCGCACACAGTGGCTCTACCTCTGTGTCCATTTGTCTGTCTGCTCGCGCCCGCCTGTCTATTTTTATTTGCGTGGTACTTTTCAGATATTCGAGTACTTTGTCCGACTGAGAGCAATGTTTGGTGGCAGTTTGGCAGCAGCATCAGTGTGACTGATCACAGAAAGGCTGTGTCTGGCTGATAAACTGGTGAACTGAGAGGCTTATGCTGATGCTTGTATAAATAGAATCTATGAGCCTCTCTTTTTTTTTTTTTTCCATAAGTTGAAAATGTAAACTCAAAGAGCGTTTCTGCGTGACCCTGTTGTTGTCTAATCAGCGTCTTATTGTGTCTGCAGTGCCTGGGATCTGAAGTATCACAGCAAACAGCGCGCTTTCCCCGGCTGAACGGCAATGCTTCATATCCATTTGGTTTGATTCATCCTCTGAAGGAATAGAAGGCGCAATCCCCTCCCCGCCCCCCCGCCCCCCAGCCTTCTGAAGTGTGGCGGATAGTCTTTTCACGCAGTGTAGACCTAGCACTCTTCTCATTCATCAGCTCGTGTATTTGCATTTTCAATTAATTGCCAGCGTCACGCGTGGCGACTCTGAAAGCAGCCCCAGCTTTGTGTGTGACCCTTAATTGCAACCATTACGCAACGCAAGTAACCCGCCTTTGAGTGTTCGATTGTACACTGGGTTTAATTATGGGAACGGAGTTAAAAGCATTACTCAACAGTCTAATAGACCAGATATTGGAGTTGTTTTCTCTGAAACTGAATGAAATAATGGTCGAATGCTGAACTGGTAATTACTCACAGTTGTTGTTGCAGATTTGCATAGCTGCATCACTTCAAAGAGGATGTGAGCATATTTGAACACACTGCTAATAGAGTTTAAAGGAACATTCTCTCATTTTGGCAAAGTAGCTCATTATGCCTCACAGAGGCAGATGAGCTATATTATATCTATTTAATTATTGTTTGTCGTATAAGTACGGAGGTAACAGTGTGAGGCTTTGCTTCCAGTCTTTAAGGTAAACTAGGCTAAGTGTTTCACATACCTCACACAAGATGAAATTAATATTAATCTCCACATTTAATTCTTGGTGAAACAACAAATAGATACTAAAATGTTGTAATATTCCTTTAAACACAAACACATTCTGGGTAACATAACCATTCAGGAGCACACACTCAGAGGCAGGCAGACAGACACACACTTATTTATTCATATGCATGCGGACACATTCTCACTCACAAATAGATTTCACTTCTTGCGTGTGAGCGATTAGGAACAAAGAGGCGGCGTGATGCAGAGGGATGAAAAAAAGCAATTATTCTGTGCGGGGCTCTGTACCTGGGGTTAGAGCCTCGCCTCTGGAGTAAATAAGTCAGTGTGAGCGTGTGCGCTCACGTCGCAGATCTAAGGAAGGACACGCACACAAACACACACACACATATACTCCCAGGAGCCGGCAGAGGCACACAAATTCAATCTTGCATCTCGCTACAAATGTAGATCACACACACATATGCGCTCTCACAGACACACACACACACTCCCCATCCTTCTTCCTGTCACACAGATAGCCCTTGCGCTCCAGTAATGAAGCGCTGTGTTGCATTCACACTCGGCCACTGAGCCAATAACACAAAGACCGCAGCAGATCCCCCCCCCCTCCCAACCGCGCGCTCTCCAGCTCCATTTTACTCTCCCCCCTCACTCTTTCCTTTTTTACTTCTCTCTCTTTTTTTGTCTTCCCTCACCCTTGATAAGGAATCGTCTTGTCAGGGAAGCTAGAATGAGTGTGTTTGAGAAAAAGAAAGACACTTGTCAGTGTACAACCGGAGTCTCTGATATAAATCTTAATATCCTATTTAAAGCATTTTTTCATCATGAGTCCTGATTTATTAGCGGGGCTTCCCCTTCAATTTATCAAAATAAACGATGAGCTAACGGTCACTGCCAGCAGGGCAAATTAAAGCAAACAGCAGACTGGGAGCGACGGGAGTGGGTGGAGGGAGGGTGTCATGGAAGGAGACATACACACTCACTTTTACAACTTTTTCTCCTCCTTTCTTAACTTCTCTCGTCTTTCCATTTCCACCAATGCGAGGGCAGCTATTGTAAATGGCTGAGCTCCCCAGAGAGAGCCGGAGAGATGGGGAGAGAAGAGATGGAGATGGAGAAAGAGAGATGGGCGGGGGGGTATAGATCTGAGACGCCAGGGAGAGCTTTGTGTAAAAGCTGGATAAATTTGTTTAGGGAGCTCCAGCGTGTCGGTTGTGAGGAAGTGAAATTTGAAATCCACTCAATTAGTGCTGTGTGTGCATTGCTGAGGTGTGTGTGTGTGTGTGTGTGTGTGTGTGTGTGTGTGTGTGTGTGTGTGTGTGTGTGTGAGAGAGGTTATACACACAGTTGATGTGTGTGCAGATAATCTTTTTCTGCTCTAAAGGATATATTGTATTTGGTTGCTGTATACGAGTTCAGCTTCTTGCATTATTGACTTTTCACAGTAAATGTGTGTTTGTTGTTGTTGATGAGAGAGAGAGACATACCAAAGTATGTTTTGATGGAAATTTATTCACAAAATTTAAACAAATTTTGTTTTTCTGTTTTGTTATTTGTGTTGGTAAAATTGCTAAATGCTCACTGCTGGTGTGTTTCTGAACTCCACCTCGTCTATCAAGCAGTGCTGGTGCATTAGAGACATTTTTGGCCTTGGAATTGATGAAGTTCGAATTTCTGCAGAAGGCACTTATTTCAAATCTGTCAGTGCTGTGTCACCTGTGGTGGAAAAAGTATTGACATCATTTAAGACACAGAAAAAAGGCTCAGTTGTCCTGCAATCAGATTTTACTCCCATAAAGAATTGTCATTAAAATGTACTAGTAGTTATTATGCACAATGAACCCTGCAAATACCTCCACCAAGCAAGTTATGAATTCTGTGTTTTTGTCTGTTTATCAGCAGGAATACAAAAAACTACCAACCCGACTTTCATGAAGCTTGGTGGGAGAGTGTAGTATTGGTTAAAGGAGAGCGCACTAATGACTTTTCACTTGCATGCACATTGTGAAACAGAGCATTTAATGTACTAAATACATCTTAAAATCCAGATGGCAGTTCAGTTCAATGGTGACAAAACATAGGCCATTCTAGGAATGTGATGACTCCACATAACAACCCACATTCACTGGTACGCAGTCATCTTCTGGGATACACAGGTACTTGCTTAAACTCCATACAGCAAGCAAGCAGTCGTTATGGAGCACTCTGACTGGTTCCATAGTGGAGAACCGGAACCAGTACGATTGTTATGTCTCCACAGTTGTTCCATATCATATCAGAGTGGACTGTTGGCCTTGGTGGAGGTCCGCTCTCTGCGTACCCTTTTTTTTTTTTTTTTTAATCATTCAGTGATCAGTTCTTTGTAGTTAATTTAGGTGAAGCTAGCTTCATCTATTTTATGTACTTTTGAGTAGTTTTTTCTATAATATAACATCATATTTTGTAAACTAATATCTTGTTTTGTTTGTAAAAATCTGAACTAGCTGTGAAAATATTTAGTGAAGTACAATATGTTGAGAAGCAATTTATTTGTTGTTGTTTTTTTGAGAGAATTGAGTACAGCATTTATGGTAAATGGGTAAATAGTCTGCTATTACGTAAGGGGACCAACTTTGGTTGATGGTCATGGCTTCAGTTAAATATTAATAAACATGTCATAAATCACTGCAGTCATTTTCTGTATTAAACTAGGACTATTAATTATCTAACCTTAACCAAGTGCTGCCTTTGTCTTAACAATACCATAAAAAGGTTGACTAATGCTCCTCTCGACAAACAGTTACGGCATTGAAGACCCATATTTGAACCGCTGCCAAATCTGGTCATTAAAAACATCTCGTCATTATGTAAATAGAAGAAATAAACCAGGCATTATGTTTTCTTCAATATGCAATTAATTTGCTGTTGCAATACAGTTGCAATTCTCAGTGACGGCATTTGTGTGTCAATATCTGATCATTCCTCTTCCTAGACTAGGATCTAACGAAGGTTTTTTTTCTCTGGTGTTTATTTTGTATCAGGATTTCTCTGACAATTTTCTATTTCACTGCATGTTTACAACATAAGGCCAGTATAAATCTGAAATACTCAATCATAATTTTAAAGCAAAGGAGACTGTTGTTCATTTCCTGTTCCCTACCAACAGGCGGTGTTGTGTTTGACCAATGATCTTCACAGATATCATATCCACATGAATCCGTTTTTTTTTTTTCCACTGCATTTTGGATGTTGTCCTGCTGAGGACACTAACATGGGTCTGACCTTAGAAGGTATTTACAAACACAATATTTTGCTGATTGCTTTGGAGGACTTGAATATGCAGCATTCTTATTCTGTCTACTTACAAAGCTTTTAACCCTCGCTGATAGTGTATATTATTTTGAGAAGGATGTCTTAGATTAATTCTTTATAAAAAAAATAAAAAAAAATACTGCTGATTTCAGCTGTGAAATGTTGAAAAGACGCTTGGGAGTAAGAAGCTGGTGTTCCATGAAAGTCTACCATGGTTACATCTCCGAAAAACCCAAACAACATACCACTCAAAGACGTTCACTGTCCAGCCAGCCATTTCCTCCAGGGAACCCAAACTTGCGCGTTTAGCAGGCAAATGTAGACACTGCACATAGTGGAGGGTGGTCTGGGATTAAATGACAGGCAATGAAAGAGGGCGACAGAACAAACAGGAGGAGATGCTGGAGGGCTGTACAGAACGGTTACAGGAGAGGAAGTAAAGAGATTTAAAGAGACATTGAAAAGTGATGACAAATGAGGGAAAGTATGGAAACGAGACTTAGAAATGGACGCCAGAGATAAAACAATGTTCACATATAAGGTGTGAAGGTTTTAAATCCATTTTTAAATGAATTGGGGAAAAGCCTGCTTCAGTTTTTATTCAGATGTCTGGATCCTCTTTTATCATGTTACTATAATTGTTCTTGTAGAATCAATCATCTGTAATGTTCCTCCTTCTGGGACAGTTGTGATTTTATCTGCCTTGATTTCCCTGCGGGCCAGACACAGCATTGACTTAACCCACCGGTCAATCAGCTGTGAGGTAACTGATCACCATCCAAAAGTGAACGGGCTAGATGAGGTCAGAAACCTTGTCACCCTTGACCTTGCCTCTGAGACCTCTCGGTCTGGCCTGGCGGGAGTGGTGATGTAGGGACGCCGGGTTAATCAATAGCAGGGGCAGCGTGTAATAAAACAAGGGCTCCCCTGGGAGAGTCCCAAACAAGCCATCAGCGCCCTGAATTGCCAGGCAGCCTGTCAGTCAACTGCTTGTGAACAGCATCAGCTTGTTTGTTTTCTAAGCAGTAGAGGAGGGATACGCAGTGCTGTGGGGAATCATTTTCTGTCAGGAATGAACTGAGAGACTGTTTTGTCCTCGTGCTGTTTGATTATCATATTTCATCAAAGAATTGTTTATATGATTTTTGCCATTAGTGAATAATTTTTACATAAATAGCAAATAACACAGTCCCAAGTGATTTAGTTAAGAATGAATCATGCAGTTAACTTTAACTTCAGACAATCAATTTATTCATAACAGCCATTGGTGTAGCTTTAGTTTCCGTATGTATCAAAAACCATAGAATGTTGTAAATGCTTATCATAATGAATCGTCCTTTCCTGAAAGTACACTGTCCTCGTACGTCCATGTATCTTTCTACCTATTTCTTAGAAGAGCATGAACTGTAAATGCAAACAGATTACATTTTTCAACCCAAAAACAACTGCAAAGGAATGGAAATGTCTTTTCTCTTCCTCCAAGACTACATACAACCCCAAAAACCTCAAGTCAAGAGACCTCAGGGCAGCTAGAACGGGGGCAAAAAAGTGGATGCCTTTGCGTACAGTTGAAAGATTCCGGTGTCATTCTTGGCTTATTGTTTGTTTAGGGACTGACTACTGTTGGATGCTCGGCATACAATGGCAAATCACAGAAGACCATTTTTCCTCCGTTCACCCTACTCCTATGAAATTACTGTTTCTGGGCAGATTCATTATCACACAGCCACTCTTTCTGTGCCCGCTCTCCTCACTGTCTTTCCACCCAGAAAAGCCGTCTTTAGCCCTTTTTTTTCCCCCCTTTCTCTTCTCTTCTCTTCTCTTCTGTTCTCTTCTGTTCTCTTCTCTTCTCTTCTCTTCTCTTCTCTTCTCTTCTCTTCTCTTCTCTTCTCTTCTCTTCTCCTGATCAAACCTGGAGTCACATCTTCCACCTCATCCTTCGCTTTCTCTCCGACCATCTCTCCATTCATCTTTCTTTTATCTGTGTCTCGTCGAGGTCTCCGTTGGGAGCACAGAGGTGACAGGCGTCTGCCGCCTGGCCCTGCTGTCTGCCTTTCTAATGAGCCTGAAACACAGGGGTCAGCCTATTATGGAGATGAGGAGATCCAGGCAGGCCAAAAGGTGGCACACCTTGCTAATAGGGACCCTCTCAGTTTCTCCATCCCACTCTACTACCTCTCCTCTTTTCTTCTCCGCTTTCTTAGTTCCTCCTTTCCTACATCCATCAAGTCTGTCAATCTACTCGGCAAGATCTAATGAAGAGACCAGTATGCTAAACAGGAGCTGTGGACTCCTGCTTGTGCTCCACTTCCGCCTCGTCCTCCTTTCCTTTACTCTTTATCTTTTCATCCTGGAGGTCGTTTGAAGTTTCTCTCCCTCGTAGGTCGGTCGGTTCAAACATCTCTCTCGGCCCAAGGCCACCTCTGTTTGTCTGTTCGGCCTCAGTGGGGTCTCTTTGTAGCCGGGCCCCGTGCTGGAGCCCACTGCCGATTCCTCCAGTAAAGAATTGTGCGCCTCTGCATGTATGTATGTGTGTACCATATTTCTTAAGCCTCTCTTCAATCATATGCAGCCCTCCTTTTGCCTTCGCTGTAGCCGGGCCTCAGTCAGCCAGGTTGGCTTTGAAATGCAGCCAGAATGGGATGACAAGAGACAGAGACACTGCTTTCTCAGCTTTTTCAATTTTCGTTTGAAGCAGGACGGTGGCAAACACACACACACGCACGCACGCACACACACACACACACACACGTGGAAATGTGCACTCTTTTTTTTTATCAGCTGTAAATGATCTGATACACATTGACCCCTCCTATCTCTTCTCCCTCTTCATATTTTTTTTTTATTTTACAATGCAATCTAGTTTATTTCTCTTGGGGGCAACACAGTGTATTAACCCTGGGTAAATACATTCCTTTGACTGTTTAATATTGAGTGGTAGCCTTGATGAATCTGTGGAGGTGTATCCAATAGCCCTGGTGCAGTGTGAAGCAGCAGGGTCACCCTCATCGGGTAGTGACTCGTTAAAATTTTTTTTTTAAAAAAGGCTCGAAAACCTGCCTCGTTAGCGCTTTCTTCAACATTTGATCTTCGGGGGTCCCGGGGATATATTCTATTTTACTGTTTGCCAGTCAAAAGCTCACCGGGTGCTTTTGGTTGCTAGGTCAAATGGAATGATTAAACAGGGAGCGATTCATTGGTCAGATCCAGTGATATGCAGATTAGAGCTGCCGTGCTGTTCCAATGCCTGGAAAAGAGAAATACCACATGCCGGGAATTTTCTGAGATGGTGGTTGCTAGGGGAACTTTGGAGGTTATGATTTTCAATGAACACACCTGCATCACTTTTAGCAGGCGTTGTGTATCACTTTATTCTTTCCAGTTTTTGAAAGCTTTGATATTGATGTTTTTCTAATTCATCTGCAGGCTTTATATTGGACCAGAAAAATATCAGTATATGAGAATATCAATTATCAATAACAGCAACCAAGGGGTTGTTAGCACTAATGAGGCCATTCAAGTGTCAAATCAAATCACACACACCTCAGCTAGCTTAAATATTTCCGACAATTTATTGAAATTTTATTAATAAAATGCTCCAGGCTCCTGTAATTATCTGATTGCCAGTGCCGTAAGTTTCTGCCTCTGAGGGATATTTAGTGTCATAGTTGAACTCACAGTGAGAGGTGGTCCTGATGATTAGCTCCTGTTAGCGTCAGGTCTCTTCCACTTCTCACTGTTATCCCTTAGCATTAGTCTAATGGTCCAGGAAATGCTGATAATGACTCTCAGCACAGATTAGCATCTGCCACTGCCACTGCTGTTAGACAGCACACACACACACACACGCACACACGCACGCGCACACACGGAGGGGCACATTTGTTCACATGGTTTAGCAAAGGATCCCAAAATGAAAACAAACACCATCTCCCTTTATTCTAAACCAAGGCCCCTCTTTCTCTTCCTTTCATGGTTTATGAACATTCAGCAACACTTAAACACCCCTTCATCTCAAGTCATGGCAAATTTTCCCAGTGTGTTAACTGTATCTAAAATAATGTATCAAAGGAAAAAGCTAAATACCTCCCGTAAACTAATTTGAATTTGAAGTCAAACTCATTCATCACTAAAACACTTGACAGTTTCTTCGGCTTCCTGTAAACTGATGGCTGTGCTGCTGCGTCTGTGAATGTCAGCAATACAGCGAGTTGATATGCACTAGCAGAAAACCAAACGTGTGTGTGTGTGTGTGTGTGTGTGTGTGTGTGTGTGTGTGTGTGTGTGTGTGTGTGTGTGTGTGTGTGTGTGTGTGTGTGTGTCAGCGCTTAGAGGAGGCCCAAGGCTTCGTCTGAGATGTGTTTGAAGAACTCGTGTGAGGGTTGCAATGCAAATGAGCGCGTGTGTGTGTGTGTGTTTGTGTGCGTGTGTTTTCTAAATGTTTCTCTACGACCACATGGGCGAATGCTGTGTGTATCTGCCTTGTGCATGTATGCATGAATGCAGGCCCCTGTGTGCAATCCCTCCTGCAGGGCAGTGGAGTGGGCTGAAGGGAGGAGGCTTCTCTGTGCCGTCTGAAGTCTAGCCGTCTATAAAGAGACCTCTTCACGTGCCGGGCGCTGGTGATAGATAGTCACTTATGCTGCAGCTGACATCCAATCTGGCATCAGCGATTATAAAGCCCTCACCTCTTGATGCGTCCCTCTGTAGCCATTGGACCCCCTCTGCTCAAACACAGAAATCCCATTTTGTGTCACAGGGCAGTGAAATGAGGTTGGTACAGGGTATGTGTGTGTGTTTTTGGTATGTGTCTGGTAGGTGTGTGTCTGCAAGTGGGCTAAGAGCATATGTGCCATTGTTAATACTTTAGCAATATCTTTGGAAATTGTTTATTTTCTATATCGGGTCTGAACTAAATGGTGGCAAATACCTGCATGACCACCTTCACATTCAGCGGTTTTCACAGAAAGATGTCTCCTGATTTAACAAATGGTTTGTCCCTATTTTTTTTTCCAGACTAAACAAAGTTCCCTTGTTCAGGTTTTATTCTCTTTCTGTCTTTGTACTTTGTATTTTACCATTCACTCTCCATCTCTCTATTTCTCTTCTCCCTAGAATTATTTCACCTGATCTGTCCTGTGACTGCTTGATACTTGATCCTTTTTGATTTCTCTGTGACAGCACCTGCTGCTGTGATCAAGACACGATCAAGACACATTCACCAGGGAACTGTAAGCCCAGTATGGAAACTCCTTTGAGACAGCTACACAGAAGTACACGCTGGCTGTGTGATTAGACAATGCCACAGGGTCCTATGAGTGCATGTGCGTGTGCACGTGTTTGATATGGTGCCTTTGTATGTGAGAATCAGAGGCCTGTATTTTCTGTGATTTTGCATTGGCCCATTGCAACACCAATCTCACTGGATCCTGAGGGAGTCTGGTACGCCTTTAATAAGCCTCCGCTAACACAAAACAAATAGCTCCAGCATGAGCCCATTATCAAAGAACTAAAGTCACCATTTCAAAAATCCCCCCCACCCCCCCACCCCCTGTGTGTCCCTACGCTACGACCAGTCATCTGCTGCCACTGTATGGTCAGCTTCACTTGACTTTGTTCACTTTTGATAGTCGGCGCTTTTCTGGATTTAATTGGCAACAGCAAATAGTACCCCTCTTTTCACGTGGCATCGTGAAGTGACATTTTAGGGGATTTCTCGGTTTGTGTGCTAAAGGGCAGTCCATCACCTACAGGGCCATGTGGGTTTGGATTTTTTTTTTCTCCCTTAATAATAAAAACCTTCATTTAAAAACTGCATTTTGTGTTCACTTGTGTTATCTTTGACTAATATTTAAATTTGTTTGATGATGTGAAACATTTAAGTGTGACAGACAATGCAAAAAAATTGGAAATCAGGAAGGGGGCAAACACTTTTTCACACCACTGTATGTCCATTTAACAGCATTTAACGGTGTACTGCTGTTGAAGATGTTTTGTCTGTTTTTTGAAGGATATCAGAAGAGAGGAGGACTTCTCCTTACAACCTTAGGGCATTATTTGTGCGCCATGGACGCTTTGTGTCCCGGTCAATTCACACACCCATCAGTAAAGCATGATAATGAGCAACTTTGCTCTTTGCAGATAATGAGAGCACAGCGATTGTAACAAGAAGCACAGGGTAAATATTAGGTCTGCACAATTAACTGTGTTAAAATCGCAATGTCAATTCATGCCTTCGTACGATCTCAATTCTAAATGCAAACTTTTTAACGAACGAGCGGGATTTGTTTTTTGTTTTTTTTATCCCACACACATGTGCTTTACATGTCCTGATACAACCCCATCCTGGGGTAAACACCGAAGTGGGTACTGATTTATTTTTCTGTGGAGGTGTTCAGTTACTGTTGGTGAATTATAACAGAATGTTGAAGGTTTATCAGCTGGTTACGTAGCAATTTACCAGTGTGCATCGAGCGCTGAGTGATAAACTTTTACTTGTCTCGCATGTGTATCCTATTGAGCGAATTCCTGTTGTAGGTTGAAGTCTTTAGTACCAGTTTAGCTCTGATTATTCTCTGTAAACCTGAGTTATGTTAATTACAGAGACATTATAACCTAAATAAAAAAATGTTGATGTCTTCATTTTAGAACCACCGCAAGAAATAATAACAGTAATTGAGCATCTAAGTAGCTGCATTTAGTCCAGACATTAACTCCCAAAGGTCAAACCTGTCTCCCTTATACTAGGTACCCCACATCAAGAGCCATGCATGACCATCTATATCAGAAATATCTGTAATTAGATAAGGATGTTAATTGTGTGTCTATGTATGCATGCACACTTTAGTTATATCTCTTTTTTTGTGCACAGCTCTTTGTGTGTTCTGTTTCTCCATGAATGCCTGATTCTGAGTAAGTGAATTTTCAAACTCCTTGTATCCCGCTATTTCAGACTTGTCAAATCAGATTTTCCTTTGTGCGTCTCTGATGACAGCATACCAGAAACAGACGTATCCGCGCTTCATAATACTCTACAAGCTCCAAAATATGTCCCGCCTCAAAGCCGACATGATCGCTAATAGAAGGACTTTGTCATTTCAGCAGTGGAATAAAAATGGCTTTTAATACCACCTCCGCTTTTTCCATTAAATCAACCTCTTCTTCTCCACTTTTCTTGTTTCATGTGGTATTTTGAAACTCACCTTGGTGGAAAATGCCAAGAAGACAACAACAAAAAAAAAGGCAAAGCCAGGATATTGTATGCTTAAGCAGCTGGCGATAATGATGGTGGTGTGTTGAGTCACTAATGGATTTTTCAAAATAGCTTTTGTCTGCCAAGAAACAGCTTGACCCCTCTTTCGTTATGCCTTTTATCAGCCCAAGTGTGTGGCGCATTCTTTCACATTTCCCAAGTATGACTGCTCTATTTGTGTCATTTATGGAGATTTCAGCAAGCATTTAGAGAAAAAGTCATAATTTGAAATTTTATTTGACAATATTGACAAAACTGATTGAGATTGTGCATTGTGATTTTTCTGTACTAGACTGAATTGCACTTGTCCATAATGATGTTTTTTTTTAGCTGATTTTAGATATATTAGGTTATTAATTTACTTTTTTTTTTTTAAAGTAATTTACTACATTCAATAATTTTTTTTCATGGCATTCATGGTGCAGGCGACCAGATGAAGAGAAAAAAAACCTTGCTCGCAAATGTTTTTCTGAGTCGTGCACACATACGTGGAATCAGAATAAATTTCACTTTATACAAATCTCTAATATCTCTAATGTCCAGTACAGATAAACATCCATAAGTCCTCTGAGAAATCATTGTAAAATGCACAACTTTTAACTTAAATTATTACCTCATACATTATGGAAGTTCACCACTTTTCATCTAATGTTATTTTGTGGTTTTAAATTCTGAAAGTGTCTGTGCTTTCATCTCTTTAAGGGGGCTGCAGTAGTTGTGATGAATTGTTAATTTTAAGAAACACAAGAGCACTCCCAAAAGTGCCGGTCGCTGAAGCAGTAAAAAAATAAAAAATACACACCATTTATACAAACACTGACTCCCTTGCATGTACGTACATCTCAGCCTGATGTTTGTGACAGGACCAGGACAATAGCACTGATTAACAAAATTGGACGTTGACAGCAAAGAGCTCACAAGTATCCCACATCCTCGACTAAAAGCATTCTCTTCGACCACTTATCACTCCTTATGCTTCATCACTGTCTCCAGAGCTGTGTTTATCCTTCCTTTTTTACGGGTACAAAAAAAACAAGAAAATATTTAAGGACAAATAGGTAGTTGGCAAGTAGGTGGTAACATCTATGTGTGTGTATGTGCAGTATCATGTTTTAAACCCCCTTGTTAATGTGACATTTAGCCTAAAATGTACTTCATAAAAAAACAAACAAAATTGAAGTCAAGTTTTGGCAGATAAATTACTGAATTTTTGGAAGTCCAAGCCAATTGCAAAACACCTCTTCAATGGCTGTTTTGAACTCATCTTGATCTTTCATAACCAAAAACCGTATCAGTAAACCTTCTGTGCTGTTTTGTCAGTGTGCTGTCACATTATGATTACGGCGAGGAGAGACATATGCTTTTGTATTTAATGTCGGACAACTCGTTGTTTTTGTCACTGGTGGATGAATTATGCTTTCTTTAATTAAAGCGTCACTTATAATTGTTGTCAAGAAACACTGTTTACGTAAGTAATCAGTAGCAGGAGTTAAATACAAACACTGGAGGATTCAGTGAATGGTCTTTTATGGGGGAGGATTTGACTAACAAAGATCATACCCTTTTATTACTGATGATCATTAATATCATATATTAAAGCCTTTTGCATACATTAACCTGATAGCACTCCACGTATACTGTATGAATATCAATTTTTCAAATGTTTTTTATTTTTAAAACCCAAAATGTATCGGTGTGTATTATGACCATTACAAACGCTTTTTGTAATTATAAAGAAATACGGGTGGAAATTAAATATTTAAAGTAAAATTCCATTTGTTGCAAAAAAGACCATTAAAACATTTATTGATTTGGTAATTATTTTGACTCTGACGCACGTTCAGCAGCTAATTTGTGTTCTTAATGGGTTCGTTAGTTTCTGCCTGCTCTTATTTAATTTTTTTTTGTAACGAGGACGAGTGCAGCTGAACTGTACTGAAAGCCTTTAAGATTTATCTGCCGACTTGCGGCTATAAAACAGCTGATTGGTGATGATTGTGAATAGCATGGGGCGCAGCAGTATGACGTGCACAGAGCAGGAGGAAGCTATATCCTTCGTGAGTAAGTGTTCCAAGTTTCGTCGCTTTATCAAAATCAGCACCTGAGTTACATGCGTTTTTGTGAGCGCTGGTCCATTCAGGCTGCAATTTTGCAATGGTCATGAGCAGTGACCACACATCAAATTTGGTCTCAAAGTCAGAAAATCTGCAACGGGGACCCCTGAAATGCTTCAGAAAGCCTACAGCAATGAAGCAATGAGTCAGGCGAGGTGTTTAGAGTCACATTTGAGATTCCGAGGAAGAACGCAGAACGTCATTTTCCAAAACTGAAAAAGGCGCATGAGGTCACTTCCGCAACTGGGTGGGTTTTCTCGAACATTTTCAGGGTTTTGCTCCGTGAATTCGTCCCCCAGGGTACGACTGTCAATTCTGAGTTGAACTGTGACGCTCTGAGGCATCTGAGGGAAAACGTCCAGTGCAAACCACCTGAACTGTGGCGCGATGGCACTTTGGTTCTCCAACATTATAGTGCACACGCTCACAGCGAGCCGAAAACTGGCAAGTTTCTCACCTAAAACAAAACAATCATCACTTCCCATCCCTCTTACTCATTGGATTTGACACCCTGCTACTTTTTTCTCTTCCCCAAAAATTCGACACAGAATTTGATGTGCACGCCGTGCTCAAGTTTCAAGTGCATGGAGAAATCGTTGATGCGCCCGGACCGGCGCTCACAAAAATGTCCGTGAATCAGGAGCTGATGTCGATCAAGTGAAGACATTTCTAACACACACTCAATGGGATTATAGCTTCCTCCTGCATGTCAAGATGCTGTTCACGCACAACTGGAGCAGTTTCGCAACTGATCAACCCTCATACTTATCAGAGCTGTCCACTTGTGATCAGATCACCCAGGGCGCATAACGCCAGCAGTGAACAGGCTCTAAGAACATGCAAATAGTACCCGCCTCTATCTCTACCCACCCCACCACCACTCGCTTGCAGTTCGAGCTGGCAGCTCAATGAAGTTGACGGGATTGATTCCGTATGAAACCCCCGGCTGTCCGTCAGTCTGTCACTGCGGTTCCAAACTGGAAATCTCAGCCATGGCATTGACTGCTTATTTCAGTCGTGATTTGTCTCGTAGCATATAGAAAACACATGGCAAGCTTAAAAATGTGATTTTCTTTGGAAGGGGTCTTAAAGTCTTGGCAGTCAGTTGCAGTACATCCTAATAAATACAAAAAAAAGTTGCTATCGCTGTGCTGAATGGAAGCTGCTCAGCAAGTTGTCTCTTTTGTCTGTACATTTGTATCCCCGCACTGTGATGTTCAAACAGACCAAGTTCACAGAGAAACAGCTTTAGATCCTGGTTGTATAAGATCTACTGCATGTTGGCGACGATGATCAAAATACAGTGTGTGTGCGTCTGTGTGTGTGTTTGGGAGACGGTATGGGTTTATGGGCACCAAAGCCCACTCAGGTCTATGGTCTGTGAAATTGGGCTGCTCCATAAGGACCTCATCATCACACCACCTCAACTGTGTAAACAATCACACACTCATGGGTACACATCCTGTATATACACAATGACATATACACACAGAAACAACCACACAGTCCGCACAGAGATGGATGCTCCATATTGTCACCGTCTCTCCTGTGATCACGTACTAATTTTCAGGCCATCACTGCGGTGATAAAAGGACACCAGGCACGGGAAGGGAGTCTCCCTAATGCGCTCTCGCCACAGCGGGGTGCATCGTGTTCCCACACGCCTCCCCTACTGTACCTGTCCCCCTCCCTTCCCTCTCCCCTCCACTCCTCCCCCCCTTGGGTCCGGCTAGATACATCCACACTAATTGGATTAACCATGACAGTAATGCAGTACTGGGTCTCGCTAGCACAAACACACACTAATAAATTGTTCGAGGGAGAATTACAGCTTTCACTATCATTTACAAGATTAAAAGAGATTATGAGTGGCAGAATTAAGTAAGTGTGAGTGCCCCTTGACGAGAGGAGGAGAAGGTTTCTGACCTTGGAGCTGTGGACCGGCACCATGCCTGGACAGTGAGACACAGTAATTAGCCTGCAGACTAAGTAGCACACCAGTAGACAGGCTAATAATAGTGTCATTGCTATTAATAAAGAGAGTGATAACAGCGCTCGTAATTATGACAGTCATAATCATAATGATGTAAATCATGTTTCGAGTTAGCACTTTAATTGTGTGTGTGTGTGTGTGTGTGTGTGTGTGTGTGTGTGTGCAATAACATGGAGGTGATAGATTAATTTGAGGGTGTGTTTATGATTTAATGTCATTAGAGTCCTGTGTGTATCCATTGGATTATCATTTATGCAACAGTGTTTTATTATGGGAGTTATTGTTATCCATCTTGGCATTGTCTGTCAATTTGTCTACAGCTCACTGTTACTTATGTTTATATATAAATACAACAGGTCCTTGCCACTGCTGCTCCCGTTCTTTTTTAAACTCTCTTCCACACACTCTGGATTTCAGAAGGCCAAACACGAGGGGATGCAAGGAGCACACGCATACTCGTGTACAAATCACACAACAGCTTTGCACTTATTGAAGCACCTCATCACGCCCTCATTAACTCGCTCATTCTTTTCATCAGGCATCCGCAACGCTCTGCTCCCAGTCTCGTTCCTCTGTGGTAAGGGAACGAGACGTTCCCAAGTCCACCACATTATTTTGCTAACATCCAGCTAATTTTTTTGCGGTGCCAGCCGACCTTTTCCCACTGCCTCTCCTCCTCGCTTCCCCTTGACCTTTTGCCAGTTGCCGTGTCTGCTTTGTCCTTTTGTTTTGCCCTGAGGTAATATCTCACATTCGCGTTGGGTGATTTATTTACTGCCTTCCTTACCGTACACGCATACACACACTAATACCCACCCCAAGTGCATTTTGCGTCTTTTTTCTTTTCTTTTTTTCATTGCCTTTATCCCAAATGCACATACACAAAAGCGTGCACACACACTTCAAGGAAGAAACAAACTTTTTTTGTGGCCAGTAAAAAAAAAAAGAAGCTTTTTTTTATATTAAATAAACAAAGAGAAAAGCATAGGCTTACTGCTGGAACCGCAGACTTAATTTGTAAGATTGAGTTTCCTCACATCCCCTTAAGGAATGTCCACTGAATTATTCCAACTTCTTCCGTGGACAACTATAATCCTGCAGGATGCATGTGAAGTGAAGAGAATTTTCCGATTGTTGTGATTTTATGAGGAACGACTTACTTAAATAAGTGACTCTTCCAATTTCACCTCCTTCAACTCTATTTCCCCTTTTAATCTGGTGACTCATGCCTCTGTTTTGACTGACTGTCTGTCAGCCTAAGTAGCGTATGATTGAGGTTTATTGCAGCAGATTTGGGAACCTCTGTTCGTATTTGCCGGAGGCTTTTTCTCTGCTGCTCTGTGTTGAGTTGAATTCATTACCAGGCACAGACTTGGTGCTTGTCTGCTGTAGGTGGCAGCATCTTTCATACACTAGCTACTCCTCTGCCAAAGTTGAAGCTTGCCTCGAGGGCAGAGTTCAGCGTGAGACTTTCTTTACTTTGATTTTTGAGAGTCGATTTGCTCTGCTGTTGACCCGACCTTCTGTGCTCACTATTACAGATATCTCACATCAAACATCAAACTTGAATCTAGGGTTTGTCTGCCAAAACAAGTCCTTAAAGAGGGGTAACTGTAATGCTACAACATATTGGAAATTGACCTCAGTAGCTCAAGTCTGTATAAATTAAATGTGACTTTTAAAGATTTGGTTGCGTTTTATATAACTCAAAACTACTACTCATGTTTTTTAGATTCATTTATTAATGAGATGATATTGGCTGGTGGTTCTCAACCTTTTTGACTTGTGAACCCTGAATATCCATTTCTGCCAACTTGTTGTTTATCACCAGAGTCTTGAATTTTTCAGTCACAATACCCAAAAAGGCATTTTGTTAACTTGTTATTTAAAAAAAAAAGAAGCAAATTCATATACTGTATAAATATTATCTAGTGTAACCTCAAACCTCTAGCTTGACAACTCAAGGGTTTTAACTTTGGGGGCAGTAAATTGACCATCATACATGATTATTCCTTCTGAGAAAATTCAACAGAATAATATTAAAGATTCGCTTCAGACACTTCAGTCAGAAACAATCTCTAAAAGAAGTAACCATTTCTTCCTGTTATTAATATTTATTCTAATTCAGTATCTCTTGCTACAAACGCTGAGTATTGAAACAAATGAAAATTAAATGCTAATTTGGTTCGAGGGTCTGTCTCCAAAACAGCTTACAATTCCCTTACTGACAAAGAAAGAGCCAGTGATGAATTTGTTCAAGCATTCAGATAATCGTCTCAGTCAGGCTGTGTGACCAAGCAGAATGTCTGCATTATCAGTACTACAATACCCATAAGCCCTAGGGTTTACACTGTCAGCCAACCAATTAACTCCAAATGGTCCTGTCGGCCAATTATGCTGAAATAATGATACTATGGAGTCCCCCAACAACCAGCATACACACAAATACACTCTCTCACACACACACAGATGCCACCTTACTTCATTAACATGCCAGCCACTTTGTATTTTGTGTGTGTGTGTGTGTGTGCGCGTGCGTGTGTGTGATGATGATGAAATAGCCATCTGCCATGGGCAGGCGCATGTGGATCCCAAATGAAGATGAGTGGCTGGCTTCAAACAGCAGCAGACTGTAATGAACAGGGAGTATTTCCACCTCCGGGCAACCTAACCTATACCTACCAACGCAGCGCCAGCGCCTCTCACTCCCTCAGATAAAGAAACACCGGTCAATTACTCCCTTTTCTTCAGTTTAATCTCTTCCTATCCCTTTCTCCTTCCTTTCCATTTGATTTTTTTTCCCTCCTCTCTCTTTGAAGATGATACCATTGCAAGTGGGTCAACAGAGAGCAGTGTCAGCTGTTTGCTGATATTTGTAGAGTGAGAGTATGATGTGCAGTGTGTGTGTGTGTGTGTGTGTGATAGAGAAAGAAAGATTCACTTTGTGTTTGATGAGTAAGCCCAGCGCTGTGATCATTAAGGTGCTCTCAGGGTATTGCGTACTCATGATCAAATGATTAGATGATAACAGTCCAGCCCTAATAGTTGATGGCATTTAAGCTCTTCCTGACAATTTGTGTCTATTAAAGGCACTCCATACAATTGAAGAGAAATTGAAAATTGTTCTCTATTACAAGTGAAACCTTTGATTTCAATAATATGGTTCACTTAAAGATACATTAACTGCGCTCTGTCTTTTAATCTTCTGGGTTAAATGACATAGCTGAAGCATCAAACTGAAGTTCTGTCATTAATCTTTCAATAATATATGATTGTAAGTCCTGCAAGTTTTTAATCATTTTATAAAACTCCAATGAAAATTAAATAAACTGATAACAAGGACCACCAGGTAGCATTACCTCTCGCAGAGTTTGGGCTTGGAGCAAAACTTATTGTTTACCCTTTAGATCGCCCTAAAAACGTTGCCACTATAGCAGCCATGGATTTCGAGTAGGAATGTGGGTAACGTGCCAAAAAAAAATCCATATGGATGCAAACTTTTACTTCAAGGTCGTGACTTGAAGGTTGAGAAATAATGGATTAAATGGCAAACCATAACCAAGGATCAGAGGACGCATCAAAGAGATGCCAAATGTTTGTGTAAGATTATACAGCTACAGTGTAACAGACAAGTTTGGATGTCTCCCTTTGGAGCTCATCAGTGCCCATCACAGTCAGGCTGCTGTGTAGGTCCCATTGTTACTGTCATAACTGGGTGTGAGTGCATGTACAGTATGTGCTTAAATATGTGATGATTGCTATAGGAGAGCTCGTGCTTACAGGATATTTAGGTGTGCTTTCATGTCGGGCTGGATGTGCATCATGTCTTGTGTATCTCGGTGTTTGTCTGGGTGTGCACATGCCTGGGTGTAGACGAGCCCCACATGAGACCTCTCAGACACAAAGGGGGTAATATATGTATAGAAGGGCCTCTGCGTCCCGCTCTTATGGAAATACAAATACGGTGTAGCTCAGTGTCTCCATGCTTCCTGGTAATGCCTGCTGCTAAACCCCAAATGGACCATTATGTGTCTGCAGAGTGTGAGGTCAAGAGACCTCCGATGGAAATTGGAAGGGGGGGTTGAGGCACATTAATTCAACCTGGGTTGAGCAGTACATGCTCAAATACATGCTCGTTCTGTGAAGCACACATAAACACACACAGACACACCTCGAAGATGCATATATCCGCCTAGAAAGGCTAAATATGCACACATACAGATAGGCTGGACGTGCACTGTGCAGGATATGCATGCATGATTAACTTTGCTAGATTTAAATGTGTGTGCACAGGCAGGCACAAACAGACATATATAGACACACTTATCTTGGACTCCAAAGCCCATGATGGACCTAACTTGGTCCAATAATCTGCACTGGCCACATGCTTGGGAGATCAATGCCGTGATTACACCAGAATGGCTCTAGCACACACACACAGGCACCCCCCCCCCCCCTCCACACACACACACCCACACACACCTCAACCCCCAACTCCTCTTGCTCCTGTGCGACCTTATCTCCCAGGCTTAATCAAATTGCCAGTGAGATGTAGAGGCTGGTGCTGAAGGTTGTGGATGGAGGATAGCCTGGGAGGGAGAGAGAGAGAAAGACAGGAATAATGAACACAACCACACAGCTCCACTCTGCCTCAGAAAGGGAAAGGTGTTATAATAGATGTGGACAGACGTTCTCTGTCAGCAGCCAGCGCTCCATTCAGCCTCTCATCTCCCGCTTTAAACACGCTCTCGCCATCTCTTACCTACCCCCCTCCTCCTTCCCTTCGACAGTCCTCTGTAACCTTTTGCTATCTTTGGCCGTCAATGTCTCGCTCCCTCTCTCCCCCCCTCCCCCTTCTCGCCTCTCTCTGGCGTTGTCTCTGTCTTTCACTGCCTCTATCCTGCCGCTGCCTTAACACCACACCTCTTTCTACTTGTTTTTTCTTCTTCTTCCCACCTATTCTTTCACTCCCTAATTCCTCTTTCTCTTCTTCTTTCCTCTTCCTTCACTTCATCTCTCTCTCTCTCTGTGCAGCAGTCTCTCACTCAGCTCTACATATCTTCAGCAGTAATTGACATTTTCTATTTGCCAGCCTCTTTTCCTGTCGGCTGCCAGCCAGCGTCACCAAGGCAACAGCGATAGGTCTCTGTGCCTGGCGAGAGAGGGAAATGGGGAAAGGGGAGGAGGGGTTAAGTCTGGCTCTGAACTGCTTTCTCCTCTTCCCCTGACACACACACACACACACACACACACACACACACACACACACACAAACATACACATACCACTACTTTGACCTGACAGGACCCTCGGCAGCCCACTTAGGGAATAGTTAATAAGCAAAAAATAATCATGAAAGTGGCGTTCAATAAGGGCATTTAAGCTAATTTAAGGAGTTAATGATCATTTTATGATCCCGCAGGGCAGGAAGGTAAATGAGAATGGTCATGTGCTCTATGTACACACATATAATCCTTCAGTATGTTATATCCATATGGATTATGATATAGAGAGCTATTAAATATAATAGGCATTTCATGTCTTTGCTATGAACACGAGCAATGCCGCTGGTTGATGTATATTCGGCAGTAAATTCAGATGTGCAGATTGGGTATCGTCCCGTTTATCTTTGATTTGTTTGATGCTCTGTTTTTCTATTCTCTCTATCATTCTTTATTATTTTGTGTGTGAAAGGAACTTATCTTTTCAAAGTAATGTACAAATGTAAATGACCAACCTAAAAAATGTTGTGGAAGTTATTGTATTTGTGACATTAAGTTTGTTATATTTTTCATTTTCCTGAGATGCCAAATCTTTGTATGATGTTGGCATATGCCTTAGAGGTTGCTTGAGGGAATTTTTGAAAATGCAATAAATCTAACAAACAAAAGAAGCCAAAGGTTTACCTTAATTAGTGACCAAATTGTTTGTTCACAATGCCCCAAAATGTCCTTCCTTCTTTTCCTAATGATCTGCCAGACATTAAAGCAACCAGATTTCAACTTGCTTGAAATGTGAAGGCTGACAAAGAGCGAAAATTAGGATCAACGCGATCAGTGTGGAATAAAATGTGCTGTTGTACTTTATGTCTTGTGTGTGTGTGTGTGTGTGTGTGTGTGTGTGTGTGTGTGTGTGTGGCACAGAGTGCTGTCACCTTGTGTATCCTGAGACCAAATAATGAGAGAGCACAGTAGAGAGATATGTCACTGCTCTCTGTCATTCAACAGTTTTTCTTTTCCTTTACTCATTATTTTGTTTTCTCTCTCTGGTTATTTTTCCGTAGCTTGGATTTTGATTCGCGCTCATGGCCATAGGTGAAGGTTGGCATGTAGATCAACTGGTAGTGAAAAGCTTTGCCTTCCGGCTCAGCAACTCACTCCTAACAAAATAGGAACAACCCACCATATTCTCCCAGAGAACTATGGGCTCAGGCTCCGAGCTCCTGACTCATCACAGCCGCTTCACACTTCATGCTGAAGGTCCAAAGATAATGGTGTGGATTAAAATGATAACTTGAACCCTCTTATGCATTAAAGTTACTGCTTCATTATAGTTGTCATCATGGCAAAAACTGTCCCGAATTGTGGTTTGAAACGGGAAGTATTGAAACATTTATCCAACCTGCCTCCTCCTAACAAGAAAAATTCACTATATGTATATATATATATATATATATATATATATATATATATATATATACGTTATATATACGTTGTACATCATCTGAGCTGCATCACTTCTCTGTGACTATTTATTTATTTATACAAGGTTACTTAACTTTCAAACGTAACTGTGGAATAAACGGTAATAAAAGCTGTAAGTGATAAGTTGCTCGCCTTAAACAGTGTGGTTATTTTTCAGAAGAGGACAGTCTCTGAAGGTCACAGTCTGATGAAGCCAACAGAACTACATCAGCTGCAAAAAAAGGTCCCCAAAGTGGTCACTTTCTTTCCCCCAGAAACGGAGGCCAACACCAACTGCAAACATGTTTGACTTCCTGCTGACAGTACGGATCCTTAAACATACAGCCAGTCATAAATATCTTCAGTGACAAGAAGAATTAAAACTGCAAGCAGTGATATGCGGGCTCTCACACGCTGCACGTTGGTGATCTACATAATAAAAAAAAGTCTTACTATCAAATATGAAAAGAAAGTTTATGGCCAGAAATCCAAGAAGACACACCCTTTATTTTTTTGTTATTGACTTTTATTTTTGTTTAATTGTTGACCTTTGGTTTGGTGTTAGTATGACTGCATTTACAACACAAAGCCATTCACAAAACACATATCAGATGTATCGTCTCACCACGCCGGATGTATGTGTCATGTTTCATGAGGTTTCAAGCATCCTTTGACCTTAAAGATCAACTTTCTGTGTCACGGCGAAACATCAAACTTTGCCACATTGCCATGGCAACGCCCTTTGATGAAGTCAAATGAACTTCTCAATATATCATCAACCACATGTTAAGGCTGTTCTGACCCGACTTTAGGTTCATGTGATCAACCAGCTCGACGTAGCCTATGAAAGTATGAAAAGTGTAATTTCCTGTTGCCAGTGGGGGGCGCTATAACTATGAGCGAATATTACCTTGCAGATGTGTTCAGGGCTGGACTGTTATCATACATGTAACGTTTGGAGACGGTCGGTCCATGTACATAAGATTTACACCAGTTTGTAGTTTCATGGCAGACGCTCAAAATGGCCACCAAGCCACGGGCACACCCATCGATGAAAACAAATTCTTTTGATAACTTTTAATCCCAAACGTTAAGATTGCACTGACAAAATTTCAAGTCGATCCGCCAAAATCCCTCGGAGGAGCACACAATACGTGTGAATTTCCAAAAATGCCGAATAAATTTAAAATGGCTGACTAACGAGGAATCTTGCAACAGATGGTCTTGTTCCTGCAGAGCTCTGATCTCAATGTCTTGTCAGTCTTGGATCACATGAAAAGAAAAAGATGCAAAGACTTGATTAATTCACAGAACTGTGGCAAGATCAACCCGCGAAGTATCTTGAAAAACTGTGAAGGTGCATTTAGGAGAGTTAGTGCTGGCAAAGGGTGGTCACACAAAGTAGTGATTTGATTTTGTGTTATTTGTTTACCGCACTCTGTATGTTTTTGAAAGCATCCTCAAATTACTTTGTGTTTAAAACATGAGTACAGAGCTGCATATTTGTCTCCTACTGTATGTATGTACTCATTCATTATTAAATAATTTAGATGTGTAATGTCTAGAAATAGCTCGATAGTGTAATAAAGTCTGCAATATTGCTGAGACTTAACTTCTACTGCAAATACAAGGCTTAAACTGAACTTTTTTTTTTTTTTTAACTTTTAAACGTTGATTGTCCTGCTGTCTTCATTACAGCGAGACGATATGGCTGCTTTGCTTTGGATTCTGCCTTCAGTGTGCTTACGTAGCAGTGAAAGATGATAGTGGTTTGTGGGGGGGTTACCGGTCTGAAAAAGCAGATAACCAGCGGGACCGGAACCACACCTCATAAACCGCACCAATGGCTAAATTGAAGACCAGTGTGATTTCCATCAGCATTCGGGTTTATACTGCGACCAGGCGGAGATTCCAGCCATGATTAGGGAGGGGATGCATGAGATATGACTGGACTCTAATAAACCAGTATGCAAAGCAATGATATACGTGCACAATCTTGTCTCGATCACACGCATGTGTGGTTTGTCTTGTGATTAAAAATGCATCTATTTGGTGCAAAGCAATTTTATAAACAGACCGTTGGCATGGCACAGGCACAGCTGAGAATGACTTTCACCTCTTCCATTCTGTGTAATAAGAGGCTCAGTCAGCAGCTCCGGGACTGTCACTTTTTACTTGTATCCACAGGGCACCAAGAAAAAGCTCCTTTTGGGCAAATTGCTCCATTACCTTCTTTGTCCTGTTTCTGCACACACACTCCCACAGAAATACACTTTTTCATTTCTGCCTTCTTCACGGCTTCATCTTCCTCCCTTAATGAGCAGCTAAACTATTTCAATTAAAGTGTCACCTGTCAGTCAGACAGCTCCAGGTGATGCTTTGCAATGTTGAGCCGACACCAGAGATCCCAAACCAAACTGCCAGCGGAATTCATTTCAATCATGTCTGCAGAGTGATGTTGAACCCAGGGACTCAGACAATCCCCCAGCCTCAACAGATACACACACCTCCTATACTGACTTACCTCCACCCCCACCCACCCACCCCGCCTGTCTCCTCACTTTAATTAGCTCCGGATTAAATTAAAAGCTATATGTTGGCATTAATTGATTTATCTTGAGACCGGCTCTATAATTACAGGTTCTCAATGGAGAGATCTACGCTGTGACGCTAGAGGCTTCCCTCTATTCATTGTCTGGCTCTGTGTGTGTGTGTGTATGTTTGTGTGCACGTGTCTGTGTGTGTGTGCGTGCGTGCATCTTTGTGTTGCCTGTGTTTGTGTGTGTGATCACCACCGTAAGCATAATAAGCATTGTTTGAGCCAGTCAGAGGTTAGCGAGCAGGCACCACTCAATGAGCGAGGGAATAAAAGATGATGCAAATAGATGTCGTCTCGCCATAATGAAACACAATTACAGCTTTATTAGAAGATGTAATTGCTTTGTTAGAGCATCTCAATTTGTCCTTGTTGTGCGCCGTTTACTCCTGCCATTACACAATGCACGTGCTCATCCATACTTGACCTGCTATGTAATATGTGACACCCCCCTTCAGTTATTATTCCTCAAGCATCGAGAGTTGTCTTTATTGTCTTTAAGGGGAGAAGTTGGCTTCCACTGGTAATGGCTGGTTTGCTGTGAAATACATTGAGTGTGCCTCAAGGCTTCAGCTGTATTACTGTCAATTGGTATTCTGTGTCACACAGACGCACTCAGCCTAAAATGTAGAGACACTTACCATAACACGCTGACTTAAAAGTGGCCAGACATGCACATTTTAACCTGCTGATGCATACAGACAAGCAGCCGCGAAACTTTATACACACATGCTCACGCTTTTTCTCGATCTCTCTACCCTAACTCCTCTCATCCACTTCATGTAAATGGGGGAGAAATTTAACCTGCCGCACTTCAGTGTTTCCTTTCCCACTCTATTCTTCCTGCCAGTACGCTGTACGCATCCTAATCGGGGCCAGCATAGTGCCAAGAGCTGTCTGTCTGTCAGATGTAACACCATAGGCTAGCTGACTGGCTGGCATCGGGCCCAGAGGTGTGAAACGAGCCCACTGGGGCCTATAGTCTGGTTTGAGCACAAGTCAAACCTACTCAGGACATCATGAGAGACGGAGAGAGACGGGGCGAAGGCAGAGTGAGTGCAGTGAGGTGGAGGCTGAAAGGACGAAGCGGATGGGAGGCGAGAGAACAAAGGAGTGAGGGAGAAAGAAAAATATAGCGGCAGCTCATGTGGGGAATGAGGGAGAGAGGAAAAGAAGGGAGGAAGATGGATCGAGAGAGGGGATGAGAGATGGAGAGACATGGCTCATCTGCTTCTGCTTTCTGGCTGCAGCGAGATTGCAGGATTTCCTAGATCAGCCAACTGTGGAAGTGAATTTTTCCCCAGCTTGTCTCCTCTCACTCCCTCTCTTCCTCCACCTCTCTCACCCTTTCTCCCAGTCCCTCATCTTCTTTGTGCCTCCACTCTCGTCCTTGTCACTGAGCAATGGATTAAATTCCTATTTCCTTTCCAATGCTGTGATATCAGATTATGCTCCCTTATCCTCTGTCTGTGGTACCTGTCGGTCTTCTTATACCGACATGCTCCTATATTGTCACTATTTTCCGAGCTTTTGTAGGTAAAGCCTTTTGGGGGGAAACATTTTTTTATAGTGTTTTACAAGACTGGTGACTTCTTGTCTGGAAAACAAAAAAAAACAAGTATGACAACAAATCAGTTCTAGTTTTGGACAACCCTTCAATCTTTTAAGCCAAGTTTTATTTTTTTTTGCTCGAGATGGGGAATAAATGTAGTCATGAGTGTCTGTTTGGTTCAGCAGTTCATCTGTCCGTCCAACACTTACGAACAGAGACACCAAGACAAATACTGATCAGATTGATGTAAAGCAGTGTTTTTTTCTTTTGTGACCTCTTTTCAAGGATGAAAACATTTCGCAACCCTCAGCCTTGCAGCATCTCACAAGTTGATGGTCGTTAGCGAATACAACCACATCATATTGACTTTTTATGTTATGTTTGGCTAGTTTGGTGCGTTTCAATTAAAGAGAACTATAAGGTATTACAATAGATGATAACATTAGAGACACAAGGTTTCTACAACACACCGTGAATATAAGTCTCATTCTAAAATGCAGATAATGTACTTGGTAAATTGCATGTTTCAGAACGTTATTCTTGGTCCATGTATCATGTAATTGCATCACGTTTCAGGCAATCCGGAAAACACTTTTTTTTTTTTTTTTTTTTTTTTTTTTTTAATTTTTAATATTTTATATTATTGATATTATTTTGTGATTGTAGGCATCAAAAAAGAAAAAAAGGGTGGTAATTTTCTGTTTCACTTTGATCTGGGTAATCAAAGAAAAAAATCTTAATTCTGTTTCGTTGCATCTGCAGCCTAAGCTGCAGAATCCACATACCTCGCGGGAGCCAGCAGAGTTTTTAGGAAAATACTTTGTAAGCATTTTTGAAATTAAACATTCAAAAACATTTCAAGAAATGAAAGAAAATTTAGCAGCACTGAATCAGAGAATTACCTTCATCGTCACAGTCTTTGGTGGGGACTCAAGCCTGTAATGAACACAGGAGTGACCAAGAGCATTGTTAAACTCATAAATAGTATTTCCTGTAAGGTTGCAAGATTTCCAATAAACCTTCCCTATAAACCCCGCAGGTGAAATCTTTTGATGTCCTCACTGATATTTTTTTTTAACTTTGGGAGTTTAGATCCGTTAACTATGGTGCAGCCCAAAGTGTGTTTTGGCCAGTGTGTTGTTTTATGAATAGTTTAAGAGGACACAATGACACTCGCGTTTTCCTAATTAATTCTCCATTAGACATGCTCATATCATGCAGCAACAGTGATTATACTAGTTAAGCATGTACCTGCGTTGAGAGTATTTTTTCATTTAAGTCTTCCAGTAATACCCAATTATTAAAGTTAGCAACCACACATACTGTAGCAACAAGAAGACAAAATTAAAACTGCAAGCAGTGATATGTGGGCCCTCGCAGCTCCACGTCGGGGATCCAGCAGGTCGGGGCCGCGGCTCCCCGACGTGCAGGACGTGAGGGTCGGCATATTCCCGCTTGCAGTTTTATTTTATTTTTCTTGATCTTGTTCCTTATTCTTCTTAAAAAAAGAAAAAAAAAAAAAAAAAAAGGCTTTATTTTTTTATTTTATTTTTTGGCGGCTTTCACATCTTCAAAAACTATTATTATTAACTAAATATTTTGGACAACATACTTTGGATATTTTGGATGACTTTTCATGACTTTTTGGAGTATGAATTTTTTTTTTCTGAACTGACATGCATGCCTCAAGTTACTTCTCACTGTGAGGCAACACCGTTGTGTCATACATTTCATGTCTGAAATATGAAAAAATATGAAGAAAAAAAAAAAAAAAGTCACTTGGACTTTATTGTTTTCTTGTTGACTTCTGGTTTGGTATTAGTGTGACTGCATGTACAAACCTGAACGGCTTACACTTAGAAGGACTCACTTTAGGAGGTCTCACCCTCTGTGAACCACGTGGCTTACCCTTAGAGGGATTTACTCTACGTGAACCGTGTGGCTTATTAAGGGGACTCACCCTCAGTAAACCGTGAACCTTGTGTGTTACCTCGGCGGGTAAACCATGAACCTTGTGTGATACTGTACCTTGGTGGGTAAACTGTGAACCTTGTGTGATACTGTACCTTGGTGGGACTCGAACCCTTGTCTTCATGAGGTCGTTTCCAGCTAGGAGTTGGCGTTGTAGACCGCTGGACTATCTTCGGCACCGGAGGATGAATCGTAGCAGGAGAAAGAGTTTCACGGAGTTCACTCAAAGCTTCCAGAGACTCAACCGACAGTCTGGTTAACTCAACAGGTAAAATATTCTACTTCACCAAGGTTGCTATTAATGGTTCAAATTCCACCTTGTACTGTTGATGGTGATTCAACTTTTAGTGAAGTTGAAACATTTGGAGAAATTGAAAAAGTTTTGTATACACTACACATTACAGGAAGATATTTAATATCACTGCAGACCCCTTCAAAACATGTATATCTACTATCCAAAGAGTGAGCCAAAGATTTGTCACTGCAGCCCATCACCTGGGAACATTGGTGGTGCAGTGGTTAGCACTGTTATCTCTCAGTAAAAGGTTTGGGGGTTCAATTCCCCCTTCTGTAATTACTTTTTTTTTTTTTTTTCAATCATACTATAGCATGTCATCCAAATTATGGGGGAAAAAAAAAAAAAAAAAGTCATACTACAGCAAAAAGTGACCTAAAAGTCATTTTTGGGTCACTTTTTGGACATGCTATAGTATGACTTGTATATCATATTTTGGACGACATGCTATAGTATGACTTTTATATCATATTTTGGACGACATTTGGCCACGCCCACTCGCGACTCCACTAAAATACCGAATTTTTCGCCGGGAGAGACGCGTGTACCAACTTTCATGAGTTTTTGAATATGATAAACCCTCCAAAAAATGCAGTTGTTTATGGAGAATCATAATAATCGCTTGGATAACAATAGGGCTTTCACACCATCGGTGCTCGGGCCCTAAAAATTATAATTTGTGATTTTATCCCTGCTGTAGTTTTATTATCAGAGTGATAACTGCAGCCTAAAAACTGTGGATATTTCTGGTCAGTTAATGCTTTTGTGATTATTACCCAGGCTACATGCCATCTGTCAACACGGGTGAACTCGATAGTAAAGGTTAATATCTGTCATAAACATTAATTCTGCTCAGACGTCATTAAAATGTCTGATCATATTTTACTTTATTGCTCTGCAGACTCCCACAAGCTATGCGCAGCAGTTGCTTTAAGTGCATTCACATTTCATCAAAGTAAGTAATAGTTTTAGGATTTTTTATTTTTTTTTTGCTTATTAGATTTTTTTTGATGAAAATGTAAAACCCATTTTAATCTGTTTTCAAATTGAATGAAAAACCTGAATAAATGGATGATACACAGGATATTTTTTTTAAACAGGTAAAGAGTGTTAATATTCCAGTTGCTAGCTAATAAAGTGATAACGAGCAAACAGCACTTTTGGTTCCACATGTACAGTAAATGCATTTGAAATATGGATTTTCCACGTATCTCGGCTAGCTCAGTGGTTGGTACTGTAGTTACGTGTTTTGCATCATTATTGAGCTGAGTACCATTCTGCGTTGAAATCCATCAGCTAAGCTCTGTTTGAAGGCGCAGCCTGGACAATAAATGTCTCTTCAGAGCTCTCTACCTTTTTTTATGAGTCCTTCAGACAGAAATGAGTGTCTCTCTGAGAGCTGAACCAGCCTGCGCAAATAATTTTCAGTAAATGACATGACAGGAAGTTATGCTGTACCTTAAAAGGAAAATAAGTTTCTATTGGCACATCTGAATTCAGGAGCAGTTGGTCACAACTTGTGCACACCCCGGGGTGAAAGGTCACTGCCTTTAACCCTAACCCTTAAGGGTAGTGGTGGAAGCATTGCTAATACCCAACATGTTTGGAAACCTGAGAGGAAACTTCCATGAATTTGGAGAGAGCGTGCAAACTTTCCAGTCTTACTGTTAAGTAACAGTGTCAACCACTAAATCACTGTGCTGCCACTGTATATGCCAATCATAAATACATAAAAAAGATGCTTTTCTGTACTCATGAAAAAAGGCCTGATGAGTTAAACTATAAGCTAATGACAAGTCATTCCATTTCTGACTAGCTGTCAAAAACCAAAGCCAGCTCCCCACCCAGATCACAGTTTGCCCTCCTTCTTCCATCCATCTCTCTGTTCTTCTGGACAGATGGACAGCAGATAAGGCCTGCTTCCACTGCAGTATGTTATACCCCATCTCGTGCTAAGTGACCTATGATTAATTGCACATTATTAACTTAACTGAGATTGTTCTCCAGATACATAGGCGTCGATAATGTCTGATTCCTCTTTAATAGGCCACTTCTGACAGTATTCATAATGTGCCATTTGCCCTGATCTCTCCCTAATGTATTCCCGCTTTGTGAAAATTCCACTAATTTAGGGGTGGGGGGTGAAATGGGCCAAAGGGAATGGTAGATCAGGAGTGGGATGATTCTCCCATCACTTAGTTAGCCCACAGGCACAGACGGATGCCTTTGGGGATGGAGGAAAAAAGCAAAGTTTGTTCATGTGTGAAATCCTCATTCGGGGTTTTTTCATGAAGGATATAGAGCTGGCAATCTGTATCTATAGATTGCTGCTGGTATTGCATTACCTTATAGTATCAATTTTATTTTTGAATAAAGTATCATTTAATTTTTTTTTTGTATCGTGCATATTAATGGTAGAAGACAATGAGCAGATCTTGTAAATTAGTTTTTAGTATATTACGGGCTTTATTTTGAAAAACGACTCGCGTGCACTTGGCAACTTTTCCATTGTAGGACTCTCTTACCACCCTCACTCTCTCTGACCTCTAATCTCACCCTGACCACACGCTCCATATCTCCAAAGTGATGTGCTAACTGCTGTCTAACACACTCCAGTGAAACACTCCAGTTGACCACCATCATCTCCACTTCTGTTAATCTTCCTCTCTCCAATCTACTGTGGTCATAAACCCATACGCTCTATATCTTCAAATGAAGTTCATCTCTGTCTGATAAAACACTCTGTGCACGCACGCACGCACACACACACACACACTGTCTGTCCACTCGTCATTCTCTAATTCCCCCTCTTTCAGGTGTGTGTGGTTTTGTGTGTGTACTGTGTGTGTCTGTGTTTTGAACAGCAGCAGGGTTTATCTTCTGTCTCTGTGTAATGTGGTGCAAACAAAGGCACCGTCCACACGGCCCCAGCCTGCACTGCAGCAGGACTGTAAAGACTGCTACTACAAAAGCGAAACCCTCGCCGACTGCCTGCCTGTGTAAATCCCACTGCTTTCACCAATTAACACCAGGGACGAAACTCACTGCCTGCGTGCCGTCTGCTGGTGTTTACCAGTAGAAAAAGAGAGGGGGAGAAAACATATTGCATAGCCATGTAGCAACTGTGTTACAATATGCGCGAGCTGATGTTTATGACCGTTTAGATAGCCATAACCACAGCAGGCGGCGATGGTAATAATACCGTGTTGACATTAGCCCAGGTGGGAATATGTCAGCGTTGCATCGCCACCGCCTAATTGCCACGTCTATTGTAGTGTAATTAATGCTTAATTGGCAAGCTTGCTTCAATCATCGGTGGGGTCATTAAAAGAAGTGTCGCACACGCTATAAACAAATGTTACCTGGATGAATGCAAATGTTTCCGTCCTTTCTGTGCTGCCAAGAACAAGGAGTAAATGCACCGAGGCATCCATCTTGAGGTGGATGTGGCTGCTGAAGGATTGAACGAGGACAAGGTTTCCATGGTGCTGCTTTTCACTGCTACTAAGTTGCTATTTTGTCTGATTGTCTGTCTTTTTTTTTCGAAGGTAGCTTCAATGTGGTTTATCATGTTCTCTGGGTTGTTATTTGGAGATGGAGCCCCCAAACTACCGTGCTGTCACACTCCAACCCATGGAAGAAGACTGGGAGGGGGAAGGAGGGATTGTTCGGGTGTGGATGGGGGATACAGTCATTGGAGGAAGGGTTGTGTGTGTGTGTGTGTGTGTGTGTGTGTGTGTGTGTATGTGCGTGCGTGCGTGCGTGCGTGCGCGTGTGTGCATGTGTGGATGTTTATGGGGGGCTGGAGGGGGCATAGTTGGGGGAGGAGAGGAGGAGAAGAGGGCATGCAGCGTGCAGCTGGAAGAGGCAGAGATGAGCGGGGCCGTGAAATTGGCACCACACTGTCCACTACCCACAGCCCCCGCCACTCCCCCCCACCCCACCGAACCCCACCCTTTCCCCCGGTCGCAACCTGCTGCCCGCTTGCCCCCTCCGCTCTGTTCTACCAAAGCCAAGAACGTGTCTGCACGAGTAAAGTGTGTGTATACATGTGTGTCTGTACCCCAGGAAGCTACGTATCACACTGGTTCTGTTTGTAATGACCACATATATACACTACACACACACACACACACACACACACACACACACACACTTTATCCCGCCCTCTCTGCCCCTCCTATGGAGTAGTCATAACTCACCTAAATTGTATTTGGTAGGTGGTGCAAAGACGTAGAGTGCATGGCGAAATGTAGCCGAGACCATGAGAGAGCAGTAATGGGTGTGAGGGCAAGGTATTGGAAGGAGGGAAACAATCGACCTTTTGGCCCCTGAAAACACGTTATGCATTTAGGGAGGACGCGCATACACCTGAGTGGCAAACATGCACGTGTGCATTCTCCCTTATCCAACCTTTCCTGTGCTTTTTGTGTACGCACGAGACCTTCAGCCGTCCTACTCGGGTATATAGAAGTCTGTATACACAATAAACATGCTATTAAAAAAAAAAATTTACTCCTTATATGCACTTATACTGCCAATATGATTAAAATCATATCCACAAACAAACTTTAAAACACATGTCTGCACACACACACACACACACACACACACACACACACAAAGATGCACACACTTCTACCTTTTTCTCTCAGTGGGCCTTGTTAATCAGTGTTATACTAAATCAGAGGCCCGGTGTGTGAAGATGGGGGCATAAAAAACTCATCTGGTCAGTGAGAAGGTTTTCTCTGCTGCTGTGTTGACTGTCGTCTCAGGTAATTAAAGCAACGGACACGACTGTGATGCCCATGCCCCTTTAACTCTTCCATTGTCACTTTAATCGCAACTAACCTGGATAACCTGCATTCGGGTTGACACAGCAAAGAAAGCCAGTATGAAGCTAATAAACTGTGGTGGCAGTCTGTTCGAAGAACCATTATGTGGTATTCATCTGAGCATGTCCAAAGGAGGAGGATGGAAAGAGATGGCAAACAAGAAATTATACATTATATGTTGTTTAAGTGTATCATGAAGGGACCAGTTGGGGAATTTAACAATGAAGCTGAGTCAATCAAATGTTTTACATTACTTTTGGGCATATATACTCAGTTGAGTGAAGGACGTCACTCAAAGCAATGCACTCCAAAGTTTATTGAGCGTTTTGCCTATTGTTTTGTTGTGATGGTCTACACATCTTTGTTTGGTTGAGTCCTACCATTATCATAACCTGGTTTGATGACAATAATGATTGAGTACAACACTTCATTTACATTTCCTCTCTGCTTTTCCCCTTTCTCTTTCGACCAACAGAGGATTTCCTGAGCAAAGTTGGTAACACAAGGACATCACTTATTGTGAATTATCGGAGTCAGCATTTTATAGTGCCAGGAAACACAACAAATATAATCTGTTATATAATTTGGTTTTGGTGGTTAGAGAGGAATAGATTTAATTAGATTAGGTTTAATTTGATCTGTTCCTTTAAGAAATGGTGAAGCTTGAAAAGAGGATCCTCAGTAATGGAACAGGGATGTCACTTATGATCATCATTATTGGGCATTGAACAGCGTCTGCAGTTTGGACACCCCAAGGCCAATTCCATATTTTGTTGATTTATAAAGTAAACACAACTCCTGCAAGAAACAGACATACAAACTGAACCGTTCTACAAATGTTGATGTAAATTTGCTTTCAAAGTTACTGTATATCAACAGTTTTGAATTTTCTGCGGGTGTTTTATCTACTTTTTTGGACTTCAGAAATCATCAAATTTCTAATTGGCCCAGGGGTGCCTAAACTTTTGTATATATCTATGTACAGTACAATGTGTACATGTGTATATGTATGAGTCTGACTATTAATGTGTGCATATGTGTATCTTTGTTATGAAGACAAGTTAAAAGTAATACTACAGATCTGCCCTCCAGTTTTTTGGTGTTCGATGTGCTTCCGTCAGACAAAGCCTTGAGATCTGGCACACTGACTTTCGGCTGCTGCCTTCAGCAGCCAAGAAGAAAAAGAACAATTGTCTCAATTGTTATCTCTTCCTCCTCCTCTTTCATCCCTCCTTTAGTGGTCAAAAGAAGGAAGGTAATTCTAGCCAGGTCCTACTTAACACCTTCAATTTGTCTTTTGCTGCTCCCAACCCTGCCCTCCCTCCTCCTCTTCTTTCTCCACTACCTCCCCCCTCCCTTCCCCCTGCATTTGTCCCCCTCTTTCCATCTATTTTTCTATCTCTCCATGTCACTCGGCTTCTCTCTTCCTTCCCCCTGTCTCTCTCTCTCTTTCCCTCTCCTGGTGATGGCTTTCCCTCTCTCTCAAGGTGATGGAGGCAGGTGTGTGTGGGTCTCAGAGAGCACGCCTCAGGGATTACACAGCCCTCTCGCATGAAAGATTCATGATGCTCCGGAGTGTGTGTGTCTGTGTGTCTGTGTGTTGTGTGTAGCACACGCTCAGGCACCGACTGGAAAAAGGGAACATGGAGACACAGAGAAAAAAAGGGACGAGGGTGGGGGGATGGAGGGTACAGAGTGTGAGACAAATTGATGGTGCACAGCAGGGCTAACTCTCCAGGCTGCGATTATACTACTAGCCTTGCACTCACACTTTCAGACGCCATCTTGGTCAGACCTTCCTTATAGAAATTACCAGTGATACGTTTGGAACGGAAACAGGAATGTGCATATCGCCAGTGTCCGGTGAGAAACCATGTGTGTCCAGATTTGGTGAAACAGAATTTTTAATCCAAATGAAGCTTTTGTAAAATCAATGTTTTGGAGCTCTTCGTGGTAAAGGTTTTCACAAATGGGAATGGACCTGTATGGAAAAGAACAAACTTAAGTTGCTTAAATTATTTTCAACTGGAGAGACCTGATCCTAAGAGGACCCTAGCGTAGTAGGAACACCGGTGGCAGCATGATGTGCCATCATTTAAATATTAGCCATGGCTGGAGAGAGCACACATTTTATAATAAGAAGAATAAATGTAAAGCCTGAGACAAATTATCAAAATCATTTGCATATATGCTTTAAGGACTAATTTACATACATAACTGAAAGTCCTGTTTTCACCTGCTACTTCAAGATTTTAACATATTTTAGCCAACAGATAGATAGAAGATAAGGATTTTCTAACCATTTTAATATCTGTAAATTAAAAACTCATCATTCATAAGCAGATATCTTTTATATATGTTTCCAATTTACTACAATATACTGCATATACTCACACCCATTGAGATCCACTCATCTTACCAGCCTGATTGGTTCCTCAGAACCAGCTGGACCTATAAAGACTATCTAATAAATGTTTTTTTACAGGACAACATGCAGTTGTCATGCAGTGCACACACACTAATGCAAAAACCTATTTAAATCCAATCTTGAGTTACTTCTCATAGAAGTGTGCAGGTGTTAAGACTGAAAATAGCACTGTGGTAAAAAAAAAAAATCCCAAGCATTTTGCCTGTGTGGGCGTATTGCTACAGATACTGGTGAGATGAAATACCATCCAGAGGTTCAGTGTGAGTGACACATCCAGCAGAACACTATAGGTTTACAGCATGATACTGGAGGGGCTTACACTGTGCCAACTCACAATGTGTTGATGCAGTAATGTTGGTCCGTATACACCTTAACACCCAGAGGCACACACATACTCATACTCTGTGTCCTGTACAGTCAAGTAGTGCTCTATATGAAGTGAAGCTTGATCAGACAGACGCAAAGATTTAGTTGCTGCCAATGTGCAGGAGGTGGCCAAGTTTAATGTCAACACAAATGACCAGACAGTACAATTTGTTACAGAAACTGGAAAAAAAAAATTGTTTTGGAAAGATTTTGTAGTCTGGAGAGGTGTCGGAAGAACAATTCATGTCATGTCTCTCTCTCTCCCTGTCTGTATTGTATGTAACTCCCTACTTGTCAGGTTCATGCCAGGAAAGACTGGCTGGCACAATAAGCAGCATTTGCTATGAGCTTCTCAGCCAGAGGAAGTGTGTCATTGCCAAGTGTCTACTGGTGTAGGACAACTCTATTCATGTGCCTTCACCATGGCACTCTGTCTGTGAGCAGAGGGAAGGGAGGAAAGGTGGTGGTGGTTGTGGTTGTGGTTGTGTGTGTATGTGTGTTTATCTAAATCTCATTCAGTGCCCTAATGGCCATTTGCAGGTCTGTTCCCCCTGCCACTCCAGCATCTTCAAACACATTGCATTATTGCCGCTTTTGATTGCGTTTCAGATTACAGAGTGCTGGTGGTGAGAGCAAAAGTGTCAGATAGGGAGAAAGAGATGGATGAGGATGAGAATGTAGGAAGAGAGGAAGGACAGATCAAGGGGAGAAGAAAAAGAGACAGACAGACAGGGTGGGTAAAAGAGTTTAAATGAGAGACAGACAGAGCGAAAAGTGGAAATAGGAAAAACAGAGGGAACTCTAGAGGAGCGTATTATACAGCCGTTACCCCCCTCTGGTGCAGCCACGAATGGGAGAGGCTGAGTACCCACTATTCCAGTGACCTTGGAGGTCAGTTGGAGGAAAGCAGCATTAATCAAACTGACGCCCAGGCTCAGGCGGATGATAGCAGGCAGCAATGCTCACAACAACCCCCCTCCCCTCCCCCCCTTACAAAAAAAAAAAACTCACCCACCACCCTCCCTGGCACCCCCACCAACCCTCCTCACATACACATCCACCTCACTCCAAATGTATTTGCATTCTTCCTCTTCTTTTCTTTTCTGGTTTTTTTTCTTAGAGATATCACCCCCACCCCTCCCCCAATCATCCATCTCTCCCCTTCCTCCTCTTTGTATGCCCTAAACTCCCCCTGGATCTCCAGCCACACACAGTGAATTAACCCATCTCCACCCTGTGTTAATGGACTTCTAAATATCAGCTCTTGCCCGTGGATATGCCACCGCCAACATTTACATTAAATGTGGGATTATGTCAGTTGCCTTTTGGCCACTGGCAGACATACAGATATCAATTTGCTTGTTTTGCTCACGGCATATGTGTATAGTTTGTGTAGCTAAATGGGTGGTGGGGACACCGACGTGTCTGAGTGTGCAATTCATGTGAAAAACAATATGCAGTGCCAGACCCCAGACTGGCCTATTCATGTGGCCTTTTTGCTGTCCTTTTCTCTAATGTCAAACATACATGTAAAACAGAAGACTGAAGTACTGACCCACACGTATAGAGGCAATTCAGTCTTTTTGAACATTTTTAGAATATTTGATTCATTAATTTTAGTGTCATAAGGTGACGGCTGCAGTCACCTCCCTGTTCCCATACAGCTGCTGATCCCAACAGCTACAGTAGGACTTAACTGGCTCATATATACTGTCATTCATCCTCCCACCCACCTCTCTGTGCAATTCCAACCGGCCAGTGAAAAGTTAAGTCAACAAGCAAGCCTGTACATGCCCCACTTCTGTGTGTCGATCAGCTGAAACCAATCAATACTCCCAGCGCCCTCACTGAAGCAGGTGTGTGTGTGTGTGTGTGTGTGTGTGTGTGTGTGTGTGTGTGTGTGTGTGTGTGTGTGTGTGTGTGTGTGTGTGCGAGAGAGTATGTATGTTTGTTTGGGCTGGGAGTTAGGGGATGGTGATAGCAGGCTGGGTTAATCTGTGGCCGTTTGTCTGTGTTGATGATAGTATTGATCTGATGAAGATCATCTGAAGGTTAGGATGTGTTGTCTTTGTTTGGGCTGACTTGATCGTGATACACTGACTGTCCTTTCACTGCCTGTTAATAACTTCATTTCTAATAGAAACATCGAATTTCACTGCGAAGGGCCTGTAAAGCAGCAAAGCAACAGACAGAAAAATAAATCTAAGAATGCAATTTCAGGTTAAATAGGAAAATGTGCTAGTATTAATGTTTTGAGGCGAGTGAACACCTGACACATTATTATGAGCATTATTACAGTCAGGGACTTAAGAGAGGACCAAGGCCGATAAGTAAATATTGTGATGTTAGCATTTTGTGATTGACACGTCTCCCACCTTCCCTTTCTGTCGGTCATTATCATCATTTCAGAATGATGAAACAGAAACTAGACTTGTTAGTACTTAATTATTCATTTGAATCCATAAAGGCAATCAATTAAGCTTAAGTGTGCAATAAATCTGATTAACCAGTCGGTTCCCAAAACACCATAAAATCCACGCAGGTCTTATATGCTGGTAATGAGTTTGCAAGTAGGGAGGGGGGAAGGGGCTAATAAGTGAGGGTGCTCACCCACAAACACACACACACACACACACACACGCAGACCCTGGTACCCAAACCACCATTGTGCTTGATGCTTCTTCTTTTTTTTCGGGTGATAATTTGACATATTAGCTATTTGGGATGAAAGATAAGAAGGGTTTAATGTATGCTAATATTAAGGTCTGCAGCTTGGAACAAAATAAAGCAAGGTCATCAGGAAAAGGCGCACTTGTAATTAATAGATGAATTCATTACAAAAACAATGACTCAGTTCAGAAACACTCATTAACAAGATAAGGCATTTGAAATGGGAAAAAAAGAAACGTTAACGTTAATGCGTTGACAATGAGAGCTTCTAAATTCAACCTTGAGATGCTGTTAATGCAGTCCTGTGCGCATTTGATTGGGCAAATCTGCTGGCCTTTTTTCCGCCACCGCTGGATCATTCCTCATTATTCTCTGACATACTCGCTTGCTGACGCTCTCCCTCCCTCTATCCCAGCCTCCATCTATCCCTCTCCCTCCCTCCCCTCTTTCGCTGGCCTTTACCTGCTTGCTCGTCTCAGGGGAAATTACCACAACTCAGAAACGCTGTCCTACTGCACTGCAACGCTCTGCTCTGCCTCCCTCCCTCCCTCCACCCATGCAGCACACACATATGGACAAACGCAAATACGCACACATATTATCCGCACAAGCGTGCATGCACGCAAAAACATCCGCACAGAGGCTACATAACCCCTTTCCAACCTGGAGAATGGCCCCTTTCGCACCCACTGCACACAGTTCCTTCTTGTTATTGTGCGTGCTCCATAATAGGTACACAGCCATACAGCAGTACATGGAGGATTAGAGACATTTATGCAAAGGGGATTGTCTAACCGTGTATTTGTATGTATTCATGAACAGCACACATGTTTATTTTGTGTCTAGACGCCTGGTTATTTTAGAGCAGGGGACTGTGAGTGTGTATATTTCCCCACCAATTGACTTTTATGTGTCATACCTCTTCTGTTTAGGGTAATTCACTCTGTAGTCTTAATGAAAGTTAATGAAAAGGATCCGTCCTCCTTTTCTCCACTACCATGCCTTCAGCTACTTGCAGTCTGTCTTATCTCTCAATGCAATGTTGTAGGCCCTGGAGATGAGCAATGAGAAACTCAGCAAGCTTTTTACCACTGCACTGTTATTTAATAGATAGACACTTCAATCACATTGCTAATCAGAGTGAGAAAAACTCACAATGTATGTTTCAGCTCAAACCGCACAGCTACTACTCGCAAATGTTGCCTTGAAGTAGCCGAATTGGGAGAGTCGTTGTGGCACATTCTGCTTTTATGTGCGGTTAGGAGATGGTTTCTTCCTCTGTCAGAATTATCGTCATTACGGGCCTTTTGCATATGTCAAGTCATGCCTTTGGAAATGTCACTTTGAGCGAAGCAGCAGTAGCTCGCTGTCTGCATTTTTAATACTCACATGAGGCTGTGAGGTTTAATACTCACATAAAATCCAGACTGTGGAGGAGGATTGTGTATTCATAATCAATACCAAAATACTGACACCCCCAACTCATCAGTCATCTGTATCACACAGCAAACTATAAACATCATCTTCTGAAATGCAGTGTACAGGGAATAAAGATATAAAACCAAGATCTGCTTTTGGACTGTCATTAAATGTTTGGTTACCCCTCAGATCATGTATGTTTGGTTAATTCCACAAGATTAAATGCTAAAATAATACATTTAGAGAGGTGCTTTGTATTTTACAGTAAGGACATAGATTTGAAGTACTAAAAATTCATCCTATAACTTTACCTGCTCTGTCATAAACTATGAAATAGAAAATTACTTCTCAAGAAAAAGATATAGCTTGTTGAGATTCTGTTTATGTAATTTGTCTGCATCTTATTAACGTGTGTGGTTATTAATGTATCTAGCGGGAAATACTTTGTCTTGTGGGGAACATGTTTCAATGATCAAATGTAGTCACAAAGTCCATGCATTAAATTTGCATGTGGCCATGAAACATACAGGTGTGTATGTGCATTTGTGATGTGAGAGTAAAGTGAGTGTGTGGATGATATTCATAAGACTCTGGTTCGGTGTATGCACATGCATTCTTGTGTGAATTTGTGCATGTGTGCATGTGAGAGTGGTAGACTCTGGCGGGCGGCAGGCTTGAAATTAAAACCTTATGCGGAACACAGCTCATGATTGGACTGGAATTAAAACAAAAGGCAGAGGAGAACTCTGAAAAAAATGGAGTGAGGAGAAGAAACAAAGAGAATGTTAAGGAGAGGAGGAGGAGAAATGTATTGTCTGAGAGAGGAAGGAGTGAGGAATTGCCTCCACTGCAGTCCCCACTGCTTGTGTCTGGGTTGTTCCTTATCAGAATGTCAGGCGGACCTTTAGCATTGACTCACTTCTGTCAGCAGTCTGCTTAAATGTGAAAGCAATTAGGGAAATTGGCAGAGTCAAAGAAACATCTCAAAAGACACCTAAAAGAATAGCTGTGATGAGTTGGAGAGCATATGTGCACATGGGAAGATGTGTGCACATACACATAAATCCATGTGTGTGTCTCTTTTCTTCTCACCTACATTACTACACACTCACCTGAATAGTTCTTGCCTTTGATGGCTAAGATCATGTCAAACCGCTGTCCTTATTTCAACTCTCAGTTGTCCTTTGTGTTGAACGTCCCTCTTTGATAACTAGTGCAACCTAAGCTTTTAGTACTGTGGGTACTTTAATTTGCATGACGTATTAAATCATTGACTGGAAGCTTTGAGTAGGCACATTAAATTAACTCTGAGACAAAATGTTTACTGGAAGCACAATTTATTTAGATGGCATGCGTAAACAGCAAAATTCCTAAATTTTTTAGTTAAATAGTGTGAGCCACAGTGAACTACATATCCCTTAAGGCGTTTTCGAAGGCATTCCCCTCTGCTCTCACCTCTCTTAACCCTCACTATGGAACATCTGCTTTCTCCATTCAGTTAGAGCTTGCAGTTTTAATAGCGCTGGGCATATTGCCTTGAAAAGGAAAAAAAAACTTTTGGCCAGGGCCCCTGGCTTTCTCATTAACAGTCTCTCCCATCGATGTAAAGGAGCATTCTCACTGGTCAGCCTTCCCCTTTGTGGAATGCAGTCTTGACCTGTTCCCACCACACAGTGTCTATGTGTGTGTGTGTGAGTTTGTCTGTGCATGGAGTTGTCATTTCCATAAGAAAAGAGTGCAGAGAATGGACAGGGGCCGGGTTTTCTTTCTCCCAGACTGCTGCAGAGGGGGTTCAGGGTGCACAAGGGCGACCTCATCCATCAAGTTGTGTATAGCCCAGAATTGTCGCCCTATGTTTCGGGACATCACGTGATGAAGAGATTCTTGACAAAGGTCATCTTAGGTAGAGAAACCTGGGGTATGGCCTTTTAGAGGCATTTCAGTCAGTTTAATAAGGTTCATAATGCAAGTTCCAGTTACTAGGAGACTAAAGACTTGTATTTATGTATATGCTGTTTTGCTCTATTTTGGTCATGATTCAAATGAAATATATTTCTGTACTATGAAATATTATGTCACAGTATCATAAGAGAGCAAGTGGTGAAAAGTCACTTGGTACATTTATTTAAGTACAGCTTTGAAGTACTTGTACTTTACCACATCATTTGTTGTACTTTTTTAAAACTTACTGTTGCATCCGTTAGACGGTGGATTGTTTTAAACCCTCACAAACGGATTTATTTCAAGATCAGAATTTAATCCATTCATTCCGCTAACACTTGGAAAGGTTGGGAGAGCAGCATGATTGAATTTGTTTATCCCCATTTAAGCTAAAATAGGGCTCAACTGTAAGTCTCTTGTACGCATGCTCTGCCCATATAGCATGTCCAGTATGCAATCATGCCAATAACGCAGGAATGTCTCAACAGACACCAGATTTATAATCACTGTGTAATGTGAAATACAGAGATTAAGCTGGTTTTGATTGACCTAATCCGCATTGTGTGAATTAATTAGGCACGAATGTAAAGGATGTTCATCTATATGAAAAATACCTCTCTACAGTTTTGAAATAAATTAAAAAAAATCATTATAAAAGCAGCTTTAAATACGTTGTCCTCCAATGCTAAGAGAAAAAGTACAAAAAGGCCTAAAATTGGTTTATATAATACATAACATTAATCTAGTATTTCAAAATGCCTATGCTTTCTTCAAACATGTTGCTGGTACAATACTACAGCGTCGCATTCGTTTCTTTTTAAGGACACAGTGTTTGCCGGATGCTCCAGTAATTACCCTGGAAATACGAGCTGTCTTACCTCTGTCCATTTTTTTCTGCCTGTCCATCCTGCAGTTCGGAGGTTCGGCGAGCGGAGGAGGGCGGGCCGGAGGGCCGTGGGCGGAGTTAGCGTCCGGGCTTTTGGTTGGTCGGGAGTGACGTATCCGGAGCAACTTCCTGGTCTGTGTGCTCCCTGGGAGGAGGAGAGGGAGACTGCAGTGTTGTTAGTTTGAACAAAATGGCTGCGAGACCACTGTCGACGAGAGCTCGCTGAACGCCTACCATGAGTGTCCGCTCCGCCGTCTGGATCAACACAGAATGTATTTCCCCGGAGTCCTCGCTCGCTTTGCATTTGCGGTAGCCAGCCCGTCGCTAGTCGTCCAACCGGCGACTTAAACAAAAAAAAAAAAAAAAAAAACATTTCTTTTTGCACTTTAAAACAAGTTGGCTGGCTGGCTGACGGCCGTCGGCTTTGCTCCGCCGCAACTCATCGGGCAATTTTGAACGAAACCTGCCTGATTTCTCTCGTCTGCAAAACGTCGCAACGATCGACGACTAACAACGCCAACCAGCTAACGTTAAGCTTACATATTTTAGCTGCTTTTAAAAGTCATTTTATTCGTGTTTTTTTGTTTTGTTTTTGTTATTAGTGGTGCTTCGCCCCCTTCCCCGCCCCCCCGTTGTATCGTGACGTTTTAAAGAAACGTTTTTTTTGTTTTTGTTTTTGGCAAGTATAAATTCACGGCATATTTTGTATTTATTTTATGTTTTTTTTTTTTTTTTTTTTTTTTTGCTCAAAGCATAAATTACCGTACTTGCTGTGTGTATATATATATCTGGCTGCGTAGCCGTTGTTTACCTCGGTATCTGTCACCAAGCTGCTTCAGCAGCAGTCGGCTTATCTGCCAAGTCTTGACTTTCATTGCGACTAAATCTCTGCTCCATCTCTTTACGGGTAATTTCAGAAAAGACATCGGGAGAATGCTTTTCTGCATCATTTTTTTTTCTTTTTTTTTTTTCTGCCATGCATCGACTCTTAAGCTGCCAAAGCTGTGATTAAAGCAAGGTAAGTTTCAAATGAATTGCTGTTTAGCCTTTCTGGCGATAGATTGATTGTTGCAGAAGGTGAACGTAAATTATCAGTAATGCCCAATTAATAAAGCACATAATTTGCTTTATCGTTTAAATGTCAAGTACCACATCTTAATACATTAACAATTATCTGATTTTTTTTTTTTTTTTTGTGGTGACGAGATTTTGTCATTGTTTCCTCATTATTTATATAGTACTTCAGAAACACCCAAATATAGGACTGATTGATGTCAGAGGTCTTCTCCCCTGCAGCTTTTGAATATTAACTTGGTTGTTGCCTGAATGTAGTATGTTTATTTGCAGGGGCTTGAAAATGTTGGGAACTTTTGTGTTATATCATAGCGACTTCATGATTGGCTGAGTGGACTGGAACACACTCTGTACATGTGAGTGTGTAATGTGATGGTTCCTTGAACTGATTGAGAGAATCGCCTTTCCTTTTTTTTAATGTCTTTGTAGTTATTAGGAGGTAATGGTGCACTAATTTTATCTTTTATAAGCCGATTGCTGACAGAGGAGGATTGTTGAATGTTTTGATTTGTGCCTGCCCGCAAATACCAGCGTTCTTAAATGGGAAATAGGCACAGTCTTACGTTGGATCCCCCTTCTTCTTTTTTTCGTGCTCTTTGGTCTGCCGTTCATTCTGTAGTTTTATCACAGCGTGTATCTTGTACACTTTTGTGAATTCCACTACACTAATGCCAAGTACATTATTAAACATAGCTGTCCTGTCTCTCTTCCCTCCTTTCCTCCAACCCCCGGCTCGGTGAGAAATCCGCAGATTCTGATTGAACTGTCGCCTTCTATTGCATCCCCCCTTCCTGCATCCTGTCCCCAGGCACTGGAGTATAGCTTTTAATATCTCCTCCGTGTGTCTTAATTGAAGTACATAATTTCCTGTTCAATTTCAATCCCCCCCCCCCTCCCAACATCTCTGTCACCAATGTCTTATCTCTATCGTCACACACCAGTGACGTGATGAAATAAAAAATGTGCACGAGCAGCAGTGGCACACGTGTATTTGCAGTCCGATGGGGAGCATTTATTAGTGTGCACGGTGCATACAGATGTGGCGAAATCTTTATGCCTGTTTGTGTGTGTGTGGGTCTGTGCTGTGTCTTGGAATGCAAATGTGCTGTCACCAAATGTTGCGCGTTTGTGTCCGACTGCACACCTGGAGGGCCTCTCATTTTTGCCTCATAACAATCCTGGCAGTTGGTTAATGCTCAGCAGTTGTTAATCAGGTCTTGAGCTGCCTGTTGCATGACATCCAGCTGACTTGGACACAAACACAGAGAGGTGTTCTTACCCAGGGTCAAAGGTCCTCCTCTGTGCACGCGCCCATCTTACCAAAAGGCTGGCATGCATGCAGTAAGTGGACAACTGTTAAAAGACGTGATAGGGGCACTCTGGTGTATGTCAAACTAATGGATTAGGGAGAATAGAACTATTTAGAACCTGGCAGCAGGAGAATGAAGTCCTGTTGTTGTTTTTAAATATCTTACAATTAACTTTACTCTCGTCAGACACAACTGCTTTAGCAACATTGCTACCACTAAAGCCAAGCCACAGCGGGTGGCTTAATTGGAGGACACTTTGGCAAATTAGGGGTGTGTTTGGACATTATGTTGCAATAAAGATGTCATCCGTGTTTTTCTGGCCTTATAAATGTTTTGTTTTGAGAGTAGTATACAATTCTTGGTTTTGTTACTTAAAGCTCCAGGGAAATGCATAAATCATATATTAATACTGACAGTGAATAGAGATCATAGATATTCTATCAGTATGAACCCATGTCTGCAAACTGCCTCACAGAAATCTCAGTTGAGATCTTTCAAAACTCTGAATTTTTGCTCAAAATTGAAATATGTTTTTTTCCCCCCCAATGCTAAAGGACTCAAAATGAGAAATTCAATCTCTCACCGAGGCCCAGACCAAATGATTCGTATTACTACTTTTGCCACTTTGGCAGCACACTAGCAGGAAACCTGGAACTCATGTTAGCTCTTGATCAGGCTGTGGGCTTTTGGCATCTAGACATTGTTTTGATTTGTGTTTTGTAGCAAAGCCATGAGGACAAACCCTGGCAGTGTAACTCCATCTGCAGCCCCTTATCACTGACAAGGCAGGATCATTTTTTTTTTTTTTTTTAAAGGAAACCCAAAGCTTGGGGTTTCCAAGGCTTTGTTTGACCCTTTACAGATAAACCATGAACACTAGTCCAGTCCTCAGGTTACTATCAATATCATTGTTTCCTCTATAGCGCCAAACATAACTGGAACAGACCGCCTTGTCCTATGTCACTTTATCCCCCATACACATGTTTGGTGCTCCTGTTTAGATTTTTCTATTAATGTACAAAACATTTGCCCTGAAGATTTGGATTTTAAAGAAGAGAAAAGTATTGCTGTTCCTTGTCAGAGATTTTGTGTTGACCCTGGTAAATCCCTTTGAGTCATGCTTGTGTGTGGCTTGTGTTGTCTATCCCTTTTTACCCCTCGCTGACCTTAGCCCAGGCCAGACCGTGGTAGTCAATGAGCCTGTGATTATGAGGCTTTTCAAACAACTAGCATAGTCCTGATAGATAACGCGCTTAACACCGCAGGGTGTTGCTCCAGCAGGGGAGCGCTGACAGTAGAATCAGCTGGATTCAATGGGAGGCTGCCAAAAGCCATTACGCTCTTCTTCTGCTCTATGTATTGCTATTTTGAAGTCAATGGGGGGCAAGATAAAGATTTGCCAGGCAGTTGTATTTGGTGTGGCCATTGTATTAAATGAGGAGTGTTTGTGTGTAAAATACCAGTGAGGGCAGAGTGTATCTTGGCTGTTTGTTTGCACTGGTAATAAAGGGGCCTTAGAAAGACAGAAATAGTTGAGGTATCTTTTTCACCAAGAAAATAAAAGACTGACTGAGGTTTTTGTTTTTTTTCTTGCATTTTAATGGTTGTAGTGTAGTAGGTTGTTCAAATTTATTGTTTTCTTTCTTGTGAAATAATGTCTCTGTTACCATTTATGTGACTGGCTTTATGTGGTTTATCCAAGTTGGATCTGTGGCAGGTTTCACGACAGCTCAGAGACTGACCTGTTTTGGCATAAGATGGTGATCTCATGTTAGGATCGACATGATCATATCGTCAAGTACTCTCAGCACTAAATCTGGCATTGATTGCAAATGTGCAAAGGAATGAGCTGCATTTGCTTTTCATGCAATAAAATACACAACTTATCAGAGTAAGGTTGAAGTATAGTTTCAGGCAGCTATCAGGTATTTACTTGTGACTAGGAGACTCATATACAGTGAAGGGGTGATGGGGTCCGTGTGACCCCCCCCCCCCCCCCCCCTCTTGTGTGCCAATGGAGGGGGCAGGGGCTTAGGGGCCCCACCAGGGGTAAGCCAGTCCAGGATGGAAGCAGGGGGATGGGAAAGCAAAGCTGAAACTGGCTAGCTGCTGCTTGTGAGTCTTGGCAGGGGTCCAGGGGAATGTTCAATGTGCCGAGGTTTGATGGGGGCCTCCGTCCCTCCCTCTGCTCCATGTTGGCTAATTGGAGAGATGTGGAGAGAAGGAGATGGGCATCACATGGAAACTGGCAGAGACTATAGAGGACATCCAACCTACAATGTTCCCTTTTTCCTGCCCCAAACCAACATTAGACAGCCGTACTCATTATGTAACAGGACTTGGGCCCTGCAGCACTTCCAAAGCTCTCTGTTAGGCTATGTAAATATCACTAGCATGCACTGCCGGTCCCTTGCTGGGGCCATGGCTTAGCCTAGTAAGTTTAAGTCAATTGTTTATTGTTTTGGCTGTTTTATCACCTTAATATCAACTTCAGTAATATCAATGAAATTTAAGTCTGTCGAGTTTAAGTGTTTACTTTTACTGTCTTGATTGTTAGAATTCATTTTTAAGAACCTTGGCTGATTGAACAGAACTGCTTAAAATGATCAACAAAACATTTCTGGTGATATTCGAGTTGTGACCCAGTTAGAAATTTAAATGTCTTGGGGGCAGATTAAGTTTAAGACAAGAGTTGGGCATAGTTTAATTAATCTTAATTAAGACAGAGTATTCGGGGACACCAAAGAATTGGGGCATGAAAACCGTTAGCCCAGCACATCATGCTGTATCAGCTTTATGAAAGTTGTGATACTCAAATAGCTGTCTCAATTAGGCGTTTCTTCAGAATTTAAGGGCTGTGCAATGAGCTATAGTGAGCATGAGCATATCTTGAGAACAGTATTGGGATGTTGATCTCAGGATGGGCAGTCATTCCCATTAGATTTATTAAACAAGTGAAACTGGCTTATTTTTTTTACTCTAGATAGACTCTCATTCACTGCACCGCTCTGCTTTCCTTTACCTTTTAAAGATGTACACTTTTGGGTAATTCTGCATTTCTATGACCACCAAACAGAGTGGTCTGTCATGGTGGTATGTTGCTGTTGACACAGCTCTCTCTCATTGTCTGAGTGTATATTGTGTGTGTGTGTGTGTAGGTATTTGTCCTTTGATTTAGTCTGCCTCCTCTAATTTTGACAGTTTGATGATGGCGGTGAAGGCAGGCTGTGCAGCATTTTGAGATAGAGGTTAAAGACTATTCTCTGACCCTGTTTATGTCTTAACTCCTTCTGACTTCCCCAAAACATCAGATATGCACAGAACACAGCTGGTTTAGTCTGTTTGGAATTGCTTTAGTACCATCTTAGGACCAAAAGAGGAGTTGTTTTTTTTCCTCCTAGCTTATATGGGAATTGTTGAATTGTTTGGTTTCTCTGTATAATGTTGTAAAGTTCTGCTTGTAAGGACTTTCATGTGTTAAGTGGCATGAAATAACCTGTCTTGTGATTTGGTGCTACATAAAAAAAACTGAATTGATTTGAACAAAAAGCAAAAATGGTGAATTTGAATCAAGTCAATCAGAATACATAAGAAACACAACATCCGAGATTTGATTTATCTGTATAGCAGATTTGCATATACCTCCATCTACCACAAATGAGTATTTTTTTTTTTTATCATGGCACAATTCCTTTCCTACAGGACACCCCAAGATGTTTTGAAAATTAATACATGCTTAAATTATAGCAATACAATTGTGACATGTGTTGAGGTAGCAAGCAATGAATGTGGCAATGACAAATTATTATTTAGTTAAGTCATTTTTTTTTTCACATTGTGACATTAAAGTGAATGATTGTGCTTCTAACATGGCTAAATATCATGCAAAACATCACAAACATTGATCAGTGTTAGCCAATCACCATTGAGAGTTCCCAATGGACAGACTGAACTGATATCTGACAGCCAATCAGAACTCGTTGCCCTCTGTGGACATTGTATTAAGCTTCGTTTGAGGTACTTATAAATACATAAATAAATGAATATGAATAAACTCGAAGCATACGCAAAGACGAGGATACCAGCACACTCTGCTTCTCAGCTTCCTCTTGACTTCACTAGACGTTGCTGTGTTGACGGCAGGCAGCAGGCCTGCTTGGTCTTGTGCATTGTGCTGTTTTCCTACTTAATGAGCTGCCACTGTGTTAAAGTTTCATATCGACTTGGCAGAAGCAGCAGCCAAGACACAGAGAGCTAATTTTCTGGTGGCAAACCTCAAAGATGTTATATATAGCGCGTCACAGACTCTTACTATCTGATTCCTTGGCTTTTTTTCTCCATCTTACCCCCCCCCCCCCCCACTCATCACTGCTCTCCTCCCACCTATTCGCTTTCCGTCATGGCACGCGTCTACAGGTCTCTCACCAACCGACATTATTTCTGCCATTTCATTGAGCAAGTCCAGTCAAGTAGCAATAAAGTGCATTGTGTATTTCCACAGGCCACTGTCTCCACCTGCGTTAAGCAAAGCTGGTATGCATTGAAGGCAAACCAAGAAGCCACTGAGACTGTCGGTGAGACTGAGCAATAGAAAAACACCAACATTGTTATTACTGCTTATCATCTGTGGAATTTACAGGCTTGTTTTCCCCAAACCATTCAGGTTGAGTAAACACAAAGACACACCCACACACATTAGTGGAGAGGTCTGTTGCAGCTATAGCAGGTATTGAGGAATTATTCCCCAGGTAATGGCTGTCCATAATGTTCCATCTAATCATTTTCCAGAGAGTCCTTTGGCTTCTATAATGCCTGGGTTGCTAGCTGAATGGTGATGTTGGTGGAGAGTGGATTTACCATGTTCTGTGGTCATGGCCGGACCCTATTGCTCTTTTGCTCCTCTTCCTACTCCTTTGAGAAGTATGTTGTGTCTGCCTTTGGTCTGACAGCCGTTGAGAACACTTGAAGCTGCATGTTGTCATTGCAGCTCTTTTCCTTTTGAAGTTCTCTGTCTCTCTTCCTTTGTCTTGCTCAGGCTTCATAGCAGCTCAGCTCATTTTATTCCCCTTTATTCTCATTTTCTAGCACCCTTGCATTATTTCCCCCCCTCACCCCTTGTTTTTCTCCCTGCATCTCTAGACACTAGTGTTCAAGATGCATGGATATTTCAGTTTCCCCGCCCCCCCCTCCCCATCCTTCCGTCTCGCCTTGTCTGCCAGCCTCAATAGTGCTGCGTTCAGTTTTGTTTCCAACTCCTCCATTTCTCCAGTGAGGATTCTTTCTGTCTTTCCCCTCTTCCAGCATAGTATTTTTCATTTCTCTCTGTGCTCTGTCTGGTTCTCCGGCGGCTGTCGTTCTTAATTGGTATTGCTCTGCGTCTGCTTTCATCCTCTGCCTGCTCCCCTTCCTCCTCCCACCTCCCTTTTCTCTGCATCCCTGGCAGAAGAAGACAGGCATCAGACAGACTGCTTCCCTGTGTGTGCATGTGTGCGTGTGTGTGTGTGTGTGTGCGTGTGCGTGTGCGTGTGCGTGTGCGTGTGCGTGCGTGTGTGTGTTTTAATGTGTGTTTTTTATGTGTTGTGAGTTTCGAGCCTGTGCAGTGCATTCCTGTTGTTGTCATGTCTTCCTCTGTAGCTTATCCCCATATCGCAGAATATAGGACTGTTTTGTTCAGCATAGGAAGAGAAGATCCTGCCGCCCTATGCTATTTCGTCACAATTTTCTAGAGCCCTCGTTTGTTGAGATTTGTGATATTTTCCTTCTTAATTCTTTAACTCTTAAGAAAAACCCACTAAGTCAATGTAGGATCATGAGAGATGAATAGTATTTCCTGAAGAGTGGATCCATAATTGTGAATGAATGATGGTAATTTTGTCTCTAAACACCGTCGTTTATGTCTTTTGAATAATGTGTTTCTTATTTATAGCTATTTACCCAGTTAGCTTTGATTTAACCTTTCCTAGCAAAGAGCTAATCTTTGACACATATATAACTTTGAACAACTGACGTGTGGACAGCTCGCCAGGTAACAAGATACAACAAGATACAATATAACGTTTTTGGGAAGCATAACATGTTTTACTTTCTGTTAAAGATTTAGTTTTAGTATTTGTCTACTAAAGTTCAGCCAAACATATTATGGAGCTATCTTTGTATCAATGTTTATCTTCTCCTGCAAATTAAAGTTTCCCAAAGGCATATTTCATTGAGGCTGACAGTGTGCCTTTAAGGACAAGATTAAAGAAATAACTCACTGGTCTTTAGTTATTGCCGATGTTGTGTCGGCTCAGGTGCTCTAAGTCCCTTTAATCTAAGAGAAGATTGAATGACACACTCTGGCAAAACAGGACATATTTTGCCTAATTGCAGTGTCATTCTGCCAGTGAGGGTAAACCTGATGCTGGAAGGCAGCACGGAGACAACCCTGGGTCACGTCTGAGTAAGTACTGGTGTCAGCAGTACTCAGGGAGACGGAGAGAGGCAGGTAAGGATATATGTGAGGGCAACGGAGGTCAGGAGGGAAGCTAACTTTGGCACTGACTACATCAGCTCAAAAGACAACTGTCCGCTCTCTCATTTCACATAGCAGTTTTACTACCAGGCCGCTTGGCTTGTTCCCAACATTACTTTAATTGACAGTAGAAAAACATTGAATTACAAGTCTTCCTAGTATTGACATCGATAATTTGAATAACAACTCTGTCCCTTTTAAGATTATTTTGTTGTTTGTACCCCGCTGACCTGATTTTGCCAACATTCATTGTGACAAAAGCATTAGTAACTGGATATGGTGGCTTCACTATCAAGGGTAAAAGGTGAGACTACCAGGGTGACACAGTCAGCAGTAGAAGAGAGGCTCTGTCACTGGCAACTGGTAGGGAGAGAAAAAAATGCAGAACAGATGTAAAAGCCAGTTTGTACTCTTCATATCCCATGTCTCTTTCTCTGCTCGTTTGCTGTCACTGTGTCCCATTGCCAAGGTTTTTCACACACTGATTTCTAGTTACTGGTGTCATACATTTTTTTGGGCTGGCTTGTTTCACTGGTAGACATTTGTGGCAGTTGTGTGTTGTCATCATGTTAGGTGGTTGGGCAGAGACTTAATGGGCTCAATAATGGAAAAGAATGCATGCGAATTAAGCTGCTGCACATACAGTGTACTGTCAACATGACACGTATGGCGTACAATTATCTGTATGCATCCAAGCACACACACACACACACACGCGCACACACGCAACCACATATAATTTGAATGCCTATTTATTACCTCAGGGCAGCCTTCCCCTAGCTGCTGAGATAGCATAATGACACACACACACACACACACACACACACACACACACACACACACACACACACACACACACACACACACACAGTATGAAACATAGTTCTGAATATGGACTGTGCGAGTGTATAGTGACTGTAAGGGAGAGAACAATGAAGAAGGAACTGGGAAGGAGGAAAATCCTGATAGGAGAGCTAAAAAGCAGTGTAGAGACATCTCCTTAGATGTTTCCCCTGTGCAATGGCCACTTTTCTGGCAGTCCTCTTTAGGGAAGAGCTTTAAAGTCTTTTTTGACAACAATTTTTCATCCTTCATCTCGCTTTCTGAGCTGTAGATATGTCTAACCCTTGTCTGATTTCTCTCCCTTCCTCGCATAGAGACATTACTGCACCATCAAACTGTGTCTTTGAGGCCTCTCCTGTCTTTTTGATTGACAGCTCCCTCCCCCTGCCAGTGGGCAGCACAGTGGGAGGCGGGCCCTCTATTAATCTTCTGTTATGATCGTTATGATTAATTCATATATTCAGATTTTGATTCATACCCAGGGCCTGTGTTGGCACATTTTGTGTTATGTGTTTAGTTGCCAGGGACAATACACTTTAGTCAACATTTGGCCTTAAACTAAGGAATTCCCTTCTATTCATTATTATTCTGTCAATTGTTTCAATAAATCAAATAAAAGTTTGATCTTCAAATAATCAAGACCTTCTCACTTTAAGGTCTTTGGGGGGCTGAAGCTGTATTTGATATGATAAGCTTGAACTAGCAAAATTGTAAGTTTTGGCTGGTAAATTATTTTCAATAACAAAACTTCAGACAGCTATTACTTAACATAATCTCAGCCATTAGTTGAGATGACCAACTAACAGCGTTCTAAGGGCACTCTTTGGCATTAGCAGCAATATTACATACACATTAGAAGCTATAGTATGGTTTTAGTCCATACAGTCCAAATGAATGGAGGATTTGAGTCTTCTAATACAGCATTGGCAGGTGTTGACTTTCATGCTTGTGTAGCTTCAACTGGTTGAAAGGACTTTTTCTCAATATGATGAACATTATTTTCTTAAAGCTCAAGAGTTTGCAGAGTGTTGAACATATTACTTAAGCAGCCTGGCAGCTTTTGAGCAAAAGGCACATTCTTGCAGTTCACTAAGATGAAGCACAATGGCTAATATTGTGTGTGTGTGTGTGTGTGTGTGTGTGTGTGTGTGTGTGTGTGTGTGTGTGTGTGTGTGTGTGTGTGTGTGCGCGCGTGTGCGTGCGTGCACCAGCAAATAGGAATTGGCCATTATTTTCGACTGACGTGAAGATGATTGATTTTATTTGCACATTTTTGAGAGTGGTATTATTGATTTGATATTACATAGCGCTGTATTATAGATTAGTGTCCATTGCACTTAGCGAAGACTAAACACGCACACATTCAGCCCTTGTGTCCCAGCTCATGCCTCTTAATAGTTTCCAGGAGCTGTCACTAAAGCAGAGCCAAAGGAAATAGAGGCTGAAATGAAGTACTTAGTTTCCGCTGGCCCTCGGGGAAGCTATCCAGCTAGTTTGACTCACACCTACTGGAAACAAATATTTGTAGAAAGACTTTGTGACTTATTTTGTCAGCCTTTTGGCCTTTACGTTTGCTTCCTTTCAAATCTTTTTATTCCTTGCCTTTTTATTGTCTTGCCATTTCCTTGCTCTTTTTAAAGCAGCCTTTTTATGATGGCTTAATTCTCTCCTCTTTCTTTTTGTACTCCTGTAGTGCCTCTTCTCCATCTTCTCCTTTTCAGATATTGTTGACGAGGGAAAGTGGGCCTGCCATGACTCTTGTATGAGTTGGATGCTTGTGTATGAAAAAAAAATTTCAGACACTTGAAGCAGTTTGGCCCTGACTTAAACATGGATCAGAATGAAGACTCTGGAAGTCTATATACAGTGTGTGTGTGTGTGTGTGTGTGTGTGTGTGTGTTACAATAACGTACTTTTTGCTGGACACTTTATTATCTCTATGCAGAGATGATATGAATGTGCATGAATGTCATAAAGTTGTATGCAAGCAAGTATTTTGTTCATTTCTGAAATGAAAAGAAGTAAATACAACCCCTGCGGCAAACGGTAAACTTTAGATGTTAATGCAGTATTACTTTTTATTTCCCTTTTTTTTAATATATATATATTTTTTAAAAGTTTTTGTTCTTCCTGATGTTATCTTGTCTTACACACTTCTTTAAGTCCATTTGTAAAGAAGTCCAAAGTAACAGTATAAACATATAACGTATAACATTTAAAGAACAGCTCATTGTAATATCTGTTTGCTGCAGAGATTGTTTTTAATACCTTTCATTTAAACCATCAACAAAATATTAAATTTACCCAAGGACTTTAGTAAATATCTTGTAGATGTGCAGAGTATGTAATGCATGAGTTGATGCTATATTAATGAAATAAAGTGAAGGACACTCTGTATTTGAGCTAAATCCAAGCTCTTCTCCTTCATGTTTAGCTCATTGCTTTTTCCCATTTCTTGTTGGACAGCTGAGAGAAGCTAGCTACAGAAGAAAGAGAATCATTTGATGGAAGAAAAGAAAAAGAAAAAACAAGAAGAAAAGACCAAGAAGGACATCGTGCAGAAAAAGGTGAATAAGAAAATGCACATATAATTGCTCACACGCATTCACACAGCTTTTATTATCTTCTTTTTATTAAAGAAGTTGCACATATATATTTTTACGAGCACTCAAGTTGGCAGTGTATGTGTGAAGGCTAAAGTTAGGGCTTTATCCTTTGTTTATTTTTATTTTGAAATTTTTGAAAATACAATTAAAATTAGTAGCTTTGGCTGATTTATTAAAATCGAGGCTGCAAATTTCCAGTAAACAAGAAAACTAACTTCCTCAGTTTAATACTTCCTGGCACTAAGCAGAACAAATAAAAAATGGCTTGTAAAGTTTGAAACAGTTCTTTTATTAAATAAAACTAGTCCTGTTCAATACATCACTATATTTTGCCATACTGGTTTTGATTTATTTACAGTTAAGAATTTTCGGTAAACATCATCATTTCTGTACTAAGTTCCAAAGTCCTTTTCCCTCTGTCTTTCTCTGCAGGCTGCTGATCAGAAACCCAAAGGTGAGTGTCATGATCAAGTAACTACTCCCGCTCATCCACCTCACTTTGTAAATTTACACTCCAACCACATACATTAATCAGCTCTGATTAACACACACTAACCCATGAAGGCATACACACACATTATTCATGCATTGTACATATATAGCATTTAGCATTCTGGTACACAGATGGGCACACTCATTTTGCACATGCATGCACAATTGTGCTGTTTGACTCTCTCACTGTTCTCAGACGTACACACACACACACACACGCACACACACACACACACACACACACACACACACACACGAGAGCAGATACAGTGGAGTGTAATGCAGAGTGATGCTCAGTGCGCTCACAGCACCAGGAAGTGAAGCGTGAGGGCACACAGACAGCACACCGAGTGTAGTGTGGGTAAAGAGATGGGAAGGGGGTGGGGGGTAGGATAAAGGAATAAAGGAGCGGATGGGTGGAATAAAAGAGGGCAATGGAGTTCTGAAAAAACAGTGTCCTCTCGCCCTTTGGGCTCTCTTGAGATGCTAAAATGGATCTTCTCTGTGGCGACTGTTATAGTGCAAACTATTAAGTAATCTGTATGCGTGTTTTTTTCCCCGTTTCAAAACAAGAAAAAGGTTGTATTTTACTGGGTAAATTAAAAAGAAGCTAGGTCCTTTGCAGATGTACAGCGCCCCATCTCCTCCACCACTGGGTAGTTCCTCCTCATGTCTGCTTTCAGACTTGAATTTTCACGCTTCTTGGACGGTGTTAATTATCAAGCGCACCCTTCTGCTTTGTTGCCACCTAGCAACACTGTGGTGTGATCTCGGCATTTACACTTGGAGATAATGCAATTAATGCTGAATACTGAAACAATTATGTTTTTTTGTTACTGCATTAACCGCCCTGGGTGACGACAGCACAGAATTTGAGGAAGGTGGCTGCCTTTAAAATCTCCCTGGTGTGTTGGTTAGTCCCCGTCCCTCCCAAGTTGGAGCAGCAGCTTGGCCATCTGTTTGTAACTGTGAGGCTTTACCAAAGGTCGCCACAGCTTCCCTTGGACTCTGACCTGCCTATTTAATTACCCTCCCTGTGCTTTAGTGCACTCTCTGTGAGCTTGGCCTATTAACCAAGTTTCAAAGCCTTGCACAAAGCAAAATGCTTCTGATTTGAATAAGCATCAAATGTCTTTGCTCCTGCGTTTGAGAGCTAAGGTATGAATATTATTGCGAGAGCAAAATTTTTGACTTTGTGCACAAGTTGTACAATATCTGCATGCTTAATACTCTAACAAAGAGCACTTGTTGCAAATGCTAACAATGAACAGTAGGAGAGAATAAGCAGATTTTAAAGTGTGAAGCGCCTTTGTCTAAACCACTACGTACCCATGGCAGATTTGCTGAGCTCTTTTTCAGAACATCTTGTTTACGCTCACGTACTTTACATTCACACCTGTATGCTGCCTTCCACAGTTTTATCTGCTGGGCACTGAAGGCCTCTACTTGAGTAGTGTGGTGTTTAAATGCCTTACTTAAAGATATGTTGACGTGAGGATGTTAAGGCTGGCATAAGTGCTGCTCTTTATTTGTCCACCCAAACAGTTTTCTGTTACTTGATAGAACATTAATATGATGTTCTGGACTGGAAGGTTTGTGGTTGATGTCTGATGGTAATAATCCTCCCAGCCACAGCATAGTACGGGCAATATTAAATGTCTCTCTCCTGTGGTCCAGCCGTCTTCACCGTATTGCTTGTGTAATGGGCCCTTTTACTTGTTTGTTCTTAAAATTAGCCACCGTGTATGTAGTAGCACATCAAAGTCATATTCACATATTCATTGTTACATTTCAAATCGACTGTGCCAAAGTAGAGCTTAAACAATACAACGCATGTCCTTTCTCTAATACTTTCTTGCTGCTCCATATGAGTTGTGTATATAGTCTGTACGAAGCATTACTGGCAGAAGCAGCGCAAAACTCTGCCTGGGAAAGAGGCCTATGAACACAGCACAGCTAAGAGGGAAAGGGTGGGAGAAGGAAGAAAGAGGAAGTGTAACGAGCTGTTTTGGTGCCGGATAAAAGCAAAAATGAAGGAAGGAAAGAAAGAAAGTAATGAAGCAATGAGCACTTTAGAAGCCAAAAATGACCGTCAAGAGTCAATGACGGCACTAATATAGAAGAGGACTAATGACATGGACATTTATTTTATGGTATGTTTAATGAGAGAGAGATACAGAGGGAAAGGGACCTGAAATGAGAAACTGATTGTGTGTACGTGGTGGGTGCTCATGCAGACAGAAAGATAAAGAAAGTAGGGCCTGTTTGAAGACTAATCGCTCAGTGAGACATCAGGACTTCTGTGAGTTTGCTCATAACCTTCCATCTGCAATACATCTTATAAGGAAGGTGCCATCAACTGGAATGAGATGAGTTTTCATGCGTGACACTAAATAATAGCGGTGTGTATATGCAGGAAGGGAGAAAATCAGTATGCGGTAGTGATTTGTGTCTTTCCATCCATATCAGTGCATTCTGCCTTCCTTATACACTTCAGATATTCATAGTCACATACACACCACCTCCCCCATCCACAGTCTTTTTCTGCTTTCCTCTCTGCAGGCCTCCTTGGTCCCAGGCATTTCAATTTGTTTGCGGTAATCGATCTCGGCCTGGCCCGTTCATATGTATGAAAATGAGATAAAGCTTCGGCGCACTGGAATTAACTTCTCTGCCCCCTATTAGGCATGGAGCTTCACTGAACGCAGGGTTCCAGGAGCCAGTGTCCCATTGCCCCAACCCTCCCCCCACCCCCGCCCCCCACACACACATACACACACACACACACCCGGGAGGAACCTCTGATGCAGGGCCCTCCCAGCCTCCCTCCTGGTCCCCCTTTACCTCAGAGGGATGCTGATTATTCACCCCCAGCACACACGCAGCTTCATCACAATCTCTGCCACTACTGCAATCACAATCAGTCAGTTTGACTGCGACACATTACTGCCAACTTTGTCAAAAGCATGCACATGGCAACATGACACGCACACAGAGTGTATGAAGAGTATCTCAGGCTGCAGATGTGCGTTCCTGGATGCTCACAGTCATTAACATACACACACACACACACACACACACACACACACACACACACACACACACACACACCGGTGTTGTCACAGAAGATGATTGGGGCCAATTAAGATAGGTCTGACTTTTGCTCTCTACAGTTACCAATGCACATTGGAGCAGGAAGTTAGACAAATGCAGTTCATAACACATGGCAGACTCAGAAAGTTGCAGTATATCACAGTGCGTCTGTTGCATCCCCACATCCTGATAATCACAAAATCTGCTATCTCCATTTTTGCTCCCTATGTACTTTTCACTGCTGAAAGGTTAGAGAACTAATATACTACCTGGCTGCCACGACCTCGTCCATCACTCTCTGCCTTCCCCACGCTGTTACTTTTGCCCGTTTCATTTCACCCTCTGTATGCCCGGCCCCAGCGAACGCATCTGAGGAGAAACATATTTACACGGTGTCGCCATGGCGATAACAGCATTATATTTTCAAAGTGGCCGGAGACATGCATAAATACAAGTTCTGTATTGGATTAATTTGCAATTTCACATGCTATTAATTGTGTCAACACTTTTAAAATGGAATTTCATGAATTGCAATCTAATTAGAGGCTAATTTACTTTCACAATTGGGCTGCTTTTTTTTTTCTTCTGTTAACCACATTTATAAACACTCAATGAATTAACAGTGAATAGCTCGTGAATTACGTTTTGTGGATTTATGACTGTGAAGCATAATTGTTTTTCCTCTACCCCCTGTATGCTCACCCTGCATGCATGTCAAGTGCTAGAAGAGAGTGAGGGATGGAGGGAGAGACCAGGGGCATCGATAAAGGAAACAATAGGAGCGCTAAAACCTAAACAATGCTTTCCTCTCTGTGCATTCACGTTGTATGATCACTCACAAGCTGCTGACAAGAGAGCCGATTCGTTGCCTCTCGTCCCTCCCCCATCATCTCCTCCTCCCCTGACAGTGAGCTGCTTCATGTCAAATATCAGGCAGATTAATAGGATGTAGCGCAACTGATATGAATGACAGTCCAGCCTGTGCTTTGAGGGCAAGGTATTTATGTATATGTGTTTCTGTAAGGTTGAAAGACTGTCTGTATCTCTGCATGAGAGGCTCCTCTTGCCCTTTTTATAGGCAGCTGTCAAATGGCAGACCATAAACCTGAGAAAAGAGATTGTCCATAGGTCATTATTTCTCTACAGTGGAATTTAACTTGATGAAATTGTTTCTGTTGTTCGTGTATGGTGTGAGGCTATAACGTCTTGAAGTTGTCTTTGTAAAAAGATCTATAAATGATGAATACTCTTAAAGGCCCCAGATTAGTGGTACCTTAAATTACTTCTGGATCCTCGGGCTCTGCCTATTGCAGACCCTGTTCTCTCAAATGTTCCTCATTTGTTTGTCAGCTTTAAAAAGTTCCGGGTACCTTGAATAATGCTATGTATCTATCATGTCCTCAGGCAGTCGTTACCCTCAGGCGCTGACTTCGGATATAGGTGTAGTGTGATCTTGTTAAAACTCTTTGCCCACAGTGTGAGTTTGCTGCTTTTAGGGTTAATATGCGAAAAAGGGTTTCTTGGGGCAACTTTGTCATTATCCTGACTGGCAGGGGAGACACAGCTGAGATGAACAACCAAGACTTGAAAGAGACATAAAAAAGAACTTGGCACAGACAGGGGGGTTGGAGCACCAATTAGAGAGAGAGAGTGGAAGAGGCATGGTAAGGGAAGAGGGTCACAGGAGGCACAGGGGGTCACAAGAGGCACATAGATGTGCATTAGGCAACTGTCAGTCTCTATAGCAACGGCCCATTATAGGACGGGTGAGGGGTGAGAAATTATGCCCTTATTTTGTGTGTGTGAGGGAGTTTCTGGTTTTCACTACTAATACTGACAGATGGGACCTTTTTATAGACGCACCCAATCGACCACTTGAGTGCATAAACAGACACATGCACACACATTTGCCTTCCGTAACTACAAGGTTTCCTTAGTTACCAACCAAGGCTTATTTCATTGTAGCTCCAACATTACTTTGCTAATTTTTACAGTCTGCTTTTTATTGATATTTACAACATGGATTAATATAGTCAGACTACATTGTTGTGGCTATAGGATTTAATTCCTTTTTACTGGTTTGTTTGTCACCAATGTTTCTCAGAAAAAGAAGGGACACAAGATCATAGTTCTAATATTGAGGATTTTATATGAAAAGAATAGAGCGGTGTGATGAGATGGTCATACCTCCTGGACAAATTGCGTGGACCTTGTTTCACATCTTGTCTTTAGCTTGTTTTCATAGGCAAAGAGAAGATATCGATGTACACTATTGTGCACCTGTAGAAAAGCACCATGTATGAAATGGTTGTATTCAGACGTAAATACATCTTCAAACATCCAGTGTTTTCCATACTTTCTCTACTTCTTAGCTACTATTGGATTAAGAAACAGACCATTGTGTAGGGCATATAAGCCTGTGTGTTTTGTCCATCCCTCCCCCTTCTATAAACATGGCTGCATAATAAAGTGGCTCCGCAGACAATAGACAGAAGAGATGTGGGAACCTACACTGGCTGGCACAAGGCTCAGGAAACCAATCAGTTCTTTACAATAACAGATACCCTATCTCCTTACAAATTATGCCTTGTTCAGTGATTTTCAATTCAATATCTGATTCCTTCATGTATTTCCATTTGCCTTTGTATGCTTTTTCTTTTTTTTTTTATAAATCTATACTCAGTTGCTTCCTTATTCATAAGCTGGTGTTTTCTGTTGCTTTCTCTTACTGTGTGTAATTACCCATTTAGTGTAAAGAAAGGCTATAATTAAAACTTTGGTGCATGATTGCCGAGTGTTCCTGCTGCAGGATTTATGGAAGTTACAGTGCACTTGATACAAATGCTTACTTAATTGGCTCTCATTTTCAGGTTCAGTTAGATGCACTAAGGCCACCACCAATACATAAAAGCCTAAATTTGGTTTTCAAAAACCAAGTTTCACATTCGCTGCTGTAACCTACACAGTTCTGTATTTACCACTGCCGATCAAGATGGTAAAATGATTATCGTCAGTAGTTTATTTGCTTTTCCTGTGATTTTTGTCTCTTTGGATCATATCTGTTTCTTACCAAGACAATATTGAAAATGTAGCCATGTCTATGGTTTTTGCCAATATCTCATAGTCAAAGACTCAATTGTTTTGATTTTTTTAAGAATGCTGAGGTCAGTTGCCAGGCGCTGTTTTGGTGCAGAAAGAATGATTACTAATTCATTTCATGAGCCCCTGACATCTGTTTACCATCATTGTCAAGACAAAATATTTGCTCAGCCAAACACTTTGCTCCAAAGCACTCGGTGAACATGTCTGCAGATTTCTTTAAAACCAAACTGAATGAATATTTAGAAAATATGTTTTGATATTATAAATTGTGAACTAGACAATCTGGGAAAGATAATATACCTACAGATTGGCTTAATAAATGAATAACCCCTGTTTCAGCTAAACTTTCACACAAGTGGGTTCAAATGCAATAATATGCAACTTCACAAATTCACCACGTGGATTTCACTGCATCATTGAGTGTTAACAGCATATTCTTCACGGTCCTCCTTTAATCTTTTATGGACACACTCCCATCGAAGGGATTTCCCCACTTTCCTCCAATTTCTTTTCCTTGGTAGTCATTTTGTGCTAAACCCCCCCCCCCCCCCCCCCCTCACCCCCTCAACCCTTCAAAAGCACTTACCCATCAATCATGGATTATGAATATCCACCCTCAAAATGAATAATGTGTCTCATTAAATGTATTTATGTTTGTGCAGCGTAGACGGGAGCGGCGTCTCTCACACATACTATTTTTCTCACCTCATACATTCAGACTGCCATTTTTGCTGGCTCATTTCTGTGTGTATGTGCACACATGCACACTACTTCCCTCTCAGGAGAATTTTAATTTGCATATACGTGTTAAATACAGATTACACCAAAGGTGGTTACACATTCTCCAGTTAGATAGCTCTATAGCAGCACTTTTTGTAAAAAAAACAAAAAAAAAAACTGACTGTTTTAGGTTTTTTGTGAGCAAGTTTCTTGCAAATGTATTGTGATTGTTGTAAAGTATCATTGTGTAGATGAGGTCATCTACAACCTAAGGGAGTTGTTGCATGGATACACCCTTGTTACCACAACAACACAAACAGAGGCTGGATGAAGCAGGCTGTGTATGAAGCATGCTTGAGCTAAGGGAATTGCGTGTCTGTCTGTATACGTCTTCATCTGCTTACCTTACCAGGCTGTTGGAGTAACTACTATGTTGGTCTTACTGATCCAATTGTCCCATTAGCTAAGACATCCCAGGAGTTCAGGAAGTTCCTTAATTGCATTTGTGTCTCTATGAATTGCAAAGATTTGGCAAGTTGGACAGATGTCAGATTAAAAAATATATGGCTTTGTTTGTGCTACTGTGACCATCTTCTAGCTAGGGTATCTGCTAAATGTTTTGTGTGGTTTATTGATTAGTTGGTACTTTAACACATTAACTCATTTAATTTTCAAAAACATTAAAGGCTGTTCCCTTCCCTGGGCCCGAATTTGGTTCTTTTGATAATTGGCTTGTAAACTGAGAGAATTTTTCAGATTCTGCAGGTTTAGTTTGAGCAGTGATCAACATACAGTACAGCAGACCACATCTTGGTAGTTTCTTGGCCATTGGAAAATACTACCCGTAGTCCAGGCCTAAGAACTAAAGCTATAATTGAGTTTAAACTTCTCTCAATAAAAGGTTACTGGATTTCTTAAAAAATCTCTGTCACTACAGTCTGTGGTAACACCCAGCAGCCGAAGGAAAGAAAAAGAGATTGAGGGGGAACAAAATGTGCTCTAGCAACATTGAGACAGGATGGATAGAGGGGAGAGATTTTGAGTGGGGAGATGGAGGAGTTGAAACAAGGTAAGGAGACAGAAACAGGACAGTGGCGAAAAGAGACAGGAGATAATGGATCAAGATGTATAAATACCCCGCGGGAGAATAACATAGCAAGCAGAGAAAGACTGGTAGACACCGAAAAGAGAAAGGGAAATAGAGAGAGAGAGAGAGAGAGAGAGAGTAGTGGGGTTATCGAGCAACCTGCTGATGGAAAGGGGTAAACAGGGGTGGAAACAGAGCGGGCGGACAGGGAGGAAGGGGTGCAGAGGGGCAGGGCGGCGTGTATTCACCGTCCTGTTGTCTGATTGGCCGAGACAGCGTCAGGCGGGCTGAGCTGAATTTAATCAGAGATGTGCGTCACCAGCTGCAGTTCCAAGCCAACAGCCAGATACTGCTGGAGGGGGGGCAGGCTCCCTTTCTGTCTTACTGTCTTTCGCTCTGTGGTTGACTAAAATGTCATCAGTGGAATGCGGTTGCAAACAACTCGTAGTGTCTTTTTCCCTGTATGTGTCCCTGTGAAGCGTGTATGTCTGTGAAAGACTCATAAAAGAAAGAAGGAAAGAAACACGATTACAGATATGTATTTTTCGCCATGTAGAGTGGTTGTATGTCAAAGTCGTATTTGTTACTGCGAACGCGAATTTCCCACCTATCACTGCAGTCTCTGTGTGTGAGCAGTTAGGCAGGCTGAGGGGGCCTCTGGTTTTAGCTGTGCTCTTAGACAAGCTCTTGGCAGCTGCAGTGAATACCTCTGTGCTCTGAATTTGTTTTAACCTCCAATGTGGTAGTGTTGGCCTGTGTGTGCATGTCACTGTGTGGTTAATTGCTAGCACTGCAGCGACTGCTAGTTCAGACACTCACACTGGAGAGATTGAAGCTTTAATTAACAAATTATTTCTATCCCATTTATTCCCACCCCCCTTCCTCTGCTTGCACAAAAACTGTGTCGTTGTCTGTTCCTCTCCCACTCCCTGGGGTGAAAGCAGTCTCAGCTGTTGCGTAAAATGCTAGTATCTATCGAGGGACTATAGAAAACAACATCATCAACTATTCATCATGCATTTACCCATGGACCAAGAAACTGTTATTTACAGCAGTTCTTGGGTCACAGGCTATTGGCTGCCAGTATAAAAGCAGCTATTTCAGTGCAGCAGGAAACTCTCGGGAAGAGAGCACCTACACACAAGACCTACCTCCATTTCTTTCCCCACTTGCATTCATATGTGAGCCACAGACTCACATGACCATGCTCCTCAACTCCCTAAAGAAAACGTATTAAGTGTTTAGGCCAGGCAGTTGTTTTTTTCCAGTCTTGCATCACCCTGGAGAAAAAACTTTGGCAAAGCCAATGTGTTTGGTTGATAGCCATCCAGGTCCCGCTAATAATAACACCTTGCCGGCTCGCACTCAATTAGATGGCTGGCTGGTCACTGTAACTACAGGGAAAGGGTCAGATGGAGGCCAAAGCACCAGGGAAAGGTGTGAATGTTTGTGTGTGTGTGTGTGTGTGTGTGTGTGTGTGTGTGTGTGTGTGTGTGTGTGTGTGTGTGTGTGTGTGCGTGCGCGCAAAGAAAAAGCAAAAGAGAGGAGCGTATAATGAGGAGGAAAAGAAGTGCCTCCATGTGTTTATGTGTGTTGGTGTTCAGTCAGCAGAAAAAATATGACCTTTTCATAAAGTGTGTCTGGGCCAGTAACATATGTTCAACAACAGACTGCATGAGGCAGTTAACTTAAAGTGATAGTCCATACAAACAGACAAGAAATATCCCAACACCTGCAGAGTGCTGTACATAAAATACAATGCATAAAATGACATTTATACAAGACTGCATGATGTTGCATGTGATGAAGTAAAACATGCCTTCCATTCTTTTGTGAAGGATCTTCCTCATGAGACTATGCGTATCATTAATTGTATTGGCTTTCAATCAAATACTGCGAGGATATAACTTGAGACACTGTGGCAGTTTTGTGTGCTGTCATCACACGCTGTACGTATGGTAATAATTGAAAGCACAGTTTGGGTTACAAAGGTCTTGATCAAACTGAACTACATTTAATGGAAATCTCATTATTTTAGAAGCTGAGAGACATTTCAACATTAGGACATACTTAAAACAATTTTGCAAATATTTATTCCACCTTATGTTCAATGTAAGCACTATCCAGACAAATCTAGCTTCTTGTTATATAAAGGACTAGTGACTTAACCCAGAGATTAATTCCTTGCTACCTGCATGTGTCTTTCTGTGTGTGAATGCTTGTGTGCCCGTGTATTGTATCTGTCCAGTGCCAGAGCCTGCTCCCACTAAGCCCAGTCCCGGCCCATCTCACCACCTCCACCCCGCCAGCCCCACGCTGCCCCTCTCCTCCTCATCTCCTGGCAATGGCAAGCGCGCCTCCTGCAGTAGCCAGCTCCCGACTGAGACTCCCCCTCAGCAGCATTGCCAGTTGTCCTCTGCCAGTGCTCGCTACCCGGCCAGAGAGGTGCCCCCGCGCTTCCGTCAGCAGGAGCACAAGCAGCTACTGAAGAGAGGCCAACCACTGCCTGCCGGAGCCCTCAGCGCTCTCACTCTCTCCTCCTCCTCTTCCTCCTCCTCTTCACCCTCATCACCTTACTCTTCTTCTTCTACGAGTACCAGCAGCACTTCCCAAAACTCTGCCACGTCCACTGCGGGCAAACACCACCCAGGTTTGTGTCAGTATAGTAAAACAAAAAAAAAACATTAACCTGAAACGGATTTGTAATCCTTTTTTTTTTTTTTTTTTTTTTTTTTTTGGTGGTTGATGTGTGCAGATAACATTAATCATTTTATTTAAAACCATCATTCAGTTTAATTTTGTCACCTGAATGAATGTTGGTCATATTTTGCTCAATATATTTATTTCTCTATATCTCTCTCCATATATAGATCCTGCATACACTACATACTTACTTTGTATTCAGTGTGCAATGGCAGAAATACAGTTTTATGCTAAGCAGCACTGACAGATTGTTGTAGGCACAACAAATAATAGTGATTAGAATTGTAATTTAACAGCACACCTTCACTTCTTGTCAGCAAAAAATAATGACAAGATATAGCAATAATAATGCTGTTTTTCAAAACCCTAAGAAAACCCCATTTAGATGTTTTAGTCTAAGTGACAAGAACATGGTTCAGTAGCTTTCGCCTCAGCACACTCGACTCACAGGAACACACACTCAGACCTCCGTAGCCAGCGGTAGGATTTTAATGAAGTCTTTGTTGGCACCTAAGATCACTAAAACTGAACCTGCCTTCAGGGGGCTCATTGTGCATCAGTTTGTGTGCATGTGTGTGCAAGTAATATGTGGTTAAACGATGACCACGAGTTGTTTATATCATTATTACAATGTTATTTCTCCGTTTATTTTGGACAATTCTATTTTTATTTTTATACAACCACTGCTGACTCCAGGATTCTCACGATTGTTCTTGCTTTTGTGCCATCCTGAACATATTCTTACATACGAGGGGTTTTATGTCATTTCATTTTTTCTGTCCGTAAAGAAATCATAGCTGCCTAATGTACACAAACACAAAAGTGGCGGTGCCTCATCCTCCAACATAACACTAACTTTGAAGACATAGATGTTAGGATGCCTCCGTAGCACACCATGCAATGTTTTCATGGTTAGCCCTTTGAGCAGGAGCTCGCATGAGCATCTGTTTGCATCTTAGTTTAGTTTCTTCTCTGTTTTTTTTCCCCGTGTTTCTTTTGATCAATTCTGCTTTGCTGTTCTGTGCTGCCTTTCATTCCTGACTCAACATTTGGTGTGAGAACACCGGGCGCACGGTAAACACTTCTGCAGCAGCTGTGGTTCATGGCTAGTTGGTCACAAAACGACAGCCTTCTGCATTACAGAGGCATCTGGTCTTTGTACGCTCAGTCGCTGCTGTTCTTGTACTCGTGCCTGTGCCACCAGTCACAGATACCTTTAAAGCCTGTTTAGACAGTCAGTGAATGGCTGTTTTGTTTTTTGTTTTTTTTGCGACTTGTGTCTTATTTTTAGTCCATTTAATAACACAGATCTAAGGGATGTTTTTTCTGTATATTTGGTGTGAATAGTGAAAATTTTTATTTTATTTCAGCACTTTTTAAACATTGATCAGTTTCATTTATCTTTTTTTTTTTTTTTTTTTTTTTTTTTTTTTTTTTTTTTTTTTTAGTAATAGCTATGAAACTTATCATTTCTATTTATTTCTATTTTTATATTATAATATTTACCCTGTGTGCTCAGCTGTTTAGTGCAGAGTTCCTCTGCTGTGGGCCAGGATCTAAATTTGGCTGCCGACTTGACCCACTGAAGAGAAGCAGTATGTCTAAGCCTTAAATTTAAAGAAATATGTTTCCACACTAGTTAAGATTTCCTGGTTGAGTGTATTAACCTATAATGTCCTCATTATTGTCCTAGCTCAGCAGTTGTTGTCCTGGTTGGCCTTTAGCTCCCTTTGGTTTTCACAGGAGTCTCTCAGTACAACACAGCCTGTGGCAGAGTAGCCCTTGGCTGGGTTTCCAGCTCCTTTCCACTCTTGTTCTTGTCCCAAGGGTTTCCAGTCCACAGCCTGTTCTTTCCTGTCTGCCCAGCTAATAGCCTCAAGCCAGTGGCCCTGTTGTTGCAATGATTCCGGCATACATAATTTAGAGAGTGGACATTGTTGTTAAATCCGCTGCTCTGCAGGTAACGCCTGAGTCTCCTGCTTTTTATATTCTTAACATTACAAATTTTGTAGTAGATTATGTTGTTCCTTTGAAATGTATTTTAGTTGGATCATTTAGCTATCAGTTCATTTACAACTCTTGGTTTTGAACTTACAATGACTTACCAGTTACCTGTCAAGAACTAAGTACATGTCTGTGATAGAGTAGAGAATATGTTTTGCCTCTTCCTATATCAATTCAGTTTATCATTGTCTTTTAACAAAATCACCCCATCATGGTTTGTTCATATATCATGTACTCTGCCTGCAAATATAGGAGCAAAGCTTTCTTTCTTTGTTAAGGATGAACTCTGTTTTGAGGACAGGGTTCTGACCTCTAGTTGAGGTTACTGAGGCCCTAAGGGATGTGTGATGGTTCACTTATGCACTCGAGGACATGTAAACACAAACACATGTATATATGTAGTGGCTGGGCACACACTAGTCTGACCTAGTTGTGTCCTCTTTGATACGTGTCTCCCTTGCAGGCCAGCTGGCTCAGAGTTTAAAGGGGAATGTACACAAATGTATGCACACACACATACACGCATACACATTAGCTTATAAGTATTATCGGTAGATATTTAAGTAACTTAGATGCATTTCTTTTATATGTGCAAATGTATAATTTATAACATTCCAACAGGCTATCACACAGCACCCCATCCCCAAAATCTGAAATGCATACTCTCTAAATTCAAGGGCATTCACAGGCCACACTCCCACATAACCTCTGCTCTCCCAACCCCATGTAATTGTCCCACCAGACAGAAACCCCCTTTCCCCTTTCTATCCCTCTGTCACACCCATCATTCCCATCTCTCCAGCTGACTGGGGACCATTAAGTAGTCCAGAGAAGCCAGCAGCCGTCCAGACAGGCTCCCCAGTAGCAGGTGCTGGAATAGGCGGTCTCTTAAGACTGTGGGAACTGCAGCCCAACAGCTGTTAGCTGGTTACCCAGACAGAGCATGTAGCCAGAGGGCACTCTGTTGGGTGCTGTTAAAACACTTGGCCCTTTGATTTGCAGGAAAGGTTGTTTGGATTTATACACACTGTATCTTAAGTTAAAGACTTTGTTTGTTTTTTTGCTTTTAGTAGAATAAACTATAGTGTTTTAAAATATGGGTTGTCTTTTTAAAACGCTTCACGATTCCCTAATTTCAAAACATGTAATGTTCTTATCACATGAAAATGCAGGTGTTAAGATGTAAAAAAAAATACCCACCCCTTAGATTTAGTTTTTTGTATGTTTTTAAAATCAAATAATCACAAAACTACTTGGGCCTAATGAAACCAGGGAGGTATGGATTTCCCCATGTGCTCAAGCTGTGACACACACACAAGCACACAAGTGTGAGAACCCCCTAGTGGCTTCATTAATCCAGTCTCTGTCAAGGAAACCAGAGAAGTCACCATGGTCTCGCTCTCCTATTTTCTCTCTCCTCTCAGAAGAGGTAAACAGACATGAATGATGAGCTTTTTAAACCCCCCCGGAGACCATTCCCTCAGTCTTTCTTTTTTCTCCTCGCTTCCGGAAAAACAAGTACATGCTGTCCTTGATGTGAGTGGGCGTGAAGTTCTCCTCAAAGAGAGGTGGAGAGGGTCCATTTGGGGACAAAAGACTAATAAACGTCCCCTCCTGCTTTGCTTCTGGTTTTATGTCATCCCACAGTTTCCGCCGAGAAACTGAGCTTCGTCTGTGGCTCCCAGACAAACTAAAGAAATCAGTTTGTTGCCACACCATCTCTCTTAGTCGGTTCCTGCTTTCTCTCGCTGTCTCCCTTTCTTTTCCCTTGTCACTGTGTACCAACCCCTCCCCCCAGCCTCCTCCATCTCTCCCTACCACCCTCTTCCTCTCTTTCTGTTCCTCTGCTTGTCATTTCATTCAAAGGGGAGGGGAGGCATTTAATTCTTGGCTAAATGCCCATTTCTATAATGGCAGCTAGTCTCATTATCAGGAGTTTATCTCTTGCTTCAAACCTGGTGAGCTGAATCACATCGCTTCACTGTGTTTTTGCTGTTGTTTGTAACTTTTTGCAGCACACTACAGGTCTACTCATCATTAGTAATTTGTTATTCTTTAGCTGTAGACCAGCAGGTCTATGTAGCTCTATGCAGAGAGCAGGCTTTCATCTGCATGCACAGATTTGCGGATACAGGCACACAAAAGGGCAAGCTTGCTCCCTGTTGGAAGCACAAGAACCCACAGAGAACCCCTTTGTTTTTATTTTTGACCCTTTTCATTCACAAAGCCTAATCAGAGACTGCCCTCCTAATTGTGACCAGAATGAAAGCAGCATAGCATTCCTGACGCATGATTGCGAACAGTGGATGGAAATAATTGTCCCTTCGTCTTTTGTTTTTCATATTCAGCTTGCTTTCATGCCCCGCCCTCAAATCAATGATTTGCCAAGAATCAGCAAGACCTGTTTTGGAATGTCTGGGAAGGGAGCCGAAAGGGGAACAATCAATCGAGGCATGTTGAGGTTAAAGGAAAATGAGGCTGTTTTGCATTAGTCTACACATGCATACATATTGGTATTCACGGAGTTAGACACAATAGCATTAAAACCTATACAGAGTGATGTAAGCCAATAGTCCTGTGATAAATTCTCCTTTTGTGGAGCTCATAATGGTCCATTTTTGTTGCAGCAGATACCCATGTTTGCGATTTACATTTTGCCCACCGTTACACAAATGTGTTCACCCACAGCTTATACTGTGGGTCCAAGATAGAGCCTCAGTCATCCAGTGTATTGCCTTTGTAGATATTTTGTGGTTTCATTGAGTAGCCTGCCGCAGACTTGGTAAGAGGATGTCTGCTGTTTTCCATTCTTGCATGGATCTGTGTAAGCACTCTAACAGTGAAGCTGATGCACCTCTCCTCAGGTATTTTTCCGTTCTCCCTCTCCCTTACTGACCCCTTTTCTGTACCACAGGCGACACGGCCTCCTTTTTTCCCTTTTTAATGTGGGGTTCTGGTTTGAAATGTGTTTGTTTTGTGCTTGTGACAGAAGTGATAAAAGATGTCTTCCCTTTCACACTTTAATTAATTTGTCATGTAACCTATTTTTACATTCTCCACGAAACAAAATGTGCAAATGAGAGAGGGGGGATATGCTGAGTGGGTGTGGGGAGACTGAACCAAATAAAATTTCCCTGAGGCTGCAGCCGCTGAGCTTCTTGGGTAGGGTCCAGGTCTGATACAATGGCGCTGCTCTTTGCTCCGAAAGCTGGTATTGACAGCAGAAAAGGAGTAAAGTCTGTGTCTTTTAATAATACTGTCGTGTTGTACTCTCCGCATTTCGAAAACGAACACTGACAAGCCACTGAGAGTTTGCCGTAGTAAATGAAACAACTAGCTGTTTAGGTTGTGTTTATTATTTTCTTCACAATGTAATTGGGTAGCAAGAGGTATACACCATATATATATATATATATATATATATATATATATATATATATATATATATAGTCATTCAGTGTTCCAAGCGGTAATATTTAATACCTGGACACTTTGATTTAAATGCATTTAATATGTATTTGTGACCAAACTGAATTTAGAAACGGGATTAGATTTTGCTTTGATAACAACACTATCTGTCCATGTCAAACACAAAAGAATTAATACAACTATTGAAACTTCTGTGGCCCCATTTGCTCAACAAATACAATAGTTCAATTGTTTTAACATCCCTTACATTCACAACAAATTCACTACTTTCCTATGTACAAAAATAAAATCAGCCTATCTCAGTGTTCCGTATCTAATAGCACACAAATGCTTGAGTTTAATTCAAAGCTCACTGAATATGTTCCAGAATTATTCCTCCTCTATATTAGGTTGTTATGGGCACGGAGCAGTTTCGTCCTAACAAATTTTTGTGTCCGCTTGTCAAGTTAGAAAGTTTCATTGGACATGTTAATGTGCAGAAAATTACTTTTATGGTTTGTATTAATTAGCATTTGTCATGCAAACTGAGATTATGCCTCGGCCTTGACTCTTAAAATCAAGTTATTGTCAGAAGACAGAAAACATAGGGACAGACCAATTAAAGGCTTCCTGATTGAAAGCTTGTTTTTAAAGTTTTAACAGTTTCTAACTTTACTTTTTACTTAAAAAGAACAGCACAGATACAGCAGATGTGAGGAATACTTTTTGCTGTGATGTTTTGTTTAATTTTTTTCCCCGTTTTTTAACTGATTGCAAACTAGCTGCAGACTCGGGTTGGTGTGTATGTGTGTGCCATTTGTCTGATGACCCTGTGCGATAAGGCTGCCTGGGCAGTGGAGATAAGTGTGCAAACATTTTATTCACAGCCACTCTGTGGCTTGTTGCACAGTATCTGAAAGCCACATATCTGCCAGCATTTGTGTATGTCTCTACACACCTCAAACAAATGGACATTTCCCTCATCTGATTGGACTGTTTTGACCACTGGGTCTTTATCTCATGGTGGATAACTTCTGGCTATTATTGAAATCACTGCATCATTCTGATGGAAGCTAATAGCACAGTAATAGAAGGTACGGCAGCTAAATTACCAAACTAAGCAAATATTTTACAAACAGCATTAACTTTACAATTGAAGGTTAGCGAGCCATGCTGACTGCAGCTGCTCATAAAGATAGCCGGAAATGCATTAGTCTATTAGTCTTCTAATTCATGCTGACTGTGACTGTTTGTGTGTGTGGCCTGTAATTGCACTTGTTCATGAATACTGAAAGCCTGTTGGACATTTGCATTTTCATAAGGAATGTGATGTTTGCAGAATAATACATAGTACTGTACATGCTGTAACACATCTACTGTTCAATGTCTGAGGCTTACATTTTTGTTGAATTTTGGAAAACAAATACAGATTAATATCTAGTTGTCGTCCTGTACGTATTTTGTCTGTTTCATGAAACACATTAATTTTATGTTCTCAAAGGGTTACTGGATGAATGTCTTCCTTCTTTTGCTTGGTTGGCCGGCGTGCTGGTCATATTCATAGCAGTAATTTTCATTGGTTTCCAGCCAATTGCCTGAGGCTGGCCGAGTGGTTAGGGTTGTTTGCATGCTGGATCAATAGCCTCCCTGCTCTTACCCGCTAGCATTAATAAGATCATTGATTAGCTGCCTCCCACTGATTGATTACCCCTTTATAGCATTGACTCAGTCTATTATTAGTTCCCCATCTGATGGGATGCTTTTGTGCCTAATGAATGTGCTTTTGTGCAATACCATGCTGAGGATTGTTTGAAATTCTCTGTCAAAAGCGTACAAGTAGTGGAGCAAAATTCACATTTAGTCCTTCGTTCCCAGATTGTGAGAGATACATATATATATATATATATATTTATATATATAAATGTGCAGAATCTAATGCATATGCATAATATATAACATACAGTATATGCAGGTAGAGAGAAGCCAGCAGAGACACACAATTATTCACACAAGCTTGGAGGAAGTGTTCTGTGGTTTCTTAGTGCAGTGCAGTTAGAGGAGGAGTAAACCCGGCAGAGCGTAGGGAGTGATGGATGAGAAGCCGTCCTGGTTTCATTCCAATAAATGAGCGGCGTTCCACTTGGGCTTCCCTTCACGGCCCCAGCCAGCGAAGCCACGATGGAGACGGATGGGCCGCTCACTGCTGGGTGTTAGACGGGTGCAGAGGGGAGAGGGGAAGAAATTAAAGGGTGAGGTAAGCGGTGGGGTACGAAAGAGAGGAGACATGGACAGAGAGCGAAATGGGAGAAGGGGGGTATAATAACAGATAAGGGCATCTAGAAAGAGAGAAGGAAGTTGGGTGCAAAACATGACGGCAAGGGAAGAGGAAACAACTTAGAAAGAGAAGTGGAAAGTAAGTTAATTTAAAAATGAGGAGAAAGAGTGGAGGGAAATAGGATGGATAAAGGAATGAAAGCAAAGGCTCCATCTCCCTGTTTCTGTTTGGCTGACTGCACCAGGGCAAGGATATATGTATATGCCAGAGCTGATATGACATGGAGCACGCTTGGCTGTGCATTCTGATTATGTGTTGGATTGCAGAACGTGCTAGTGTGACCATCTCATCCTGCCAAGTCTGATAGCTAGCATTAACCAACCAAGAAGATAAAATTGGTTCAGGCAACTAGCTGTAGCCTGACTGAATCTAGCTGTATTACATGATGTTTCTCAGTCTAACCTAATGTATTTTTTCTTTCCCCATCCCATCCCCCTTCTATCTCCACCTACCTCCTTTGTTGTATTCATCTGTCTCAATCTACTCCTCCCTTACTCCCTCCTATTTTCTCTTTAGACATATCCCTCCAGAGTGGCCCTGGTGCCCAGTATGAGACCTCTCATTGGGGAGCATCTGTACCAGTTGACAGCCCCTCCAGTGCCAACAGCTGGGACAAAGTGATCATTGACGGAAGTGACACAGAAACTTGGCCCTTCATCATCCGCAGTAGTGATCCCAGCCACCCTCCAACATCAGAATGCCCCTTGGGCTCAGCTAGTTTTAACCTAGACACCAGTGCCGTCACTACTACCAGTCGGAGTAGTTTTCTGAGTATGGCCACAGGTGCCGCAGGCCAGCAGGCCCACTATCCTTCTCTCAAAGCTAACAATAACATGATGACAGGACCTGGGTCAAACAACACATTAGTGGGTAATAGAGGTTGGGGCTCAGATGGAAAACAAGATGGTATGAATGGTGGCCGAGTAGGAGCTCCCAATAACTGGGGCTCTCCCAATTTTAACTTGAACCTTAACCCCAATGCCAACCCTTCAGCCTGGCCTGTCCTTGGCCATGAGGGTGGGGGTGGTATTGGCCCTAACGGGGTATCCAACTCTGCATCCCTCCCACCTGGTATAAATGGCAATGGAAACATGGGAGGTGCGGATAATGGTGGGGGAAGTTGGGTGGGCATGATAAGTGGTAAAGAAAATGATCAACAGCATCCTTCAACCAACACTAACTTGTCCTTCAACATGGAGCCTGCTAACCTTAACACTGATGGACCAAACCACACTAAACAACAGCAACAAGCTCAGGAGCCTATGAGTCCCATCCATGGCTTAACTGGTTGGGGAGGCCAATCACCCACTGAATCATCCCAGCTCAATGGGGACACAACAGGCAGCTCTGTATGGGGTAGTGGAGAAACCAAGGCAGCTGACTCTCCCAAGGACTCAGGCTGGGATTCTACTCCCTCTGGTGGCCATTCTGCCTGGGGCCGCCAAGGCAGTGGTGGTGGTAGTAGTGGAAGTGGTGGTTGGTGTGACTGGGGAAAGTCTGCTGGTGGTGGAGATCCATCTAAAGGCTGGGAATCAGTAGATGCTGGCAGTTCTGGCTCAGCCCAAGAGCAGCAACTCAGCTCATGGGGCCAACAGCCTGGAACAGCCCCAGCAAGTGAGGACAGTGGGGACAGCAGCGAAGGTCGATCCCTTCACAGAGACAGGTCCTCCAGCGTGGAGTTTGCCCCTGTACCACCCCGGCAGGATCTGGACCCCAGAGTGCTGAGTAACACAGGTTGGGGACAGACCCCCATCCGACAGCACACTGTGTGGGAGATGGAAGAGGCCAACTCTGATGATGGAAAGAACAATAGGAGCTCTGACACCATAGGAGGCTCCAGCTCTAATAGTGGACCTTCTTCAACCAATGGAGGTACCATCAACCCAAACATTGGCCCCAGTCAAAGGCCTGGGTCTGGAGGAAAAAGTGACAGTGAAGGATCGTCATCTTCTAGCTGGGGAGCCCCTCCACCTCAGCCAATCCAGAGTGGATCAGGATGGGGGGATCCCCCACAGTCACATAGCAAAGCTCCAAATGGCACGACCAGTGGCTGGGGAGATCCTTTGCCTACCAATGGTCCTAAAAGTGGAGGCACACCGTCCTGGGCTTCTGAGGAGAAGTCCCCCAGCTGGGACGATCGACTGATAAAAAGCCAGCCTACCAGCTGGGGAGAGGGCCCCAAAAGCTCCCATGGTTGGGGTAACAGTAATGGGGGCCCCAATGGCTCCAGCACAGGGGACTGGGGAGAGCCAGACATCAAGAACAATGGCTCCTCTAGCAGCATGTGGGAAGGAGAAGGAGCTAATGGAGGAAATGGTGGATGGAAGGAAAGCCCTAGAGGAGGAAATAGAGGAGGAGGTTGGGCTAAGCCTGCTCCTGCTGCGAGTAACAGCAGCTGGGGGGAGACCCCACGTGCTAATGGCCCAGTGCAGGGAGGCTGGGGCTCCTCCAAGCCCCAGGAAAGCAGCAGCAACAGCACTGGCAGTGGAGGAGGTGGTAGCATTGGGTCCTGGGGTGGTCCTGCTTCTGTCAAGCAGAACAACTCTAGCTGGGGAAATGGCAGCAAAAAGGACCAGGGCATGGACCCTACTGGCTGGCAAGAACCCTCTCCTCCCTCCATCCGCAGGAAGATGGAGATTGATGATGGGACATCTACCTGGGGTGATCCCAGCACCTACAACAAGACAAACATGTGGGATCGTAACAATCCCAATAGTAACCCAGGCAACAGTGGCCCACCTCCAAGTAAGAATGGTGGAATGAATATGCCCAACAATAACAACAACAATCACTCTGTTGGCTCTGGCAACAACAATCACCATCACCCACACCATATGCACCACCATCCCCATCACGGCCAGCCCCCAACTCACCTGCAACACCATGGAAACAACAATGGGTCACCCAACAACGCTGCCTCACACCCAGGCGCGGGCCCCCAGGGTAGACCCCCACTCGCCAACCCAGGTATGTAAAAACTTTAAAGCCTTGGGTGTTTTTATTTCTGACCGCATAAGTAAATTAAATTAAATTGTATTAGAGAGATACATATGTCCTAGTCTATTCAAGGAGATTGACAATGCTTGTTGATCCATAAAGTCTTAAACGAAAAAAAAAAGAAAAACCTTGGCAACTACAGTTTTTCCACTCAAAGAATATATTTTTTAAGTATTCTCACAGATTATTATGATGATGGTCTCCGAGGAGTTGAGGTCCTTACAATGGTCAAGGATACATAGTTAAAACAATGAAAAGTAGGCTTAAGTTAGCACCTCACCAAGGTCCAATAAAGTCCGTCCATACATACAGAAATTGTAGAGCTTTAATGCAAAACACTCTCCCACTTCTTTTAATTGTGAATAAGACCACTTCCCCCTGCTGTTGACCATTTATACTGCACCTATCAAGGATCATCATGAGAATCGTAAGACCAAAAAGTTATACTTAATCAACCATCTCTGCTTAAACTATTATAGCTCTGAGCTTTCCTGAGACACACTATCCCACAAGCCAGAACAGGGGGGTCAAGGGGTTTAGTGATGTCAGGAAGAGGCTGGCATGAAAGGCCTCTACATATAGACAGCACAGCTAGCAAGCTTACACTTTTTTATTATCACTAGAGCTCAGCATGAGGGCCCGAAAAAGACTGTATGAGAAAAGAGATATCCAAAATTCAGTAATATCCAGCATTGCAGTGACTTTCATTTTCTTTGATTATCATAAAATACCACAGCAGTGAGGTTCCTTTCATAATCTCGTTCTAATTTACCTGTTTTTTCCAGGTTGGGGAGACCTTCCCAGTGTTCAGCCCAAGTCAGAGCCTGCTTGGGGAGAGCCAGCAGCTCCAACATCAGCTGTGGACAATGGTACCTCTGCCTGGGGCAAGCCCCCGGGTGTGGTAGGAGGCTGGCCAGACGGTGGCCACGAGCCCTCTGGCCCCTATGGGAGGGCAAATGGACCCCCAGGTTCTGCACCTTGCAAGCCAGGTAATGTCCAGTGATGAAATATATTTGCTGACACACTGATGCATGATTTCAACAACAGGAATTCGCCATAGTCTGACATTGAAATTGTACCAAGATGCAGGACTATGTTCAGTAATATTGATTATTGAACTTTGACAAAAATCAGATTGTTAGTTTCGGATACTTTGCCGTAAACAATACAACACACTGTCACCTGTTTCACTTTAATTTGGGGAGATTGCATTGTGTTTCAAAGATTACAATGTAAATTAGCTTTTCTTCTCTGGCAAGTTTGGGTTATGTCCAGTATTTCCTGCAAACCACCTGTATTATGGTGGCTTGGAGTTTTTTGTACACAACAAACATGAGGGAATAAAAAACAGGAAGTTTCCTCAGACATGTACCATTTGTGCAAACTCTGAAAGTTTTTTGTTAGTGCTACTGTAGTGTTGTTGGGATTAAAGCAATTCCACGCCTCAGTAGGTCTTGGTTATTTGTGCTGTTGGTCTGAAATGTTGGACATGATAGAGGGACCTGTCGGGGGATAGTGCAGAATTTCAAATAGCAACAGTGGCACCAAGTGGTCAGGTTAAAATGTACATGTCACTTGTTCTTGGAAAAGGCTTGAATATTGTAAACCCGAGGATACACCGCATATGCAAAAAACACAAATGTAGTTTTTGAATGTTTTGTCACGTCTTCATTCTGTTTTTGATGTCTCTTTTTCAGGCCCCAAACCTATGCAAGATAGCTGGGGAAGTGGAGGAGAGGAGATGGGCATGTCTACCGGCCAATGGGACACTGAGGATGGGGAAGTATGGAACAGTCCCACCTCCCAGGAGAGCAGCTCTTCTTGCAACTCCTGGGGCAATGGACCCAAGAAGTGCCCAAGCAAGGTCAGAGAACACACTTGGCTTTTGTCATAAACATATTGGTGGATGGTAACTTTACTGCTTTGTTGGTAAAAAAAAAAAAAATGTTACATTTTTTTTCTTGTTTTCAGGGGAAGATGGGCAACAAGCCAGATGAGGCCTGGATCATGAACCGTCTTATCAAGCAGCTCACTGACATGGGCTTTCCGGTAGGAACGCATTGTATTTAGAAAGAAGTTTTATTGCTAAGACACAAACAAGCTGTCTTTTGGAAATTTCTTGTTTATGTTTTTTATCAAATAGGCTGCAAAAGGTGGCAACTTTTATTAATTCAGTGAAATAAAGAAACATTCACTATACAGTGTTCAAATAAATATAGATAAACACAAGCAGTTAGGAGAAGAAAAAAATATCCAATAACAAAACCAGTCATCTAAAATTGGCGATTAGTGAAAAATCAAACATTATCTTACAATTAAAGCCTGTTATGTCATGTCAGTAAAATGCTTTTGTGTTACATAATGTTTTCTGTATTGTGTTACAGAGAGACCCTGCTGAGGAGGCGTTAAAGAGCAACAATATGAACCTTGACCAGGCCATGAGTAAGTTAAACAACATATCTGTGTAGAGTGTATGACCATGTGTTTGTTTTGCAAATGTCTATATAAGATTGTTTTACTCTCAAAAATACAGCTTTTTATTTTAATTATTCCATTTGCAATTTAACACTATTACTACATCTCCTCTTAAATTAACTGGGAGGAATTACTTAGCCTCAAAATATGGTACTTAATCTCAATGAATGCAATATAACTAGAAAAATATATTTGAAACACATCACGGATTACAGTAGATAAAATACAAGTCTATTATGTCATTACACCGGATATATATATGCATCCAGATGTCATCATAATGTCTGCCCTCCTTCTTTCCGCTTCCAGCCGCCCTGCTAGAGAAGAAGACAGACCTGGACAAGCGCGGCATGGGCATGTCTGATTACAGCAATGGCATGAACAAGCCTCTCGTGTGTCGGCCCTCTGCACTCTCCAAAGACCCCTCCGACCGCACCACCTTTCTCGACAAGGTCAGGAAATGAGTAACTGACAAGTGAAGGGTGTACTAACAAAAACATAAATGTAGCGTGGCACTCTTCCTTTTGCTTTGGTCTTTACTCTAAATTTGACATGTTTACCCGTTATAAAGATTAGAAATAGATTACATTATTTATCTTTTTAATGTTTAATGCTTTTTCCATTTCTATTTATTCTCATCTGAACTGTTTATTTTTTTTGTCTGGTCCAGGATGGTGTCCTGTCAGACGATGCCCCCCCATCACCGTTTTTGCCTTCCCCCAGCCTGAAGCTCCCCCTGGCCAACAGTAGCCTTCCTGGGCAGGGTCTGGGACAGGGCAACCCGGGGCTGGCCATGCAAAACTTGAACAACAGACAGGTTAATTTTGCTTTCTTGTAATGTACAGTAATAAAATAGATAACAGATATGAGAAAATACCCAAATACAAATACAAATCATTTGTAGTTCACAAGACTTAAGACTAAATTTCTAAACACTGGAAGACATTAATACATGTGGACAGCTGCTGTATAAACAACAGAATATACTGACAGATTCAAACGTTGTGTTTAATACACTGCAAATGCACAACATGTCATTTGTGATGACGTTGTGCCGGATTTAAGGGCACATGATGCAGTAGTAGCAACAACAGATAAATTGAATTTGTTTTACACACATCTCTCTACCCACAAGCGCTCCTAAATCTTCTCTTTTCTGTTGTTCACTTATGTGTGTATGACCTTGCCTGGAGCGCCCATTGAAATCAGATAGTTATGCTCTATCAAATATCACCCCCAGAGGCAGCCATGGCCCAGAAAAACTACAATATGTCCTTGAACTCCAAACAAAGGCACTATAAGCGGGCCTTTTTTTTTGCACTGAATATAAAAACCAACATGGAATTGGAAATGTGGATGAAGCTGTCTTTTACAGGGACATTTTTTGGGCTCATTTAAAAAAAAAAAAATCAAATTAGTCCGAAATTTCTGATGTAACAAGCTGCTTTCACTCAGTGGTCAATATATGCTCTGGCGCACAAGACGTAGTATCATGCCTGACCTTGAGGGTGATCGAAAATTAAGAATGTCTTGGAATGACATGGACCCACGCTCAGCTTTTGCATGCACTTAAAAAAATTATTTTTATACAATGCATGTGAACTCATTTGTGTATTGAATGAACCCATCAACCTGATAAAGCCGAGACCATTGGATCCTTAAACCTGTACCATACTCTTGACTTATGTCTCTGGAGTGGCTCAGCTTTTCAATAAGAAAATGAAGTTGGAATTCACTCTGAGATTTCATTATGACTCCTGCTCATAGATACCCAGTGGAATGTTTGGCAGTAGTGGAGCAGCACAAACCCGGGCCATGCAGCAGCAGCAGCAGCAGCAGCAGCAGCAGCAGCCTCCTCAGCCACCAGTGCCACCTCTCAGCTCCTCCCAGCCTAGTCTACGTGCTCAAGTGCCTCAGTTTCTCTCCCCTCAGGTAGAAACATAAACATCATCAATAGCACATGGAGCTATGTCAATATGTAACACAGAGAGACTGTTTAAAACGCTGTCCGACAGATGTTTGTTCTATGACCAGGGAACATGATTTGACACTCAAAAGTGTAAACCCGAACTTCTCAACTTTTTACCTGTTTTTTTTTTCCTCATTTCATGAATCATACTGTATTAAAAACTGCATCGTAGTTTTGTTGAAATACTCTACGACAAAAAACTTGAATGCTTTTGATATCTTTTTGTTCACATTCGTGCAACCTTTGCACAATCTGACATGCTTGGCGTTCTCGTGGCTCTTTGCACAACTCTTGGCTTTGCGAGACTCTTCTCAGATTCTTCATCCCCTCCGTCTCCCTCCTTGCACACATGTGGTAGTGACTAGTTGTATCTTGCCAGAAGGTGCTTTCGTGCAGCTGTCGTGACTTGCACTGACGTAACTTTTCATCTCTCCTTTCTGCCCTCCCATTCTCCTGTTCCCTCCAGGTCCAAGCACAGCTCTTGCAGTTTGCAGCAAAAAACATTGGTCTGAACCCTGCACTTTTAACCTCACCAATAAACCCTCAACAAATGACTCTGTTGTACCAACTTCAGCAACTGCAAATGGTGAGTCATCATCCGTTTTCCATTGCATTTGCAGCACAGCTTGTACTTTAAGGCATGAAGCGGCAAATCTGTGTTGTGGACTTTTTTCCAAGAGTTTACGGCTCTATTCTAAACAGAAAGCAAATTAAACCAAGCGCACAATACAGAAAAAAACACATGCCAAATATTTTATGTGTTAATGTTAGCTTTTGATTTTACGTCCTGATGATAATTATTAAATGAAGAATCAAAACGGTGTACATTTTACAGTGAATGAGAGTGTATAGCTGGAATGGGTTTTTTCTCTCCATTGATGTTTTGTGTTTGCGTCCCTTGATTCAGGCGTACCAGCGTTTACAAATCCAGCAGCAGATGATGCAGGCACAACGCAATGTTTCCGGCCCCATTAGACAACAAGAGCAGCAAGTGAGTCAACAAGTGCATTACATACAGCGACAAAAAGTGTAATCGTTTATTTCCTGTGTAATCACACGCTACAGTGCTAGTGAGTACGCAACACCCCATGACGCAATCTGTTTTTCTCAACAAAAGTTTTCATTCTCACTTGGTACCACAATAACAGAGCAAAACCATGCTTTGTCACGACAGGAGTTACTGAAACTTTTACAGAAGCCTGGGAACTTGTTATTTCTCAACAATTCTCTTTTTTGCACCAAAGGAGAAACGGTTTGTTCTGCTTTTCTGAAATGTCGGTTCTTTTTGGTAAATATCAGAGGTCTTCCACAAGATAAGGCCTCTTAAATTGAGGGATGCTTTGTGAATAAGTGATTTATATTTAATACCCTTATCTTCTATCTATTTGGTGTTTTCCCTGCCTCTCCCCAATCTCTGTTTTCCTCTCTCTTTCTTTCTCTCACTTCCTAATATTTCTATCCACCGTCCTTTTGCCACCAAATAATTCGAATATTCTTCTTGCTTTCCTTGCCATCAATTGCCAATGCTTCCTTTTATAATACTTACATGTAACAACCCCTCTCTTTTTTTCCTAGGTTGCACGTACAATCACCAACATGCAGCAGCAGATACAGCAGCACCAGCGTCAGCTGTACCAGGCGCTGCTGATGAAGCAGCAGCAACTTCCCTCTCATTCCTCCTCTTCCTCCTCCTCCTCTGCTGGTCTGCATCCTCCTGGTGGCCATGCCGGAGGCCCTGGCTCCAGCAAATCAACCCTGGACCCCTTCACAGGCCAACACCAGGCTCCGGGCCTCGCCGACACACTGCACACCAAAGAGCCGCCGTCTTCGCCCAACGCCTACAGCACCTACCCTCTCTGTGAGTCTGACAGCTTCATCACGAGAGGGAAAATCTGTTTTTGGTGCTCACTTTTGCCCCAAAGTGTGAAAATTGTCCCATGTAGCCATTAAAGTAGCAGCCCTGTCACATTCACACACGTGTCTATAAGATACCTCACAAATGGTAAATAATTTATGTGAGCCATTAATACATTTGCACAGCTAAAATATAGTCATGCCTTTGCCATTTTTCTTTCTTTTGTTGATATCGGCAACATCAAACGTTAGACCCCTCTTTCATGTATTTAGATTTTGTTGTAATTACATATTGTATTTTCCTTTTTTCTATTCAGCTGTTTTGCTGGATTTGTGTTAAAAGATAAAACTAAAAGATTCTTGTGTTTCTTATGCAGCTGGACTGAATCCAAACATGAATGTAAACTGCATGGAGGTTGGGGGTCTTTCCCAGAAGGAGCCCCCTCAGCCCCAATCCCGCCTGTCCCAATGGACACACTCCAACTCCATGGACAACCTCTCTGGCAACTCTTCAAATTTGGAGAACAACCTCAATAAGCACGGTGTGTTACAGAAATCCACAGGCAAGCATGCACACACTCACCATGTAAGATGAAACAAGCTTGACAATGAATATTTTACATGGACATATCCAATGAGGTTACATGTATAAATTTCCATCTTTATAATAATGTACACTTTTTCCTCCTGCCAATGCAGAGCTTCATAACAACTGGGACTCTGAAGTGCTTGTGTCCAATGTTGTCACATTTGTCATTTAAGTTTTATATCGCTGCTTTTGTTTTTTTCACACTTTCTGAATGCAAGCTAATTCTCAGCTAAGAATCCCAGCCAGAAACACTTATCTTAGATGTCAGTATGACACCCACCAGCAGTGAGTCAGTCAGAAGCTGCTCGAGCTCTTTCACACCACATTTCTTTAGACTCAATATTTAAACAAAAGTAGGCCCTTGAATGAAGTATGACATGTAATATGTTTTTGTTTTTTTCAAGTTTAATAATTTTTTTCTTGTGTTGGAGTTAATTTGGTACCTCTGAGGTACGTATCCCTACACATGGGGAGCACATGAATAATGTGGGCCACTTTACAAAGCACTGTTTCTACATTGTTCTGAGATGAGAAACCAGTTAACTGACATGACCATATCTTCATTTTAATATTTCATCTATTTTCTCCTGTTTGGACGGATGTGTTGATGGCCTCAAAAGTATGAGAATCAGCAGACATACAGATTGACTTACTTTAGACATAACATGAAAAAAAAACTTTACATGTATATTTAATTTTGGCTTTGGATATGTTTGGCAACTTCTTTTTAAACTTGTTGTTTTGAACAGTCTCTTGTTTCTTTCTATATGCTAGGTGCCATATCTGCTGCCTCTACCCTGGTCCCCCCTGGGAAGCCTCCCCAGCTGGAGGACTCATACAGCCCTTACAATCTAATCTCCAGCTCTGAGTCCCCCTCCAGCCCCCTGGTCCCCCCTGACAGCTGGGGCCAGGGCAAGAGCCCCAATGAAAAAATCTCCAATGGGACCAACATAAACTGGCCCCCAGGTGAGGATGACATGCAAATAAGACATGTTAAAATCTTATGATGCACTCAAACATTGCTGTTAGAGCTCCTAAGAATGTGGATGTGTCTAAACTGTGACACATGACAGGAGAGTGACAGCTCTGTCACTCTCCTGTCATGTGTTAGAGCTGGGAAACTTACCCTGTTATCATTTGTAATGATTGACATCACATAGTTCCCATCCTACCTCCTCCCAGCTTTAACCAGACTGAAGGTCCAAACAGTCAGAGTAAGGAGATAACGGTTTACCGTAGCTTTTCTTTTTACCGCTCTGTATCTTTTACTCTTTTTTTCAGAGTTGGAGATGTATTTTTATGATAATCATACCTACTAGAAGCGGGAGTTGTGAAGGTGCAGTCAGCACTGAGTTTACTGCAAAAGAATTTCCATTTAATTGCTTTGAATTTACAAGCAAATAAAGTAAAGCCTTTTTCACAGCAGACATTTTGACTTGCCATAGTAGGAAAAGCGACGTTGCTACATGAACACTGGCTTTGTTTTTCTCAAGTATCCCAGTGAGATACAGCAAGTCATCATATACCAGGATCCTGTAACAAAAATCTCTAAATAGGGTAATTTATTATTTACACCTGTGCTTTTCCAATTGTGAGTTTTGACACATTTAAAGAGTGTCAGCCAGAACAACAGCTGCTGTAGAAGCAGGCAGCGGGTAAATTATTCAAGAGGAAGACATATTCCAGGGTTAGGACCATATGTTTAATAGCCCGCCCCATAGTTCAAAATACAATGCTGAGTGTGCCTCTACAATAAGAGACCAGCTAATTTGTGTGATCTTTTCTGCAGCAGATAAATCAGTCTTGGAGTATTTCTGAAAAAAAGCAATGGCTTAAAGCCTTGTACTGAATCATGTACACTGTAGGAAAGTCATGAGATGACACTTCCTCAAGGTCTCATTTTGTGGTTTTAGTCACCCTTCATTCTTTCGGTGTCTTATGTGTATGCCTTAGAGTTCTGCCCTGGGGTGCCATGGAAGGGCCTTCAGAACATCGACCCTGAGAATGACCCCAATATGACCCCTGGCAGCGTCCCCAGCGGTCCCACCATCAACACCAACATCCACGACGTCAACCGATACCTGCTGCGAGACAGGAATGGAGGTATGAGAAGAGGCGAGGCCACGAATATCAGTTTAATTCAACCAGTATCCCTTATCCAGTAAATCGGATGTATAGAAATGATCACTTCCACCTATGTTCGTACTCAACCACATCACAGACCCCAATATGATATGCTTGTACACAAAGTTACCTGTTATTTTTTTTAATTTTTTGTCTGCCTGTGCTCACACACTGTTGTCTCTACAACCATTCAGCCACTTCCCCAGCCTCTCCACCTCAGAATGGCTCTCTGCCTCCAACCAGCAGTGACTGGCCAGTCAGTGGCTACTCTAGCTCTTTCAGTCTGTTGTCCTGTGATGGAGACAGCTCAGGTACACATCCAGAGTACCTTCCCTCCATGTGTGGACCTGCTAAACCTCTCCTCACCCATGTCATGTTGGAGCCCTGATACTGCACTGTTTTAGCTTTTTACTGATCTTAAACCTTTCCCAACCCCTCACCTCCATTTATGACCTTTCTCACCCCAAGTCACACCTAAACTAAACACTTCAGTGCCTTTTGACAACGCCTTTACCTAAGTTAGTAGCCTCAAAATGACATTCAACTTTCTCTGTCTCTTTGACCCAAACCCACAAAAACAAGCTTCGCCCAGCTGGTCATGACATCAGTACACACCCTGTGTGTGTGTGTGTGTGTGTGTGTGTGTGCGTGTGTGCGTGTGTGTGTGTGCGTGCGTGCGTGTTCAAGATAGGAATTCATAAAGAATCTATTGTTTTATTTATTCTATCCTATTATTTTTGAGTAATATTCAGAGGAAGACAGAGGTTGCAATTAACTTGAGCTACTTAAAATTTCTTTGAGTAAAAAATATCCAGTTGTTTTCTACTGAAACTTTCGACCTATTTTTCTCTTCATGCACTCAATCATGTGTCGTGACAGAATACAGTCTAAACATCAATACTGCAGATGGATACACTTAAGTTTTAAGAGCGTAGCACAAACATTTAGAATAGTACATTTTCAACACATTTAAACATTTTGACCAGTTTTGGAAGGTTAGTGGTTTGTATTGTAGTTTGCTCCGTTGTTTGCACTTATTTATTGAAGCAACATCTAGAGGAGCTCCAAATCATCTGACTCTTCACACAGAGGCTGTAACATCTTAGTTCTACATCTTAATTGGAATTAAGTTGTAATTAACTTATCTGTAACTCCCCCCCCTCTCTCCGTCGTCTCTCCATGTGCAGGTAAACTGTCTGACATGAAATCCACCTGGTCCCCTGGGCCCATCTCTCAGAGCCAAGCCTCTCTGTCCCACGAGCTGTGGAAAGTCCCTCAGGGGCCACGCAGCAACACAGCCCCGTCCCGACCCCCGCCGGGCCTCACCCACACCAAGCCCTCCTCCACCTGGGGCGGCAACTCACTGGGCCTGGCTCAAGGCTGGAGCGGCTCCTACTCCTCTGGTGAGCAACGCTTTTTATTAGAAACACATGATTGCACTCACCATCCCTCCAGACTTTTCAACTGATCTGCAATTTCAGTTGGATAGAAGCTCCAATACAAAAAAAAAGAATAAATACTTTATCACTGCACTGTATTATTGTAAATAAAGTCCGTTGATGAAAAAACAAATATCAGGTTGCGCCGAAACTTTTTTTCTGAAAAATAGCTGACTGAAGCCTTTTGCAACTTACACTGAGAATAAATCAAGTTTCAACAGATTGACACCTCTATCATTGATGTGATAGAAGATGTATAGGTGTGGCACCATTCACAGATGCGAGCAACTCAGCACTCTCAGTATAAACACTGGCTGAACACACCCTGCTAAACTGACAACCTGTGGTTTACCATCTCTGCAAGAAGCCACACAAATATGTGACCTGGTTTTGACATGACACATATGCATTCTCACACCAAAGTGGAAAGGCTTTTTCACAAGAAGTGCAGAGAGGAATTATGTGCGTGTAAGTATATAACAATCAGTGGACGACCAGAGCTCCTGGGCTTCTTCAAAAGCATCACCGTGGCTAAATAAAAGCTAAAACATAGTTTGACAGGAAATAACATTGTGAAAATAAAAGTTTGATCACTGTCACTTTCTAACTTTGTAATGTCCCGATGCTTTTAGAAAAGAGGCGACACGGCGTCATATCGTGCACTGGCCTGTCGAAAAGCTTTCATTTTAACATTGAGCAAAATGACTAATGACTAAACGTGTAGTGACAATATCACAGAAAATCGCACATTTTCCAATTAAACACTTAGTATTTAACATTATGTTTGACTGTGTCTGCATTTTTGTTACAGAGGGAACTACGTGGAGCACCGACAGCTCCAACAGGACCAGCAGCTGGCTGGTGCTGAGGAACCTCACCCCACAGGTGTGTACTCTGATCCGCTAAGTTTTGAGAGACTGAAGCCACAGTGTCTTTTAAGTGGAAACTAAATATAACAAATCCAAACCAATATCTGAATGCCTTAGTGTTGGGTCCTCAAAATGGAACAAATGTGCCTCTACACTTTTTGTTTACAGTAAAGGACAATTAGAGGACAGAGTCTGAGAGAAATAATTAATAACTGAAAATATTGTAAAATACTTGAATAAAGTAGAATCTCATCTTTAAAATTGATTATCCATTTATTTTGTTTCAGATTGATGGTTCCACTCTGCGGACCCTGTGCATGCAGCACGGCCCCCTGATCACATTCCATCTCAACCTGACCCAGGGGAACGCTGTGGTGCGCTACAGCTCCAAGGACGAGGCCGCCAAGGCCCAGAAGTCCCTGCACATGTAAGCCTCAGCCAGAGTGGGATTAGAAAACAGAAACTAAAGACATTATTTTTTTCTTAATGTCTGCTGCCTTTCATGTAAAAGTGAAGCAGCTACAATGGACACAAGAAAAAAGGGAACACTTTGAGGAAGACTCAGTGTTCCTCATTCCTTCTTTGGTGTTTCCCCACAGAGAGCACGTCAGCTTTTTGAATAAGAGCAGGCGATGTTATTTCAGTGTCTGGACAGTCACATGGAAGAGGAGGTGGGGAGTCATGCTGTTGTCAGCTGTATTATGATATTACAGTAATTATTGCAATGATTGGGTTATGGTGGGAAAACATCAGTGTAGAGTGAGTCTATGGGCTGCGTTATTTCTGTGACTGCTGTAAGAGTCCCTAATTTTTGTTTAACAAATAGTGGCAGTGGTTGTCATGGAAACAAAACGCAAGACGCGTGACCCACTTTTCATTACCAGCAGCCTTAGATGTGTTTACGGCAGCACAATAATTAATGAAGCACAATAGCGGCAACAAGCCCTTAAAAAACAGTGCCATGAGTTTGATGGCCCATTTTTACACAACTTGAAGAAACCTTTTCAAAACATTAAAATCAATCATTGATCTTTTCTGGTTGACCTCTTGATTGTAAAACCAGTCGTTTTCTCTTTCGTCCTGTAAGGTGTGTGCTCGGAAACACCACAATCCTGGCAGAGTTTGCCGGTGAGGAGGAGGTGAACCGCTTCTTTGCACAAGGCCAGTCGCTGGGGGCAAACACCACGAGCTGGCAGGCCAACTCGGGAAGCAATCAAAACCGGATGGGCGGGGCAGCGCACTCCCACTCCATGGGCCAGTGGAGCAGCGGCGCCGGTGGAGGCAAGGCCAGCGGAGGTGACCTACTGTGGGGCGGGGTGCCCCAGTACTCCAGCCTGTGGGGGCCACCTAGTGGAGAGGACGCCCGCATGATCGGGAGCCCCACCCCCATCAACACCCTGCTGCCTGGAGATCTGCTGAGTGGGGAGTCCATGTAGGATGATGCCACGATACACTAACCAACCAACCCATCGCCACCATGTCATGTAAGCCATTGGTGGAAGGTGGAGTGAAAAAGGAAAAAAAAAAAAAAATTCAATATAAACAGGAGCAAAACCCAAGCAAATCATGTGGCGATAATCAGTATCAATTTGAACTGTTTTGAACTGTGAATTGTGAATCAGAAGGCGGGGATCCATCCACACAGACTGCAGACCCCCGTCCTTCTGCTTTACTTTGGTCCTTCTTTGGTTTGGTTTACCTTTTTTGGGGAAAAAAAAACTAACTTTTTTTCCTTTTGGCATTTTTTTAAATGCGTCATATTAAAGGAACTGAAATGAGACACAACACGAAGAAACCTTTTAAGTGTTTTTAGTTTTTCCATAAGAATACATGACATTCTATGTGAAGTGTTTTTAGGAGAAGCAATCAAAGCTGCCATCTGAGACTTTCCTTTTCCCTCCAAAAAAAAAAAAAAAAAAAAAATCATCCCAAAATAAGACTTAAAACAACCATTCCCAGCATATCCATGGCCAATGATGTTGTTCAAAGACCTTTACTAGTTATGTTAATGTTTGTTTCTCAGCACTAATATTAGCCTTAAGTGCTCTCTGGCCCAGGTCCTTCCCAAGCCGCCTTTTTTTAGTTTGTTTTGTAACTGATGAAATAGCTGAAGTCTTGCACAGTTTCACCTCTGAGCCAGCGAGTGGTCCAGGACATAGCTGGTGACCACGTCTGTCACTGGGCAGTAAGAAGGCCTGACCACGTGACTGGCCCTACCAATCATATGCTTGATTATTTTTAATTTGTCTCAAAGGGATTGACACAGCTGTTAACGTTTTTTGTTTTTTTTAGGTCTGAATCCAAGCAAAATTTTTGACATCCTTCACAACATATAAGCTGAGAGAAGATTATTTGTCAAGCTCGCTGCGTGTGTCCGTTTCCTTATGAATATGTGTCCGGTGACACCCAATCATCTGCAAAACCAGACCCTTCTGGTCACCTTCAACTTTGGAACCTAGTTGCTCACTGGTGCTTTGTCAAATTTTCTATTGTCCAGTTTGTTTATGAAGCCCGTAGGCCTCTATGGTCAGCCAATTTTCTGAGGAAAAACATAACCCAATTTTACTTTCACATGACAGTAACATTGTGCAATATACACCATTGACCTTTCTTCCGTCCATACTCAATGTCCACCGGAGCTGGTTCATTTTTTTTGTTTGTTGTTTTGTCTATTTTTTTTGTTGCTGATTTCAGCAAAAGACTTTGGAACTTCAAAAAAAAAAACAAAAAAAAAAAAACACCTTTCCCCTTTTGAAAACTTGGATTCCCTCCAGGCCACCAATCCCCCTGAAATTGTTGGGAAAACTCTGCAAAGAGGAAGAAGCAGCTGTTGAACTGATCGAGCAGCAAACATTAATGAAGGGTGAAGTGGTACACGACAATGCACACTTCCTCTCTGCGTGCCACAGCCACACCCAACAGAAACTGAAACCACAGCGGGATTGGATGGTTCTGGGTATCTGGCACAATACCAAATAAGAGGGGTTTCTCCTAATGCAGTAGACCTACGAGTGTTCCTTGCGTTTGGTACTGTACAAACAGAAGAGACTAAGACTTTTATAAATTCAAAGGGTTTTATCATAGCACTTATGAAGAGCAAATAGCTTCAACTGCAATCCAATAAATTAAAACAAAGGAGCAGTAAAAAACATTGAAAACAACAACAACAACAAAAAAAACTCTGCTCCTTTATGTACTGTATCTATTCCATGAAAATGTGTCCGGCGTTGTTCCTCTGGTAGCAGGATGAAGGGAAACAAAACTGAAATGTACCATTGGACTTTGGGGAAAAAAACTGCAGTTTCCTTTTATTCTTTTTTTTTTTTTCCTTCTTTGAACTATATCAAAGTGAATATCACTGTTACTCCAAAATCGTTAGCCTTGTTCTGTTCGGAGGCGCTACACTTGCAACGTCAGCTGTCTCTGACACCCGCTGGCCAGCCAGCCAGCCAACCAGCCAGTCGGTGGGTGAGTCGGAGTGGGGTGGGGTGGGGGAGTGTCCACTGAGTGCCTCTTTGCTGTGGTCCTCTGGGTGTCAGGCGGCAGCCCCACAGCGCAGCACTTCCTCCTGGGCTCCACTTGACCCTCCCTCAGTCTGGCAAGAAAAGCAGCTGCTCCGAGACTGACCAATCACAGCTCTCTGCCCACACACGGCATCTCCACCGGGGGGGTGGAGATGCCCACCACCACTCGACCTTGCTGTCGACCCACCCCCTCCCCCATCTCTCAGTTCTTTGACACAAAGATCACTTTAGCTGGAAGATGTAATAGTCATATTTCTGGAATTTTTGCCAGTGTACTTTGTATTTTTTGGAAAAGATCATTTGACTTTATTTTTTTTTCCAATGTGTTATATTGTTATTTTTTTGTCTACATGCAGTGGTCTACAAAATACCGGCTGCTGAACTAGCCCTTCACTGTTCATATGCAGAAACACTTTGGTCAGAGGTGCCTCTGTATGTTCATCCTGTGTATTGAATGCAAAATGAGGATCAATACTACAGACCGTTATTGATTGTCCATTTGTTTTGAACTGATCATGTTTTTGTGTTTGACAGTATTCTGTAGTACTTCCAGGTAGTATCTTGAGATGTGTAAAAATAAGGTGTCTCAGACGGGGATGTGGGTGTTTGTTGCTCCAAGCTGCTCCGCCTGCCCGCAGGCTGTCCCCCCTTGCCCTTTGCCTAGCTGCTACGCTATAACCTCCGCTCCTCCTCCTCCTCCTCCTCCTCCTTCTCCTCCACCACCACCTCAACCAGACCCAGTAGCCCTCCCCTGACCAGGCACCAAGAGGCCCTTGTATCTGTTTCTATGCAAAAGACTCGAGGCTGGGGCCCTTTACAGTACGCCAAACCTGACTGGGGAATGAGCACTCCTCCCAGAGCTTGGCGAACCCTAACAATTGTCCCCTATGTGCTCCTGTCAGCACTTCAAAACGGCCGCGGTAGAGCCAGGCGAAGTCGCCAGAACACTGTCGGGAGTCGGAACACTTTATCAAAACGTCGGCCTTTTCTCTCTGCGCTGAAGACACATCTGTCCATCTTGATCTCAGGGTAGGGGAGTTGATGAAACCAAGTATGAGATGCAGCTCTCCATATCTGTCCTGTCTACTGTGAGAGCAAAGTCTTCAGTTAAAAGGCCATCCGCGCACCAATATGTACCGACCTCATGCCTCACAATTGAATCCTTATTGGAAGGGAAAAGGCTTGTATTAAATCCTCTTCCCAGAAGGTGGCCTATTGTTACTGTTTGAGGGGACATTATCGCGTGTAAAAGATGCCAACGTGTTGTGCCAATATAAATTTGCTGTGTCATACTGTATCTTTATAGAGAGCACTTGTGTTCCCTGTTTGGAGGAGCTTTGATAACCTTTGCGGAGGCTGCAGCGGGGGGGACAGGAGGGATCAAACAAAAGGGCGGCAGCATCACACCCTGAAGTGACTGAGATTTTTTTTTTTTTTTTTTTTTTTTTTTTTTTTTTTTTTTAATGCTTTTGTGGGGAATGCCCCGAAGGAGAAAACTCAGTTGGGGGTTCCAGTTTGCTACAGTGCACAGTTGATGATGGGTAATCCCGGGTACATATTTTTTTAAACCAAAAATGAAATCGCATTTTAATGTCATTTTTATGAAGTTTGACATAAAAATCTTAAAAAGGCTTAAAAAAAAAAAAAAAAAAAAAATCTAAATAATAATAATAATTAAAAAAAAAAAAAAAAGATCTATAATATGTTAAAAGCTCTGCACTTCTAGCTGAAACGTCTCCGGTCATCAGCCTCCGCCACCACCATCTGAAGTAAGTGGAGCGGTGGCCGGGGTGCCTTTTTGTGGATGCTGTATTTATCTCGTTTTTATGTTCGTGTCCTGCTCAAAGCGGGCCCACTGAACTGTACATTTCCACAGACCCAGATGGCTTGGGCCCACTGTATCAGCCTCACTCTCTCATTCTGCCTCAGCGGGAGGGGAGGGGCACATTTCAAGAGGTACAAAGTCTTAAAAACAAAACCGAAAAAAAATAAAAAGCTTCACACAAAAAAAAAAATGTCGAAAAAAAATGAATAAATAAACAAGAAAACGGGAAAAGGCTACCTTTCAGGACTTGCAGTCCTGCAGCACACAAGCAAAAATCACTATTGCCTGTTTCTGTAACTGCCTTGATCCAAGCTCAGACAGACCCAATAGCCGAGGACCTCCCAGCATCCTGTACTAACTGGAGAACCCTGACAGTGAAGGGGGGTTTCCCATGCTGCACCAGCATCGAGAGGCTCACCTCTCTACAGCTCTGTTCTAGATAACGGTATATATGTATACACTACATATATATATACTGTGAGTACGGTGTGTGGTATCACCTCTTCAAGACTTCTTGGATCGTAACCTCTGAAACTTTTCACTTTTTATTTTAAGAATTCTTGGTTTGATACAACTGAAAATGAGCAATATGTATTTTCCCCGCAAATAAGTGATACAAAGGGAAAAAAATAAATAATTGGGGGTCGGGTGTGAACTGATACTTGATAGATCGAAAGCTACGTCTTTCTTCTACGGCGTTGGATATGCACGTTCTGGTTTAGATGACATATTACAGTACTCTGAAGTGCTCGTACTGTATATGTGTGTATTTGTTTGTTAATTAGCCTGTCTAAAAGCCCAACCTGAATCACCAGGTTCAATGCATACGTTACCAAGTTGATTAAAAAGAGAAAAAAAAAAAATCACAAACATATCAAAAGAAAACAAAATATTGAGCAGAAATACTTGAATCATGGAGCGCCAATAACATAATGTGAAGTCAGTAATTCTTTTTTTTTTTTTTTTCTTTCTTTCTTTTTTTCCTCCATCTGACAGGTACACTTAGGGGCTTTTAGAAAATATCAAATATGTATTGCATTAAGTTACAAATACAAAATCTTTGAGAAGAAGAAAAAAAAAAAGTCATCTTAGATGTGTGCTTGAAAGTCAGATGGTTGTATGAATGTGTGCTCAAGAAACTGTGTGTGCAGGGCACACGGCCTGCTGTTATGTTCCACTCAGTATGTTATTCATTTTTTTGTTTTTGTTTGTTTTGTTTGTGTTCTGTCAAAAACGATTCTGATAGTTATCTTCTAACGTTGCACTGAGTGTCTTCTACCCCTCACTCAGCTAATCGTAGGTAAACGAGTCTAAGTACGGAGGGGTGACGGTGACAATTCATGTGTACATGTTTACTCAAGGACTTTGTTTTTCATTCTATCTGTAAAAAGTTTATCTACCTTATAGTGGCTTTTATTGTGGAATAATCCCATACGAGGATTATCATTGAGTATTGCACCATTTTGTTCCAATTATACAACAAAAAAAAAAACTTTTGGAAAAAAAAAAAAAATCAAAAAAGAAAAAAACTGCCAAAAAAAAACTACAAAACAAAAAAAAGGGGGGGAGGAGGAAAAAAAAAAAAAAAAAGAACTGTGGCCATAGCTAGCTGTAGAAGGACTAGTGATCCCGATGTTAACTTCATGGAGAAATGGAAAGGGATAAAGTGTGGGAGGTGAGTTTGTTACAAGACTCATTTCAGAGGTGCCTATCTTTTCTGTTTTTGTTTTGCAAAAGCCACCCGTTGTTTACAAGCATTTCATTTGTCCGAAGTTCAAGGAAATAGGAATTTATAAACAGGAATGTTGTTTCAAAAAAAAAAAAGAGGACAAATTTCATCTTCCATCAAATATGGACATGAAAATTTTGCAAAATGAAGATTTATGCTACTTTCAAGAACTCTGGGATTGATCAGTGTTGTGTCATATTTCAAGTTTTCATTTCTCTGTCAGTGTCGATAGACTATCTCTGTATGTATTAAGTTGTGATTCGATGTTTTCTGTAATACTGCGACGGCAGTTTGCTCACTATCTTGCACACTCATAAAAGATGTGGATTTTGTCTCAGGAAGGCCAGGGTTCCAGATACCAACTCCATCATTTCTAGGTTTGATGTTTGTGTGAAAGAAAAAGAAAAAAAGAAAAAAAAGAAAAAGCAATTGAAAACTATTAAACTCCGAGCAAGCACTGAAGTCTATGAGTTTAACAGAATATAGAGAGTACCATTGTTCCTTTTAAAACAAAAAAACAAAAAATGTTCGTAGCAAGTTACATATTTACCAAATAAGACTGAGAATCACCTTTTGAGAAAAGTGGAGCGCTTTACATGTGAAATCTGAGTAGAAATTGCTTTACATTTAAACAATGATCAATGGTTTGATTGTTAAAAAAAAGAAAAGACGGTGTCAGAAAATGCATTTGTATGTTTTTGTTCTTTTAAGTTTCCATCCTGTAGTTCAGGAGCGTCATGCAAGACTTTTCTTTTCCCCTTTTTTTTTTTTTTTGAAATCATCTCTCCTGTCTGTTAATATGTCTGTTCTCGGACAGGTATCCAATAGTTGAGAGATTTCCTAACGTGTAACGGATGGTTTTCTGAGGCAGGTTGAAGTGGAGGAATGAAGCTGGTTTTTAAAGGATCATGATCTATGCACAAGTGGGAGGGAAGAGGCCGCTGCTCTACGGCGGCGTTTTGTCGACTCGGACTCTGGGGTTCAGGGTTTGATGTAGGGTTGTGTTGTTTTTCCCTTTTCCTTTTGTTTTTATATATATATATATTTTTTTTTTTTTGTCTTTTGCTCAAATTTCTTCCACTCCTCCCACCCCCTTACCCCCCATCCTCATCTAATGTTTTATCAAAACTTTACATTGCATCATCATGCTGTGTAATTCTTAACCAATGAGCGCTTATCCTTCTGCTAAAGCACTGTGGGTTGTACTGAAGAAAAAAGAGAAAAAAAGAAAGAAAAAAAAAAAAAAGCCCATGACTTTTAAGGCTGTCGGTTTTTTTAAGGGGGGTGGGGGGAGGGGGGGGGAGTGGGGGTACTTTGCCTTTGCCTTTCTCTTTACTTTTGAGAAAAAAAAAACATTAAGGAAATATGTCTGTAACTGAAATACAAAAGTTGTGGCTTTTAATGTTGTTCTTTTTCTCCTCATAGAATGTGATTGTTAAAGACATGCAGCGGGAAAAAAAAAAAAAAAACGTTTCCATGAATTATGGAGCTTCTTTCGGACTATATTAATAAATTATGAATTTTCTTGGCTGTTACTGGGCGTCTTGTTGTTGTTGGTTGTTGTTGTTTTTTTTTTTTTAAGGCTGAAGTGTTTGTATTTATTTAATATGTTTTTTTTTTTTTAACATTAATGACATAAAGTACTTGTGCAGAATTTTACATATAAACTAAAACAGGTTGTTGCCACCGCGACCAGATCCCAGATAAGCGGAAGAAAATAGATGGAATTAAAAGTGGGGTTTTTTTTGTTTTTTTTTTTACATTCAAGCTCTTGGTTAGGGAGCACACACAATCCTAATCAAGGATATAATCAGCGGCTAAATTCTTGTGTTTCTCGGTATACGTTTTTTGGTTTTTTTTAGTCCGGTGACATTTCCACGCCACGGACGAACTCGTACCGAGCACGCTCTGTGGGCATGCGCACCGGTCAAGCTGTGGAGGTTGTTGTTGTTGTTGTTGTTGTTGTTTTTACCACAATTGGTGCTACGGAGCAAACGGTTTTAACAATTAGTATCCTGTCCACAAGTATGACGTAAGATGGGACTCTTTTTTTTTTTTTTTTTTTGTATGCTATTTCATTGATCATTAACAGCTGGTGGAAATACAAGTAAAAGTAGCAGTGAAGAAGAAGTAAACAATAATGGAAATAAAGTCCAAAGATTTTCTGTACAATTGTTTAATGAGGAAGAGGATTGAACATGTTTGTCGGGCCTCGTTGGGCTTCGGTGAGAAACGGTGAATGCAAACATTACTTCGGTTTGTTGACAAAAGAAACTGTCAGGATAGCTTCAAATTGATGGATTCGGTTCACGTGTGGTTATTTATTTTTTTTAATTCATTTCTTAGTTGATTTTCCAGAATGTGTTGCATCACAAAATACATCATATTATATAACATATGTAATATAAAACTTGGAAACGAGGTTTTATTTTGCTTACAACAGTGGCAGCTAAATACGTTTATAAAAGTTGTGAGGAAAATGCTCCAATAAAAAAAAAAAAAAAAAAAAAAAAAGTATAAACCAGCAACAACAAATAAACACAAAATTGAAAAGCTGCACGAGGAAGGACGTAAGCTAGGAAACTTCAGAGCGCCAATCAAGAGTCCGGTGAGTTTGAGGCAGCTGAGATGTCGAGTCGGTCCGGAGAAGGTGAAACGTTTTAAGTGTGAGACTCACTCCTGGGGCGGAGGTCCCCGCTGGGGCTTTCGTAATGGTTCCCGGGACAGGATTTCTTCACCGTGTAGTTTCTGTACTCGGAGGTCTCCGCTTCCTCCCAACGGCGGGGGGCCACCTTTCCACCGAGGGGCTGCAGCCCAGTCATCTCCTCGTAGATCGGGGCGGCAGGATGTGACTTGACTCTGCGGCGAGCTTTACCCTGACAGCCATCGAAACGGGAGGAAAACAAATCAGTGAAGGGTGCAAACAGAGAGCAACGCGCTCAGTTTCCTGTGTTAAAATCTAAGTTTGTCATTTTCGCTTCAGACGTCCTTAATAGGAAGTCTTACCCAAGACTGCACCTCGCCGTGACATCTTTCAGAGCCACATGGGAGGAGGGAAAAAAAAAAAAAAGCACTAGTTCAACACTATTAAAAACTAATGAAAACAAGCAACAAGTGAAATTGCGTTTCAGCACCTCCCTCGCGGAAGTTTAAAAAAAAAAAAAAACAACGAGAACAACCGGCTGCCAGACGTTTGTGCGGTTTTGTGGTGAGCTGCAGAGGAAATTTGGCAATCTCAACAGGCATGTGCTGTTCGTGGCAATACAGCAGTTACACTTCCTCTCTTATTGTTCTGCAGCCTCTGAGCGGCGCGTTACCGAGCTACGAAGCCAACTCACTTTATAAATCGCCACAAGTGCGATGAGGAGCAGCAGGAGGAGGAAAAGGGCCACGGCCGAGGACAGGGCGTAAAGCGCGGCGGAGTAGGCGGAGCAGCTGCACTCTTCGCCTGCGGAGAAGCACAAGAGGGACAGAAAACGGTGAAGATCAAACGAAGTTTGACACCGGCCCGCTGCACCGCGTCCTCGTCACTCCGACTCGGGCGTCATCCTTTCGGCGTGCCGTTTATATTGTCCGCAGTCCTAAAACACTGTTACATAAAAAAACAAAACACAGATGGCTATAAAAGTGGCGCAACGACAGCCCAAGCGCGACAGCGTTCAGTAGGAACAGAAGAGACCACCGAAACGAACTTACTACGCACCGTCGGGCTGCACTTTGAATAAGTAAACTGTATTGAGGGGACGACGGCGTGGGAAAGCCGAGCTTCTGTACAAAGTGAGGATGAGGGGTTGGACGTCCCGAAAAACGTTGGTGAAAAGGGTCAACGAACAAATAGGATCACCAAACGGTAGTTCTGATGTTATCCGGAGATGTCAGCTGTTCAGTTTGCACAGTGAAATAAGTGGGACATCAGCAGAACACCATTTAATACCTCAAATATAATAATCAATTCAAATACTTCCGTGTCAAGTTCTTATTGGTATTTTTCTTATAACCATAAAAAGTGTCCTACACTATATTTTTTTTCTTAATGTCCCAAAAACCCAAACTCATTAAAGTGACCGTTTCTCAGATCTTTCTGACTTCCTGACTCTGTTGCTCCACATGAAGATGTAAATTATTATGTTTTTAAAACCAAAAAAAAACTATCATTTTTAGTAGTAGGATCGGTTCATTGATTTTTTTTTTCATCGGATTTGTTGATATTGTTTGGAGATGTGTCAACAGATCGTCACTGCAGATCATCACCCACACAAACCGTACAGTAAAAACCCGATCATCATTTTTTTTTAATTTGTATTCGATCAACAGACAAGTGGCAGAGCAAGAATACGCAAACTTCAACCAAACTGCTGAGACTCGGAGCCGGACCGGCAGACTGGACGCTACACTGACTCAATATCGCCTCCTAAAGGACAACGTGGTATTACATCAGGTCCTTAAATCGTACATATTACACCTTTAAAGCTCACAATTGCATTTCAATGTGGATGAAGGGTGATCCTAAAGCTGGATGGCTGTTTTGTTTTCCTTTTCATTCGTTGGACAGATTGTGTGCATTGTTGTTGTTCATTTTGAGGTTGAATTTTTTTTTTTTTTGTTCTTTCATTGTTACGAAAAGGATGACTGTGCAAGCAAAAAACGTGTTCTTAAAAAAAAAAGAAAGTTAAAACGGGAACACTACGGTTGAGCAACTGACAGTGGGTTTTTTTTGTTTTGCATTCGCTTCAGAGGCTGTAAAGGCCCCACAAAACCTGAACCTACTCAGTGTAACATCCGTTGTTATTTATATCATTAGTAGCCGAAGCCAGAAACGTTCCGACATCACTGGTGGGCTGATGGTAAATGAAACAACACAAAATGCAGGAGATAAAACACGAGTGCAACAACAGAAAACAAAAAACAAAAAAACGCAGTAAGAGGAGAAATCCTATTTTCATTTCAAAAGCCTGAGGAAGAAGAAGAAGAAAAAAAAAAAAAAAAAAAGCCAGTCAGCTGAAGTCACCTGGTGATCAACTCCCACTATCACTGGACCCACCTTTCACAGAAACAAAGACCACGCGTCTCCCTAGGCTGGTGCTGCGCTCGGGCGTGTCACGCAGGAGCAGCTGGCAGCTGTACAGGGCGCTGTCCTCCGGCTGCAGCTGCTGCAGGGTGAGGTTGTAGGTGAGGCCGCCGGGGCTCGGCGCCGAGGACAGCTGGACCCTCTCAGCGGGGAACTGAGGAGGGCGGCTGCTGCTGCTGCTGCTGCTGCTGCGGTGTCGCTTTGAGTTGTACAAAACCTCCACAGGTGCCCGGCCCCTCCGGCGCTTCAGACTTACCCCCTCCACAGCCAATCCCTCCCCATGAGGGGAGAAACAGGGCAGCACTGCTGAACCCCCAGCACACGTCTCTACCAGATCCATGTCCACCGACTCATGGCCATCTCCAGAGGAGGGGGGGGGGAAAGGGAATAATAAGACGGATGTAACGGACAGGGGCGCCACTCATTTTAAACAGTGAGAGAAGCAGCTGTCGAGTTTTATCAAACAGCGGGAAACATTTGCACTTCCAGAAAATGTGCAGGTCCGCTGTCACAGTTTTTTTTTAATTAACTTATTTATTTTAGGTTTGAAGACCCAGAATTATTGATATACTGAGTGAAACTTTAATAATGTGAGTGGAAGGTTGTATTTTCAAATTTGGCACTGCATATATATTAGCGGACTTCTGACTCTCACACACTTAAAAACAACTAACCACAGCGAGTCATTTCGAGAAAAAATGTGAATGTGAATCAAGTGATGAAAGAAAGGCAAGCAGCTGAGATGGGAGGACGTGATCATCACCGCCGATGAGCTCGACCTTTTAAGATGTTTCCGAAACACGCTGGACATTTTACGCCCCAAAGGAAAAAAAAAAAAAGACTTTATGATATTAGTAAGGCATTATTTAAATAGGGTCTATGAACCGGAGTTATTAAAGGCTTAAATAGGTGTTGATTTCTAAATAGGTGGAATGCGATACTAAAAGGGAACTTTTGGGGTTGCCAGGTATTGAAACATCCTGCCCGTTGGGATACGTCCACCTCTAGCGCCCCTCACTTCTTTAATCAATATTATCACCACTTCCATAAAGTATACTTTGACCTTTAACAATGTTCGCTGAGCCAAGAGCATTTCCTGTGTGCATACGTTTTGACCTTCTCGTTTTGTGGAAAGTTTACCTCCCCGTGGGCAACACATGAAGCGTGTGAGAAGGAGGGGGTGGGGGGGGGGAGGGGAACACAAAAAAAACCAACAAAAAAAAACACTCACCACCACCACCACCACTAACAAGGAGGAAGAATTCAGTCAGCCCGTGTATGTGTATGTCTTCAGCAGCAGGGTTGTCCACAACAAAGTCACAGCAGTAGCGGTCAGTGTCGCCGGCCCGCAGCTGAGAGATGGTGACGTTCAGAGCACCGAGGCTCGGGTCGCCGCTGACACTGGTGCGGTTTTTGGACGCATCGTCGGTCACGCTGACCGGGGAGCCGCTGTACACGAACAGCAGCTCGCCGGGACTCAGCCAGCTGCGTCTCAGGTAGACGCCGAAGGGAGCGGGGTCCTTCTGCTCAAGCACGCAGGGGAGAACCACTGATTCACCTTCACGCCGCTCGAGGAACCGAACGTCACTGCAAACTTGTCGGAAACAAACAGATGTTTCGATCAAATAATTCATATCGTGAATTCATAAAGATATGAGTAAGTTTCAAAAGACAGATTTTTTTTATTTTTTTTTTGGTGCTATTTTAGAAACATTTTTGCAGCCAGGTCGTAGAGGGCAACAAATAATGCATATTATGAATGCAGTGTAAAAAGATTCAACTACTGCAGCAGTTAACATAGTGCTACAAAATACAATTGGAATATGTTTATTCCTATTTCTGAATTCTTATTTAGTCATTTTCAAGCCATCCATTAAATGTATACCAGATTGGGGGGGAACAGCCACATGATAACATTATAAACTCTGACCAACAAACCACCAAAGTTAAATTAATCTAACAGCCAAAGTCTCTCACATTTTCATTTGGATTCACTAAAGGGTTCTTTTCTATGTTTTTAAAAAAAAAAAAGTACTCCAGATGACTTCCTTTTCTGAATACAATTTACACATCAGTCTGAACAGCAGCAACAAACTTACCAAATCCAGTCTGAGAGATGAGCAGAGTCCACAGACAAACCAGGCACTGGATCCCAGTCATCATTAATACCTCTGCAAGACACTAGTTAAGATGCTGAAGGAGGTCGCCGGTGTAAACCATGACAGCTTCGACGCAGGCGCTCGGAACTGGATTTCAAAACTTTGGTTAACTGTAAATGAAACCAAGAGGAACTCCATGAAGCTCCACCTTCAAACCTCAAGGCCCACACAAGAGGAAGCACAGAGTAAGCAACACCATCTCAACGCCACAATGGATCAGCTCCTTCCACAGCAAATGTGACAGACGGCCTGGGGACACATTAAGAAACACCCAACAAGCACAGTAAGACCCCGAAGATCCACTTCCTTTTGTTTTAGGCAGTGCGAAAATCAATTACCTTCGTCTACATTTTTTTTTTTCTTTTCTAAAGTTTGCATTAATTGAGTATAACATGCTTTAAAAAACTTTCCACAGACAAAATGTTTTTATTCACCCCACAGGAAACGATACCGACTGCCCGTCAGGATGTGTCTGCTTTTAGATGATAAAAGTGACAGCCCCAAAACATTCAACTCTCAAGTTTTGACATACAAAAACCAGTTGGCCTCATAGCACTGTAGATCCTCACACCTTCAATAGTGTTGAATAAACAGTCTGAGCAGATCTGACTTATGAAAGACTTTGAAAAACTTACTGGACATCTAGAATTAATAAGTAAAAGGCCTCTTTGACTAGTTTATTATCGACATCATTTCTGACTTAACCTTGTTCACACGTTTTGTTTTTTTCACACACCAACCTGCAGTTCAGACACGAGAAGCAGTTTTATATATACATCATATTTTTTTTATTAAAAAAACAAACAACAACAAAAAAACAGAAAATTAGTGCAGAATATTAATGACCACAATCGGGCAAATTTGAGTCATGAGCGATGGTTATCTAACCGGTCTGCTCATGTCGCCGGTATCAGCTTGAAATAACCATTTCCCCGTCCTCCTCTTTCAGCAGGAAGCCACAGTCAGTAGGTGCGGAGCCGGTGGTTTCTGTTCACGGTTTACAAGGTGCACCAGTTTGAAGAAAGTGTGGCAGTTTGACGACCTTCAGCTTCGGTGGCTTCTCTCCGAATTCTTCAAATTGTTGTTAATGGTCAGTCTTGTTTGTGCGTATGGCTGCATGTGAATGCATGTGGATGCACTAATTTCGCAATATAGCGGAACACGTCTGCTGTCCTCTTTAATGCTTCTAACCATAAATAGGTTCCAAAGATGTATGACTAATTCCTGTAAATGTACGCAGCCCACCCCAAAAACAAAAACAGTTAATACACGCACAAGTACCTTTTTTTTTTTTTTTTTACACCAACATCTCATCTAACAGATGTAATTCTTTCTTATGTGCAGTATTATTGAAGTAATGGCTCCTGTTATTTCCCTCTATTTTAACAGTCTCCTGGGCATTTGAGGTCTAATGTGGATGTTCAGGGTCCCATTAAATTCCTCCAGATGCCGCTAGGTGGTGCACTTTCTGAAAGCCTACAAACTCCAGTTTGTATCACCTCAAATTTAAATTCAGTAATCAAAGAAAAACAAGTGGCAGCAAAATAATGGAATAACTTTTATTTAAAAAAAAAAAAAACATTTAATAAAAAACATGATTTTGACAAAATGATGTTACATTTTCATTCAATTGTTCTTTAAGGGACAGTTTAGTCATTTTAAAATGTCATAGAAGTCATGATTGCGCATCAAGACCGCAAATATTTGAAATCAAATAGGCTACATTTAAGTTAACAGTCATGACACCAAATTTGGTAAGAAAAAGCAGACATCACTAACCAACATAATAAAACGCTCGACAATTATGAAGATCTTAATACTTCAGTTAGTTCACCCAAAAATGACCACTTATGTTTTAGTGGTGTCTTGTTCTGGTTTTATTTGTCCTGATAGAGAAATCCGTTTCTGCACCTACCACAGTACAAATAAGATAAATAGTTTTTGTTTTTTTTGGTGCCCACCGCACTGAAAACGTACATTTAACTCCATGACTTTGGAGAAGCAGCGTCCCTTTTCAGTTGAATCAATTCATTGTGGGAATGTGTTCATAAAAGAGTTGATTTTGTGGATTTGTCAGACCAACATTGTCTCTAGAAAGTGAAGCTGGAGATACATTTTCTAAATGTCAGTTCTGTGATCACCATATACAAAAAAAAAAAAAAATACATTTTCCTAATTTTTAATTGCAGAACAGACAGAACCCTAAAATCACAACAAATAGACCAAAAACCTGCTGAATGTGTGGTTCTTAAACTGAGGTCACGATTCCATAAACGGGCTCCAAGATGAACCTGAAGGGTCATTTAAAGATTATGGGGATAAAAAAAAAAAAAAAAAAAAAAAAAATGTTAAAAACTGTTACAGTTCAGAAAAATCATCTTTGATGGAGGTGCACATTTTTTTAAAAGGAGCAGTCTGTCAATTTTAAAGTTATAAAGTTAACAAAGGGCAAAAACAGCTTTTCTGTGACTGAAGGAAGCTTTCTTAAGGATGAAAATAAATTTTTTTTTAAAAAAAAGCATCCGATGTGATAAGATCTGGAGACCTTAAATTTCTGACAAACTCCTTCATACAAACTGTTTTTTTTGTTTGTTTTTTTTAAAAGACTGACATTCCCAGGTTGCATCGTGGGATATCCAAGATCCAATGTTGTTGAGACCGACTCATTCCAGGGACTGAAAGTCCAGATATCTCTGCTGCATTCATTTGATTTTATATATAATTTTTTAATACTAAATATGGTGAAAACGCCTTCATTGGGTCGCGAGACCAAAAGTTTGAGAACCACCGCAGTAGATACTACTACTTAAATCAGGGCGAGTTAAAACTCCCTCGTACACACGAGCTTTAAGCCCGCTGCCGACTACTTACCATGATAATCACACCGGACAGGACAAGGGAGCACAAACATTCTGAACGTACACGTCCGCTCATAAATAAGATCAATAGAAATATCACCAGAGGCCTATTCTTCTCCTCAACACGTGTTTGATGATCTTGGGAACTTCTAACATACTTTAACACAGCACATCATGTAACATGAGGCCTACAGCGTCCAGTTGTACAGGACAGACCCACACTATAATAAACATCAGGTACTTACTGGGTTTAACTGACCTGTCATGCCAGCTGATTGGGTTTTAAGGCTGAAAAGCTCATATGGACGGGCTACAGACAACAAAAACAAATACAAAGCAGTAAGTGATGAGGGCAGAGGAAAAAAAACAAACAAAAAAAAACAAAACACTAAATATTTACAAACTTCTGGCACCACCATTTTGTTTTTCCTGATGTGTGCACCACAGACCCACGTGTGGACCTGCAGTCTGCATGAAGAGGCAGGTTTGTTCTTTTAAGAGATCGCTTTCTGTACAACAATCTCCCACAAACAATTACTGCAGATGACAGACTGATGTTTATGTAAAACATTTAGAACAGAAAGGATTCCTAAAACACAAAACCACCCAGCAACACAAACCGGCACCGCCGTAAAGACCAATCAAGCGAAGCTCGTTTTCTTGACGACGGATGTACAAATATCACTTCGGCGCCTTCGCTTGGCAACATTAGGTCGGCTATCTGTCATACCGGCGAGAATCTCGGCGGCTGCGGCTCCTTCTTGCTAAAGCACGAGTTTTTAGGACAAGCCTTTATATTTCTGCTACGACACGTCTGTTTGCAACGACGACTGCAGGAGCAATTATCAGATACGCTTGTTGCACACGCGATTTATTTTCCTTTTCACGCAACTGCAAAGAATAAAAGTCTCAATCAAACTTTAAAATCTAAAAGAAATTGAGAACCGAGCTTCACAATATTGGAATTTAACCCAGAGGTGCTGCATCGACGGGTTTGTTTTGCTTTCCCTCCATAATGCTCTACAGGGACACGACAGACACCAACATTGGAGCGTTCATGCTGCTGTGCATGTATAGAAAAATAAAAGATTCATGGATAAGGATTGACGTGTTTTTTTTCTTTTCATTGCGGTGCGAGTGTAGGATCTCTAAAATCGTTTCATTTGCAGTTATTTCCAGCATATCACGGGTGTAACGTGCAGTATTTGGAACCAGAAGTCGGCCAACATCTCAAGTTTGGGGCGGGAGAGACACAAGAAATCTTTGTATCTAAACTGAGGTGAAGTTTCCTTGCGTACAATTATATCCTGTCTATTGGTAAGACGATGGAAGGTGGACTCACAAAAAAACAAACAAAAAAAAACCAGATGATGGCAAACTCGGGTGTTTAAATAAATACCTGATGAAATCCTGCCGGAGCCCCGAGATGTGTAGAGATACGACAACAGTACAAACCTTCGTGACTCACCTCCACGTACGTCAGGACAAACCAGCATTGGATTTCAAGATGGATTTTATTACAACAGATTGATAAAACATTACAAAGAATGCATACAAGTAGACTGTTGACCAAAAAACATTTAAAACAAACCTGAAAAGAAGAATAAAGCTAGAGACTGATGAGTCATGGGTTCGTAACACTACTTTGTTGGAATCATCTTCATCACTGAGACCCTCACCAACCAAGGTTGGGGACAAATGTCCAACAGCACCTAAGTGTGCTGTGAGGGCCTCAATCAATCTACCAAAGCAATACACAAAATATAATTAATCAAGTGTTTACAAGAGAAACTTGCCTTTGTAAGGGGTTGGTACGTTCATGTTACTCCAGCAGCTTCAAAAGAAATATGAATATTTTAACACACTTCACTTCTATGAACCTGAGTGAAACCTAAGGGAAAAATATATCCTCACATGTAATCAAATAAGAAAAAAAGAGCCGTTAGAAACTTAATGTGGTGTTTGGCTGTTTTCCAATAAACATGTTACATTAAATGTCCATGTGTTCTAACAAATAATGTTTGTCTTCACCACCGCTGGTCTTACTGCTTTTTGCTTGCAGCTAGGTTTGAAAAAGCACAAGGGTGAGAGAAAGGTGTTAACCTCAAACCTAATGTGGTGGCTGCTTTGCTGCTTCAGTAGCGTCCGGCGGGAGACATGACAGGCGGCCTCATACCCATGGGAGGGCCTCCCTGGTAAGGGGGCACCATAGGAGGTCCCTGCCCGTATGGAGGCATCCCTCCAGGCATGTAGCTTGGTATGCCCTGAGGAGGGGCACCATACTGACCTGCAGGGAGAACAGAGATCGACGTTAAGTACTACTGGAGCAGGTTTGGGTTGCAATTTTAGACAAATTGGACACCGTCCATATATTTTGATACTAAAGAGTGAATTTGGAAGGTTTTCACTGAATTCTCTGTGACTTGATAAAGCTTGAGGTCTATAGTGCGTAGAAGCAAGTGCATTAAAGGCGTGTCCAGATCCACTCTTTCTAATTAAACAGCAGGTAATCTGAGTGCAAAGTGAGGTGCACGGTTCAAAGGGGGTTATACTTTGTGCCATGATTAATGACAGGTGTATGTTGGGCAGAACACAAAATAGACTAATTAGACTGTCACTTCTCCTCCCTTTTAAAAGCCGAGGGCACCTGCACCGCAGGCAGGTTTAACATGGAGGAGGAAAGAACTGCAGAGGAAACAGATCTCTGTTCGTGTGCAGATTGAGAGGATTAATGTACACAAGAATTATCTTTACCAATGTAATCTTGTTATTTTTAATCTTTTAAACTTATTGTTGGAAGCACATTTGCTACTCAACCAAATATAAGCACTGGACGTGAAAGTGAGGTCAATGTCGGTCTGAGACGAGCAAAGACTCGTATTTGGACCCGACGCCACTGTGTGCCGGCCGTAAGATAGAACCTGGGATCTTTTAGTGGCCAGTTTGAATAGGAAGAACAATTAAAGCAAGGAAGGGCCTCTTTCCAATGTGCACTTTATTATTGTTTTGAGAAAGATGGTGAACCTATCCTTTAAGGTAACTGAGGGACCCAACTTGAGCAAACCTCAGACATTCACCACAATCTTGTGATATCAAAGTTTAGTGTCTGTACATAAAATCTACCAGGTCCAAAAAAAAAAAAAAAAAAAAAAAGTGGATTTACACTTCAGAACATTTAAAGGGTTTCGTACACAAGCTGATTTCCCCAACAAGCATTTTCTTACCATGCATGGGATGCCTCATACCAGGCTGCTGTGGTGGCATGCCTTGCTGTGGGGCCATTATGCTGCCCACAGCTGCCACTGGGGGAGCAGCCACATGGGCCTGACCAGGCCTGGGTATAAGACGCTGATAACGGGGCAACTGGGCCCTCATCTCTTCCTGTTGGCAATGACAACACACAAAGCAAACATTCAGACTAAAGAAACACTAGTATGCCCCTTACAGTACAAAGAAAAACACTCCCAAAAAAAAAAATGTTGCGGAATTGGGTACCAATGTTGGGCGAGCCCTGATTTCAGACTGAGGATATTCAAGTTCAGAATCATTCTTCACCACAACCATAAAAGAACAACTACCAAATTGTATTATTGATCTACAATTTAAATGCTCCACTTGACATTTGATAAGATATTCTGCAAATATCCGATTTCATTATGATCATGATACACATGTGGAAAACTAGATGTATGGTGAAATATTGCACCAGCCGATATCCTCCAACTACTACTTGTACTGTTATATGGATATATCAGTCATTACTTACTGTGAAAAGGGCAAAATAGAAAGCTCAAGCAACTTACCAGTGAGATATCCTCATCAGGATGGATCAACTTACTAGTTGCACTCGTGGTGGTGAGGGTGGCAGGTTTACTGGTCACTGTGGCTGGGGGTTTGGCCACAGTGCTGCTAGAGGGGTTAGAAGAAGAGGAGGTAGAAGAGGAAGAGGAGACAGAGGGCTGGGTGTAGGCAGGGAATGTTGCTTTGGGAGGGTCGGAGGAAGCGACTGTGTTGTGGGAGTTTGATGCTGCAGCTCCTGAAGCATTCTGGGCCTGTACAGAGACACAACACAGGTAACTGCCTGGTAAAAAAACAAAACAAGTTCAAACGGATGCTCATCTTTCTACCCAGCAAAAACACAAATATTATAGACACACAAGAGTCAAAGGATTATACCTGACTGCCAACCATTGTGTAACAGATTACATTGAGAAATTATAAAAATTTAGCTTTTTTTGAACATTCAAATTTTCAACTTAGCTGAGGATTTGGTCACTCAATGTAAAATAATATAGCATTCAAATTAAAGCTCATCAACAGAATTCAAACAGTATACTAATCTGACTTGTGAGTTCTGTATCTCAATAAATCAGGTACTAATGTCTTCTAATTTGAGGTACAAAACTGTTAAAAGTTGCATCATTTACTCTCAATCGTAGTGCAATTTTGTAATCAGATAACTTTAGTTCTTTGTATCAAGAGTGGTCTGACCAATCAACTGTATCACTTCAGACGCTCAAAACTCAGATTGAGGAGAACTGGTGTACCGCTGCAACATAAAAAGGAAAAGCACGATGAGAACTTAATGCACAACTCATGCTCCAGAGGTTAAAAGGGGTTGATGATGCCAAATAAGATCCTTGAAAATCCCTTCTTATGCCTCATACTGTGTGAACAAAGCGCATGCACAGTAATTAAGCTCACAGACAAAACGTGTGCCAGTTCCTGTCAGAGACAATCGTCCTCTGACACCAACGTTAAGGCCGACGTGCTTGTTCTGACGCACAAGTAGGCTTACAAGGCAAATAGTGTTATTGAAACAGCCTGGTTTACAAGCAGAGCTAATAAATACGCAACATGCAGCTGCCACAGATCACGCCAAAGTCCTGCCTGTGAGCATACTTGTGGCATGTTAGGAAAGGGAGGCTGGGAGGAGGCAGACTGAGGGTCTGCAGGTGGAGAGGGAACAGCTGCTGCGCTGCTGTGAACACCTGAGCCCATCTGCAGCATGGTGGAAAGGAGATCACAGCATTGGCATGTATCATGTCCACATAATCTAACCAAATTCAGCTACGAGGACAAAATTGAATACACAACAGTGGTGCTGATTTAAAACAATTACATGGGGATACGAAAAGGAAATGAGACTTCAGAAATCAAAGGAGATGCGAAATGAAATATGTTTTTAATATCCCTGAATGCTGTGTATATAAATATATATATATATATATAGTATAAATGGTTTAGTTACATAAAAGGTGGGCAACTATCTAATTTGCATACAATTAGATCGTTAATAGCTAATAAAAAATGGCTGATTTCTATTTTAGTTGATATCTCTAAGAAGTCACACACGCGTGTATGTGTGTGTGTGTGTGTGTATGTGGTTGAATGATGCCCACCTGCGCTGCACTGGGGAAGAGAGGTTTAGTGACAGCGGGCTGAGATGCTGGTGCTGCTGGTCGACTAGGTATTGGTCCTGCTGCAGGGGCTGGGGCCATGTGAGGCATCCCTGGCCTTGGAGCCATGTGAGGTGGCATTCCTGAAGGATCAACCAGACATGTTCGGATAACATTCTTCCATCAGTACGGGAGCAACAAGTAAAGAAAATAAGTAGCCAACAGAACGGAGTAAAGGCCATTCATCAAGCTCTCAATTCTTATCACGCGTGTCTGAAATTGTCATTTAATAGAAACTCTTGAAACCACTGTGGGTCTCGTACACGCAGTTCAGAAGCTTAAACCCTTAAAGGTTTTTCAATTAACAAAATAGTTATCTATTGAATGATTATCCAGTTAATTTGGCTGAATTATTAACCGACTCATTTTAACAGTCGTAAATGTAAAAAAAAAAAAAAGTTTTTTCCCCCCCAGAATGTAAACCATTTTGTTGAAAAAAGAAGCAACAACAAATTGTTCATCAGTCAACTTCTGTCAACTCACCGGGTGGAATACCGGGCATCCCCGGCATCATGGGAGGCATCATCCCTCCCATCGGCATCATTCTGCAAAAATCAACGAGAACAGAAAGAATTAAAGAAAAAAGTTGATTTGACAGATCACAACACTAAAATTACATTACAGCGACTCCCATTACCCCGGAAATAAATCTATGAGCATCCATAAAGACAGGAGTTCCATAAAGACTGAAAAACGGCACGATGTTGGATCTGAAAATGTCCGATTAAACCCGATCAGTGACTGAGCTCTTACCCTGGAGGCATTCCATGCATTGCAGGAGGCATGCCGTGCATCATGGGAGGAACACCTGGCATCATCGGAGGCATTCCTGCACAATGATTCAGAAGACTGTTTACAAACCCGACACGGCAGCTACACATTAAAGCAAAAGAACAAACCAAAACCATGAACGAACCCACACCCTGTCCAGCTGCACTGGCTGCATCTAGTCAGTGTGTCGAGTCAGTTTTGCAGGTTTAAAACCTGCTGGCACTGCGGGCGCTTCATCGATATTTGAAACACAACAAATAAGGACTAAAACAGTGACGCTATGAAAAGAAAAGCAACTGCAGAGTTATGAGAAAGACAATACAAGTAATGTTTAGAACAAAGGCAAAAGTTTACATACAAATTCAAGCTACAAATGTAAAAAGCACACAGCAATAGCCTAATCCGTACTAATATTGATGTTTGGGATATTATAATATTTTGATAACAATATATCAGCCAATAGTAAACAAACACATAATATCACCAAATTTGCCAAGACACCAAAAATAAATCCTGCCATGAAGTTAAAAACCTTTACGCTCTTCAGGAATTCAAGCAAAGATTATTCTTTAATCTTGGAAAGCATCTTTACGTTCACAAATTCCCAGACGACACGAGAAACTAGTGTCTGACTCAGAGTAACGTGACAAGCCTTTTTTTTTTTTTTTTTTTTTTTAAACGAGTTGATTCCCGACATTTGCTATTTAGTACAAGGTCCTTGCCTTGATATCCTCCATGCGGCATCCCAGGGGCACCTGTCACAGGAGGCATCCCAGGTTGGGTCATCTGAGTAGCGTAGCCCGCCTGGGGCTGGACAGCAGTAACCTGCTGAGCTGACGGTCCTGCTTCGTCGTCATCATCATCGTCATCAGAGTCGTCTTGATTGTTCTTCTTCTTTTGTCCCTCTGAAATCGGAAAAGGTTATGGTGAGGCCTAAACAAATTGTTCATTACCTTGCTTAGAGACAAATATTGTCAGGTGGCTTTCAATCCAAGCACAGAGTCTTTAGAAACAACTGGACATACATTAAGTGAGGAGGGAAGAACACCTGCACTTTCAGCTTTGTGGTCCACTAACTAACATCTTTCTAACCACATGATACTCGTAACAATTACAAAGAATTTATTGTAATAACTGAAGTACAAAATACATTCCTAAACTCTCAAGACATTTAATTTAGTAAACTAAGCTTTAATCTACAGACACTATCTTGAGCTTTTCCTAAAATTGGCAAGAAAATGATATGAAGATGAACTAACCTTGTGATTTCTGTTCTAATGTCCGTCTTCTTTCTTGCATGTCTTTCTCTGGAATTCCCTCCATGCCGTAGATCTCCAGCTCAATGTCTGTTCTTCCAGGAATTGCATTTGGTACACTGTCAATCGTCTCTTTGTGCACCTGAAACATATGCAAAGTGAGCTGGCATGAACGGGCAGAGTGCCATCAACTAATTTCTCTCTTTGAACAAAATGTTTCAGAAATTATGGAGCTCATCCTCTACCAGGATAAATGTCCATACCTGCATGCAGTGAATAGCCAGGCCAGGGCCAGTGTACAACTTCTTGTGGCAAATATGACATTTGAAATGCTTTGCCTTCTGATGCTGAATGAGGATCTTCTCATCATCAAAGTCTCGATTACAGTACCTTGAGGAAGGAGTTAAGGGCTGTCCTGTAATTAAGAGCAAGACCCAAAATCGACCGGCGCCAACAAGAAAACATTAGACTTAAATCAAACCAATTGCATCACGTGCACAGGTTTGGGCAGCCTTTTACTTGTGAACCATGCATTCGTCTGAGGAGTTGACTGATGATGTGAAAAGGAAGTATTCCAAGTTTTATCGCACAATCACCATCAGCACCCGAGTTATACATGTTTTTGTGACTACTACTACTACTCCGGGTGTGTCTGCAATTTCTCAATGGACATGGGCGCACAGTCCATTGAGAAATTGGATATGCACTATATCCAATTATGTGCCAAACTCAGGAATCTGGAAAGCCTTTTGCAATGAAGGTATGAGCCTGGAGAGGTGCTTTGAGTGAGATTACCGCTTCAGATGGGCAGAACATCACTGTCAAAGACTGCAAAAAGTGCATCAGTTGGTTTTCATTTACATTCGCAGGCTGGTGCACCGAGAAATTGTCCCCCGGGGTCAAACTGACAACACCGGGTTCCTCTGTGATGTTCTGAGGTGTTTCAGGGAAACATTCAGTGCGAACACCCTGAACTGTGATGCGCTGGCACTTCGGTTCTCCAACATAAAAAAAAAAAAAAAAGTTTCTTACTCACAGCAACACCGTCAACACTCCCCACCACCCTTACATACTCCATGTGACTTCTTTTTGTTTCAGGTACACAGAGACACAAATACCAGGCCACATGTATACCTGAGGTGCCAATGTTAATCAAGCAACATAAATAGCAATACTTGCTCACAAAGGTTATAGTATCTCTGTTCCCTGCGTCTCACGGTGCTGCACACATTTCTCCCGAAACAGTAGCAGTCTCTCATTTTGAATCCACCCTCGTGACGTGAAACTATTTACCCGCAACAGCAATACTGTTTATCAGGTCAGAGGTTTTATCAGGTCAGAGGTCTGAAGGCTTTCTGACACATCATCATCATCATCATCATCATGGCATTTAGTTAAAAATATATTGTACTGCACAACAAAGAGGGAATTGCATTGGGACACGGGAGGATTAATAGTATTCCTCTTGTTGCGCAACATAATCTGGTAGAATACTTCCCGTTTAAAAGCAGCGACCAGGGAGCGTAATTCAACAGATTACACAAAAGGTTCAGATTTAAAATCGCTGGAGTTTAAAATCTTTGACGTTACCGCGAGTCTTCAATCCGCGGCTAACAGATTAGCTATCATCGGTAGCCTCGATTCCCTGTGGCAGCAACGTGGGCTCAAACATTTTCCTCTTTCATGTAAAGGCACTTAAGGCTAAGTATATTAAATATACACTGAACAAAAAAAACACAATGTGGTTTCCGAGCGGCGATGTCCAAATCCTTCCGGGGAACATTTACATAGGAGGCGATAAACTCACGGAAACGTTAGCTCGGGCCTCCCTTTTGTCGAGCTAACGTTTTAGCCTCTGGCCTTTCAACGATGGCGTTTTGTCACCAAGTTAAAAAAAAAAAAGGATACCAGCACCATGGTTTCATCTGCTTCTTCTTTTTCCGGCCCATTTTGGAAGAATACTGAAAATTAAGTCTCTCAACGCTAAATAGTAGTATTATTATCTCTTTGGCGAAGGCATATTGTGGAACCGTCACAGGCCCGAAAATGGCGCTTCTGGAGGAAGTCGAAGCGATCGCCGCAGTCTCGCGCAAACACGAAACTAACGTCATAAGCCACGCCCCTCGGTCTAAATTGGATCAGCAGGAGGGACACTCGGCCTTTGATTGGTTGTTGCTTTCTAGGTTGATTGACAGTCAAACAACCAATCACAGTAGAGCGTGCGTCTACATGCTGTGGGGAAAATTGTCGAAGCCCCCCCCCAAAAAAGTTGTAGCCATACCTCCTGTATCTCAGTCATATCTCGTATAAATGTCTCTTACCTTGTTTTTAGTACACCTCGTTTGTTTACTTGTCTGTTCGTCTTCTAGTTGCAGCCTTTCTTGTTTCATTTAATTGCGTTTAAAATGCCTTTTCAGTAGGCCTATTATGGCACCTTTATTGTTTAATGTTTTAGATTGTGCTATAACATCACCAATGTAGTTCTAAGTTTATTCCTTACCTTTGTTTATCTGTTCCCTGCATTGTATATTTGTTTCTGGAAATAAGATTTATTTTTTTAATTGCAACTTGTGAATTTGTCCACTTGATGGAGACACTGCTACAGAAATATACATTCGAGTTTCATATCTAATCTTCATAGGAATCTGGAAACAAGGCTTGTGTAGAAAGCCCACCCACAAGAGTAGAGGATGTTAAAGCTGCGTAGTAATGTTCTTGGTTTAGGGATGATATGTTCAAAAATCACAAACAGGTGTAAAGTGTATTCTTGGCTGAAATACTGCTTGTATCATGTTAATACTTGCCGCTACTGAATTAGCCAAGATACAGTTCGATGTACTCACCTGTACCAATATCTCTTTGATGCTAACAGCCAAGTGTATTTTTAATATATTTTACAGCTTCAGTTACTTATTACTTTGCAAAACCAGATTATCAACCCAAAATGTAATCAACATAAAATTATACTGTATATGATAATAATACATTTATTTGGGTCTTAATGTATTTTAATACCCAGCATTATTGTAAATTGATGGCACCCTTACAGATCTCAATATTAAAATAATATAAATATAATGATTTATGTTATTAATATAAAACGTGTATTTGATTTTAATGTATTATAGTGCCCAGCGGTTTTTCAAATTAATGGCACCCTTACTGGTTGCGATATTAATGTAATCTTAATATAATGATATATATAATAATAATGAGTAACTTCATTTGGTATTTTAAGTACATTTTGTCTTCTCATATCTCTGCATGTACCTAGAAAGATATGAATTATATGTTAAACGAAGGCCAAACTGTAACAAGTCCTTATCAGCAAGCAGCATAAATGCAAAGATGCCACAAATGTATTCAGACAGATTTCACTTCCCTGCTGCTTCTCCTGTCTTTTTTTTTTGAATGTGAATGATTTCCCCTCAAATTAGAGATTTATGAAGGGAAAGCATGAGTGAGGCAGCTTCCCTTGGTTGAATAATGAATATTTAATTGTGCACCTTCAAAACCGCTGCTCTCCATATGGTTGTACTGGCTAGACAGAGGAGACGTTCAGTGACAGCTTGAGGGGTCCCTCCTCTGAATGAATTATGGCTGATTCTTGTACACTCGCACATTTCATTGATCACTCTGACGTCTGCTTTTTTCACAAAGGCTCTTACCTCGTCTCTCCACTCGGGGGCCTGAGCTCTCTCTAAACATTGGGTTTGAATTTGAAAATTAAACTGGTTCCAAGGCTGCTCAGTTCAAGCATTTTTCTTTGCTTGATAGACCCTGCCCTCCTCACTGACAACTGAATAAAACTTTTATGTGCGTGTGTTCAACCATGTGTGACATAATGTAAGGTCAGAATAAAGGTTTTTGGTCAGGACATTTGGATTTAGATGCTGAAAAACTGTCACTCACAAAAAAAAAAAAAAGCAGCATGGCAATCTTCTGATGAGAGTAGTAGAAAGGCATCATCACGGTTTGGGCCAACCCGGACGGGTGGAAAAAAATCCTAACTAATATAGATACATGCACATGTCCATACGGGAAAGATGCCGAACACACTCAATTTCTTTCTATTTGCCATTTGCTAAATAGCTAAATCATGGGAAAAGTAGTATTTTCTGCAAACCTATATGACAGATTCATTGAACAGGGACAAAATAGTAACAGTAAGAAAATGATTTAGAAGAGAGCAATAATGGAAAGAAATCTCATTTTGTTCTCATTTTATAAAACTGTTTAATGTAACCCAGTATGTACATATCAAATCTACAAAATATGCACAATGTTAAAATATTATCAGTGATTTAACCCTCATTCAGTTTTGTGTCCTAGCCCTTATTATATACAATCCTAGGCCATCATTAACCAATCTGAAATAGAATACATACAGGATATAGCTAACATATCACAATGCAGACTGACCAAACAATTTACACAACATACCAAATATCACCATGTAGAAAAATCAACAGCAAATACATGTTAAAATATTAATCTGTATTTAATTACATTATAATAGTGTTTGTGCGAAGCAGTTACCAGTGTAACATGAGGTTTAGATACAGTACAGTTTGAGACTTACAGCTTAGGGCTGGGGTCGCTTTCTATCCCGGTTCAATCAATTTGCAAATTAAGTTGTGACAGGAACTAATGAGAGAACATTGATTTACTTCTTTGCCCAATTGCCTCCTGAAATGAGAGTGAAAGAACCCCAGCCCAAATGTAGTTGAGGTCAGGCATGTGTGCTCTTCTACGTTTGGTAATGACAACAAGACTAGATTTATGCAGAATGGCCCAGCTGTCTCTACTGGTGTTTTTATTAGTGTAATCCCACTCAGACTTCACCATAATAAATAAACCTTTTTTACCTTCCCATTGCAAATGCCCCAGTGGGGATATAATTACAACAATTTGACTTTTTTTGTTACATTTGAGTGACTCCTTACAGAATTTTTTTTAATTCATTTTGCTAAAACAAAAGCAATACTTGTTTGGGGCTCTAGCTTCCCCTGGTGCTTGTAGCAATGTTTTGGCATCATTTTTGAAAGCTTAAAGTCTGAATGGCACTTCTGCTTCTTTTTTAAATTTTTTTTTATCTCTGCACACAATAATACATTTGTCACACTCTTTGCACACACACGTAAGACACGAATTTGAGGTCCAAACTGTGCTGAACACAAATTATTCCTTTTCCGAGGAAGTGGCAAATGCTAAAGGCAACACTGAATTGAAACCCATGCCTGCTCTCCAAAGGTAAATTCATAATGACTTCTGAAGGTGGCCTGTAGCCTTTATACTCTCTGTTCACTCTATACTGTGTTATAGAGTTTGATGATCATGTTGTCTGTTTAATCTGAACCTCTCATGCTCATTAGCTGCTTGTAATGATGATCATCTCCTATGTCCTCCTTCTTTTTTTTACAGATTGCAGGATTTTCGGGGACTGTTCTGATCTGGAGATGGTTTACACTGTAGGGTTTTACTGCTGTGACCCCACGCAAGAGGCAGCAGTGCAGAAATACTTTCATCAGGCTGATGTCTCCATGAGTAGGCACCATTGGATTGAGGGAGAAGAGGCAGAAAGGGGTTAAGCCATGTGGATTGGACTGCTCCTGCTTGTTTCTGTTGTGTAAGATCCGAGGCATCATCGACGCAGACAGTCATCCCACTGCCTGATACTCTTGAGATAAACATCCAGCAGAGATGGAGACTGAGATCAGGTGGAGCTTAGCTTGTATGGTAAGCAGGAACAATGATACAGCTTCACCTGAAAACGTAGCAGGTAAGTCGAAAAAGGTTTGAACTAACATAAAGGGCTGCTGTGTGCTAGGTATCCTTGCATCAGAGCACTGGATGTGGGAGGAAGGTGGATGTCAGACTACTCTGCTCATCCCAAGAAGAGGCTCAGAAAATGGGGGCTGAGGTCCCTCATCCAGCCAAGCGGTCAGGCATCTACCAACAGACGAATAAAGGGGATACAGTGTCTTGTCTACTTCTAATAACCAACTCACGGTGGTGGGGGCAGTCGCACGTCAAGCAAGCTGTAGGCAAAAATGTTCCAGAAGACAGCACAGACCACAAATAAAGTGTAGACACAAAAAAAGATCCAGAACAGAGATTGCTCCTGGAGTCGCTGTTCATAGTTCTGTAGGACCACCACGCCCAGTGTGAGGCCGACCACCACTCCCCCTAGGTGAGCTACAAAACTGGGATTGGGGCAAGGAGGAAAGGCCGGAGGGTAGAACCGCAGCCACACCGCTCGGCCAAACTCTACACTCACTATGAGCAGAGAGAAACAGATAGAGAAACATGATGGTTGAGATGTAAGTACAAGTAGATGTGGAAAAATTACTGCTAATAGACAGTCCCTACTATAAGGTGAAATCCAAGTCTCTTAAAACATGGCGTAAAACAACAATAAACCATTATTAAACAAGTTTTGATTGCTGTAATCATTCCTACAGTTTATGCTGGACTTTACAAGATTCCCTTCTAAGATGCCCCAGTGGAAGAGATGGAGGAATAACTCAACAATCTTTTCCTGTGCACAAATACACTCTGAATCTTTCATATGAAGTTAATATGAGGATTCAATGGCATGGATTAAATCGGGAAGGTATCTCCTACACACACAGCTATCTTAGTACAAATTGTTTCAAACATTATTTCCTGCTGTTACTATCCCTGCAAGATGTTGTGCAGTTATAGTGACAAAACTAACTTTGGAAAATAGTCACTTAATTTAGGATGCACTGGAAGCAAACAAGCCGCACAACAATGCCCCTGCTATGTCCCACTCATTGATGTGGGTGCATCAAAGGTCACAAGCAAGCAAGTAGATTTGTCCAACAATTGACTGAATTTTGTGCCACGCCGCACTTCATTTTTGTCTGTAAGCTTTGAGGCAAACAACATACAAAGCATGCATCCACAACAGGTAAAGACTCACCACTGCATTAATTTTTGTTATCTTTTCAATGCAACACTTTGAACTTTCAACCCTTCCCTTTTTATTGTGTGAGGACTGCATTGCCTTGTAAAGTTATTTGCCCGAGTCACATAGAAAAAAATTAACAGGTGCGAACCTTCAGAAGCTCTCTACCGCTAGAAATTCTTTCTTAATGTTGTTGCCTTTGGACAAAGTCATATTCATCTAATCAGGAACTCTTTAAGCAGGTTAAAAGTACAACTCTTCTGTTAAAAATTAACTGTAAAACTGAGGTGAGTGTGGGAGTGTGGCATATTCATCGAGACTTACTGCAAACCAGGGCCATGGCCATCCGGAACAACTTAAACTGGCACTTCATTCCTGACCAATTCTACAGAAAGAAAGAGAAAGAGAGGATGGAGAAATCATAAAGCAGTACAGCTCTGAGGACAGAGACAGAAAAACCTGCTGTGCAAGGGGATCATGTCCACCTCAGACACACACACACATATGCTGACACGAAATGACATGAGATTGTGTCCTTTGTCTCAATTCATGTCAATTTTGAAAGCCCCAGAGACACTCGAACCCTCGATCTGTTCTTGCAGTGTTAGATAATAAGATTTCAGCAGAGAGGAGGAAGGGAGGAGGAAGAGAAGAGGAAGATTTCTCTGTCCCGACCTCAAGAATGTTGTGGAGGATCTGGCAGGGTAGATAATGTGCACCCCATTACACATAATAGAAGTTCACCTCTAATGACATTTGCCAAATGTCACCCACTGAGGAGAGGGTGGGAGGGTTATACCAAACAGAGTAGGCATACATGTCATAGGACAGCAGAGTGCATTGAAATGGGAAAGAATTTTATTCACATTTTGTCACACAAACATGTGCACATGCTCCCACAGTTTTCTGATCTTTGACGGAAAAGAAGAAACGGATGGTGAGGAATGTTTGGCATCTGGAGATAGAGTAGCACCTGTGGGGGCCCAAAATAGGCTGCTTTGATCATGTGGAAATGTTGTGTAGTCACAGGACAACTGAGTGATGGGATAATAGTCTATAGACACACACACATACATGCACACACAAAACTTACCATTACTACATTAGCCAAATGTGCTGAGACCAGAGCGTACACTCCCCCAGATGAGCCGACCACTGGAGCTGTCATATCAGTGACAGACACAGCCAGAGACCCTGCGGAGATGATAAAGGCCACATGTCAGTGAACTTGCTTTTGGAAAATTTGCAAATAAACGAGGACATCCCTTTAAATATTTTAATCTTGAAAATTTAACAAAATACCCAGGGAGTGGCACTGTCATTGAAGCGTTCTTCTTTTTGCTGTGAAATTGAAGCTGTTAAAACCTCTACTTAGTAATCATACTGCTGTTTTTATTTGTATTTTTTAATATAAATACCAAGTTAAAAATAATGACAACAAGAAGAGTTCTGGGGGAACAGAAGGAACAGTCAATATCAACACTAAAATAATAAGGGTGTTTGAATGTTATGAAATTTAAGCAAAATAAAATCTGATATATCTATTAAGTATCTATAATCAAATCCAAACTGTGTTAAGTGTACCACCAGTGGTACACAAGGCTCCACCAATTTGCCAAAGTCCAAAAAATAGTTGGGTAATTACATTTTATTACATACAACAGTTATTACAAATACACATGAAATTACATTGACGTAAAGAGAAGTTGTTAATCACTTAAAGACTTTCGAAAATTTGCCTAATTTGTCTATATATCAGTCAGGAAAGCAATGAACTTTGAATCTGAGCATTTAAGCCAATTTGGACAGGAAGTCCTCAAACGTGCAAAAACCAATTTCTTTGCCAATTGCTGGGCAAAGAAAAGTTGTTTTTTTTAACCAAACCACCAACATATCACTAGTACTTGTTCCAAGGTGATATTGCAAAAATATAGATATTTACTGTGTACACAGTTGATATTGTCTATTATACCTGGCACCGGTATTGACAGCATTCATTTAAAGTCATGTTTGTGTCCACGAGATGACTATATAAGTACAAGATTGACTCTCCTTTTAGCTCTAGATCATCTGTTGTGGGAAATATTTGTCTCTCTTGTTGTTCAACACTCCATGTGCGACATTGAACCTGTCATTTGGTGTAGAACACATCTGATAGCAGTTATTTGAGATTGTGGAAGGTAAACACTGAAGTTGCAAAGGAAGAAACCAAGACATTGAGCTGAAAGATGCTAAAATGCTTTGTAGGGCATGGGAACTGTAACATCGGGTGATAAATCTCTGTTTTGTTTTTTTTTATCTTTACTGTATGAGCGACCATTTCACATATATTAAACTTTAAGTCGTTATTTTGAAATAATTAGAATAGTTGCAATAGAGAAAAATGGAAATATGAGAATTTAAATTATCACTGTGTGATATGATCAGGAGCTCAAACTTCATCTACTTATTAGACCTTGTGGTGAGAATGTTTAGCCATCAATATAAAATTTGATTAGCCAGGCAGTTGGCCATTTTGAGGATAAATGGATACATATGTTTTGTGCAAATTTCATATAATGAGATACAATAGTAAATAATACAGTACTTTCCCAGTTTAATTCAAATGTCTTGCATGTGAAAACTCGAGTCTGTGTCAAACTGACAGACACTGTGAACAACTGATTTATTTAAAAAGTTTTTGTAAAAGCTATGAACATGATGAATAGCATAAAGGCAACTTTGCTGTTCACTATGTGGCTGTATTACAAATAGACCCCAACAAATAGAGGCGAGCTGCACACTGTGATTTTATGTAAAACAAATAAATGCATTCACACATACTGTGATGCCATGAACAGGGCACCTTGGTACCAATTAATGGCATGCACAAAAGATCTAATCAAGCATTGAAAATGTTAAATATGGGGACATTCAGAGGCAGAGTCACATATCTGTTCTCACTGCGGTCTTTGTGCAAGAGACAGAATATAATAAAATAGTGACAAAAAAGAAAGAATTAAACTATTGATTTACCCAAACACAAGCGCTCCTTCTCTCCTTTGCTATTTGCATTAATTTTCCTTCTTTCTTCTTCTACTACTACTCTCAGTTGGTCTATCTACTGCCCACACCACAAAAGAGAGCACAAGGAGCTGTTGATGAATTGTTGCACAGTCTCTCTCTCTCTCTCTCTCTCTCTCTCTCTCTCTCGCTCTCTCTCTCCGTCTCTCACACACACACACACAATACAAATATACCTTGTTTGCATAACACAAAAGTATGCATGCATGCTGTACATTACAATTTATCTGGTACAGAATCTGGTAACACCATCATTTAATGTTTCTTTTAATTTATTTTGCAACTTCTGCTGCTTATTCAGTAGTATTCAGTAGAGATCGAGTCATTTTTTTGTTCTTTTGTTTTGTGGCTGTAGATAGTACTGATGAATTTAATTTGGAACCCAGCTGTTGGAGTGGAACATTTTATTGGCTGTGCAGTGTCCATTTCTGGAATTGATTAGAGTCTGGATCCCTTTGGGACAAGTGGTTCCACAATTTCTCTCTTTCTGTTTGCAGCACATTTTATAGTTTACCCAGATTTTTGATGAATTCAGGTTTAAAAGATTCATAGGGTTCAGATACTATTTGTTTTATAGAGCTTACCGTGTAACCCTCATATTTCATTGCTATACATTAAATATAGGACTCAAAAGTAAGCAATGTCTATGTAAACTGTGTCTAATGGCATAAAAAGTATTGCACTCCTTTTCAATCAGGCTCCTAAACAGCAATGACAAATTGTCCAGTTTACAGTCTGGCCAAGACTATGAGTAGCTGGTGACATAAGTGAGTAATTAAGTAATCAATCTTGTCTTAACTGCATTTTTGTCTGTAACACAGAGTCCTTGAAATCGTTTTATTGAAGAACATGCAACATTTATTCCACAAATAAGAAAAAAAAAAATGCAAACATTTCGACATATGTGTGGCTTCAGATAAAAATGCTGCTTGCTAAGCTGATCCATTATAAAGCCCTAAAACTTAAAATTAACCAACTAAGCTAAAGCCACATTTTACTGACCTCGTAAATTTGTAAATTGGTGCAGCTGTGTAGTTTGAGCGATGCTCAGTTCTAGGTCTACACTCTCACACACAAAAAGGGCATATTACAGTACGGCATACTGGACAGTGTATAATTATACCAGACAGAGAGGGATCTGACTTCATATCACCATAAGGAGGGATGATAGGATAAGCCATGGCATCTCAATCATGATGCTATTTATGGGTGGAGGCACAGCAGTGGATCAAGAACAACATAGCCAAACACAAGTATTGGGCCATGTACACAAGCATAAAAAAAAGTAGCCACACATAAATGAATATCACAGTATAAATGTTTTAGAAAAAAAAAAATTCCTAATCATATTGACAGAATGAGGCATGGGCATGGAGGCAATTCAGTTGGTTTTGCATCACATTTGAATGGTGTATGTGTATGAAACAAGCTTCATATGTTTTTGTTATTGTTTCCACATCTGTGTGGTGTAGGATGAATGACTTAATGAAAAAAAAATATTAAAAGTAGACTTTGCAGTTTCTTGAGAAATTTCAGTGGGATTGCTTCTTCTGCTGTCCTTTGTCAGTTTGTTGCTCCTTAAAAGCTTAAAGTGAATATCTGACTTTGTGTAAAGGAGCAGTAAAAAGAGCTGCAAATAACTGTTAAGTGCTGTTTACTGTCTTTGAGGTTTTACTTTGAAAATCTGTGTGTTTTCATCTGTACTCTATCTTGATACTAAAAGAGACCGAAAATTCAGACAATTAGTTAAAAAGTAATTTCTGTCCATCTGTCTGTTTAGCCCTGCCTGCCTGTCTGCCTTCAAGGAACCTGGGGTTGATGGCCAAAGATTAGACACTGACAAGACCATGGACACTTCGACATGTGGACTGGAGGAACCAGGGATTGAACCACCAACCTTGATCTACCATCTGGGCCACGAACACCCCATGCCTTCGCCCAAAAGTCAGCTGAGATACGCTTTAGACCCCTATTGACCATGCTCAGTATATAGCAGGTATAGATAATGGATGGATGGACATAATTTTCTCATCTGAATATGTCTGTTTGTGTCTTTATATCTGTGAAGTGAGATTGACAGAAATGACAGGTGTTTATAAGCAGTATAATAAAAAGTGGAGTTAAACATTGTTCAGGTGTGTGGGAAGCCACAGGCGTAGTTGTCATGGGAACAGCACTCTACTTTGTAACATTTCAGACCCCTATAATAGGTCTTAAATGTCCCAGAAGAAAGCTCACCAAATCTAAACCGTAACTCTTATCATCAAAATTTGTTAACCAGAGGCACATCAAGGCTTTGCTGCAAAAACTAGTGTATTTGTTATATTTCTAGAGTAAAAAATGAGAACGATAAAGTGTTAGAAAAGGCTAGACTCAAGACTAGTGCATTTTTTATATTTCTAGAGTAAAAAATGAGGACAATAAAGTGTTAGAAAAGGCTAGACTTCTCCTTTTCTCCTCAATTTTTTAACATTAGACTCTATACAGAACAGAATTATGTTCTTGCCATTCGGCAGCTTTGTGAGCATAAAGTGTAAGCCTGTTGGCTTAGAGGCATATTTCACAAGAGAAGACAAATTTCCCTACGTTATTATGAGAAAATGATGCCTGCAGATTTTGCAAACAACAGGTTAAAGAGAAAAAATTCTGAAGAATTTTCCAGCCTTTCCTCCTCCTTCAGGTCATAAGGTGTCAAAATGACCAGCTCGTTTGTGTAATAAACAATTGCTTTGAGAGATGTATTAATGGTGGGATTGCTGAGTAATCAATAACAATATTGTAACCAAGAAAAAAGGCAGGTTGAGAATTGTAAATTTTCCAAGCATCTAATGCAATTATACTTTCACACTTAAAACAGAGAATTTAACAATAGTACATAAACTAATGCATAAATTACATAAACTAAGAATACTGCACATATGAACTGATTTTCACACACCACATCAAGTTGTTCTCTTCAGCTGCTTCTAATACAATAAAATAACACAACTTGGAAAAACTCACTGGAGAGAATTATAGTAGTTGCAAGCTTTTGTTCTGCTATGATTTTTAGATGATAAATAGAAATAGGAAAAATAATAACACTTAATTTTTAGTAAGTTTTAATCATTATTATTATAATTAGCAGTGGTAGCAGTAACAGTAGTTGAAGTAGTAGTATCAGTAGTACAAATCTTATTTCTGGGTCAAGTTTGAAGAAAGAAGAGAAAATTGTCTCTGTAATTTCTTTAAACAGTATTAAAATTCATAAATCACTATGTGGTGTCTGCAAAGTTTTAAACTGAAAATCTATCAAAAATTATCATGGATAACCTTAAATGAGTTTTAAATCGGAGTTCTGGCTTTCAGCCCTGTATTTTCAAAGTAATACATGTATGTGACTGAAAGGAAAAATAAAGATTACTTTAAAAACTGCAGCTGACATTTAGCACCAACTAGGACTTTAGTAATGTTAACTGTGGAAAAACAGTCATCAGCTTTAATCTAGTAGAATGTTTAAATCAAGTATCCCTTTTGAATGAACCCCCAGAAGCAAAATTGAATAGTAATATATTAATTTTCTCACCCTCTAGATCAGAGGTCTTCAACACGGGGTCCTGAAATTTTTAGGTTGATTAGACAATTTTTCATATTTTTTAAATTTTTTTCCAAAAATTTTAATATCTTTAAAAATACATTAACATGAATCCAACATATTGTAGTGAATGGATAAAGTTAAAATAAAAATGTCACTTTGAATAGCTTGTATGCATGATTATCATGCAATTGACAGACAATGTTGATATTAGCATTGGTATCAGTTGACAAGGTATGTTGCCCTTGCACATGTTTAAAATAAAAACATGAATATATGAACCTGTGTATTATTTGAATAGCTTAGTATTGAATGCACAATAACAAAGTATGTTTATACATGGCACTAGGCCCAGTTTAATATAAAACACAATTTTATACAATATATATAGTAGGGGGTTCCTGCTTCATCTCTCTATCAGTTTGGGGGGCCCTTGGCCTGAAAAACGTTGAAGACCCCTGCTGTAGATTATAACTTCATTCTTCCCTCTACACACTGAAACACAGACACGCACGTACGCACACAGGCACTGTGGTTCAGGACACTTCCGATTCTGTTGTTACCGAGTGTAGGAAGTGTGTCTGTGCACGTTCCCTGTAATTACCTTGGTTTAATAACATTATTTTAGCACTGTGAATGAGTGTGCCCCCAAACACACACATGGGCAAGGATAAAGTCTCTCATTGTCCATCAGCAGCATGCCTCCTGGGGCCTGCTGTTTTTTTTGTTTTTTTTAGAGTCAAAAGTGGCATCTAATTTTTCTTGCCTCCCCCAAACTGCACAGAAAGAACAGGGGACGTGAGGGGAAATAATAATGCACATCAGTGCTCATAGCTCATGAGTGAAATCAACAGCTTGGCTGCAAGTTGAGCTGACTGAATCGACAAAATCATTACAATGGAGTGGAATATGTGTGTGTCCTTTGTTAGTGACCTCCTCATGTGCCCATACTTCCCTCTCTCACTGTTGTTTACTTTGCATCATTGTTATATACTTGTTCTCGTGGGTTGCTGCACCTGCCTCGTGCCCTTTGTTATATTTTGTCTATGTACTTGTCTGCTGTCCATAAGAGAGCACTCTGTGTCTTTACATGTAAAGTCCTTTGGTTCCGTTAAAGTGTCAGAGCATGCGTTGGCCCTGAAGGGTCAGGGACCTTTCTCTGAGTCATTAATTGACCTCTGAACTGTTCTTTGACTCCTCTATGTGCCAGCTGAGCCCCTTTTCATTTCATAGGATCTGACAGCAAAATCATGCAGGAAAACACATTGTTTGTTTTGTAACTAATCAGTTACATTGATTACTGTAAATGTGTAAGGATTAAGATACAGTATTCAAATCAAACAGAACATTTAAGAAATGTGTTATCAATGGGTACATCAGCTACAGTTTTTTTTTTTTTAATCAAAATCTTCTCAGTTCAGTTATATGCACTTAAATATGTAAGTCCCATGCAAAGTAAATGCAAAGTTATGAAGTAAGAAACTCCAGTTGACCAAAGAAGCAGTTTTTAGCAAAGTCACAACAATGTACCTGTGCATGTAAGTTAAAAGTGTGCCCTCACAACTACCCTGCACTAAAGCCAGATTTTTTTTAAGGCTGATACAGAAACACATATTTATAAGAAGAAAATCTAAAAGAAAGTAACAATATGTAAGACCAGATTCCTTCTTTCACAACATCCCCACATCTCTTAAGACATAATAGACACAAAGAAGTTTAATTAGTTCGCCAAAAGAATGCACAGTGAAGGTCAAACATAAACAAATCTTAAACAAACACTTTTGCCAAAGATGCTACAAATTTGGTCATTTTAGACTTCTGTAGGTATTTGAGCTGACAATTTTATAGCCTGACAATAATTGTTACAGTAATTTAAAATAAAAAGTAGAATTTAAATTTTAAGCTTAAGAGAAAATTAAATCTTTCTATACAGTTTAATATTCAATAACCTAAGGTACACCATTAAGGCTAAATATATATATAACTGCAGCTTAAAACATTGATGTATATGTGGCACATAAAGTATAAAATCCTAAGTAAATATCCACTTGTTGATAAATGATTCATATTCTGAAAAGATCTGTGCTTCTACTGCCAAAATAAAAATAAAAATAAAAAAAAAAGCCCAGTCAGACACAACAAACCCAAACATAACAGCCAACACAACCAGAACGAGCCTCCCTTCTTCCGCTGGTGGTCGATATCTAATTAAAACAGCAGACGTGCGTGTGTGTGTGTGTGTGTGTGTGTGTTGGTCTGTGTGTGTCTATAAGTGTGAGTGATTTATGGTGCGTTTCCTCCTCATTTCACTGTGGGGTTAATGCTACAAGCCACCACAGCTGGTATCCCCAGGGTGTTTGTCAGTGACCCTTCACAGACACAGACACACACACGCACGCACGCACGCACCACGCACACACACACACACACACACACACACACACACACACACACACACACACACACACACACACACACACACACACACACACACACACAGATGGAGACTAAGAATGAGAAAAAGAGAGAAATCTTTAAGAATATTAAACAAAACTCCAATGGCTGTAATTACTATCACACAATCATCTGTTTCTCCCATTCTATCATGAACAACTCACATTTACTGCCAAGTTCAATCTAAAAAAGAAGCCCAATATTTCCACTCCAGTTATTTTGTCAGAAGGATTGCCCCTGGGCACCAAAATAGTTTTAAAAATATACCAATGAAAAATTCTGGCTTGATCCCTTTGGTCGTGATTACTTATTCAGTAATGATCACAAACACTCACAAATGTGACACTTTGTGTCAGCTGAACGGGGCTGAACACTGGAACTGCACAGTGCCTGAGGTTGATAGGAAAGCAGGAAGGTGACATTTTGTTCAAGCTGTGTTGCTTTCACTTTTTCACATTTGTAGTTACTCGCTGTTCTTCTCTTTACTCTTACCCACCTCTTCACGTCCATGTTTGTATTTCTCATATCCTGGACCCCTCTCCAGAACCTCTCCGTCTTATTAGCACTCAATAATTCATATCTCTTCTCTTTCTTCATCTCTACCTCATACACTCTACTTCCTATTTCATTATTACTGCTTGAGTGTTTCTATGATTGAGCTCCATTTGAGAGGACTCTCTTTGCTCTGCCCTATGTTGTAAATGAATACAGGGGGATGCGGGGGCTTTGATGGGGCACTGACAACCCCCCCCCCACCCCCCCACATCGCACCACGTCTGGTAGGAAGACAGAAACACAAGGCCAGCTGTCCTGAACACACACACATAAGCACAATTTTCTCTTTGACGACTATCCACCAACACACTGGTTGGACTCTGATAGGCTGTTACATGCATAAAAAAACACAAAACAAGCAGATGGAACAACAGTGGAGCTGAAAGACAAAACCCTGCAGTGAGTGTTTGTTTTTTGTCTAACTGGGATGTAAAGAGAGAGAGTGCGACCACACGCCTACCTGCCAGTACACCACACACGTAGACTAGTCCAATCCTCAGGGCACCATGGACCATCTCTAGAGGGACCCCCACCAGCAGCTGCATGGCCATGTTCAGGCTTAGGTGTTCAATCCTGTAATATACACACACATGCAAAAATACTGTAAAGGCCAAAGTACTAAACTCCACATCATCACAAGATAATAAACCAGAATTCTATAAAAATAACAATGTTTCATCAAAGTGGCAAAATAAAACTAGCCTGGTGTGAACCAGAGCCCAATTTCCCCTCTGTAAATATATGGGTCTGGGTACCCTCCATAGAGAATCGTTTGCAGTTGTCCCATCCTACTTGGCGTAGACTTCCTGCTAATTTTAACCAATCAGCATGAGCAAAAAACGTCTGACAGTCTGCCACCACTGCAACTACCTACGACCTCTTTCCAAACCTGTTCACCAAAGCTTTTTTTCTTGAGTACAGCCTATTTTTCAAATTGTTTTAATGAACACCAGCATCTTGACAAGGTGCTGAGCATTTATTCTGCACTGAACAATTAACGGCAGTGATTTTTTTTTTCCGGTCAATGACAATTCAAAAAATATTAGCAATACATTTGTCACTGTCACCAGCCATCCAATCACAGTGAAGGAGGGAAGGAGGGGCGGGACAGACGTGGTTAACCATCCACACTGCTCGCTGTTTGGTCCGCCCTTCAGAGTAGCTATGCAAACGTTAATACAAGCCGAGTTCCCAGACGGTTATCACAGCAAATAAAACTCAAGTTGAGCCACAGTCAACGCAGCCAGGCTAAAATAAAACAAAGCCACTTTATTATAGTTGTTAGAAGTAAAATGGTGGTAATTGTAATGATTCTCATAGTATTATTACTTTGTTTTTGGAGGTTAAAATGAGTCTGAAATTAAAATAAATTAAATGCTATGTGCAATGTGTGAAGACACAAATGGACCGTGACAGAGTTACAAGCAAAGAATATCAATTATTGTGCTTAGACGACTGAAAAATATGACATTTAAGAGATTAATAAACAATGTGTCTTTCCAGAGGCATTGTCCCAGTTACTGTGATTCACCCACATGCAGTGAAATTTTTTTCATTGAAACTACTTTTTACAAAAGAATCTCCATAAAAACTCTTGACATTGTGTTGTGTTTTGTTCAGAGTTACCAGGGCACAGTTTCAGGAAAGACCCATTGCTAATGACTATTTTTAAATGTAATTTTTCAGAGCTGCAGGCACCACAAATTAAGTCATTATTTCCGTCGTATTGGGGTAGTGGTAAATCTCAGAGCTGCTCACTCAAAGCCAATAGGGCTACAACAAACATATATTTTAATTGTTTGACCTGTTCATTTCGTCAATTAAATGTCAAAGAGCAGTGAAGATCGTTGCAAGTTCTGAAAGCCCAAAATGATGTTATGAAGCGACATAATTTGTCCAACTAGCAATCCAAACGTACATATGTCCAATAACACAAAGTACAACTGAAAAGCTGAAACAAACAAATATTTGCCAGTTCACTTGATGAAACTAATTAAATTAATGAAAACTTTAAAATTTGTCAAAATTGTTTCTGATTTAGAAAGATTAGAAAGATTCAGAAAGACAAAAGAAGACCTGGGGGGTTGGTAAGTCTGGATATTTCTCCACTGAGGTTTGTTTCTGGAGCCAATATTTACACTCAGTTTTTGATTTGAGAATTGGGAAGGCTCTGCGTGTCTGAGTTGCTGACAAGATTACACAGTTTGTGTCCTGTGTGTGCAGCTATTGAGGATAAAGTGTCCCCAAAATAACAACTAAATTGCTGACTATACTGTTTCGAACTGGTTGAATGCTATTCGAACTTTTTTCACTATGGCATAATGGAGTAAAAAAAAAAAAAAACATCCACCTGCCTTTTATGTCTGTCAGTCTGGCTGGCTACATTTCTCCAAACCTTTTCAATACATGATGCATGTATTCAGATTTTTACAAAAACTTGCAATAAAAATCAACAAGACAATAACTAATTTCCCTGCCAGCAAAATGTTCCAAATGTGAAGACATGAATGTGAAAAGGAGGAAGAGGGAAACAAGATATCACGATTTATACAGATAATGCACAGACATGGACAGAAATAAAGGAAAAGGGTGACTTAGATGATTGTCACAAGTAAAATGAAAACAGTATTATCTTTTAACAAACTCTCGTTTAACTAAATAACAAAAGTATTAATAGGAAACAAGCCTTAAAGGACACCCATTATGCTCATTTACAGATTTTTTAATTTGATTCTAGGACTCCACTAATATAGCTTTGCATTATTCACAGCTCAATAAATGTATTCATCTTATACTGGCCCTTTTAGCAACCCCTCAGCTCATCCTTGATCTGAAACAAGTTGTTTTGGCTTCAGTCTCTATAAGGGCCCGCCTTTCTAAAAGTCCACTTTCTTCTGCTTGGCCAACTTTCAGGGAGGCTGCTGAGCAGCAGAAGCCAGTACTTGCAACCCCCGCTTCATCCTCTCACCCATGTGCAAAACAAAAGGTGACCTCCTAACTACCATGGAAATGGAAAATTCTTAAAATCTATGTCTACATGTTTGTGTTAGCACAAACACCTGCAGCAACAAAGATTACAGCAGGACGTTTGGTAATGATCATTACCTGGTTATTGTGGGAGATAACGGTTAATCGTTCAGCCATTAGCTGTTTATAGAATTTTTACTATAAATGTCCTTGTTAACAGGTGAACTTGTGGGAAATACACTAATGTAGCTGTAAATGTTTTTCTACCATCACCAAACATCTATAAATTACATCATTTGTACTCTGGCCTGCTGTATCTGGAGCAGATGACCATATAGTTGTGCACTTATATAGCTATTAACACTGTAGCAGTCTGAAAGTGCCTTGCACTGTTTCCCATCCACCCACAAACCAATGGCTTGATGTTCGTTGTCTTGCCCAAGGGCACTTCCACATGTGGACTGAAAGAACGGGGGTTCGAACCACCAACCTCATGATTTGTGGACAACCACCAGAGCAAGAATTCTGCAAGGAACCGAGTGTTTAGAGCAGTCTGAGACCTGAGTTTTTTTCTTAATGGAATTACTTTTACATACATTTACCTCATTATGTAAAACATTGGCCATGTATAATATAAAATCTAACAATGTAACATTATGTGTATAAGAGAAAATACAAAAAGCATAAAAGGTCCTCTTCAGGGAAAAATTAAGTTTTCAAGATTTCAAACAAGTTTTAAAAGCAGCAGAGATTCATATGTCCCTGCAGTGTTAATCAGTCAGACAGCACTGTGTATTTTTTTAATTTATCACCTGCCTGTTTCCTCCGCAGCCACGCACGCACGCACGCACGCACGCACGCACGCACGCACACACACACACACACACACACACACACACACACACACACACACACACACATACTGCTCTTTCATCACACCAAACTGTCATCATGGCCATTAACAGATAATCATCAACATATGCCAGTTCCCCTCTAGACATTACTTACACAGACAGAGGCACACAATGTGCACACAAAGTCACACACCACTCAAAGACAGAGGCAGATATAAATGCACTCACAGTCACAGAGATTTGCACACAGCATAAAAAGATTAACTAGAAGAACAATAAAAAGATAAAAGAGGTGTGTGGCTTCTGCAAATGTACCCAAATCTGCTCACAGCTATGTGCTCAATATGTGGTGACATAAGCAAGGAATAGTTTCACGCACAAACACACACACTCCATGTGCCCTTCATGGCTGCAGAGTCCTTCCAACCAAACCTCAGTCAGCAGCTCAGACACATTCGGGTGTCACAGCAGAATCCAAAAGGAGAGCAGCGAGAATAATCTGGCCTCTCAGCCTCCCTCCCTCTCAGTCTTTATCACCGTCTCTCACTTTCCTCAATCCCTCTGTTTCTGTCTGAATTATTCTGTCATCTCTGTTTCAGCAAATGTCACAGAGGTGACAGAGACAAAGAGAGAGACAGCGATGACTCTTTCAGGAGCGTTCTTTTTTAACTTCCTGTAGTTTGACAGACTCAGCCGGTAAATGCAACGTGTCCCAGTACATTCTTAACAAACAGTTTTTCCATCCAAGAAATAAACACAAACACTTCCAAAACAGACAGGAACACACACATACAATGCCTCCAACACAGCCAGAAAAAACAAGACAAGTCCAATAATGTATTTAGTTTGAAACAACGCAGTTATCACAACTACAATGCGGAAATAGAAGATTGTTGCAGTGATCAGAGACACAATGGGGCATATTGATCAGCTGGGAGAAGCCTGTCCAAACACACAAGGACAACTCCAGTACAGATAACAGTGGCTATTTATTTTGACACTGCTAATGAGCCTGTGAGGAATGGGCTGCACTGTCAGGCAGTGGATGCCCATGAGAGGTCCTATTGTGCCCAGATGACCACGGTCTTTCAGGACACTCAACAAAAGCACTGTTGAATATTTTTCTTGTTGTCACTGGCTCACCAAATTACAGCTGAACTTTACAGTTAGTTCAGTTTACTGGAACAATTCAAGTACTAAACTGGGAAACTGGGTGCAACTTTTTTGGAACGTTGTTTGAAGAAACATGAATAAATATGAAATTATTACAGAAACTTAATCACATGCTCAGGTTGTACTGTAACAGTAATGCTCATGACAAAAGCAGGAAAAACAAAAACAAAATGTATCCAGGCTCCAAAATGTTTCAAGTCCTGGTTTCATCTTGCAAGTTAATCTTTCTGAAGTTTTCATTGCTGCTGCAGACATTGGTTTTGTATTTGTGACAGACAGGGAGAAGAGAGGAGAGAGACTCTGTATAATGCTCTGCTGAGGGATGTGTTGGGGCCAATATTTACATTCTGTTTTAGTGTTGAGAATTGGAAGGATCAGTGCTGCTAAGCTGCTGACAGGATTATATGGTTTGTAGATGTGTATGAGAAACTGGTATATGTATGTGTGTGTGTGTGTGTGTGTGTGTGTGTGAGAGAGAGAGAGAGAGAGAGAGAGAGAGTCAGTGGACTGCAGTAGCTTATTGAGTAGTTCATATACATAAATAACAAAATAAAGTAAATAAAATGCACAAAACAACTAATTTGCTCGTAAAAAAAAGAAAAGGACGGTGAGTGTAAGCATAGTAAAGTAGCAACAATCTCTGTCTGGTCTGTCTCTCAAATCTCTCTCCTTCCTTCTCTGTCCTCCCCTCCTTCTTTCTTCCTTCCTGGCAGCTGTCTCCTTTTCTGCTTCCTTCCTGTTCCTTTCCGTCTTCCCTTCTCTCTCTTCCTTCCTCTTTTCTCCAGATGAGTAACAAGCGCTCCAACAGTTTCCGGAGGGCTATTCTACAGGGGAGCAGGCAGCTCAAAGGCTGCAGTCTCAGAGATGAGGCAGGCTTGGGACTGTCCCAACGGTTGGTCCGCCACATTGCCTACGAGACGCTGCCCCGCGAGGTTGACCGCAAGTGGTACTTTGACAGCTACACCTACTGTCCCCCTCCCTGGTTCATCCTGGCTATCACAATTACTGAGGTAACATGTTCGTGAGCGTGAGACCAATATGTGTTGTACACCTAAATGTACATTATATTATGAGGGTTTTTGTGTGATGGTGAGCAGGTCCATGCACAAAGATGCATATGTTTCCGCATGCCAGCGACTGAACACCAACTGCAGATACCAATAATGCAAGGCAAAGATTTTTAAGAAGAACTGTCCGGTGAGATGTAGCATTTACTTAATAATTTTATTAGCCTAACGGTATACTTCTAGTCCTGTGTTAATTGATGTTTAATGTTAAAACGCATCACATGCTGTCAACATTTTTTAAAAAGAGAGCAGTGGACAGTAAACAGTGGACAGCAATGAAACCTATATGTAACAGCTGGGAAGGAGATTCCCAGAAAAACATAAAGAGTTCTTTGAACCAGAGTCTATCAGCTGAAATCAAAATTGAATTTTGAATATTGCTCTAAACACTCGCTGTATAAATGCTTTTCTTACTTGCTCAATGATGCGCGACTCGTTCCTTTGAATGTTTCATGACAGCAGCTTCATCATTCAGACCCAATTTGTCAGCTAGCAGCTGTACTTGGACCTGCTAGACAGATCAGACTGAGAGGAGTGACATATTAGAATTCAATTTATGGCTGACTTCAGTAAGGATTTGAAGTGATTAGAGAGAAGAGGTGAGGGGACCTGTGACAAACTGAACCACATGACATTTCCTTTAGTGAGGCTGAAAATATTCAGGAAACCTATGTGTTACATATTCCTACCACCACAACTGTCAAGGGAAAGTAAGTAAATCAGACAAATTAAAGCTACATACATCACAAGTGGGAAATTAAATAAGGCCTATGCTAAAGACTCACTCGTTTGTATACTGAAATCAGTGAACAGAAGTCTCCCCAGCTGCTGCCCCATAAACACATTTTCTTTTTTAGTGAAACTTTTCCCTATTTTTGGATCAGGAAACTACAAATCCTGTGTCACTTGCTGAAGATGGTTTGAGATTACCTCTCAGCCAGACAGACAGCCCACGGTATGAAGCCATGTTGAGATGATGTGCTTTGTGTTTCTGTATTTCCAGTAAAGGAATGCTCAAAACTTATGCACGCCTGGAAGTCCCCTTTGCGTGTGCAACAAATATAAATGCTTTTATATGTAGCCTATATATATATTTTTTTTTACATTTTGAATCACTGAATTTTTTTCTTAAGAAACCGCTATGGTTTCTTAAGAAACTACGCCCGGAGAAAACACATTTTTATTTATTCATGGATTATATTTTCTTTTATATGTAGCCTATACATTTTTTTTTATTTTGAATCACTGTCAACCACTGCACAGGTGTGTTGTGTTGTTATTGCTTAATAAATAATTGCTAACTCCTAATCCTTGAATCACCACATGTGCACATTCGTAGAAAGAAGTTTCTCTTCCTATGTTTCTTTGGAGTCTGAGACTTCTCTTCAAACTTTTCCTCCTTCATCTGCAGGACCTGCTCTCTATCAGTCAACTCTTCCCCCTTCATCTGCAGGACCTGCTCTCTATCAGTCAACTCTTCCTCCTTCCTCACCAGGACCTGCTCTCTCTCTGTCAACTCTTGCGCCTTGCTCTGCAGGATTTGCTGTAACTCTTTTAACGTTGTCTGGTTCTTTATATTTTTCACAAATTGCGCATGTAATTTGGCTATCTGCTCTACCTGCCTCTCAAGTAAATCGTCGTGCTTCTCCAAATCCTGCTGGACTCTGTGGTTTCTCATTTCCTCCACATCCACTGCTTCCTCATCATTGGGCATCTGTTCTGGAGGAACCTCCCAAACCTCTGATGCAGTCTCCACATCAACGTCAGACGGTGTCCTTGAGATGTTTGCCTCGCTCTCGGTGTTGATGATGCTCGTCTTCTTCTGGACCTGTGCCCTCTCCAACTGTTGATGGGTCTCCTCCACTTTGAAACTGAGGTCCTTGCTCTTTGGGCGTACCGGACTCGGACTGGAGGCAGAGATCATCCGGACCTTGTTCAACTCACACTGGAGACGTGACAGGTCCCGTGACAGCTTCTCTCTCTGCTGTAAAGTCTCGAACTCTCTGGCACGACTTTGTTTGAGCTGGAGTTTCAAATCGCGAGCAATTCGCTTGTGGGCACGGAGGCTTTGAGCAGTCTGCCTCTCCTTGTGTTTGACTTCCTTGAGTTCAGTTTTTGTTTCAACAAGATCGCTCACCTCACAATAATTTTTGGGAATTTTGGAATATTTACCATTCAGACGATCAATGACGGTATGCAGTGTCTCAATTCTCAATTTAACAAGAGCTCTCTCTTTTGGAGTGGGAAATAGATGGAGCTGCGCCATGTTGAACATAAGCTCTTTGCAAGTTATAGTCTCCCACTCTTCAATATAAGAGGCCACTCGTTCCTCCAGGCTCGGAGTGGACTGTCTTCGTTTGAACAGTGACATGGTAAAATGTAGCTGGTGTGACCAAATGTGACCTACTTAGTCTGGGCTGAATTTTGCTCTTAAGAACCAAATCAATGCAAGTGAAGAACTTTGAGCCACACTGAACTGTGATGTCACAGTTACGGAATGCCTTTGATGGAAGGCCACACCCCCAAATCAAAACACACCCTACTCTCTGTTCCCATGGTAACAGAGAGTAGGGTTTAGAATGATGCAGGATCCTTTTCTCATATCCACCACACTGCTGTTGGTTTTGTGATACAGAGAACACTATTGGAAAAAGTGTGTTTGTCACAATATTACAGCTGCATACACAATGGAAAGGCCTGTACAATTTAAAAAAAAGAATAAAACCCTTATTATATAAGCAATAGAGAAATGCAGTCTGCATTAATCCCTCCTGAGAAAAAGCACTTTCATTAAATTGTTATTGCTGCTTTCTTACTGTCACTTTTATCTCTGAGGATGCTTTAAAAAAAAACATTTCTGAACACAGGTTTTATTTATGATGCAACAAATAGAACTATAATCAAGGACCGCTTTCATCCTGGACACAATGTGTTTCACCTGCACAAGAAAAACAGGAGAGTCATTTTTCCAGAGTTCTTGTTATTTTCCTCTAAAGGAGTCCTATTTAATCATTTTGGAGCGTAATTACTACCAGTAGCCAGTAGAGTGGGAGCAAATATTCAGAATAAAATCTATTGGAGTAAAACAGCGTGACCACGCCCACAACATTTCCTTAAATTTGGTTTCTGCTGCTATGACTACGCTGGAATGAGCTGAAGTGAGAAACAGAAGACGGCATTTGTAATAAGATGTCAGGTAAGTTAATTATTTTTGGTTAACTTCATGTGAGTAAGGTCAATTTTGTAGCAACATTGCAGCTAACCTACTTCACCATTTGCATTGTCAGATACGAACCGTAACTTCTGATTGTTTGCGTTGCCAGATGCTAACGTTAGATTCTAACTTTTTCACGTAGTCACGGTCAAAGCTTTGAGCAAATTAACATCAATTTGCACAACTTTTGGTGGTTTATGGACATATTCACGCCAGGTGGATTGTCAACACACCTGTATTAAAGTCTCTACAAAGCAGTATTAGCTACGATCAGTAGCCAGCGGACTTCACTGAGCAGGTGCACTTGTGTTTTATTCTGTTGTAGAGGGACCGTTTTTTGCTGCAGTTAGTTGGTGTAACGCATGTATTTTACTGTGAAAAGAGCTCTGTAGACAGGCCGTTACAATCTGCAGTTTGTTGGGACCAACACGTGTATTTTACTCTGAAGCGAGCTCTGCAGGTGGACTGTGTTTATCTGCAGTTCGTCAGCACCCTGGTCGATGCAACATGTGTGTTGTACTCTGAAAAATGCACTTCACTGTGTTGACTACTAAAACGAGCTGGACTTGACGTTGGCACAGGCCACCCGCGAAGCGCGGGTAGAATCGGGCAGCACAAGCTGATTGGTCTGTTACACTGTGGTGAGCTAGAGACAGCAGAGTCAGAGACAACCAGGTGAAGTAGACATTGTTCAAGATGACGACAACTCGGTACATTTCTTGTTACTGTAAGTCTGCACATCCTCTGTGTGTTTCTGCCATAATTACCACCGCTAAAGGGTTCAGACTCGATAATTGCCTGGCTATGAGTTAACTGGCGGCTATATGCCGTGTATTAGAGTGAACGTGTAGTCAACATGGCTTCGACATTAGTGTTCACTAAAAGTAAATAACATTGATAACACAATGACAATTGGTATTTATATCAGCATATAGCCAAGGTGGAACAGATCTTTAACACTCCTCCCATTGCACAAGTTGTCTTTTTTATTGTACGTTTTATGTTTAAATATTTTAGCATAAGAGATGCTTTTCAGTTTTATTGGTTATTTTGACCTGTTGTTCGTACAGTGTAATAAAGACGTGCTTGAAATGTCCTGTATTTTTATAATGAAATAGTTTACCCCTGTGGAGACATAATATTAGTCCATGCATCATGTCTTTCTAATGTTAGCTTACTATGATATTACTAATGTCGGCAGTTACACTGTAAGCGATGCTTACTGACTCCGAATATGCTTTGTAATAAAGACTCATTTTGAACTTTTCCCTGGTTCTCTAATTGATCCCTGCATTTGACTCAATTCCATTGGGTGGTGAGTGTTACAGCTTTTGATGATTAAACTGTTATGTAAGGCTCTCTGATTCACTTCAGCTTTCTAAATGCCATAAACCAAACCACCCAAAGCATAACAACTCTAATTTGTATTCATCAATATGTATATTCCACCAAGTGGTGCTACACACACTCCTCTGACCAAAAAAACTGATGTAAACAAACTGTAGCAGATGTTAAAATGAGTGATTTCCATAATAAAAAATCTGGATGGTAACAAGGTTACAAAAACACTGTGAACTATAGCATAAAACTCGAACTTAGAAATCTAGTTCTACGATTTGAACTCACCCAGTATGCATGAAAATGTAGCTGAGGTACCTCCAGGCCTGGGCTCGTAGCTGGGGGTGGTAAGAGAGGGGGCTCTTTAGGAAGGATGGGCTGGACACCTGCAGGACTAAGCGGTCCAGCTGAAACCCATAGTACATGAACACGGCTACCTGGCAGAGCACAGAACAAACAACGAGTGAGTTTAAGGAGTGACGGCTTGTAATACATATCACAAAAATACAATTGATTACTCTCGTGATTCGATGAAATTTGGGAACAAGTTGCTGTAATCAACAGCCATTGTAATTCTTCTAAGAGCAGGTGACATTTATTTGAATGTGAATAATTTGTCTTTTTTACAGGAAATACTGATATTGGACCCAAGTTAGTTCTCCAAATGTAAAAGATATGTGTCAATAATGAATGGCAAAAACGAACATTTCTGTATTGTACTGCAATATATCTGCAAGTTTTTTTTTTGTTACTTATAATCATTAAACGGAACTTTGTGGAGTTTTTTTTTGTAACAAACTCAGTTAATTTTATACTGAGAGTACTGAAAGCATCCATCCTCAATAAAATACCTGCAAAACCAGTATTTTGATGTATAGTTTTACATTGTTTATATCTATACTAAAAGTTACAAATTGCTGCCTGTTTTGCTGGTACATACTTTTCTTTCTATTACTGCTATTAGTGGAATAATATGAAACAGAGGGACTTCATATAATGACTGACATTGAGGTAAATGCTTCCATCTCACCAGACAGTTCTTCTTAAAAATCTTTGCCTTGCATTATTGGTATCTGCAGTTGGTGTTCAGTCGCTGGCATGCGGAAACATATGCATCTTTGTGCATGAACCTGCTCACCATCACACAAAAACCCTCATAATATAATGTACATTTAGGTGTAGAACACATATTGGTCTCACGCTCACAAACATGTTACCTCAGTAATTGTGATAGCCAGGATGAACCAGGGAGGGGGACAGTAGGTGTAGCTGTCAAAGTACCACTTGCGGTCAACCTCGCGGGGCAGCGTCTCGTAGGCAACGTGGCGGACCAACCGTTGGGACAGTCCCAAGCCTGCCTCATCTCTGAGACTGCAGCCTTTGAGCTGCCTGCTCCCCTGTAGAATAGCCCTCCGGAAACTGTTGGAGCGCTTGTTACTCATCTGGAGAAAAGAGGAAGGAGAAAGGAAAAGGAAGGAAGCAGAAGAGGAGACAGATGCCAGGAAGGAAGAAAGAAGGAGGGGAGGACAGAGAAAGAAGGAGAGAGAAGTGAGAGACAGACCAGACAGAGATTGTTGCTACTTTACTATGCTTACACTCACCGTCCTTTTCTTTTTTTACTAGCAAATTAGTTGTTTTGTGCATTTTATTTACTTTATTTTGTTATTTATGTATATGAACTACTCAATAAGCTGCTGCAGTCCACTGACACTCTCACTCTCTCTCTCTCTCACACACACACACACACACACACACACACACACACACACACACACACACACACACACACAGAGCACTCCCACTTTGCTGTGGCAACAGAATCCCTGAATCATCACCTAGCAACCACCATACCCTTCTACCCTTCTCTTCCCTCCACTGAAATCAAGTTCTATTCCTTATATGTACTTTATGCCCATTTTTGATGGTCATTCAGAACCAATCAGGTCATAAGTAATTTTAGAAACCTGACAAAATTACTTTTCAGTTCTGGGTGCAAAGGTGCCATTATTTATTTTGATTCAGTGTAATAATTTTGCCAGCAAAGCTATCACATTTTTCAACTCTCACAACCTCATGCAGGACACAACAATTGTATTGATTAGTTCACTAATTGACTGCTTGGAAACAGTTTTGATAGTAATTTTCAAAAAAAGAAAATGTAAATGCAATTTTTGCCATTCAACAGTTCCTGCCTCTCAAATGGGAGAAATGGCTGTTGTCATACTGAAATACTTACATTTCAGTAAATTCTATGTTTTTCAGCTGCAGCCCAGACAAAACAAATGATCTTTGATGACTTTTAGAAAACCTACTTATGACAATTGAAGGAATTTTTCACAGTTATGATATTTTATAGATCAAACAAATTATTAATGACTGAAAACAATAATCTGCAATTAACTGATGACGAATTTTGGCTGCAGCGCCACACCACACAGTGTGAAAATGTAGAGGAGGTAAAAATAAGCACATCTTTTGAACATACTTCCACAGCCTACACATTCACACTCTGTCCACAGACTGGATTTGAGGAATATAGTTCCTTACTAAATCTCAAATTGAAATTATTCATGAACACATAGACCTCGATGATAAGATCAGATATATTTCAGATAGAGAATCTGAACCCCCATAACAAATCATTGACTTTTAGATGCAGAAAATAATGAGTGCACATGCATTTTGTCCAGCTCCTGAAGCAAGGGTGTCTCATCGTACAGTGAAATTACACCTCACCCAAATGAACCATCCAGCTAACGGCATAAAGTCTACAACCAAAGAGGGATAACAAGCTAACAGTGGTTCAATTTTAGCCTTTTTTAAACTGTTTTTCTGAGAGGGCAACAACTCAGTAGCAGTACAACAAACAGGTCAGAAAAGTTAGAATAATAAGCACATATGCATATTCATATTGAGTCAATCTTTACATTTCATGCACAGTTTGTACATGAATATGAGAAGAAATATAAGTAGAAATGGAAATGAGTATATCTTTCTGACCCAAAATAAACCATTTATGAAAGGAAAATAATACTTGTGTTCAATAATAAACAGAAGATTGGTATGCTATGGACACAAACCGTGTTTGTATCATGTAGAAGATGACAAAATTTGGGCTTATCTCAATCATCTTATGTTGAGTGCAGCTGAGGAATCCATTTGCATAGATGGGAAACAGATTTTAGTTTAAAGCTGCTGTATGAATAGCTTTCTACCTAAATGACTGCTGTCTCCAAGCATTGTGGCTTTTATTACACTTGCTGGGTGTTTTATAAGATCCTTCACAACAATGCAAAGACTCCTCCAGCCTCTCTCCCACAGTCTTCTTGCTTCTCTCACTCTGTTTCTCTCTTTCCATTCATTCCCAATCTCTTTCTTACTCTGTTTGTGACACTCCATAACTCAGTGTACTCCTGTGTTTGTGTCTGTAAAACCACAGGAAGACCAGATGTGTGAGTTAGAAGATGTTATGTTCCGGCTATAAGGATGAGTGATATTGTTTTCAGGAAGGACAGAGATGATCAAACAACATAAATGTGATGTGGCAAAGCGGCTATCGGCAATAAAAGTGCAACAATAAAAGGCGGATGGATATAACCACTTTGACTTCAAAAGCTACAACTTTAAATCGCCTCAAATTGTCGGATGTGTAATAGAGCTGTGATTGATGTATCGCAGCAATAATGAATTATTTTTGCTTTAAAGATAGCAAATTTAGCATCTTGAGAACATCTTGAAAATAAAAGTACATATCACAATTTATTTCGAACTGAATTAGATGGAACGATATGTACAAGAAAATACTAATAAGAAGACTTGTAAAATCAGAAGATCTGGAAGATTTTTGAACAGTTGGCTGATGGTTCTTCTGACACTGTTTAATGAGACATTTAGTGTCTCTGCAGGCATCTCTGTTGAGAGAAACTTCAGAAAAAGCCAATTATTTCACCCTTCAAATATCACGGCACAGAGACCTGTGGGAAAATGATTACGGGTTACCATGGACATTTCTAGACCGCACACCAAAGTAAGAGAAGAGGTACACACAGACCCCCCCCCCTCCCACCAGGAAGCAATGCTCCATAAAGACAGTCAATTCTTCGTGTGAAGTGACTTCAATTCCTCTCCTCTTTGTAAAAGTCAAAAGAAAGAATGACATTCTCTCTGTTTACCCACTGCCAAGAGGAGAGGGGACAAGAAGAGGTGAAGGGGGACCAAAGGGTGTTCGGCCAGCAAAAGAAAAGTTCACTGTTTGAGCAATGGAAAACAGAGAGACAGTAAGACACAGACAGAGGTAAAAACAGAGAGGAGACGGAGACATATGAAGGAAATAGAGAAACATGAGGCTGGAAAGGAGAAGGTAAAAGGAAGAGCAGCAGAAGTGCATCAGTTTCATCACAGAACTGTCACACATGGTGAAAGTATATGCTTAATTAATTTTAGCTTTTCTTCTTTTTGATATTTTGCCAGCTGGGAATCAAACCAAGGACTCACTGCTGATTGTATTTGCGCCCATATCATATGCACCCTAGCCACTCAGCTATCTGACCCCTACTCCCTCAAGCCTATATCTGTTTCATCTGTTTTGCCAAAGTGTTTTGTTGTTGGCATCAACAGAGCGGTCTCAGAGGGTTGTCAGGCAAAAAAGTTCAACCTTAACTTTTGCCGCAACATCCACCCAGCCTGCAGTGTACAATCAAATAATGTCAAAATTCCTCACGGATGGCTTTGTAATGTCATATTTCTACTAATAATATAATTACCATTGGGCAGTGTTTGTTCAATTGAACTCCCTGGGCTGTACCTCACTGTCTCACTGATCACATCACAGTATTTTGTCCCACCTTTTTAAATGAATTGAGCTGACTCAATATCAAATACTTCACCTGTCCATGGTTTTAATGTTATGTTCGGATTAGTGTGTTTGGGAGAGTTCCAGAGACAGGCACTAGATCTTTGTTGTCATGGTAATAATAACAATAAACACACTAAACAACAAACATTATATGCTACAGGATACACTGTTAATTTGTCCTGCCTTCGAACTGACGAACCTAAACCAAACCATAAAAAAGAGGAGGGTACCCATATACTTTTGACCATTGTTTGCATCAATTGAAAAAAACAAAAAAACAAAATGACTGCTATACACAATGCAAAACAGGACATATACTGTATAAGTATCTACACTATGTATGCTTTACATAATTTCCTCCAATAGAGGTGAAAAACAAAGTGGTTAAAAGTGTCTCTTGTGGGAAATATACAGATCCAGTTTCTGCCCAAGACATTTGTAATAAAGGCAACGCTTCAGTGATGTGTGAGAGAGTTAAACAGAAGGAGACAAATAGACAAAAAGAAGAGAGTGAAATGAACAGATAAGGAATAAACAGTGGGAAATCCTGAGAGTTTATACAAAGGAAGAAAGACAGAGGTAAAGAGTGAGAGAAGACGGGGGGGGGGGGGGGGGGGGGGGAGAGAGCAAGGAAGAGGAAAAGAGAAGAATGAGCAGTGATTTCAACGCTGACTGCAACGGAGAAATGAGCACGCAATTACTGACAATCACAGTGATGGAAGAGCTGTGGTGCAAAGGAGAGATGGCGCGACAAATAAATCCCTCACAGTTTGTCTCTGTCTGTCTTGGCCTCGGCCTCCCCTTCCATTGTTACTCCCTTCTTCTACCCCCGAATCGTTGGCTTCTACCGTCTTTTCCTCAGGAGAGATAAAAACGTACCAACAGAAACCAGGCACTGCCAAATAACATGGAAGAATTATAATTCTCTCTTTTAAGTTACTGTTTTGGCTTTGGCACTTTGATCTTTAAGCCCCTAAAAAGTCCCTTATGTCATGCTTACATGCCACACATTCCTGCAGATTAATGTATGATATTTACAACCTTTTTCACACAACTGTGGGTTGAATTACACAGTGGCTTTTGGGGCATCTCTGTTTTCCAGTGAGCACCACTACTAAACATGTACATGAAAGTGTGCGGCAGCAAATTCAATTGCAGGATTTCTAATATGTTCTCTGTCTTTGTCTCTAACTCTCTCACTTTCATTGACTGTCTCTTCACTCTCCCTGTTGTTTCACTTTTTCCTCAAGGGAGGAAACTCAGGGCTTAAAAGGCTTAAAGACCACTAAAAGAAGCAGGAAACGGAACAAAGTGACATCTGTCTGTCTCAGTGAAGAAAAGTTCAAGAGTCAACATAAACTTAGTGATCTGAGTGCAGTGCTGCCAGACGAGGATGGTCACAACTGGGAGTCTCAGTGAAGACAAATATTCTAAAATTGGTATGGGCAAATCAACACACAATATTGACCTCAATATAATTTTACTATTAGTATTTATTTCAGGAACCTTATTGTAGAGAAACTCAAAATCTCTAACATGTGACTGCAAAAATGAACGATGGTTTAGAGCTCCCACTAAAATGTCTCAAATTAGGCTTTCAGGGGAGATCAAGTCCTTTTCAAGTGCCTCCTCCGTAATTCAAACCTTGTCTGTGACATCTCAAAAAAGTAAAAAATACTACTCACTTTATTCAAGAGCCTGATGTAATGTCTCCAATTCGCTGGTTATGATATTTAAATGAGATAAAACAACATATCTTTGCATGAAATCATGTTACTACATGATATATTTGTCCTGTTAAACTGAATTTATCAACTAATAATGGCTGTTAATGAACTATCTGTCTATTGACCAATTAATTCATCGACAATAGTCTTTTGAGCACATCTTATCGCCAACACTTCACCATGCACAGGCCATTGTGTTTTAGAATCAATCAATTAATAGTCCAAGAAATATGTTGGGATTTACTGCATTACCAAAACCTCAGGAAATGTCTTAAGACAACTTGTTTTTCCTTATCAACACTTCAAAATTCAAAGAATTTAGTGATTAAAAACATAAAAGCAGCAAACCTTCAAATGCCAATAACTGAATGAAGCAAATATTCAGCAATTGGTTGAATAAATAATTCACAAAGCAGTTAATTTCATCGAAAATAATTGTACCAGCACCTCTTATAACACATCATTAACATAATCATGAATAGTGACTTCTTTCTTTCTTCTGTGTTTAGCGGCTGTTGTTGCTGCCTCTGTGAATATCTGAACCAGTGGGTGGGTGGGCACAATAGCAACTAAGAAAAAAAAAAGTGAAAGTACACACAAAATGCACATACCCTATTCCTCTGTGTCCCACATCCAGTAGCACACCATGACCCATAACCTCACACGTGACATGAATGCACCAACTGGAAACCAACAGCAAAAAGGCCCTTTGATATTTTTCCAAGCTTCCTACAGGCTTCATTCCTCACCCTCTGTATCAGACAATAAACAGCTCTGAGGAACAAGACAGACGGGGAGAGATGGACATGCTGAAGCTCACAGACAACAATGAATTCCCTACAGTGGCTACAAACATGCACACACACCCCCACCGCATCCCTCAGCCACCCAGTAGTTATTGTTTACCACAGAACTACTCCAGACCACTCCACACTTTCCTGGGTCAGCAGTTCAGCCTCCCATGAGGAACAGCAAAAACACAGTTGAAAACAGAACACGAGAAGGTTACAAGGAAGCAAGCACGGCTGGAGATACTTGAGTGAGACCTTGGACAATCAGCGGCAGGCTGAAGGTGAAAATGGAATTGGGGCAAGGTGACCATTAAGAGGGGAATTTATCACCAGACTGAGAGTTATTTCTTACGAGGAAGACTCTCCACCTCATAGCTGTGGTGATCTTGGAATATAGCTTTTGGGGCTTGATGTAAAAATGTAAAAAAAGTGTCATGTGTGATTAAAAAAAAAACCAATAACTGCAGATGCAGACAGTGAGGTGTCCCACAGGAGAGACACGGACATTGATTTGCAAGTCACAAGTAAGTCTCCATCCTCTGCTCTTGAGTCAAGAGTTAATAACCAAGTCATGTCCAAACTCTAAACTGCTTTGAGCTTTATTAAAGGTATAATGCACCCTTTGCCAATTCTAATGTTTTTTTTAGCAGGCTATATGAGCATAGTGGTTTTAGTATAGTAGATTTACAGAAATAATGAATGATTCGTGAAAGTTAGAATTTATTACGTTGGAATAACTATAAGCTACAATAATTAATCATTTCTGAATATAATGTTTTGCATGATGCTGTCTATTTTTTGTTCACAACAGCAGTCTCTTTACAGTTGAATGTAACACACGGCTCACACCTCACAGTGCTGAACCTTCGTCTCCCCCCTTTTGTCAAGGAGAATAATTACAAAAACACTGTTGACACGCGCTTATGTCGGTGGCTCCGCCGTAGCCTAATCTGTTGCTACCGTTGTAGCTGTAAAACAGTGGATGAATATTGGATAAATGGTGGATAAAATTAAGCAAAAGGTACCCCAACCCTGCAAAATGATTTTTATTACTATCAGAGGTTGGTTTGACAACATTTGGAAAGTCTAGAGGAGCCCCATGATTGAATTATTTCATCATCATTCAAAATAGCATATGGCTAAACCGTAAGTTAGCTGGCTCTGCTGGCATACTGTAAGCTTCTGGTGTGCATGCTCTGCAAATTCACCACGGTCAGTTTGCATTCATTCAACCAGCACACACGTCTTGCCAGACAGGAGATGTAAAATCTGCAGTATGAAATACAGTAAGATTTATCTGGCAGTGATAGGCGTAATGTATAAAAGAATTTATAAAAAATCTTGAATGTAATGAACGTTCATTTGTGTAAATGTTCAGGTATATATCTTTAAATTTCAAAGTGTGAGCAACTGTCAAGGGATTGATTCAAATTATATCCATTGTTATAATAATGATAACCTCGGATGAGGAAGATGTTTGTATATACATTATATTGATATTAAAATGACATTCTAAACCCAAATATAAATACGAGAAAGGTCACAATAAAGTATTGAACAGTGATGTCGGTCAGTCTAAAAAAAGTTAAAACATCTCACCAGGTTGACAAAGTCCTGGTAGCAGATCTTTCCATCAGCGTTGCCATCGGCGAGGGCCAATAGGACTTCAAGTTTGTGGGGGTCAAGCTCTGAGCCGTGGGTCGCCAGCAGGTCCCTGAACCGCTCTGTACTGATGAAGCCTGAATTCTCTGGGTCATACTGCAAATGAACAAGATAATGCATAAATGACCAAAAACTTATGTTATCTGTTTGAAAGCAATAATATTGAAGTGTGAACATAATAGAATAAACACAGATACATCTCTGCTTGAAGCAAACATGACAAACAAACAAGTACTTCACAGCCACAACACACATGCAGTACATCAAAGAGGCACTGGAGATAAATAAATATATTAGAAGTTTACCAGTGGTCAGTATCACCCAGTGCATAATTTTTTGTGCAGCCACACATCAAAACCCCAAAAAACCATCAGCAGTGGTTTAGTCAGTTACAGCATCTTGAAAAAAAAAAAAGCTCTGGTTGCCCTGAAAAAGCCAGACCGTTGAATAACTTTTAACAGCTTTGGATTTTATTTTGAAATGACACTCAGCACCACATTTAACCACAGGCTGTTTTTCACTTATTTATAGCCAGAGCAGAGGAAGCATTCAAATGTATCTGAAACAAAAAAAGGTCAAATATTCTGACAAAACTGAAAACATTTGAAAAGCTGAAAATTCAAAAGCTCTTCAGAACAGTGATTGCTTAAGCACTATTCTCCATCTTTGTTACCCTTGATAATCGAGGTCCCACACGCTCTTTTCTTTTCTTTGTGTTTAATAGCATAGGCCTTCAAATCTTAAAAGCCCATATATAGTGAAATTGCTACTTGATATTATACAAATATAAAATATAGAAATACTGCATATTCCGTGTTTGACGTTACATCCCAGAGAGATTGGACTCATGAAAGAGGCTTATTGACTGCCGAGAGGTGAACTCTGTTTTTGGAATAGTCTGTTGGTAATTCTGCCAAGTGACGCTGCTGTTGATGCCCTAAAACAAGGATAAAACAGAGAAAAGCTACAGCTGTGTGACAGTGTCTGTCTGTTCAGTTGAGGACAAACTAGCCCGGAAAATATCGCAATCGAGGATTTGAATGTCAGGTTGTTTGTGGATGCAGACAGAAGACAGCTGCTACCATTTTGTTTAGTGTACCTCTCTGTGTATGTGTGTGTAAGTGTGTATGCAGATGAAACTGTGTCTCTTTGTATATTTGCAAATGTGCATTTGCGCATTCATGCATAAAGATGTGACATTCAGACAATATTAACCACCTGCCAGATTCCAACACCCCTGAACCAGAAATAGTGAGAGTACACACGTGTGTGTTTGTGTGAGTGTGTGTTTGCCATATGCCGGCGTTAGCAGAGGCTGAGTACAGCCAGGCTGGCAGCAGGTGCTCTGTGCTTGACCAAGTGAGGACATGGAAGAGAAGTTTTGGCTCTCCCTCGTGTTGTTTTTGTCCATGTTATCTAACAGTGATGATGCAGTTTTTATTCCATCTTAAGGGTACAGTTATTGCGACATTTTCCACTCCTGTCATCCGAGAAATCTGGCTGTAAAACTCACCGTGTATATTCAAACTTAGCCTAAAAATAATGTTCTAAATTCTGTGGCAGTTGATAATTGAAGGTATTGTCTACAAAATTGACTTTCTGTGATTCTGTGTGACATGTATGCTGATGTTATAGTAAGTAAATTAGGAGTTTTAAAGCGATACTATTTGGCTTGGAATGAAGTGGGCAGACTGGATTATTACAAGTCTCTCAGAGGAGATGAACGTTGGTCTGTTCTTTTGCAGATGGACACTCGTCCCCATCGACACCTGTCAGCACACAGTGAGGGAAACCATAAGGGTTTCGCCAACTGTCACATTAAAAGCATGAAGGATGGCAAGAAGATTATGGAGAATATTTGGGCACAAGTGTAAAAACAAATACGGCAATTTGAGTTACCATGATGGAATATGACACACAACTGTACTTGTAATGTATGTTTATTTACAGGAGGAGGAATTGGTAACGAGATACCCAGAAATCTGACAAAGGTGTTTGGATTTTAGCAAAGTAAGCATTAGAGCAGCCAACAAGCAACTGCAATAGCATTTCAGGAGTGATACCATGAATTAAAATGTTACTTCATAAAGAGTTTTAATAAAATCATGATTAATAATGAAACTAACTAAGATTAATTAAGTCCATACATGACCTTATATCTTTACATTACATTTCATTTAGCTAACGCTTTTATCCAAAGCGACTTACAATAAGTGCATTTCAACCATGAGGGTACAAAACCCAGAACAACAGGAATCAAGAAAATACAATTTCTTCAAGAAAGCCAAACTACAAAGTGCTATCAGTAAGTGCCATTTTAAGTGCTACTAAAGTTCTACTGTTCAAGGTGAAGTCGGAAGAGGTGCGTTTTTAGTTTGCGGGGGAAGATGTACAGAGTTTCTGCTGTCCTGATGTTGGTGGGGAGCTCATTCCACTATTTAGGAGTCAGGACAGCAAACAGTCGGCAGTACTTTTTCCAGCTTCATGTTGACTTGTTCCTTTCTAAGCTACATTGCATCTGGATTATGTACAAGACGATGTGACAACTTGCATATCTGGGAAAGAAGTGTGGGATATGTGAGCGCAATGTGAGTAGCATCCTGTTTTGGTGAAACAGCATCAAGCCTTTGAAGCATTCTGGTGAGTTTGCAATAAGAAAAAAAAGGCAACCTGGGATCAAAGAAGTAACCAGAAGTGAGCTATTCATTTATGACAACTGGTCTGAATGTGTCATCTGAAGAAGAGGAGGAGGAAGGAGGTGTTGCAAAATATAGTTCCTGTTAAACTAGCGGACATCCTTCCATTGACAGTACATGTTTACAGTTGTATCTTCATAAAGAACAAACCCTGAATACAATGGAACTTGCACTAGATCTGACTACAACAACACACACACTGCCCCCTTCACTTGCATATGTGCAAACATCTCCTTTTCTCTTTCTCAACACACACACACACACACACACACACACACACACCAGATGCATCAAATGTAAATTCTACTTTCCTAAAGGAAGTACAAACCTTATCTTGCAGTAGATCAGCCGGTTTTTGCCGAGGACATTTTGTCATGATGAAGTAACGTCAGCCAAAGCCAGTCTCACCTCTCAGTGTGTGAGCAAGACAATATGTTCAGTGTGTGTGTGTCCCTGTCATATTGTTTGTCCCAGACTGTGCAGGGTCATTTCCAACCAGGACTAAAGGATTACAGTCCAATCCAAGACCCTTGCCGCACACCTCCCCCTTCTCTCTCACTGTCACTCCCTCCACCATACCAAAAACCCCAATCAGCCTCTCGCCCCCTTCCTCGCTCCACCCCACGCAGAACACCCCCATACCCTACATTCATGCAGTCCTCCTCCACTCTCTCCCCTCACTTTCTCTTTGTAAAGCAAACACGCAAGCTCCCGCAGAAGAAAAATAAATAGTTCAATAAATCTGCCTGTTATCTCTTTTCCTGCCACTCACAGATGCAGGCAGCCATACATTATTTTCTTCACACAAACACTTCCCTCACTCCGTTTTGCACCACCACAGGCTTCATAGTTGAGTGAGCGCACTCTGAAGTCAATGGGCAGGCTGCTGGGTGGAGCTGCAGAGGGACATGCACCCGACAATGGGCCTCTGATGGCAATTTCATGCAAGGTTTACCCAGTCCCGTCACTCCAATTAGTGATCATTTGCTTTTGATGCAAGTCCATGCAGAGAGGGACATTATAAACACAAGAACAACTCCCCATCATGGACTCCGCAAGCTTTACAACAAACTAAAAAATAAATTTGCAGATTAAATATTTACTGCAAGAGAAATAGCTAAAATTTTAATCAATTAAACACTGGATTTTTGTCCCAATTAAATTAATAATTGTTTGTTTAGAATAGTAAAAATGCTCATCATAATTTCCCATGCCCAAGTTCACATTTCTAAATTGCTAATTTAGTCAGGTGTTCAGATACTTAGATTAGATATTCAATTTATTGCATGAACCATTAAGATTTGTTTAAACTTTACTCTTTTCATATTGACTGTGTTACCAGAGTTTATTTATATAATATTTATTAAATACACTTTGTAATAGATTTGCTTGGTCATAACATTGGTTTTTTTTTACATGTTGGAAAAAGTGTAAGCTCCACATAAAAAGAAGATTGGAAACTATATATTTTTTAAAGTAATCTCCTGATATTACATGATGAGAAGAGGATTTTGGGTAATGTCCTAGTCATACGTTGGTAAGTATTTAACTTGTGCATGTAAGAACATATACCAGATTGAGGATATTATTGCACTTTAGGCCAACCACATTTTAATTTTCATAACTATGTTATTGCCTCTGCACCATAAGGCCTGTTTTGCATAGAGAGAAGGGCGTATGATGCAAGTCACTGAGATTAAAATAAACACACACACACACACACACACACACACACACACACACACACACACACACACACACACACACACAAATCCTGGTACAGACATAATAACACAAAACATCCACTACCAATGAGCTTTCATATTAAGGGCGTCTAAGCAGTCTGTCAGTGCAGAGGAGAAAAGGCAGCAGAGAGGGAGGGGGTCAGGGACTAGAGGAGGGGTGTGTGTGTGTGGAGGTTGGGGGTTGAGGCTTTGGCGAGGGGGTGCAGATTGGACACAATGCAAGGCTTTTTGTCTTCAGCCTCATTTTAATAAAGCTGAATATTAAAGAAGTAGAGAGTAGGCAGTTTGTAAGGGTCAGCCAAGAATGCAAGTTTGCATAGAGAGCCTGGAGAAAAGAAGAAGCTCTGAGCAAACAGTGGAAAATAAGCACAAAACAACTGAAGTCTGATGAAATGTAGCCTAATGTCATATCAAGTGACTGAAAAGAACCAACAACAGAAGACCTCTGCTGTACTTTGGATGTGATTAGGATACTGCAAGCCATTAACTTGTTTTCCAGAGTTACATCCCTTAAAATAAAGAGAAAAGCCCGGCAGGAGGTCCAATTTGATCAGCTTCACCACTGAGCTTCAGAACTATCTGACCCCTTGGACTTTCAGTGAGCTTTGACGTTTGACCCAGACTGATATGGGTCACTGTCCAGGAGCTGTGATCTACTGATGATCCGGTAAGCATGGGGTAAAAGGGAGAAGGCGGTGTGGGGCATGAAGGGAGAGAGGTCTCAGTTAATTAAAAGAGACAGTGAGTATCAGTATCTTATTCCAGTATACTAACAGCAAACTGGTGGCCAACCACAAATCCTCTTATACCTACTACAATAAATAAACAGTCACGCAGGTGTACTGAATGCTGACGTATGATAATTTTGTTCTTTTGTGATCTTTTTAAATTGTTTTTAAATTGTTTCTCCACTGTATTAAAAGAGATCAATAGCTACACCACTGACAATAAATACAGTATCTGTCTAATTTATGCTGCTTCTGCAGGAAATATTTCCCAAAAATTGTTGACAACAACATCATTAAAATTTCAGACAGGATGCAACCTGGGAGCTCTGCAGGAAACAGGTCATACTGTTCCATGTAAACTCAAAATGTTGGTTTTGAATGTAGATGTTTGCCGTGAGTCATCCTGACAGTCAGTCATTCTTTCACTGCTCGTTGTCTTCTCTGTAACATAGCAGAAGGGCTGTGAAACAAACTGACAGGGCAGGAAATCGAATCCGTATCCCTATAAAGTCATCTAATTTCCCACTGGAAAATAATTCAGTCATACAGATTCATGCAGTAACAGGCATGAAGCACTCATTCAGCAGCATGACATGTGTGATCTGTCTCACCGGGATGTAATGACACACACAGGCTTCTTTCCCGTTGTTAATGTCACTCTGCGATCAGTTATACTGTGAGGAGAATAACTTAAGTTGTCCGGTGCTGACAGTTACCTGAAAACAGCAAAGGTTTGTTGGGGAACAAGGACATGAAGCAGTAAACATGTTGCTTGAACACATGTGGCTGCTGCCTGAACAGTAAGTGGAGATTTCTAATGTCACACTTTTTAATAATAACATCCTCCTGAGGTGGTGAGGGGGCATGACCATGGATAATCAGCAAGGTAACACACAGTGGCAACACAAACCAGTTGCATGTGTAACCTGAACTGCAGAGATTTAACTCACACCAATAGTTACTGTATGGATATAAGGAGGGACATAAGTAAAGTATTTTGTGTGTGTTTGTGTGTGCAAGCATATGCTGCAGGTGTGTGTGAGGAGCGAATGCTATAAATAAACGCTGCCTTTACGATGCAGGAGATTTATGTTTGGCAGCATCTTTGGATATTTAATCAGAGCAGAACGCAAACTCACTTTATTTGTGAGAACGCTCATATTCTCTATGCAACTGTGTACAGTATATATACATTATATTCTTTATGTTTCACTACATGGTAAACATCCCTGTATTGATATTGTTCCTAAATCACGTGTGCAAAGCTCAATCACCATAAAACTGTGATTCTGCAAAACTATGCTCATCTTAAATATTTACTTTTTTGCATTGCATTTTACATTGTCATTTTGAGTATTAACAATACACATACATAACTATATTATTGGATCTCTGTTTATCATTATTGCTTTCTTCCAGTTAAATACGTGGTATGGAAAAGTGTAGTCAGCATATAGCCTGTCCAGCAGTATAATTACTTACAACCATGCCTCAGAGTCCAACAGTGTGCACAACTGAGTTGTTGCTATTTTAAGGATCATGCAGTAGAAAAACAACAAAATCAGCCTCTATCTGCGCAATCTGCCGTACCACAGACAAAACAAGCTATTGAATTATCCAGTCACTGGCATATACTGCATTCTACAGAAAATCAAACATCTTATTAAAACTTCCAGCAGTAAGGCTACACAGTACTGTTGTATAGTACACAAACACCTGCTTTACGGTAAAGATGATAGGAAGCTTGGCGATGTTAATGCTTTTATTTTAAATTCATACCTATACGACTGGAAGCTTCAAAATTAAAGGGTAATTACGGTATGAGGTGATTGTGTATTCCACTAGACACAAAATCTGTTATATTGCATTAACAGACTGGCCAAGACAGACCAATCAACTGTAGCTGACATTATAACAGAACATTTAATGAGCTGGAAGGTTGTTTGCTCTCCTAATGGCTTTCCTTTTTCTCTTTGAGGGTTTCCAAATTGAACTGCAGGCAGCTGGTGTCATAGTATATAATGTCTACATTTATAGCATGTTCGCAATATATTTTTGCACAACCTATTACATACAGCACTTCATCCACACTAACTGTGAACTGGTCAGCGCTGCCTTGTCCTCTATTGTGTCTTTTGTCCTGTTTAGAAGTTTTGTCTTACACTCTTTGCACACATGCCCTTATTGTAGGTCTGTGACACCAAGTGCCTGGAGGAATGCTGTTTGGTCTCTCTGTCAGTGATGGTTGACATGATATAAAGCCACTCTTGACTCTTGACTCAATTTGAGTTTGGTAGAGACCTAAAAGTTTGGGAAGAAAAAGCAGGTATTTGGCAATGATATAAAAAATATGCATATATGTGCTCCAAAAGGGATACAAAATCTCTCTAACATGTGAGAAATGTAACTCAGCCAACCTCCCTTAGAAAAAATAGAAACAATTCAAAAGAAGCTTTCGTGTCTTTTTCAGTGCAGTGAAGGAAAACACTGGCAGGCAACCTGGAGCATGCTGACTAACCAATTAATCAGTCAGCCCTGATTATTGAGGAGTTACGAGGTCCAGGCATACACTCGGTTTCAAGAAGAAGCAAGGACTCACACTCACTCTCACACTCTCACTCACACACTCTCTCTCACACACACACACACCACACACACACACACACACACACACATGTTCACATCTCAACTATTTCTGACTACTAACAAATTAAACTGCCATAATTTTTCACCATTGCTATTAAACATAAACATATATTCTAATGAGCAAATAGAAGGTGGCAGCATGACCTAAATGATACTAAACCTTTAGTCTTTGTCACAACAGAAATTATGTCATGTCATAGTAGTAAAAGCACAGGTGTTGCTACCAATATTAATAATGGCTCTGCTCTTCTTCAAGTGTCACAGTAAGCCATCACAGTGTGACGGTGAGGCAGCATGCAAGTTACCAGGATCCTGAAACTGACACAACTAAATGGAATTCTGACAACATTAATTTTACTATTGACACATGTGAAATGTCAAAATGCTGAATGATCAGCAGATTTATTAACTAATAAACAGGGTCTAATCCTAATCTTCATGAATCTAAAAGACTATTACAGATCCACGGTTAATTTGGTCTAAACTGACCACAGGAGCACATAGACTGTACATCACTCTCGAAGCTGCAGTCTAAAATCTGACACTCAAAATGTACTCACTTTATGAGGCCAAAAGCAGGTGAGGTAAACAACTAGTGTTTGTGGGGTTATAAACATAAACTACACAAGTTATCACAGCTTGTGGGATAACACCAGCAGTCCACAAAGTTGTAAACAATACAGCTTCTTATTGAGACATTTACTGTCATTAATCTGTCATACTTCCTTCTGTGTGTTTTATTTCTGCAGTTACACAAAAAACATTTCTTGAAAGAGAAGTCAGTTAGAGCCTTCTCTCAGACTTGATGGAGAGCCTTGCAATTTAATTTATCAAAGCTCAATCAGATTGAACTCTGAGTCAGATTGTGACTGGAAGCCTGCGTCTCAACCTCATCACAGAAATTAATGGGGAGGGAAAATTCAGTTTGCACCAGCAGTTCAAGTCATAAGAAAAGAACACAAACCCAAACATTCTCACATGTATATACTGTATATGCAATGCGAATGTATGTACGTGCATATATTCCTGTCGGAATGAAATCGTTTAAATCACTTCTCCAAATTTTCTGTTACCATTGGTCTATAGATGTTAAAACAGCAAACCCTCATAGATTGTGGACATTTATACACACACATTAAAGAACCCATACACAGTGACTCCACGTCCCTGTGTTTCCTGAGTACACCCTTGACATGAAGCAATTAGCAGCTCTAATAAAAAGCCTGCCTCTTTAAAGCTCGTTAGTCTCCCTGCTAATTACAATTGGAGCACCAGGGAGGACCAGCATACCACCTCATCCACTGGTCATCACTCTCACACACACTACAATGAAAAAAAAAAGACTCACACACACTCACCTTGTCATGTTAATAAGGCTTTTCAGACTGTGCCCTTGACATCAGAGGGGGTTTTCCGGTGTAATCTCTCTCTTGTCTCATCCCTGTCTCTTTTTCGCTCTCATACACGTTCTTTTGTCACATTATCTGACACAGCTGAAGCAGTATATTATCAGTGCTATTGCCCACTGTAGGCTGGAAGACGCTCTGTGGTTATGGGGCTTATCATCGGCCTGCTGGTGGGGCCCAGACTCGGTCTCACTTAGGAGACTAGTTCAGGATGAGTGGAGCCGACAGCTTGTCAGCGGGAGGCATCTCTGAATGGGAGGGGCGGGGCAGTGATGTAGAGGTGAAAAGTCAAACACTCAGACTGACAGCTGACATCCCCAAAAGAGTCAAGACTGTGACGCAGTGAGAAATCATGGGCACGGATGAGAATCTTGATTATGTGGCGAAGTGTTTGTGTTTCTTGAGACAAGGAGAAAGAGAAATAGAGACCGTGACCATGTAATGTGGGATGAAAATGAATATTTTGCAGTCCTTTTAACCTTCTAACCACAAGGTGGATGTAATAAAACATTGCCATGACACATGTATGTTCTCCAGAAGATGAATCCTAATGATTTTGACAATCCCCTTATTTTTCTCTTAACACCACCAGATCAGCATGTTTTTTTATTGAAAAGTCTCATCAACTATTGGATGGATTGCCATGAAAATTGGTACACAAGTATTTTCCAGAGGAAAACGTTTTTATTTATGAGTAAACTACACCCACACACATACGCTCACACAAAATAACACACAAACTACATTGACTGCTGTGTTGTCTTGTAAGAAAAAAAGTGCCAAGTTCACAGAGGTCGATCTGACATGACCAGGTGTAATCTCTACTACAGTCTGGGGTTGAACTGACAGCTCCCAGCTCGGGCAGGCACTGATGCTGACGGGGTACCAGTCGGTAGCGAGTTGGTTGTTTCATTGTTCTCTGACAGAGAGAAAATTCAGTTACCCGGACAAAAGCAATACTGTTGAGAGCAGAAGACGGAGAGGAATGTGGCAGCAAGTAATAAAAACCTACTCAGGAGAGAAATTGTTGGTCTAATTATGCTCTGGTACGTGTATCTTCTTTTAAACCTCAGATGGCAACACCTTTATCTGCACTGATGAAAAACAATCAGCTCAATTGGACTTGTGTGACACTGAAGCTAGATGACACTCTTTAGTCTTGTTGTCGCTCAGATTATCTTTTCAATTTCATTATCACCAAAGTGTTCAAAATGAATTTTGAATGCATTTAACTGAAAACACATTTCTACCTGGGATTAACACAGATAGGTAAATGCAATACCTCCCTGCTCCTCCCAGTTAGATCTCCCCACTGGTGTCACTTGACAGCTGAGTGACACTGCTACAGGAGAGTGAGACAGGTTGCAGAAGGAGGGGATGTGATCAGCCACAACAGTTTCACACCATTAATTACTCAGACATCACCTCCCCTGTCATGAAGATTTCTACAGGAAAAGGTCAGCCGTCTGGCTCGCATAAAGACCAGCTCGCCATGCATGTCACGGCACCCGCCGGCCCAGCCAGTGCTCTGCCCACGTCAAACTTTAGAGACATGACTAATGCCTCAACAAGACTTCTAATAGCCTCCAAAATGGCACAGCAGTGCCAGTGAATGCAGCCATAAACAACACCGAGACTCAATGGCTAAGGCCAAGGCCACAGACGAGTAAAGGGGAAGAGGGGAGGACTAGACAGAAGACAGAAAAAAAGGAATGGTGGGGCTAAAAACGAGGAAGAATAATGAAGAAGACACAAAAGTAAGGAAAAAGGAATAAATGGTATTATTAAAATAGGAAAAGGCATAAATAGGGGTGACCGTTGATTGGGACTAAATGTTACACTAACAATCATGTTGATCTGTCTTCTTTATCTGATAATAGTAATGTTACACCTGTCTATGAAATAATAATATAACATAGTGATTGTAACAATAGTATTTCAAAAGCACCCAGACTTTAGCCTAATAGAGGTGACCAGCATAGCTTGGTGGACAGAAAACACTATTGATGACAGGCGGCAGATTAAAATACTACTTTTGATGGGTTAACCTTCCCCTGGGCACAAACCAAGTCCATTAAGCAACAATCTGACATAGCATACATCAGCGAGATACACAAGCTGAGAGAGGACTTTGCTTGAGCACAGCTCTCTATTATAACCCACTCCTATTAAACAGCAGCTCCTCCAATGGCTTCTCACCCACTCTGCTTTCTTTCCCTCGTTAGTCATGATTGAATGTGAGCAGTGTTTTCCCCTGGGAAACTCCGCTGAAAGACTGAGGGGGCAAGTGTTGCACAGACTGCACACTTGAAATTGTTATTTCCCTGGCTCTTTGTGGGAAAAGATGATCATTGTAAGACAGAGAGCATGGCTGAACACACTTTGCTTTGAAGTGTGAGAGACACAGGAACAGGAAGAGAGTCAAAAGAACGACTAATCACTGAGAGGTTTATGTGGGTAGCTCATATACTACACTACATATACCAAAAATAAATTATGATTTTTGTAAATCTCTTCCTTTCTGAATAATTTGCAACAAAGATTTTGCTTCACAAAAACGATCTTTTATGTTTCCTATCATGCATCCATCCTCTATATGAGCATTTACTGTAATGTCACAGAAACAAAAAACCTTATTCTTGCCTGAAGTCGGTCAAATATACTTTTCTTTTCATCAAGATCGACATTTTCCAAACCACTTTTCCACTTGTGACTGTCCTCCAAAAAACAGTCCTATAGGTCTTTTGTGCAAGCAGCCTATTACGACTCATAGTAAGATTTTAATGTTGCGAAACCTGAAGAGACAATCTGTTGTCCCGCAGAAAATGACACAGATTATTTCGATATAATGGTATAGGTTTTCCTTTCTAGTAGGAAGCAGGTTGGGTGGATAGTTTGAATCAACAGTGTACTTTGGTCGAGCAGAATGCTGTGACAGCAAATGTTGCATATCTTTAAGGAAGTAGTAAGTTCAATGTACAACCCAGTTCAAGTCAACATTTTAACCCAAAACATTTTTTTACAAACTTTGACCAAGTGTTTTTCGTGTCTAAACCAAGCCAAGGGCACAAATTTAGGAAACACTCCTGGTGGGTCATATTTGAGGGTGAGAATAAATGATCTATATATGGTCATATGGGTTTCAAGGACTTACTGTTCCACTCAGGGAACAGTGTAGAAAAGCACTGTGTAGAACAGGCTGAGAACTCAAGAAGGGTACTTGAATATAAACACATTACACACACTCACAAAGCACTTTATTACGCTGAATCAAATGCAATCTGATACATAAGCTCTGCCAGGAATTCTACTTTTTTGTTGACATTGTCACAAAGGTAATAATTCTACTTTATGTTTTGAGGTTGTACTCGTCCACAATGAATTATAAAGGGTTCCTGTTATTTTGCCTCCCTTGTGTATTTTAATGAGGCGGACAAATTATTACTAATACTTGTAAAATTGGAATCTGGAGTTGTTGCAATAAATAGCAAAAGATTACACAGGTGTTCCTATAAAGTGCACTATGATTGTGTATATAGCAACAAAGCAGACGCTCATCATTTGAGTCTTTTAAAAAGGAATACTAAGTCAGAAAAATAATAGGCTACAGGTAATGCAGGGCAGACTGTACAGGTAAAAACTCAATATCTATGGATACTTTAGAGCCACTAATCTACCTGACTCAAGTTTTTAAAAGATGAGAGGGAAATCAACTGAAAACTTCACTGGTGAGAAAAGTCCTTTCTGCACTAAAGCTAAAGTTCTCTCAGCAGAGCAGCTGATCCTACCTGGAGACACCATCCCTTCCTGCAAGTTATACCGAGTCAAAAGGTGACAGAAGTCATGGTATATTTCCCCCAATGTGTATAAACTTAATTAAGCCGGCACATTTGTTGTCGGCCCATTTCTCGGTATTGTGTGCCTCCAGCTGAAACTTTATTCTGCTGTTTTCGTTCCGAGCTATAGTTTACCTGCTTACTGTGTTTTCAACAGTGCGGTTGTCTGTGCTCCTGGGTGTGTCACCATACTTCCTATTGCAACGGGGGAGAGTACCTAGGCAGAGGTAGGAGCTAAAAACATCCCCACAAAACTTAGTTATCGGAATGAAAAGATTCTACGTTCCCCTGTTGCGTACACACAAAAAACAGGTAAACCCCTCCCACCATTCTTAGAACGGTGAAATAGTCCCTCCGTTCCAAAAGCGCCTAAAGTCTCAATATCAGCCCCCCAAAAAAATTTAAATTTAAAGTTAATTGCATTTCCTGTGAAGCTATATTCACTCAGGTTAAGTTTATCAGCTCTCACAGAGACAGCTGACATGCAGTCCCTCCTGGCCACAGTATCTCCAATCTCCTCTTCCTCCTTTTCTACTTCCTTTTCCTCATCCAGCCTTTCTCTCCTCTTGTCCTCCATCTCCTTTCATTACCTCTTCTCTCCACTGTGATGGGAAATGCACATAGTCTTCCACAGGTAATTGCTTTTTCTTGTGCACAGTCTAATGTACTCTCTCTGCTCTTCTCTCATTTCTTTTCTACATCTAGTACACCATAAAACAGACAACTCTTACAACACACAGACCATAATAATGGACCAGAATGAATCTATACAAAACAGAATTTGGTTTCTTTTTAACTTCAGCCATGCACAGTAATGCAACGGTAGAAAGCCTACAATCGTGCAGTGCTTGCAGAAAGCATGCAATCTCAGATTTTAAAACAAATCTTGTATGATAAAAAATACAAAAAACATGAGAATTACAGATTGCTTCTGACAATTTTGGACCACTTCGGTTTCAAAATAAAATGTTCTAGGTAAGTCATCTACATTACTCATTCAGTCAATATAACTGACATTGATTTCAGACCGTCCTGAATTGGTTTTCTATCACAGAGAAGTGTGTTTCATGGTGGCTGCAGAAATAACTGACGGTGTGTCTGTCGGGGCTAATCAAAGGAGCGCTGGGTCACCTGTCTCAGTTGACAGATTAGAAGCCCTCATTCATCTCACACACACGCAGCCCCACATAAACACTATCGTCTGAGGCCATCACAAATTAGCACGGGCCATCACTGTTCCCTTGCCAACTGGCCTGTAACCAGGCAACGTTGGTCGGTGTGAAGATGTCTTCAGTGCACGGATACACGCATGCATGCACACTCAGTCGGGGCTTAATATGTGTATAGGTGTCAAACAGTCAGGTATTTCTTTAAATCCTGCGACATCTGATCCCCATAATGTGCAGGACTGAAACACAGAGACAGCACAAAAAGCATGCGGACGCACCAGCACACACGTACTGAACTTGAAGCAGCTTCACAGTTATTTATTCTGTAAAACCCTGATCCAAACCACAGGAGCAGACTCGCATTTAGTTACCACTTATGTCTCTTCATAAGTACATTTTCCGATTCGATCTTCATCATTAATAATTCTACATGATCTCCACACTGAAGGAGGATTTTCTGAGGGAACACGGTACTTTTAGTAAATTTATTCTTCAAGGTACAATTGCACTAGTGCACAAATCCACTTATACGATATAAAAAAAAGATACCATTCATCATTTTAGTCAATCTGTTCAAGGTAGGCAATCTAACCAAGATAATAATTAGTGACTCATTCTGTCAAAGATTTACATAATATTAAAGAATATATTTGATTGTGTGAGCTCTGTCTGCTTTATCTCAATTGCACAATTCTTGTTTCTTTGTGGTGGACACTTTAGCTCAGAATAATGTATGCAGAGGTGATGAGCTGTGCAACCTGTGTTCAGTGGGTCTGAGTAAACCTGATGTAATATTAGTTTCTGCTGAAGGTGTGAAATGTGCAACCTTTTCTTTTCTGTGCAACCCACTGCTGTAAATAATACTGTCATCCCCTTATATCTTGCTTGACCAACTACGGCTGAATAAATCAACACAACAATGCAGAGACCGCTAGCAAACCTTCCTTCATCCAACAGTCTTGGTTGTTCAGCTGAAAAAAGGAAAACAAGTCTGCTGTACATAAAAAAAAAAAACAACTGATGATAAACTAAAATAAATAACCGAATGAGATGAGTAATTTAGTTAATTACAAGTGTATATTTCAGAATTTGCAGCTTTTTATCTTGCGGTGCTCCTATACTAGTCATGTGGTGTATTATTTGACTTGTTGGAAGCTTTGATTATCAATGTGCATACTAGAATACTAAAAAAAATATTTCAAGTTTATTTTTTTGTTTTATTGATTCCTCATTTAGAGTTGCAAAGTTAAAGTGAAGCACATTGAAGGCAAACATAATTGCTCAATGAATTATTCAACATTGTGACTGATACTTTAAATTGGAAATGCATTGGTTGGTTATACAGTTATGTTTGTCACAAAATAATTACATGTTTTGTTACCTCTTTATTGTGGCAGTAAAGAAACAATGTGAGATTTAATGGTGTTCTCCGAGTCCAGTTCCACTGGACTGCAGAAAAACAAAATTCTTTATTAATATATACTTTCAGTATAGCTGTAGAGAAATATATTCTCCACACTTGAGTGTCTCAGTCACTTATAGTTACAGTGTCTGCCGTACAAGTCTAACGTCCCTCAAATTAAAAAAAAATGTTTATGCATCAGTTAACTGGGAACTTAACTGTTTTGGTCCTGTTGTGAGGATTGTTGAGGTTTAAAAATGAACTGTTGGCTGTTAAACACAGAAACAACAGTAAAAAACAGTTTGATCTTTGGTTTAGATTAGTTCTCAAGTGAGTGGTGTTGAAGGAGGTATAGCAGTAAAGAGAGTACATTATTTATGACATCCCTGGAATCATATTAATACGTTTTTAATAATGTTTACTAAAAGCTGTGGCATTTACTTTGACCTATAATATAATGATTTGTTCTATTTATTACAATACTAGGCTTGACTTGACAGGTGTGCATGTGTATATATGTGTTTGTGTCACTTTATGTTTTGTTGTAAATTGTATTTCTGGGTTTATTGTCTGTTTTGGAAATTTGTTGTATGTTTTGTGGAGCTGTTTTGTGTTTAAAAAAAAGAGGAAAAAAAGGGTACACTGCCAATGCAATCAAAGCTTACAAGCTGCCAACATGTGTGATTACACAGCCACCAAGTGTAGTATTCAAACAGTAAGACCACATGCATACATGGTCTTCATGGGGTAAAACTGTCCTCTGTTGCTTCTAACAGTAGTGATTTTTGTGGGTTCTGATGCAAACACAGTAGTTTCTTTGGAAATCTTTTATGTCTTTTGTGTGTTTGTGAAAGCAAATAAATGTCAAAATTAAAATCAAGTAATAAATGTCAAAATTGAAATCAAGTAGTGAAGATTTATCCTGAGAGAGTACAACTTGCATTTAAAAGAATTTTGGAAAAAAAACAACTAGATTTTAGAGCTAGACATCAAAGAGTGGGTGGGGAAAAAAGAGAAAGAGATATATTTTCAAAATTCTCTGAAATAGTCCAGACATGGGTTGATTTTGAAGCAACATGAAGCAGGACGGGCTGGTTGATAGTTTAAAAAATGGGAGAGAGACAGACTGAAGCAGAGAGAGAGTGCTGTACTGCTCCCAGGGCGTTTCCAGAAGGAGATGGGATTGCAGCAGACAGTTGAATGGCCCCTCAGCAGGCTCTCTAGCATGTGTTCAAATAAACACTTTACCCCCTGTCGCTGCTTGTGAAAGCATTCACACTGGAGAAAAGCATGTGTGGGAAAAAAAAAAAAAAAAGAAAAACACACCACAGAATTCAGAAACAAGACACACACAAACAAACACACCAGGAGGAGAAAGCTTAAACCACAGCTGCTTTAAATGTAACTCGCACCAAAACCCAAACTCATTTGCGACGAGATATTCAGAAGTCAAAATCCTTGTCAAACACATGCATATAGACACAAAGCTGTGATAAGAGTATCCATGTCACTCAGGAGCAGGGCACAGACAGGTCAGCACAGAGACAAAGATGGAGTTTGATGACCTTTTCTGGCCAAACCTCCCCTTTACAACGAGGTGAGAACCCCTCATTAACGCCAGGCCATACCCCCCATCAAACATCCCCTCACTGCTCCGCGCATTCAGCAGCTCTTCACAGAAGAGGAAAGGGAACAAAAACAGGGGAGAAACATTTGTTTAATGAGCCATCCCCAGGCTGTCTTTCTCTCCCATTCAGTCCCCTCTGCTGCTACAGGCCTGCCCTGGGGTCAACTCCCCCACAACACTATAAAATCCCTGCACCACTGATGGCAGCAGTTCCATTCACAGTAGAGATTTATGATCTTTAATAGCTGGCAAATGGACCCGAGGTTGGGCTTCTTCGAGGGGAGGCCCCAGACTTATTTTCTTCAAATCTCAAAAAGAAAGGGAAAGACAAAAAATAGGGAAAGCTGTGTGAGGCTTGGGGTGAGGAGGGGGGGAGTTAATTGTGCTCTCAGAAACATTTTCAAGGTTGCCATCTGGGCCATGGGGGGACCTTTCAAACTGTCTGTCAATCTGCAGCTAGTTCCACTCCCTTATCAGAGGGATCACACTACAGATGCAAAGGACATATTGTACAGGTATGAGGGACAAAATGACTTCTGTCACCACTGACATTTTACTTCCTGTGCCGTTTTAAAGCAATTTTTACAAGCAGAAGCTTTTATCAATCGGCTGCAATTAGGTGGTCAGTCAGTCAGCTGTCTCCTGATCCTTAGCGGTGGTGGCAAGTCCCTCTCAGGCACCCTCTCCTTCATAATCCTATTCCCAAAATCCGCAGAGGTCAGCAACCAAGTAACAATCCCCACTCTCACTATGACCAACTCTGCTTTCTTTTTAATAAGGGGAAAAGGGAGTTCTTTCAAACAGCAGTACTGAAGTTAAAAAAATAAATAAATAAATAAATTACTGAAAAGGCTGTTCATGGTAGTTAAGAGGTAAGGCAGAAATAATGTATTCATGCAGAAGCCCAAAGATTCACAGCCAACTTTTTGCAGGGAATTGACTTCCTTACTTTTTTAAAGTGTAATGTTATTGGATAATATATTATCCATTTTACAGAAATATCATATTTGTTTAACAGTGTCTGACATTGTGAGAGATACGCTTATATTTGCTTTCTTCACAAGAGTTAAATAAGAAAATCGATACCAGCCATGCCTCAACATGGAGCGACTATTATCTTAGTTTAGTATCAAGATTGGAGGGTGAAGAAAAAGCAAGCCTCATTCTGTCAAAAGTAAACAAATTCCACCTACCACCTCACAATTTACATCGGTTGACATATATTTTGTCCCACGCAAAAGAATACTAGTTCCTTATGTATTTTTGCTTGCCGATTTGGATTTAGTTTTCCACTGCAGAAAGCATTTCTACGTCATACATATAGCGACGCCACATGAAATTACCTTGAAGTCATCTTCAGGAATATTGCTGGGAACTAAGGAGGCCAAAAATTGACAAGAACCATACACTTGTATATTATAGTATAAGTACAGTTTTCATGGACATATGATTATATTCAACAAATGTGTAAAATGCTGATCTATTCCTTCCACCCTTGTGACGTTTAAAAGAAAAGCTAGCTCAAGAGGCAGATTGTTTGCCATTTCTTCCATCCCTGTGTAGCAGAGGAGTTAATTTCTTCAAGATTCAGTTTTTGGTGTAAGAAAGAGAAAATAATGAGATGTGTGATGACAGTCAAGACAATAAAATGAACCTATGGACTTCAGTTTTTAGACAAACCATTCATGTGGCTGTGCCTACAAGAACTCTGCTACCTATACCCCATTCACAAGTTTATTTTATTTTGGAAAGACCAGTAAAAGTGGTAAATAAATGGGAATCCTTCTTCCACCTGAAACGGCAGTGCAAGTTATCACAATACTGGCAGCTGTTCCCTTTAAAGAGATGAGTCTTATCATTATGCCACCCTTAGTGCCAGACCCTGACAGGCTCCCCGATGAGCCACTGTATCTGCAGTAAACCGAGTGACAAAGATAAGAAAACCCCCCGTCTGTCCTGAAACTCTGAGAAGATTTCTATTCGACACAGCGACACTTTTAGTGTGATAGTGTTGTCGCAGGACAGGGCTATCTGAAGGCTCTCCTTGGCCTCGTTTTCACACCAACGTGCAGTTTGGTTGATCGTATTCCAAGTGAACAGCTGGAAATACAGGTGTGACTGCACCCAAGGACACACTGGGATTCGATCACTACAGCCAAATTTGGAGGTGACATGAGCACATAAAAACACAGATTCCCTGCTGGGCTGTCACAGGATTTGGGGTCAATTTACAGCCTAAAAACTTTTCAAATTCAATGCTTTAAATGGAAAAGACATGTTATTGTCCATTTACAGCACTTATCCCATCCCACATAACGGTTACTGTTCATATTCAGGACAATACAGCAAGAGCAAGTTGATATTCAACAGCTAGAGGGCAGGGCTTTGAGAAACCTTCAAATTGGTGCAATAAATAAGGTTCTCACTGCCCTACAGCAAAAAACAATAACAGATCTCTGAAAAGAATAATGTGCCCAAAGAGCAGTGGCATTAACACTAACAAGAAAATTTCAGTTTTGTCTTAACTCGCTTATTATCTAAGCAGAGCATGAACACATTGCAGCTGCAAAAACAATCTCCAAAGATCTCCGCTCTCCATACGGTGAGTAAAAGCTGTTAGGAAGTAAAACAAAAAGCCATATTATGTGCTCGAATACAGAACATGCGTTACCCACCTACACAGTAGCATGTGGTTATACATATTCTTGATCCACTATGATAAAAAAAAAAAGAAATTACAACTTCTTATTATTTATGTAAAAAGCTGTTTTCTGAAAGTTGCAGGGAGTTCATGAGGGTTACCTATAGACTGAATAAAAAAAAGTGGATGTAGCTTCCAGGTCTAAAAAAAATGAGGCTCAAGCTCCATAGACTCCAATTCAATTTCTCAAATAAATTATACAGTGAATATATTATTTTTCCACCAGTCAATTTGGTGTCGTTAGCTAAATTCCCTCCATATTAGTTCTCCGGCAGTACATCCGAAAATAATCCCATTCATTAATTTGATTTCAGGCCTCAAAAAGAAGCATATATGGGGGGGCTTGTCTGTTTGATTGACAGGCCTGCGATGTAGTTAGGTTACCGCTATAGGTGGATGAGGCACAGTATCCTCGAGTTCTCAATCAGATCGTTAAAATTAAATGCTAATTTTATTCCCTATTACTTATCAAAGAGTCACAATACATCTGGCTCAATCATTATACACTGAATACTTCCAAATACTTCAAATGATCAGTATATGCTCTGCAGTATATTTAATTTAGCCTTTTATGAAAACACACTAGGAGTCAACAATAACAGGACAACAAAAGGTGTTATGACCAGCTAAACATAGCAGCAGGGAGTAAATGGCTACTTTTTGTGTATCGATGTGGTTTTGTCCTTGTCAGTTTGCCACTTCAGCACTTTGGCTCGGCTGGCAGGCTTTGGCAGTGATGCCCTGTAAGACGACACAGAGGGGACAGGACGGGAACGGAGATCTGTGTGAAAGCTAAGCACTGCCACTCACCTTGGGCATTTGCTGAGCTTGCCAGGAAAGGTTACCATAACAACAGCCAAACAGCCAGAGCATCTAGGAATTTCAAAAAAGCATGAAAGGATTTGAACTACAGGCCTCCTCGTGTTAATCCAGTTTCACTGTTCTCCCTATAAATAAACGTATTTAAATAATAATGTTGTCGATAATACATATTCTCATAATATTCCAACTTTACTTTTACAACCTTTTCACATGTGTGAAATAAGTTCAAGTGGCTTAAAAATTTGGATCGAGACCGAGGAAAAACAAGGGCTAGACCAGTTGAGAATAACCGTTCAAGTTTAAAAAAAAAAAAAATAACAATAATACCACACAAATTATGTCTAGTTATTACATTATTTGTGATTTCAGCATGTAGTTCTCCGCATGGGTAAACCACAAAAACTGCATGCAAACCTGGACATTTAGAAAATGAGAAAGCTACCTTTTTTTGATGATTATTCACAGAATATTTTTGACTTAAATATTCTGTGAAGGTAAACAGCCAAATCCTCCCTGCCTTTCTTCAGGCACTCTGATCATAAAACTGGGACAAACACAGAGTCTGAGGTGAAGCCACTTGTGTGATTAATTTAGCTGAGGAACATTGCAGTGCTTGTCAGAGGAATCGGATGCAGGCTGAGTCGGAAGAACAACTACTTTGAGAGAGGTTACTGTGATTACTACAGGTTATCACAGGTCCTAAACTGAGTGGTGCCCCTGGTGCTTTGTGCATAGTGGAAATTGTTTTTATTCCCGTTGAGTGAGGTGTTAGCGGCGAAGGGGCGAGCTGTGGATCTGACTGAGAACCCGAAGACAACCCAAGCTATAACCCGCCCACCTATCGTAGAAACCTGACTGCACCCAAGGCCTGTCAATCAAACACATACACCCTCCAAAATCCCTCCGTTTGAGGCCTAATATCTAGTTAATGAGGGAATTTGTTTCAGATGTACCACCAGAACTCGAATCAGAAGGAGAAAATTAAACAAATGACACCCTAATAACTAACTTTTTGACTTTTTATTTCATCTAGAGAATTTGAAAGGGAGTTTATGTAGCCAGAGGTTTTTTTGAAGCCAACCTCTAGTGGTACTCGGTGGTATTGGACATTAAGGCACTTCCGCAATGGCCTCACTTATCAGACCCGGAAGCTACATCCACTGTATATACAGTCTATGGTAATCAGAGTCTAGGGTGTTTTGTCAGCGTAAGCACTGATTGCATCGGCATTATACTTTTTGTCCACTTTTATATACAGTCTATGGAAAAGACAAATGAGAGAATAAACACATTGTAGGCGATGTCTTTAAAAGGTAAAATTTAACAGATTCTTATGACAAAATAGACCAGAAATCCTCCTAAACAAAGAAAGTTTTAAGAAACTGGAAGAAGTGAATCTAGAAAGCAGTGGCTGTGAATTGCAATCTGAATGCTAAACAAAGCAGCAAAAAAATGGGATAGCCTTTGAATTATGCGTGTCTTGCTTTCTCTTGTCTACACCACAGTCTACCATGACAGCAAACTCTCAAGGGAGATGAAGAGAAAGGGGAATAAATGAGGAGACGCTGGTGAAGCAGTTTGTTAGAACAGTGCTTCACGGATAGCTGAGCACATAGGAAGACAAAGTGATTTGAGAGCCGACAAACAATTTAGAATTCAAAACCACAAAATGTATCTGCCGTTTTACAACTAGCACACAGGCATTACCATGTGAGCTGGTAGTTGTCAGCATTCATTTGAGGTGGTTGTCAGAGTGCCATCTGTCTCAATAAGGAATGAACTGTTCTTCTACAGGTAATAAAGATGGGGAACAAAAGTGTTGGCTCAGTTGGGCGCTCACTGTGCAACATTCCTTGATGGGAAGAGCTTGACTGAGGAGGCAGAAATCAGTTAAAACACACACACACACACACACACACACACACACACACACACACACACACACACACCGCAAACACAGGGTTATTGTACCCGTGTCATCACCGCACCTGCGAGGCTTCAGTGTGGACCTGCATGGCCTATGGTTTAGGAATGTGTCCTAGAATATCTTATTTTGCGGCATCTATTAACTCCGTGATAAAATGGACACATTTTACATTTCATGATCCGCAGGTCCCTAACACCTCTGAGTCGTCACTAGAACACAGAAGAAGAGGCTTGCAAGTCTATCACACATTTGTACACACATTCAAACAGCCTCCAGTTGCTGGTGTGATGGATCGTGACCAGTTCTGTCAACACCTCTGTAACTACAACCTGTGGGATGATTACTGTCTCGACCATAAGGTGTAGAACGGACCGGCATTGTGTCTTCGAGTGACAGGTGTGTGTGAGCCAGAGAGTGAGCAGGGTTTGAACTTCCCTTTCAAGCTTTTTTTTCAATCTCCAGACTAATTCTGTCACTTTCTGCATTACGTCCACCTATACAATTGTATTAGAAAATAGGTACAATAAATGTCTTCAGGGAAAAATTGTACTAAAGTTAATTAACACTTTTATCCTCTTTTTTAAATGATTATCACATTTAGTCTCTCTCTTTGCCTTTTAACCCGACTATCAAGTTTGGAGGTTTCGATAATCTGCAAACACTTTAATTTAGGATGAGTTTGTACAAAACATTGTGTAAATTAGATTGTTTTAAAAGTCAATTTTCCACCCCTTTGAATACTTGGGCCCTAGTAAACGTGTGGGTCAAAATAAATGTTTTGTTTTATCCCTGCTGCAACTAGGGCAAGCTGAAATGACTTCCACCATCTCCTCACTATGCTCCCCCATGCCCTCCAGGCTTGGCCACAAATCCATGTTGTTTTAAAATGTCCTTTATTATTGATATTTTATTGGTATTTATATGTCCCTTTGCTGTTCACTTTCTTTTTCATCGGATATTTTAACAAGGCTGTTCTTTGTGTGTTTGTACTTTTGTTTTCATATTTCATATTTTATTGTTGTTTTTAATGGTTAATTTACACACACAAAAAGAATTGAATTGAATTGAATTGCCAAGGCACTGTCTTGAAAAAGCTAAATAGCTTCATAATGTTGGATGATTTCCAGGCAGGAATTAGTTAACAGGTCGTGTTTGTAAACTGAAAATCACTCTTGTATTTGTTCAGAAAAAATATATGAATGAGAATAACAAAATTGTGATTATGGAGATCAGGAGAGGAAAAGACAGAGGTTGAGACAGCTAAAACTCAGCAAAGTCACCAGCTGTGTGTTTGCCTTCTTAACATTTGCTGCCAGGCACAATTTTCTTGCTTGCCAAATGAACAAGCAAAAAGAAGGAAGATTTCACCATTTTTCTTCTGGTGTTTGAAGGTGGAAAGATTTTTTTCTGATGTGTAAACAGTGTTTGCAAGTTTAGCTAACTTTGTGTGGACATAGCTTAAGAAACAATGCTCATGGCCTTTTAAACTAGTGTGGCTTAACTAGTACCCAAACAATCGAGCATCAATCAGTTTGTTTAACTGAAACATGATCTTCTAGACAAAAGTAGGTTATACACAGCAGTGACAAAGACACTCACTGAGCTCACAATGACACAACATTTAGCCTCAGAGAAGACAACACTCAGCTCTTTGATCAAACCCTATTTTGATGCTTTTCCACTGGGGCCCTTCGGTTTTTGCGGCGTTATTATAAAACTGATGAACTAGTAAGTGGTGGCGGCCGGGAACTGTGAACAGCACTAATGAAAAGAGATTAGTGCTGATGAGCAGACTGAGACTGAAGCCTCATCACATCTGCAGTGTCATCCACTAAACTCTGACAGCCAACCGCACTTCAGAATAAAAACATGAGAGACAGAGAGAAAGAAAGAGAGACAGAATAATAAGTGAGAGGGAGATGAAGGTGAAGAAAGAAAGTAGACGAACCAGGGCAAATTTGTGAAGGAGTCAAAACTTACACTGACACTGGTCCTAAAAGGCTGCAGGCATACCCCGCCTCCATCACTGCCCTCCCTTGACCTCTAGTAATGGATTCACATTTTTAGACCTGGCATGCACAAACATACTGCATGTACACACATGCACACACAGAGCTTATCAAGGCTGCCACAATACTGAGCCATTCAGCTATCAAAGTAGACACTTCGATTTCATGCCACCACTGCTATGAATGTTGCACACTATGGGCAATTACTGATAAACTGGCACATCTTCTTTCTCCCATTTACAATTGACAGGCACAGCAGCTATTTTTACCTCTGCATAAAAGCGGAGACTGTTTTCACACTCCGCCAACTGGAACTGTGCCTTTCATTAAGGAAATCTATTTAGAGCTCAGCAGGGGAGAGGCAGAGGAGCGCAGAATGATGAGCTCTGATTAAATCTTTCAATGAAAATGTTTGAGTTTCTGATTTTTATTTTATCCGCGCACTGCACAGGCACAAGAGGCGGAGTTTAATTTTCTACGTTGAACTACTTTTATGATCCTTAATCAAGACAACACAGTTGAATATGGCAACAAACTTGTTTGCCGTTTAGTTGTCGCCAAGACTCAGCTGGTGTCAATCACTGCTGTAGCATTAGATGAGCAGGTCAGCAATCTGTGACACCACCATCTGTGTGTCAACAGCAGTTAGGCTAATAAGCATACAAGTATAGTATAGAAGATGTGAATCAAAGAGGAAAAAAAAAACTAAGGAAGATGCACAGGAAAGAAACCAAAAATAGGCGAGCCGATTCAAAAATACACCTAACGTAATTGATATAAAAGCAATTGCATAAACAGGAAATATTTTGGTCTGTTCAGCGATAAGAGAAATATCCTTCCCTTTATTTGACCCCTTTTCAGATTTTTTGAAATTCTACCCTTTCTAATGTGCGGGTTCCCTTCTTTGAACTGACGCACCTGAAACTCTCCTTTGAAGCTAAGAAAAAAGACATCCTCACCTAAACACACTATCTACCATCAGCAGCACTGCCTGCTGCTCATGATCTCACTGTCTAAACTTCCCTTTGTTTCTAATGTAGGTAAAACTGACGGGGCGTGGAAGGACATCCTATTCCTGCATGCACCACTGAACGCAGCTGAGGCCTCCCAGTTGGCTAATCCATTAAGCACCAGTTACCTGTGTGGTGGACCCTTCATTTAAAATGTACTTTTAAAAAAAAGAGTGACGCTGAGACGATGCCAGCTGTGCAGTATACACAGGACGATAAGGCAAGACAATACTACCAGACAAAACAACTTCAGATAATGAGCTCTTTTTAGGTGATGAGATGGTGATCATAAATCATGTATCACTTTATAAAAATACAGTGTTTTCCTCACATTGCTAAATGCTAAGTCCCTCTGGCTTGACAACATTCCTAAAACCCCTATATTGACATTTATTTGTGTGGTTCCAGTGAGTTGTTCTAGGATTATACACCCATCAGATACTTTTCTACACCAAGAAATTAAAAGGGAAACACTTTCATGGAAAGTATGCAGTCATGTGAAAGTGTTTAATCACTAAGCTTCTGTGGGCGCGTGCCTGAGGGATCTCAGCATGGCCTTGAGAACAGGCTGTCAACACAAAGACCACTGTGGACATACTTATGGATCACACATACACATACACGTATATTGGTATAAAGCCCAGAATCAAAGACATGTTACTGTTCACTGACAGTGACAAGATGTGACAAAAATCCTTTTGCAAGACTGGAGTGAAGAGCTATCTGAAAAATTATACATTTTATACATATACATTATGTATAATATGTATATGTATAACATGTATATAATAGACAAAGCAATCTTGTAAAACATCCCTAATTTTATCTCCTTGAGTTACAGTCACGCAAGACAATCCATCTGATGTGCCTTCAAAACAAATGAGTTTGGTTCATTTTGTGATCTAAACATGCCTAATACGGTTTATCACATAAATCCAGGACATAAACTGTGGTCCATCCTCAAATCCCTAGAAATCCTTAAAAAACAAGACATGAATGGGCACTTTAGTTATTGTGCATATCAGTCAGCACAGAATTTTAAAAAAGACCCTGTTTCTTCTTTTGGATAATACACATATTGTGTGCAATCAGGCTACCATGACTGCAGTCTTTCTAGGTGTGTGTGTGTGTGTGTGTGTCTAGAGGACAAACAGGGACACTTTGATTATGAGGGAGAGAGAGGGCAGTGCAGCTGCTATCCCCCTAACAACGTCTCCTCTGCTTCATTAGACGTCGCCTCTGTCTGTGTTCAGTCCTCATGTTTGTTTCAAGCGACTGGGAACATGAATCAAAGCATTCTGATGTTTGCTCGCTTACTTCCTGTACGCAGATGAGGAAAGCACTTATACAGCAACAAAATCCTCTCCAGGGACAGGAGAGCGGAATGAAGGGGAAAGCGAACAGCGACGCAGCACTTTGATTCCAGGACCCGATGGTCTGAAACCCAGAAATGATAGCTGGATGTACTGAGTCACATGGGAGCTGGTAAAAATGATATGATGGCAAAGGCTTTGTACACAAACCAGACAGCTTTAAAGAGGCTGGAGGGGAGCTACAGTGAAAAAAAAAAAAGAGTAAGAGAAGATGATCCTGTTTTTTCTCTGCTGTGTAAACATCTTTGATGAGATAGACAGAATAGAATGAGCTCTGCATCTGACCAGGCAGAGATGCCACACTTGATTAACATAAAAGCATCATTGTCTTCATCTCTGTACACCTTTGTTTAGCAGTTTTCTTAGGATTTTATTCAAAGCAATAAATTATGTTAGCTAGAGGGTTAGGTTGTGGCTTTGGGGAAGTTTGAGACGGTAAAGAATGAGGTATGCTTTAAAGAGTACACTCATCCGACCAACTCTAACGGCAAAAGTGTTTAGATTCTGTTCAGAATCACCACACTCGATATAAGAAGCCATCACAGAGAAGGGTGAGATGCTATGAACTGTACAAAATCCTCAGTTGTCCTGAAAGACATCCATGTGGTCATGAGGAGTGACAGTAGTAGTGGACACCTGGCCGAACACTGCAACGAGTGGCTGTGTTAGTTGTCGTCGGGAGACCTCTGTTGCATGTCATATCTATATTAGCCCTTGTTTCATGTCTCTCTCTAGATTCTCAACTATCAAATAAAAGTGAAATGGCAAAAAAACAGTGTTATTAGATATTTTATGACTGCCCAATTATTATGCTGCCAAATAAACCACATAACACTGGACTTACATGCACAGACGAACTTTGCAGTGTGTATCTTTGCATGAGACAAATAAAAGCCTGGGCTTTGCTCTTTGTTTTCCGGCAGCATTTATCTTTTATCCCTCATGCAGTAACACAGGTTGCCAGGGTGGATTAAAACTCTTCTTTCTCTGGCCACTGAGGGCCCATCATTTCTCTTGTCGCTTCACAGAAGGCGGGGGTCTCCGAGGTCAGCCCCCTGACAAATGGAGCAACTCATTGTGAGCAGGAGGGAGGGACAGAGAGTAAAAGAGTGAAAGGATATTTGTTACTGCCAGAGCGGGCAGTAACCTTGCCATTTGGACAACCCCCTGCTTTATTTTTTATTTTTTTCAGACAGACGGCCACTTGAGGAAACTCAAAGCTGTGCCACACGCATAAAGACAGCGGCTTGAGAGGCCCACTCAATGCTCGTCCGTAGAATATACTCCATCACTAATACACACACACACACACACCATAATCCCATGGGACCCCTGTCTCCCCCTGAAAGAGTGAGTCTGACACGAGCCTCAGACCCAACCCTGAAAACCCTTGAAACCCCTGCACGCACACACACACACACACTTATGTGCATACAGCTCGCACTGCTGGAGCACCTGCCCGGCTGGGGGCCCCCTACTTTCTTATGTGAGGGATTATATGTGTGTGTGTGTGTGTGTGTGTGTGTGTGTGTGTGTGTGTGTGTGTGTGTGTGTGTGTGATAGGGGGTCCCGCTTGCCGTCTGTCAGACCAACCTGCTGCTTGCATGATCAACGGGTCTATGTTTGTCTTCTCCTGGGGTTTCTTGGATGTGTGGTGTGGTGTGGTGTGTGTGTGTGTGTGTGTGTGTGACTCATAGATCAATGTATCCAAGATTATGTATCACCCTAAGCATTATTGGGGTCAGTGTCAGTGAGCAACACACCCACAGCCCCTCCCGTCCTCCCACTCCTCTGATGCTCTCGGCGCTGCAGGAGTTTGGTTTGACAGAGACACGGCGTCGTTACATGTTATGCCATAACTGTGACCCAGCAGGCAAAGGATTTAAAGCAGGACTAGGCAAAAACTTTATCTAAAAATACATTTGTCTAAACAGCCTAAATAAATAAAAAAAATGGGGCTGAAGGAAAGAAGACTCTTCATCTCCATCAGCAGAGACAGTTGATTCACCCCATTGAGCCAAATTAAATTCTGGTGCCACGAATGTTTACAATCAGAGGGAAACAAATAAAAATTTAACTGATATACAAACTATAAAGAGCAGTGAGTGGGTATCTATATGACCTTTATTTAACCAGGTAAAATCAATTGAGAACCAATTCTCATTTACAATGATGACCTGTATCTGAAATTATTTTTTTTCTGACGGTTATTTCTTGCTATCAGTTTGCAAAATTTCCAAGCGCAGGTTTAAGTCACTTCTATTAGTGATAAAGCCACTGTTACAGCCTAATTACAATGTCAAGGTCATGATCCATGGGTCATATTGACACGAAAGCATGTTAAATATTGACTTTTTTCCACATTCAAAAAATAACTTTATCCTGTTTTCCAGTTCCCGTTGTGCAATACTCAGCAACTCAGTTCTTCCAAAATCATTCCTGTTGTTCATGACCTTTACAATGCAGTGCTTAAACTGTGTTGTTTCAAGTTGGTATTGAAGATTAGGTCAGAAGTCACCCAAAGTTCACGCACACACAGAGATGATCCCCTTCGAAGACAACACGGCTCCAAAATGAGTGAAACATGCACTTGGACAGAGATTCAAGCAACTCTTATACATACCTTGTCAAACAGAGACTTCCATTGCTGAGACAAGGAAAAAGGGAGAGAGAAAAAAAAGAGAATGTGAAGGAGTGAGTGAGAAGAAGATACAGGAGGGAAAATAAACTGAGATACAGGTGCCAGAGAGGAGCGGGGCACCTGTTTGGAAATTATGACCAAAGAGACTTTGTTCTGTGTGTGCATTTTCCTTAATTGCAGACTTGCAATCACATGCTGTTATTATCTGATTATTGTGGTCAATGAGCTGCAGCAAAAAGATAATAAGGCACCAAAAGTGTGGATCATTGTGTAAGGGGTAGTAGGTTGTTTGTTTGTGTTTGTGTGTGTGTGTGTGTGTGTGTGTGTGTGTGTGTGTGGTGGCTGCTGTAATTGTCCTACAGTGTTTTAAATGCAGATGTCCCTGTAAAACTCCCATGATGAGTGATGCAGTGACATTTAGACAAATGACCTTAAAAAAATAATTTCTGACTGGTGCTATGACATCCGTTCTCATTAAATTAAACATAGCGTACTCTTTGACTGCTTCAGTGAAAGAAAAATTGGAGATCCTGATACGTAACAGTGGAAATGTTAAAAGGTAACAGGGGTCACGTGTTCATTAGAGGTACTGCTGTGTAGACTTACATCCTCTGGAGCCACGGGAAGGACGTCCGTGCTTTCCAAAACCTCGATCTCTTCGCCCTCAGCGTTGGCCGCGACCGCCGGAGAGATGTTTACCGGCACCTCCCGGGTTCCACCCGTCATCCTCGGGCTGCTCTTCTCCATACACCCACGGAGAGCAGCGGCTAGATCCTTAGGAATGACTCTACATGCTGTAAATTACAATCCCATCTCGTTTCCAGCAAATTAAAGGTGTGCGTATTCGAGTTATGTCCAGCGCGCGTTCACCTGACAAACAAATCTATATCCGCAGAGGAAAAGTTGATGTGAAATAGTTTAGTAATAGTTACGGGTTCAAAAGTGTCCATGTGGTGTCAGTATCTTTAACCACGTCGTTAGTCAGCAGTCACAGAGGCTTTCAGGGCTGGAGAGGAGCCTGAATTTTGCTGGCCACGAAAAGAGACAGCGATCGAAGTTTGTGAAGGTGGAAACGCACATTTGCTGAGCGAAATTTTCAGTTTGAGAGATGCGTCGCAGCAGCAGAGGCAGAGCACAGATCCATCTGAAATAAATAATTACATCATCAGTGGTGACAACAACATGAAACCCAGGACAGAGATGACAAACCAAACTGGATGACGCACAGTCTCATATGGCTTTCCCATATAGAGGAACCGGTGAAACTTGAGTTCAGCAGCGAGGGCACATGGCAGACTCGAAGAGAGAAGTTCAATAATGTGCCAATAATTTTTGGTGCGTCATGATACCTGGCACGCTGTTTTCTGCCGGTCGACTCTTGCAGACCGGGGACTGCCGTCTGGTTTCTCCGCGCGCGCCGAGAGGAAACCTAAACAGGCACGGGGTAGGAACACACCGACCGCCTCCGTTGGTATAACTGGTTTTACTCCAAGGGACGCCACGACTCTGCTCCATCCGCATACGTACCCCCCACCCCCCCACCCCAAGCACAGAAAAAGAGATGGAGAGAGGGTGGGGGCGGAGAGATGAAGGAAGGGAGGGAGGGAGAGATTTGGCCGGCGGTGAGGAGGGATCACCAGTCACTCCCGCTCAGGGTTTTCGAGGAACTCCGGCTCCCTGAACAGCTGGCTGTCACTGACTCCCAAGGTTTTAGGACTTGCGCATGATGTCAATGTAATGTGTGCCGCATCTTCACAACGTATGGACACATGTAATGTGACATTATCACAAGACAGCACGCTTTACTTCTGTCTACACACCGAAAACATGTTACTTCTATACTACTATGCCTGTGGCGTCATAGGTGTTGTTTTGTCTAACCCGTGCGTTTGATTAACTATCTCCGTTTCAATATTTGCTCCAGCAAAAACCGAATATGTCAGTGGTCTTTATTCACATTTAATCAGGTCTGATCTGATGTGATACTCTGCAAATGCATGCCTTAAGGCAGAGAGGAGGGCGGGTCCACGGATGTAAATTCCTGTTCGTTTTAGGGGATATAAACTGTCCCCTCCAGGTCTGCTGCTACAATCACCCAGGGGCACCTATTCAGACAAACACCTATCAATTACCTGAAGAGACATCAAACAAATTCTAATAGCTGGGTGGAAGCCATGTATGAGGGAAAATTATGTGTGGTCTGCAGCATGGAGGTTGATCAGCATGAAACTCCCCCAGGATGTGATTGCATTGCCATGGAAACGATATGGCCAGTTGATATTTTTAACACTTGGGGTCTTTCATTGATTCCTACACAGCAGCTGGGATTAAAGTTTGATTCTGTTGTAAAAGATACAGGGGCCATGCTGTGTCAGTGGTTAGCAAACCAAAGGTTAGCATTCTGTATTTTCATGTCGTTTTTCTTTCCCGATGAGAAACAGGTTTTGACTTATTATAGCATCGCGCAGAATTCACACAGATCTGTGCAAATAATTTCCTTTTCCTTCTCACATTTCTAAAAGCTAATTTAACTTCCTCTGTGCAGACAAAGCTGGGACATTAGTGACACTTTAGAGGCTGAGCTGCTGATCAGTTGTATGTAGCCTATAGAATATCCGGATTACACAGCATAAAACTGTTGGGATTTACATTACATATATTTATTATTTCCATAAATGTGCTTAGCCAGAATCTATCGGACATAAAATCCATAAAACCATACATTGTACAAATTGTCACTGCACTTTGCATGCAAAGAATGAATAGTAATACCACATGTTCTTGAGGTTTTCCACAAACAGTAGCAAAAGAAAAAACTATGTTAGGGAGGTAGTAAATTAACTAATGAATAAACGCTACAGTCTTCCAGGCCAGATCACAGTCTTTCATATCATGGCATGATCATTGCCTCATTAGCGAATTGGACAAAATAAGCTCTGATGTGACGTGCTTTCTCAGGTCATGTGCAGGCATCAGCTTAAGAGGTCTAAATTGAGCGTTAGAGAGAAGTGAAAGATGTGAAGAACAGAAGAGAGTGTGAACAAGATGTGCAGCAAGAAAAACACCTTCTTTGTGATAGAACTTACCACGTATAAATTAACAGCCGGGAAATATCGCTTTCTTTTCACAGGAGCGGCGCTCAAAGCTGTTAGTAGGCACTACTGCACTCGAGGTCTGATGTGCACCCACAGTTGCACTTTCATCAGCACCATCCCTGATGTCCTAAATGTGTTCATTTGTCACTGTTGATAACATAAGTATATTGATGTTCTTAATATAACTGAACTTTCAATTTCTTAGATCTATTTGGCAAAGTTTGCATGCATTTTATACTTCCAGTTACTACATTAATAAGCAAGTTAGCTGTACCAAATATTACTTTGGGAAAAGTAATATTCTCAATTCTGTTTATCTAACACTTTCAATTTCCAATGTTTACACATTTACAATAACCATTATCCATTACTTTTAAATAACCGTTAGTAGTTTTTTCAACCCTTTATTTAATGATTTATTTATGCTGACATAAGGTCTCAGGGCACAACATAATTCTGTTGTATTTTCATGTAAACCTGGTAATTATTCTGAAGGTTTGAGGATTTAGGAAACATAAAAGCACAATAAGTTCTGACATGTGAGCTAAAGATGAAATATTTAAAATTCTGTACATCAAATTGAAGCAAGAGGCATTGACCATGATGACTCCTTTGTAGAACAGGTCAGATTTCCTTGAGTTGTTTTCTTCCACTGAAGCAGCGTTCAGATGACACCAAGGTGGATTTGATTGACTCATTGGTGGCTTGTTCAAGTAGATCAACTTGTATCTTTTGTCTATAAGCATGGCTGTGTCTCAAGTTTCCAGCAGAACACTGCGTTTTAAGTGCCATTGTGATAGTGGGAAACATGACATCAGAACTCAGCGAAAGTGTCAGATTGTTATTTTAAGCAGAGAGGGGTTCTCTTTGCATCAAAATATGGCTAAACTGAAGGTTTCTATGGCGGCAGTGCATGGCACTTTGCTCGGTGGAAACTGGATCAGTTGAATCCAAAGCACGATCAGGCAGAACAAAAGTGAACAGCCATCAGAAGATCGATACATCAAGCTTTGTTAGCCGAGACAGAAAAGCAACTTCAACACAGACACCAAATTTGCTAAATAAAGAAGGCAAGACTCCAAACAGGAAAAGTCATGTCAGAAGAAGGCTTTCTACAGATGTCTCAGAGGATGAGCTGTCAGGAGAGAAAACAAGGCCAAATACTTGTGGTGGGCCAAGACATAACTTCCACAGTCACCTGAACTCAACCCCTCTGAACATTTATGGAAACACTTCAAAACTGAGAAAGTAAAGTATTCCTGACATGACAAGAAGCTAAGTCTAAGATGAAATGAATGTATCTTTGTCATGTGTTAAATGGAAATAGTTAAACTGATATTTTGCAATAAAAAAAAAAATTAATAAAGAAATGTGTATCTATACATGTCAGATCGAATCATTACTGACAAAGCAGTTTACAAGATATTTAGCTTCAAAAGTCCAAATGCAGAATCTCTTAACTCTGGAATTAATAATCTGGAGATAAATTGTGGGTCTTTTTAAGACTATTTAATGGCCCATGAATACATGCACAATATTAAGGTTCTGCTTTTAGAAATGCTTATGGGTTGTGAAGTCTTCCTAAACTAGTCTGAAAGACAGTCAAGCTTTTAAAACCAGATTATCCTCTACCACATTCCTTGTGAGGTCATTCCAAATATTTGGTTTAACGATGCTTAATGCTCACATGCTCGACAAAAAAGAAATTTGGATTCAGGTAGTTTATAATAATGCTTGTAATCTCTGTGTAATCTGTTGTATTATTTGACTTTTCTGTCAAACATCTTTTGGAAACTTAATGGATAAAGTCATGGTTCTGTAGTTAAATATGTACCAAATCTTTTCATTTTAAATTCTTCCAAAGAAGCTCAACACTGACGACCCAAAGATTCTGTTAAATAATAAAAGGATCAGCTTGATGAGCAGTTTTTAATTTGACTTATTGAATGGCTTTTATCTGGAGGGAGAATAACTGCTCGTGGAAAAGCAAACTGGGTTTTAAGTCAAGATGACACCTTGATAATCTGGTACTGTACAATAATACATTGCGATAATTTACGAGTTTAGTTTTAATTATATGATATCCCTAAAACAGATAAAATGCCTAACATTTTACTCCCTCATTAACTACTTTAACATGATGTCTCCCTGATACCCAACAGAGTGGCTAATTAAACTGGGACACTTGTCTACACACATCAACAGGCTGGAGTCAGTTTCACACTGTATTTAAAAAACGCATTACATATCAGACAATCTGGTTTTAGCCACCATGAAGACTTCTTTTTAAGCAACACTGCCCTCTTGTGTCTTATTAAATCTTGTTCCCATTTCATTACATACTACAGTCAATATAACCTGTGGCCTGACAGAACAGGAAAGTTGATTATGTGGTATGAAATCAGAATAAACCCATAATAAACAAGCTGTTATGGTGACAAATAATTGACAAAGTTCATTTTCAATAATTAAAAAACAGTCGGTTTTGTGCTCATTACAGTAACACTTGATTGTTCACTGTGGGTGATGTTCATAAATTCACTAAAGAATCCAATTTTCTTGCAAGCAATGGTAAAATCTTCACATCTCTTAGCAAACTAAAAATAATACATTTCATAACACCACATGTTATAGACATATGTATTTATTGTAAACTTTTGGAAAGGCAGGGCTGAATCTATACATAACGTAAACCTTGTGGCAAGAAGTTTAATTCTTACGAAAATTAACATCTGGGGCCGCATAACCACATCTTTTGCAACCAGGAGAACTGATTGGGTTACAACAATGGCCAAATGACCCAACTCTCCTCTTTTCATAACTCACATCAGGAAACTTGGAGAATACAACCCTGGATTATGGGGGCCAGCAAGCAATGTGGAGAAGTTTGTGTAGTAATGTTTTTTTTTACAGCAAGACTTAAAACACTGGAATGCGGTCAGAAATAAGGAAGCATGCAAACACAAAATGTATGCAATGACTGTACCATGTAGCACATGCACGCATGAAATGTAAAGTGAGCAGCATAGGAAGACATGAGAGAGAGCAGCAGACACTTCGCTCAACACATTTACATCCACTGGAATAACACTGACCGGATCAGATGAAGACATAAAAAATAAAAATAAAAATAAAAATGTGCGTGCAGGCATTTGCCCATGAAACAAATCACATTTTTCTGTCAGGTGAATGATCAAAGCAAATGTTTGTGCAATTTCATGAGGATGCTGTTAAACTTATATCTCTGAAATCAGTGTTTTAAAGGTGCAAAAATGTAATGTTTAATTTTTTATTTTTTTTTAAATCTTAATCTTATCCACAGAATGTGAGGCAATAACAGCATGGATATTATGTCAAAGACATTTAGGAATTGTGTTGCACAGATGTTAAGTGAGGTTAGCATGCCAACTAGCAAGCCCTGTGCCATCTTACAATACCACCCCATACCTCAAGAGGCAATAGAGGGCCCAGACTGCCCTCAGTTCAACAGGAGGGGCAGATGACGCAACGATTGGTGATACTTCTGGCAACATAGAAGAGTTAACACTGATGCTGTTGCTGGAGACATCTGTAAAGGAATAAAGCTTAATGCTGAACTCAATGTTTCTTCTAGACTGGTGGGTAATCAGTAGTTAATGCTAACCGTGACTAATTGTAGTAGTTAGAACAGCTGTATGTGACTCGGTTAGCTCTTCATCTAGCCATCCAACAAAGCAACTTTAAACCAGGCGTACTGACCGTGTTTGGAAGATTTAAAGCAAATCTTTTGTGCAGCTAATAACAATGGAAACTGCACCCAAAACATTCTGAATGGCATCAAGATATGGCTTTGCTGTGTCTGTTTTCTTGTTACTAGGGTCTTGCTGAAAATAGAAATAAGTAAGTTATAACGACAACCATAGGCTTTGTAATGATTTTAACAGATCAATACATTCTAACTTTCTAATCATTGATAACAGAAAAAGCTATCCATCAATGACAAGTTAAGAATACATCAATTTTACCAAACTGATGAAACTTTGAGAATCAGTGTCACACTGAAATCTGTGACCTGTCCTGATATTTTTTACTTTCACTTATGTCTAAATATAACCAACACCGTCAGTCAGTGAATCTCATGTCACAGTTTTGAGTGTAAAATCGAACTGAAGGCAGACTGCCTTGACATTATAGTGACTCACTATTGCCCCCTACTGTACAAAGTGATATTAAAAGATGGCATTTAATTCTTACAAATTACACCTTTAAATGTGAATCAGGTATGTCCCTTTAGACACGAAAAAAACAAAAGTACTTTATGTTATATACAGTATTTACACATTGTTCAAAAGAATCCATTCTAATTCATACCTCATACATTACAAACCCTTATACTGTTTGTGACACTAAGTTGATCATCATATCAGCAAGCAACCAAAAAAATAGCTATGTGTAACTAACTACAACTCACCAGCAGCTTATCCATATTTTTCATATAAATATAAATATCTTATCTTTACTTTGCAAATACTTGCAGATCACAGCCTAAGCAAATTAGCAATTTGGTACAAAATTAAATAATTGTCTCTTTAATTCCCAAGAAGCGAAACAGTGGAATGAAAATGCAAAGACAGAAGGTTTGCTGAAGTAAATTTGCACACAGTTTTACCCCCAAAACAAAATGCACTGTTTAAGAGGGGCTCTTTAAACTACAGAATCATGACAGGTTTGAAATGAAAGTTTCATTTTCTATATGCAAATGGAAACTAATGTTTTGACTGGTCACAATGGCTCTATTATGTACCATGCGTAATGATGTGCTCGTGGATCACCGTGTTTTGAGCAGCACTCTGTACATGGCGAAGCCCAACACTGCAAACACTGTGGCCCCAACACTCGCTCTCAGCCAGAAGGTCGAGCTCTTCAGGTCTGCTTGGCTTACATGCCTGTTAAACAGAGAGAAGCAGGCCCAAGTATAAATACTGAGACAGAGTGAACAGAAGGATGGTGAAAATGTAAGAGAGGAAAACAGAGACTACAAATAAAATGATGAGGGAAAGACAGATTTCTGCTTCATAAATTACTCTTACTGGGACAAAAGTGACTGAAAGACTGCACAATCAAATGAAACATAACTAAAATATTTCTCGTCTACTCGTATCTCTCAAGTTTAAAATCAAAGTGACGAATGGAAGTGTCAGTCGGGACATTAGGTACAAAGAACGATCATGTGAAAATAAATAACATCAAGAAAATATGGCTGAACAAATGACGGAGTGGGAAGGCAGCCTTAAAATATGAAGATGCTGAAGCAAAAGTCATCCAGACAGATGAGGGACACGAGACAGCAGGGCCAGAAATGAGGTACGACAACTCTGTTAGATGTGATGGCGGGGGCACAGTGATTTACATGACACCAGGGAAGCTGATACCAACTGACGGACAAAGGAACTGAAATCAAACATTGAGAAAGCTGCTTAGTCTTTATACATTAATATCAAGATTAAGATAACTGAAAGAGAAAGCTGGAAGAAAACAAAGATAGCCTAAAAGGGCTTTTGAGGGGCAAATCCAACATGAAACAACCAAGGAGAAGGGCACTAAGAGGAAAAAAGTTAAAAACAAAACAAAGACGCACTTCAACACTGGGTCACAACAAAAGCTGTAGAGAGATGGTACCTAAATAACAGTAAAACAAATCTGAGGCAGAAACCCTGCAAACATTAAGTCTCTAAACATATTTGGATATCAAAATCAGCAGCAACACTGAAAATTCAATTCATAACCAATTTAAAGTCACTAATATTAATCTAATCTCTAGTTTCATCTGTTTGTTTTTTTTTACTGTACATTTGTGGAGAGTGGTGAGTTAATGTTTCCCACATCTGCATGCAGTAAAGTATTTGCTGGGAAAAGTCACTTCTACAGGGTGGGAGTTGATACAGCTGTGCTGAGTCATTACACGGACCAATGCCACAAAAGGAAACATCTTAATAAAGAATGGAAGTATGAAAAAAAGAAAGAACTGGAAGACAACAAGGAGCACAAGCTGTGATGATGGTAACATTTCAGAGAGATAAAAGAGAAGTTTGCAAGAGACCTTCTGAGTACGACAGCGTAGAGTTTGGCCCTGACCGTCTGCAGCAGCTCAGAGTTGAGGAAGTTCTGACACAAGCAGAATGTGCACCTGTTACAAGTGCACATGCAACGCAGCCGGGCGTGGCTGAGGAAAGACACACACGGTAGGATTTACAGGCACACAGGAGCAAATGGGACACGCACGCAAGATACAAACGGGGAAAGGAGGGGGAAAAAAAGTTAAAGAGTTGAAAGAGGCTGCCACCTTCAACACAGTCCAATGTGGCTCAACACGAGAGCCAGGTGGATAAAGAAAAACTGAAAAGTTTCTCCTGTGAGATACATTCAAGGAAACAATGGAATCCAGCACACTAATGTCTTAAATATAATTTCAACTTTTAGACCACAAGAGAAGGACAAGAAAGATAACAACTGAGAAAGAATGTTTTTGCAATGTGGATAAACTTCTTTTAAGGACTACTTTTAAAACGTGTAGAACCCCCCAAAAAGAGGATGCTGGATTACTATGGCAACAGTAAAATCAATAAGATTATTTGAATGCAATTGTCAATTGATTGCAAAATTAACATTTCGACTTTATAACATTTTTGAATATTTGGATCAGTAAAACCAAAACATGTCCAGATTAAATGTTTAAATCCCAGAATATGTGGATTGGTAGATTAAAATCTCCCTGCAATTATGTAACTGCATGATGTGCATGGAGATGATTTGTGATGACAGTGAACTACAGGCTGACAGACTGCAGGAGTGTGCCCCTCTGGGAGAGATCGACATTACAGTCCAGCAGGGAACCCATGTATCCCCAGCGTAAAACAATGTGGCATCAGATTAAAAGCAACATGTCAAATCAAAAGCATGATGTCAAGTACCGACACTTGCAGAGAGTGTGAGCAGGTTTACCCTGAGACACGGATATTACAAAGAGCACAGCTTTGTATAAACTGTTTTTCAAATGAATCCTGTGTAAAAGAGAGAACAGATCACAGACTAACAGGTGAGGCAAGTACTTTTATCTAAATACTGACTGAAAAAAAGAGTCTCCTATACAATTCCACCAGATTAATTTCGGCAGTTGGGACATAATTGGCAGGAAATCGTCCTGGGGTGCAGGTAATACAATTATAACTTTAGATAAAAAAACAAAAACAAATTTGCTACCAAATAGCAAATTAGGATTCAATGACTGAGTGACTTCATCACCTCAGGTCCCTGCAGCAACCAAGAAAAAAAAAATACTTTGTTCAGATCCATCGCTGAGGATTTACCAGACTAATTGGTTTCTTCAATTTCCTATAGATGAGGGAATATATACAAAACTATAAATTGTGTACAAATGTCTCCAAGCAAAACATTTTCCTTTGGTGGGAGAGAGTTTTACCGGACCATCATATCTTTACATAAAAGTTATTCATCGTAGGTTTAGTAACAATAAAGTGATTATAAAGCCAGGTTAGCTTTGAATATCCTGCTACATCTTTGGAACATTTTCAACCAGGAAGTTGTGCCTCATTAGTACAAATATGATAAACAGAAATGCACACAAGTCCTATTTGAATGCAATTTTAATTTGGTCAATAAATAAAAATGTTCAGTCTACATGAATCTCAGAACTGCGAAACTGCAGTTGTGGTTTACTTTCATTAAGAAACAGACAACATCCTCACGAGAGAGATTTCAATTTCAGCTCCAAATACTCATTTCTGGGATTAATTAAAATGATTAATAATCAATAAACATAAATGTGAAATATGCATAATACAACTGTAATATATTTAGATGAATGTTGCTCATGAAATGTCTGTATACTTACGGGTACATGGCCATAGTGGCAAGTTTGGTGTAGATGTCTCTGCTGGGCGCTGCTGCTGTGCTACTGGTGAAAGACTGAGGAGGCGGCATCTTGTGCCTCCTGCAGAACTCCAGAGGACTGCAGCCGTACATCTGTTTGATCTCTGGCAGGTCTGACTTGGCTGCAATCATCATGCATGGTGTCTTGCTGTCCATGAAGTATTGCTGAGGGACAAGTAGGAGATGAATGATCCCGATTGAGACATTTTTTAAAGTGGACAAACATTTGTCTTTAATATAACCTGAACAAAGGACACAGTCTTACCTTGAAGACTTTGGCGCAGTATTCAAAGGAGTAAGGGTTGCTGACATCGTAGACCAGGCAGACAATGTCGCAGGCCAGATCAGCATCAGACAGGTAGTCGAAGTCAGGGAATACTTCATGAAGCTGGAGAGGAGGTCCAATCATCCATTATTGGAGAAAAACCCTTCTCTGAGTTTCAACCTTAGTTCCGTGTATGAGTCAGAGGTGTGGCGCACCCCTAATGTTTACAGTAATTGTTACTGTTTCCTGTATTTCTGCGGCCCACAGTCATCCACTGACATATTCTGACATTAAAAGATGGTGGAGGAACTGCAGCAAGAGTGTGGCTGGCTTTTGTCTCTCCACTTTTGAGAGCATTACTATTTTGACTTATTATATGACAAACGCACACAGACGATATAATGTGAATCACTGCACATTTTCACAACATGTCAGAGAAATAAGTCAGATTCTACCATTGAATGTATTCAACAAAGAAGTACACCAGCAGTCCCAATATAAGAATCAGTGATGAAAACCTAAGTGCTGAGTACTACACAACTGACAATAAAGACTGAACCACGCTGAGAAAATAACCACATTGTTTGTGCTAGTGCAATGATTCACTGTGGATGCCAGAACAGAGGGAGTTTCTGTGTGCAAGTTATCTTTAAATGTTCTTTAACCAGTGTCAACGCAAAATCAGTGCAGTTAAAGTTAATGTATTACAGTGCGAATGCTTTTGTCAAGCAAGCGGAGATGCTTACTTGATAAAAGCATTAGGTAAACATAAGAAGCTTAAATGAAGAGCAGTGTAAGCACAGCCAACCTCTGGCTGGGTCGGCCTTCATGGTATAAATGACAACGCCTCACACAATGCATAGTAGTACATATACTAAAGTCAGGGGCATTCGTATTTGGACAGTTGCATGTTTCATTGGACTGGACTTCAGCACATTCAATTTAAAATCAAATAATGGTTACTTGGTTAAAATACAAAGTCTGAGCTTTACTTGCAGAAGTTTTACATCAGTACTGAGAGAACTGTGTGGATGATGTAGCCCTTTTAATTGCAAGGTCAAATCTTATAACATATGTTTATATATATTATTAAAATTGTTACTTTAATTATCTATCGGAACTTTTTTAAAACATAAGTCAGAAAAAAAAAATGCAAAAAAGCAAATCATTCAAGTTAGTTATATCTTTGATACTCACAAGAAGGTATTTCTCCTGGCCGTAAACATAAGTTGTACTGATGGCATAGTAGGATCTGTGTTCCTCTTTGATAGTTTTTTGCCGCTGAGAAGATAAAAGGAGAAGATTTTGTAAATCACATCATGACGCGAGTTTAATTGTGATTGAGCAATGGAAAAACTCAAAACAAAATTTATAGGCCATTCTAAGTACACGGTCAAAAGTGAATGGTGCAAGTGCCTTTAAGGAGTGTCCAAATCCACTTTTGCGAGTTTAACGGCAGATAATCCAAGTGCAAAATAAGGAGCATGGTTCAAAAGGGTTGAACTTAGTGTCCTAATTAATCAGAGTTCTGTTTTAGACGTAACGTGAAATAAACCAATCAGCTTGACATCTCCATTCCCTTGAACATCCAGGTGTGCCTTGGTGGATTGGTGAAGTAGTAGGAAAGAAGGCCCCTCTGCAGAAGAAACAGGTCTGCTTGTGAGCAGATTGAGCACACTTTCACATTGTAAATGTTTGTATTTTCAATGTATTGCACGTTTGTGTGCTGCTGCATGTTCCTGCAGAGTGTAAGCGCATTGTGCTCCCTGCCTATGTAGATGCATATTGTATCGTAATAATGCACCCTCAGAATAAATACTGGGACCATTGACTTAAGACCAGGTTTTGGTTGATCAGTCATGCAATAGTTTTCTGCTGCCTTAAGATAATGCACCAACAATACGCCACCCAACGCATCCATAGGCGCTCAGACAGGTGCAGCAACATTTGTTACGGAAACAATGTGGACGCTGGGAGGTAAATAACAACTGCGTCAGTCTGAAACTAGCAAAAACACATGCATCGCGGTTGGCACTGGTCTGTGACGGGTGTAAGATAAAGCCCTACAAGTACAATACTGCTGAAGGACAGTGCCGAACTTCACTGGTGTTCATTTCTGCTTACAATGAGGTTTTTGCCCAGGAAGGCTTGGAGGAACCCGCTCTTGCCACTGCCAATGTCTCCAAAGACATTACAGCGGAAGACGCTGCGCTGGGTCTGCTTCTTCTGCAGGTCAATCTTCTTATCCCTGGTCACTGCGGGGGGGGAACCACACACAGGTATCAGAGGATCAGTTTACGCTGTGGCTGTAAACAACACATGCCTGCCATCAGTAAACCACAACATGCAACTGTCCAACAGGTAATGTGTGGATTAACTGATGGGATTACTGATTGCACAACTGTTGAGTAACATAGTTCAATAAAGCAATTTCTACAAAACAATGAGCTTATCAAACTGAATAATAGCAATAAGGCTCCAACATTTCATTGTACAACTGTATCATAACTACATCATATAATAAAAAAGCACTAAAGTCTGACTTTTATCCATATGAACATTACTGTGATCTACAACTCATGATTTATATATTATTTTGAATTAATTCGTGACAAATGTATATGTTAAAATGAAAAGTAAAATGGGATAATTCACCTGTAATCCCTGATGCATGAGACTCCTGCTCAGCGATTATTGAGTAACCAAGGTAGCCTAAATACTCCAGACATCGTTGGACATCCAGATAAGTTGTTAACCTGAAGAAAGAACGGGTGGATGGTAAAACACCTAAACTAAACAGGGTCATTCATTGAACATAAACACCAATGTAACAAAGATGACATATTATTTTACATGCAATCAAAGAGAGAAAGGCAGTAATTGCTTAAATAAATCTTTAAAAAATAAATCAATCTGATTTAGAACAAGTCAATCAAATACATAAACTACACTCGGAATCAGACCAATAGTGTATAGTACTTGACAATTTTTGATACTTTTTGATTTACCCAACATGTATTTATGCTTAATACGCAACACTAGTTCATGAGTTTTTGTTTGAAAATAATAAATAAGTTCATCAGGTGACATCACACAAAGCGTCTCTTTAGATACACCCACAAGAGGGCTCCAAAGGCAGAAATCATCTAACTCTACATGTAGGTGCTTTAATTTGATGCAAACTTACGTCCACTGTGAGAGATACCCCTGGTAGGTGATCCAGCCCTGCTCATTAGTGCAAACTGTGTTATTGACATCTGGGCCCCAGGGCATGTAGGGGAACACATCAAACAAGTCTCTCAGCTCCTCTGGCGACAAGGCACAGTCACGGTCCTGACGGACACAAAGGTGGGTTGGCGTTGTACAGAAAGGAATCGCTTTCAGGGGGATTTAGGAGATCAATGTAAATTGAAAGAGCTGCTCTAGTTCATTCAATTTTAGAAAATTCTGCCTGTCTTTTCTACCTGACACAACAAACAATGATGCACTGGAGCACACTTTCACAGTTTGGAGACTAATCACTATGACAGGAAGCGGATCTTGGCACAAGCCGTCACTTTCACTCTGACTTTCCTTCTAACCTCAGCTAATGCTTATGTCAATCCGTCCTCAGCGCAAGATGTTAAGTAACACCTCAGCAGGGGGTCACCGTCAGCTGTGGGAGTGTATTTTGGTTTTCTACAGCACTGGACACTGAGCAGATTTTGGTAGGTGTCTCTTCAGAGAACAAGCCAAAGTAAATACAGAAGCAGGCATGCAGGTTGTACCTTGTCATGTTTGTCAAATATGCTCTGGAGGAAGAGGTAGGCATTGTGGTTGAGCTCAGTTGTGCAGTCTGGAGGAATTTTCAACCTATAGGAGAGTGAAATATCACAAAGGGCAGTTATATTTACACACGAGATAAACAAACTGCTCAACAAGGATAAATAGGCAAATATTAGAGTTGACTTGCAAAAGTGGGAAGGAATTAAGTAGTTTTCAGTAGATATTCAAGAATTAATCCTATAGCATTATGTCAAGTAATATTATCACAATGTACAAAGGCAATATCACTCAAATATAGCAACAAAATAATAGTTTTGCAATCCATCTGAATGGTAATATTCTGAGGAGCAAAAGCAGAGGTGATTATTGAGAAAGGTGACCTCGTTGCACGCAGGAACAAGCTGGTATTTGTTTGGATGTCAGAGAAACTCACGAGGGGAAAAGATAGTCCTGATTTAACTCCAGGTCGTCGTCATAGCCGAACCTCCTCAGCACGGTCCAGGTTGTTTCATGGCGACCTCGTTGAATGAACAACGTGTGCAGGAACAAGAAGCCTAGAGAGAGAGACGACAGAAATATCAAATTAAGCACAGTCAGCAACAAGCTGACAGAGGTTTGTGTTCACCTAAAAGTGAAGAGGACAGTCCATTCATCCCCACCTTTCAAAGTGAGGCCGTTGTCACACACTCCATCAGTCAAATTCTTCCTCACCACATTTTTGACATCCTCCAACGCTTGAGGCTCTAGTGGGGTGTTGAAGCACGTCCGCTGTGAGCAGTCAAGACAAAAACAACTGTTGTCAAAACTGGCAATAAGTTCACTGTTTACAAGAAAGCAAATGGATTCCCACCAAAATCAACACATTTTCCTTTTTTGTTTTGACAACAAGCAGCAGTTGATTTACCTGGAAGAAGTTGAGCTCATTGTCATTGAGGATTCCATCATTGTCGAGGTCCGACACTTTGAAGATGCGAGTCAGAGCTTTCACACAAAGTGACTTGATCTGGAAATCAAGGAGAAAAATGCATAGTTAATTCAGCAAAAAGATTTAATAAATCCCATTCTGCTAAAACGTCTTAAACCTCAGTGGCATATTCAGTTTTAATACAGATTTGTGGGCTTATAACAGATGATACTTTTATATATAGCATTACATATTATTCATCTCAAATACAAATCTGTACCGATTTAAAAAAAAAAAAAAAAAGAAGGCTTGATGCAAAACCAGCTGTGAGTCACTGGATAACACAAACAGTGATGCAGTTTGTTTTTGCTCTTACATCTTTTTTTTCTGGACAGTAGAGGGGACCTGTGGGGTGGAGAACTGCCTTTTGGGCGTAGTAGAACAGCTCAGAGATGTTCTTCAAGTTCTTTGCTGAACACTGTAAATAACAAGACAAGGAAAAAAGGAAAATTTTTACACAAGTATGCTGGTTTCTTTTCAAAACAGCCGTGCAGCTCTGTAACTTGTTGCATAAAGTTTATAATATAAAAACCTTGATTATTTTTCAACCCTGTGAAAATACAGTGCAGCGCTGCTTCAACTGTACTATGCTCTGGAGTTTGGCTTTGTAACTAAATCATTGACGCTCATCAAAGCATCTATCGACCACCAGACTACCACTGAAAACCTTGTTCGCAGTAACGTTTGTTTACTCTGCAGGGCCTACCAATCAGTGACCAGTGTTTGAGTTCAAATGCGATGACGTTGAAGTAAAGATTTTCTAAATGTAGTTGCAGGTTTAGTTTAGTCTTGGCATGTGTTGGTCAATGGTGATTGGTTAAAAGCTGCTCCAATAGCTTCAAAATTAACCTGAGGTCTACACCCAGTAGGATGCAACGACTGAAAATAATTTACTATGGAGAGTACCACGACCTAAATAATGACACGATGGATTTGGGTCTGGTGACACCCGGCTAATTCAAAACACAAATGATCAAAAATGAGGTTAAGCACCACAAGATTTAAAAGTTGATGGCTACAAATTCTTAAATCACGCGTCATTAATCATCAGCAGAAGAAGGGGGCGCAACAAAACGATGTCATCAAAAGAGTAACAGTCACACATTAAACAGCCGAAAAGTGATGAAAAGTGATGGAAATGTGACATTTCTGTCAGGTTTCTTCAGCTGTTTTTGTACATATAACTGGAAACGATTCTAAAGATTTTTTAAATGATTGTGATCAACTCAAATAATCACGATCAAGTAACGTAATAATTGTAAAAGGTCTACATAAGTTAATAAAAACAGAACACAATTACAATCGACTTTCATCACTGTAAATACTGTATGTAGTACACGTGGAAAGAAAATGATCCATCATGCAGAGGACAGCAATTTTCAGGTATAATAAAATGGGAAGCTAAAGCAACACTAGAGAAGAAAAAAATTGGCAAGTTAGGTTAATGCGTACAAACAAAACAACAATCAATAAAGTTATTTATAGGCTGTAGATCTTCAAGGTTTAGGAATTTAAAATTACATCAACCAATCACAGTGTAAGGGGCCATTTCTCATCTGTAGTCATTTTGTTTCTATTTTTTTCATCAACATAGAAAGGAAGTTAACCTCAATAAACAAGCAATGCTCTTCTTCTTAGTTCCTGCCAAATTGACAGCTTCTACGCAACAGTTATTGTTGAACAGCTGTTGTGGGTCTTCCCCTATTTATGCTCCATTTGTGAGTAGAAGATAGAGGAAGATATTGATTTCCATTTGTGCTTGTCCCTTTCGCCCTCTTATTTACTGCTTATCACCTCTGTGTCTGTCTGCCGTCTGAGTCAATAGCATTGCTGCTGCATTAAACTCGAACATGTAAGTATTTATCAGACAAATCAAAAAGAGCTCAAATTACAATGTTTTGCTTTCTTACCTCAACACAAGTCTCTACCTCACTGTACTGGTTCATAATGGGCAGAATGGTCTCCATGCTGCTGTGTTCCACCAGGTCGGACTTGTTCCCCACAAGGATCAGAGGAACCCTGAACACACCAACAACACCAAACACACATTACATATAATGTAAATTCCACAGACAATGCTTCCAAGATATCTAATTCACAAGATTACACCTCTCTGTATGTGTTTTTGTATTTTCCTTTTCAGAAAAGCAGTGACTCATTTCGCAGTGGCTGATTCTGTTCATTTGAAAAGCTGCACTTCCACTGCTGCTCGCTGCATACAGTAAAGCAATTGTGAGCGAGATCACCGTGTGACTACAGGTCACCACTCTAAACACGAGTAGAAAACTTCCCTGGTGGGCTTCTCACTACAGAAACCTGTCATTTGCAGACTAAACTGAAAATTATGTACCTTTTACTTCCCCCATATTTCGCAAGTACAAAACTGAGCTGACAAAGAAAACTCTGGACTATTTTTGTATAAGTACACACCTGCTATCCTTGTCTGTGTTCTCAGTGATGAGGGGGATCCAGTGACTTGTCACCTATTAAAACAAAGATAAAGGGAAAGGCCACAATTTTGAGAGACAACTCTGAATTTCTGAGTATAATACAGACACACATGTCATACTGTTTTACTGAAATACAAACAAATTATGGAAATGCTAGCAGAAGAGGGACCTCACCTTCTCTATGGAGTTCTTGTTGTTGACAGAGTAGATAATGCAAATCACATTTGCCTGTAGGAGGGACCAACACAGACACCCATTAGGCTTTTACCTGAACTCAAACACTTTCCCCTCAGAAATGTATCTATGTATAATGCACTGACTGACCTTGGAAATCTCCTGAAACAACTGCTCATCTGTCTGCTCTGCCTCTGTGGGTGGAAGAGAAGTGTGCTGAAGTAAAAAACAATGAGACTACCCATCTTTCTCAATTAACTAAGCAAAATAAAAGCACAAAGACAGCAAACAGTCATGTTCTTAAAGTACCCGAATAGTCCACAATGTGTGTGGGAACTCGCTCTGGTGTGACATCTGCAGGTATGGTGATTTCCTCAGCTCGGTAGGGAACCTGGAACAGACACAAGTGGTACATATACACAGACATGTTTACAGCTGACTCCAAGGCTTTAACAATACAGTCTAATGAATGGTGGTAAACTCAAGAGTTTGAATAGTGAAGGAACTGGGGAAAATTCAAAGTTCCACAAAGGCAGATATTCATAAAGAGTCTGACATAATAAGATTTATTCGTACCACATCTGGGAACTCCTCGCTGACCAGCGACATAATGAGAGACGTCTTCCCCACCTTGGCTGTGGAGGGAGGGAGAGACAGTTAAGGGATGTTGGTACAACTTCATTTACTTTGGCTTTGATGCATTACATTTAATGTGTTAGCTCCGGGTCAAATACATCATTTATTAATTCAACATGAAAACAATCATGCGTGAGCTCAACCACGTGACTGCGATAGAGATTTCACTTTATGGACATGAGAAAGCCCCAACGTGAATACGAATGACTTTCACCCTTCATCCTGCTACGTCAGAGACCTTCTGTGAACTACAAACTTTATTTCAAACTGTTCTTTTAAAAGCCAGAAAATATGAGGCAACAACCCCATGGATTGCTTCCTGTGCAGAAGACCCATACAGAAGGGTGGATTTGAGTACGCCTCCCCAAATGCTCCAATATTCTGAGTTCACAACCGATAAAATAAAATTAAAAATCCAATAGGCAGATGTCACATGATAAAGTGACGAGTGTTTCAAAAAGTAGGGATGCCCAATAATATCAGCTCGTCATCCGTGTCGGCAGACAAAGGCTTTAAAATGAAATATTGAAATCAAAGCAGAAGCAAATCTATGCTTCAATCATGCCTAAATTCTTGATGCCTGACTAACTACTCGACCCGATGTCCCCGAGCCTAGGGTGCACTTAAGGCCCTGGCGTGCAGCGTGACATAGTGTGCAACAGTTCAAGTTGCTATTTGCAGTGATTGGTCAGAGTCGGTCGTGCCAAGAGGAGCCACATCATTCCTTCGACTCTACAGATTGAATTGTCTATTTTAAGAACAATCAGTGGAACAGAGAATTTTTTTGCATAAATAAGTAGAAGATCTTATATTTTGCAAAACACTTATCAAAAATGCTTTAGCCGTGAATGTAAAATAGTATTTTGGCCATTTGTATGGTTTAGCTATAGTATAGGAGGCAGAGTGCAGTGCTTTTAACGTAGGGTGTAGGTCAATGAACAAACAGTTTGCCATACCTTATTGGATCAATTTTAAATCTTTGTGAAACACGCAAGAGGTTAACTGAGGTTAGCTCATAAATGGGACAGAAAACATGTGCTGTTCTATAAAGCCAAAGCCAAATAGTGTCCTGATCAAGATGTGCCGCAATAACAGTCACATACCACTTAAAACAAAACCATTTCGGGGGTTAAACAAAAAAAAAAAAAAAAAAAGGACGAGAGAGCCGAGATGAACACACAGACCCCATCATCACGAGGACATCAGCATCACATGCCCAGCTGGTAGCATCGTTTCAACGGGACCATTAAAGGCTGACTCCGCAGACAACCTCAGGTCACTGTGGACACAGCTTTAACTCCATCAGATTTACTTACGCTCCCCCACTAATAATATCCTCACGTCCTTGCGCATCTTCCACAGCGTCGTCAACCGAGTAGGTAAAGCGTTTTGTGTGCAACATCTATGCTCCGGTCCGGATGAAGGGTCCGGACGGACGGACGGCCAGCCGGCTCTCCGCCGCGGCCTGGCTCCGCTTGCTAACGGCTTCGTTCACATTACAGCTCCGGGTTTTCGCTCGTTCAATACGGACGGCACACCGTTAGAGGTCTTTACAAACCATAAGATATCCAACGAGGTTGTTTTGTTGTTGTTGTTGTTTTTTGTTTTTTGTATACTAAACTCTACCTGTCAGGGACAATCAGTCAGATGGTGCTGCTGCTGCTACAATGACCTGCTAGCTAATCACAGTAACTTGACTGCAAAGCGGCGTTAACGGGAGGTTTTTAGCATGCGTGCTCTCCGCCACGCCCCTTCGACTCGAAGATCGTATATTCAAAAGAAGGGTCACGTAAGAAATAACCCATCAACTCATCCCACAAGTGAGGTCTTTAAATAGACGCAGAGATCTTACTGCATTAAAGTCTTTAGCGCCGTTGCTTGTCTAGTAAGAGAAGATTTCTGGTACTGGGAAAAGCTTGAGGAGTGAGACGTCTTTCTTTTTCTCCATCTTGGAATGATTGGATGGCCTTGTCAGCATGCGCCACCTACAGGCAAGAAAACTAACTGCAGCAACTACAACTGTGAGACACTCGGGTATGGTGTGGACATAACGAAAACTTTAGGTAGCCTATATCCTTACTATTAAATTGTTAAAAGAGAAACTCTCTTGTCAGTGAGCCTGTAGCATATTTCTGTGCATAGTGTATGTATTAAACAAACATTTATGATGAAATGCATCGTGATTACAACATAAACGGAAATGATAAAGCTTTAAACATTAAGTAGCCTATAATCCAGGTGTTGCCTTTAGGTTCTTATCTTTGTCTATAATGTACTTTGCAGTTTCAAAACATTTGATGATAGTTAAGTGACAACAAACTGATAAATGCTGATGTGTGGATTTGGAGTTGACGGTATAGCAGTTGTCCATTTGGCCTGGTTGCTGCTAATCCGCTCTGTCCCAATGACCTGGCTGTAATAATAAAGGATCCGACAGAAGCACATCTGCAATGCCTCATATAATCCCCAACTGTCATCTGACACAGTACACTGTATGTTTGTTACTGACGAGGAATATACATGATATATGCCCTTACAATTGGTAAACATTTAAGCAGGAATCAGCTATTTATTAAGTTTAGACAGCTACACAAAAACTGTAAAAAAAAACAAACTTATCTTTTGAAAATGTGCAAATAAAATATTCTAAAAAACTACAAAAATGCAAATTAACTGTAAAGTTTAAAGTCTTTATTGTTAATAAATAAAATATTGGGTTCCAGTAAATCCATAATATATTGCAAAAGATTGCTACTAGGAGTTGTCCTCCTGGCAATGATTACAAAAACAGTGTAATAAATTCAAGAGACACTGCTTCCAATATGCATGGATGTTCTGAAGTAGCAACATGTCAGCAGTGATTGTAACTTCTCCAAAGTGTCAAACAAGTGAACAGTATAGCCAATATGCAAAGTGGTGGAGTTGATCACTTGTCAGTGATGTCAGAAGTTTGCCATAAAAAAAGTGTGTTTGTTTCTTTCTTTTTTTTGCCCCACTGACAAGCTCAGGAGCATCTTTGGGGAGCTTTCAGTCTGTTATGTCCCCAAAAAAACGATACTTTAGTCTTTTTGAAAATCAGCAGGTAAAACTGTTCCAGTCATTTTCCCCTTCTCAAGTTGGCTTCATCTATATCAAAGAGAGAAAGAGAGTGGGTAATGATAAGATCAGTGGCAGATGTATTAATTTGTGTGTATGTAAGCACAGGACAACATTAGTTGCATTAAGGTGTAACAACAGTATCCTACTGGAGTAGTCCTCTGGTGTCATGGGTTGAGAGATGACCTTTCTGAAGGCCTCTATCCACTCCCTCTGTTCCTGCTGCGTTTCACACATGAACACAAAACACCTGCCCGGAATCTCCAGTGTGATCCCCCAGCACCACCGGCCTCCCCTCGTGCTCCGTCTGCTGCTCTCCGAAACAGAGTAGCCGTGGTTCTCTGTGCCTATAAAGACAGCACCCAGATCTGTAGCATCCTGCAATGCAAACAAGCAACAGAGGAGTATAACTGTAATTAAATATAAACTTTATATATTGTTTCATATCTGCATTTGATTTGATTTCTATCTCAAAAATTCAGTTTGTTTGAATGATTAATCATTGTTTTTATCATTGAATTACATGTTTTTATGTTTTGTAATTATTTATTAATTCACACACACACTTCAGGCATAATGACATATCATTTGTTCATTACCAGAGGAGATTTGAAATATAGAAGCTTTCTGTTCATGGAGCACAGCATGAACCACCTCTTTTTGAATGACTCCCTTTGCTGAAAATACACACATACACAAACACACACCAATCAAATTAGTTTGGCAGGTAAACCAAAGGTAAAATATATGCAATTCATAAATTCAGATAGCTGACAGACCGTCGGGCCAGTTTTCTCCATGTATCCCTCTGTCAGGCAACGTGTTGTTATCTGAGGTATTAACTGATGTGCACAGAAACACAGGAAACACTGTTAGCTGAACATCTGAGGCAGTTTAATACTTTAACAATCTTTAGTTGCAATCAAAACTATTCAATCCATCAGAGTTTGGAAGGATTTATACATCAAATATTTTGTCATGTTCTTGATTTGTTTGTTACATTTGGATGAATTGTGTTATATAATCAATTTAGCAGTATGCTTTTGTAAAACAGCCAGGTTATAACTATTCAACCTCCGTGCGATAGTGCTGTTTTTCAATCACTTGTTATGTAAGAGAAGCAAATGTTATGCTGGGAACTCTATGAATTTGCTTCAGCTGTGGATACAGATATGAACCCTGCCTTTGCAGGTGTTCAAGCTGAGTAGCAAAGATGACAAAGATAAAGGAGCTGTCTCCGAAGCTAAGATAATTTTTTTTTTTTTTTTTTTTTTTTTTTTTTTTAAGTAGTTCATTTCATTAAAAAAGACAATGTTTCAAAAAAAAAAAATTAAAAAGCGACGATTTCCAAGACACACTCATGTTACACCAGCAACCTGTTTAGGCAAGGATGACGGATCAAAATGTCCCTAAAGGGAGTCTGACATTTGAAAACAACAGCTGACAATCGTTCTTGTAACACTGAAGAAGACTTCCGGGAGGCACTGATGAAGGCAGGAACAAAAGTTTCACTATAGACTACAAGAAGAACACCAAACAAGGAAGGAGCACAAAGCACATACAAGTCCACTTGAAAAGGCAAGGAAAAAAATGGATATGCCTGCAGTTCCTGGAGTCTGTTTTATGGAGCGATGACACTGAACTGGAGCTGTTTGGACCAATTTATCAGTGGTATAAGAAGGGTAATGCCTATAAAAGAAGAAGACCGCCATCGAAATGTTTGAAAGTTTGGAGGTGGATCCCTCCTGTTTTTGAGTGTTTTTTGATGTGTTTTGCTGCTTGAAGATGAACGTGATGGCATCAGAGTGTAACTTGAAGCTTGGTATTGATTGAACTTACCAGCAAGGAAATCCTACATACATCCAGGTCAACCAAAACTTGGTTCAGGAAATGTTCCTGGAACATCCTTGTTGAGTGGCCATGCATCTCAATCTTCGGATTTGAACCCCATTGAAAATCTTTGATGGGGTTGAAAGAAAGCAGGGGCAGCTGGGAAACCAACAACATTATGTTTTCAAAAATCAGTCAAATATGCTCTATTGAACTTTCTTTGGCTGTTTCTCAGGACTTTACTTTTATTTACAACACTACATTTTCTTGCATGTTGAGAGGTTGAATAGTTTTGATTGCAACTGAATGTAGTTAATCTTAATGAATATTTGTCTCACATCAATGTCTCGAAGATTGGGATGTTTCTTCAGGAGGTATGCCAAGCGTGTCGCCCGAATAGAATTGAAAAAGGATACAATAACCTACATGGGGTCAGACATAGAGCGGAATATCAAAAGGACTAATCCATACAGTGAGACGATTTCATTAAAGTGTATCATTTCTATGTACAGTTTATACAGGGGTCACCTTCCAAACATGGACAGGGGTACAGTATAAAGGATTTATCTGTGAAGGTCTGCTGAGATTAGATTATATTGTTTTTCTCGCATTTTACATTAAGTGCAAGATTCAAAGGTAACGTGCGCTGATTTGATTTCTGTGCTGCAGGTTTGCATGCTGCATATCCAGACATTTATCTGTTCAAAGTAGATATAGCAGGATAGCAGCTGCCCCCACCTGGCCATCCTCATGGTAAACAAACAGGTTCCTCGTGTTTTCATCCTCCCGGTAGGAGATCTGCAGACCGTGAGCGTGACCAATCTTCTCGGGCTGGAAAACTGCATTCAGATCCTTCATGCTGACAACAGCTTTGGGAACTTTGGACTTGGTTTTAAGGAGAGGATTTAGTAAAGATTTAATAAGATTAGAAACAAAGGTATTTTAAAGGCTGTAACCCAAGAATTCTCCTAAAACATAGTTAATGTTAATAGTTTGTACGTAAATAACTACTCACATCCTCTTTAATGAAGTATCTGAGGGTGAAGTCTTTCTTTGACAGCAAGAAGATCCTCTTCAGATACTGCTTGTTGTCTCTGCCCTTCTTCCACAGTGTTGAGTCAAACAGATCTGAGTTAGATACACCAAATGGTTCAAAGAGATTAGATGAAACATAACAGCTCATGGTCTGTGTGGAAAACAAATACAGGATTCTGAATACTTTGCTGATGGGAAGATTGTTTTCTTCTTGGTTTAATGGCAGGGTAATTACCTGAGCTATAAACCCTCTGAAAATAGATGTTTTCTCCTGTGAATTCCCTTCTTTCATACTTAGCACGGATCCACTGATCCTTAAGAACACTGAAAGCAAGTAAAAAACTCATTAACATTTTTTTATGGATAAAACACAAGAGTTAAAAGTAAATGGAAGCCACTGAAACCTCACTTTTTCCACAAACGCTGTGAATACTTTCCGAATGCACTGTATATACCAAAACCTTTCAGTGTGTACTGTTCCTCTTTCTATATTTGCAACATGACTTCTCCATTCCCATCCACTAAACAGACTATTTGTTGAATGTTCACTATCCACTTCCGTTGAGCTAATGAGGTGAGTGGGTGGCAAATGCGGTAACGGTCACTCACACACAGTCTTTTTGATGAGGCCGGTAGTAAAAGGCAGGGACATGCTTCTCAAAAATGGCTTTGGCAACAACATTCCCCCTTTCCTGCATGAACTGAAACACCAGAGTGGGAGATTTTAACAAGTGAGAACAAGACAATTAATACTCCACCAAACTAGACATGGTTACTCTGCAAAGTTATCCAAGACAGACCTCTGGTTATTATTAACATAATATATATCCAAACTTTAACATGACTAACAGATTCAAAATTCAAAAGTTTTATCAGTTGAATTATCAGACAATATGTTCTAAATGGAATAGAATAAGAAAAAAAAGTATTAAGAAGGAAATTTTAAGATAAAAATCTAACTATATGTAATATGCATCTTGATATTGCCCTTATATTAGGTGAAAAGGTTCAAATATAACAACAAATGTTTTTACCTCAATGAATAATTAAATATTCCTCCATATAAAATGAATACAACCTACAAAAATTACCTCTACTAGTGAATCTTCCCAGAAATCCAGACGTATGGACTTCACTCTGCTGACAGCAGGCAGATTACGATGTATCCCTGAGCAGTTCAGGCACACAAAGATCCCAAGAGTGTAGGAGGCCCAGTCCGGCCCTGCAAGCAAAAAATAATCACATTGTTTATTTTTTAAGAAGGAACTAAATACATTACAAACTAGTTGTATTAACCAAAGATATATGTCTAATATTATAAAGTAATAGTGCAAATAAGTACCTCTCTTCTCTGCAAATATAGAGTGGGTAAATTGAGAATTGACAATTAAGAATGAAATGAATTAAAGCTTCTTGTTTGTCTTTAAATGTACTTTCTCTTTCATGTCCTTTCAAACAGGCACACACTGTATTAACTGTCAGTGATGGCGACAAAGTGCTGGAAGGTAAAGGAGGAACAATGAGATCATATCACACATATGCCTCTTCCCCTTATAAAGGTTTATTACAAAACATGGCTTAGATATAAAATATTATTTTGGACATGGTTTTGTTGACACAAAAAAACATCACATGGCTTTATAGTACAAGCTACTGTTTAACATGTATTGCACTTTAATAAAGAAAAACATTTCAGATATATAGGTCGTGGCAAAAAAAAAGTTAAGAAAAAGTCAAACGGTGCTAATATATTAATTGAAATACATAGATTTTGTTTGTTGAATGTGTTTTATTGTACTCACCAGGAGTTCCACAGTCAGCACACAAGTCATTACCTGGCTGTCGCATCAAACTCAGCAGGATTTTGTTATTTCTTTCCAGACAGGCCATAGATGAAGGTAGTTTGCTTCTGTCAAATCGACAGTCAAATCCCCCCAAAAAAGCTTCCAGGTTTTAATTACATATTGATTCTACATATCGTATGTTACAAGAGCTGTGCTGTGCTGTAGCAGGTAAGAAACAGAATTCCTTCTGACTGGTTGGTGGCCCAGTATTTCCTCTTACCACAGCAGCATCATGAAGTTTATTGCTCAGCACGCAACAGCGGTCCAGAAATAACAGAAAGGAAGTGAAACAGACATCACTGTTACAGGGTGATTGACTGACAGCATCAGGCTGATAGACTTAGCTCGTAGAAAACTGAGTTTGAATGGTGCGTTTGAGGTGATAGATTAAGAAATTTTATTTCCAGAATATTTGGCAAATAATTGAAATGAAAGGTAGAAATAACAAAGCATCTGTTTACATTTGGAAACTTTTTAGACACAGTATATTGATGCATTATTCTACTCTTTGCAACTTGTGACAGCTCCAGTGCAAAATCTAATTTATGGTTTGAATAAGTATGAGACATATTAAAGGCTCTATGGCTACAGCACTTTGACAAATCCAATGTTTTCACTTGTTGTGCCTGATTAGAGGTCTTGTCATTAGGTATTTATTATGGCAAGACAAATTACACATTTACCAATTTAATAGTATAAATCTGTGACTCCCAGTAACTTCATCCAGCTTTTTAAATGTGTGCGAGGGAGCAGGGCCTTTAAAAAAAAAAAAAATTGTGATGAACACGGTCTCACTAGCTACAATCTGACAAGCATTTCAAACCCTGATCAAATGTTTCCTTTTCTAAAATGTTCTCCAAATTCTCTTCATCTGCTGAAAGGTGATCCAAATAGTCGTAGCTTGAAACAGATGGAAAATTGATGGACCTATATTGCAGATCTATAGATTGTCCAGTATTAGCTGCCTTGTTTAAATTATGTTTTGCCCACCAGGCTGGTCATGTGACTGAAAACTTAAAATTTTCATAACACAAAATTAAAATAAGTCCGTCTTTTTTATATATAACTCTCTAACTTGCATTACACTAATCTAAAAACTATTTAGGTTGATTTCATACTTTCGACCAGTCTTTCATAAATGTCTTTGTGAAACTGATTTCAGGGTTGGCCTTTTACACTTTGGCTCACAGTGTGACCACAGTAACCATGAAAGAGAGGGAAATGATGCAGGAGGGGATTTTACAGGTAAAGTTAGCATCCCCCTCACCAGCTGAGAACAGACAGATCAATGATGAGAGGTGGTAATGGATCAACATCAGCTTTGAAGTCTGATTATCCAGTCTGGAACAATTGACAGGCTAATTAGTGAAACCTGCAACTTGTCATGAATCCTGTGAGGTTCTGGTCATTAGGTCTTCTTTTAAAAGGATAGCTGCTGACATCATGAAGAGCATTCTTGCTGTGCAATCATATAAGATTATTTTTTTTCACTATGCAAAGAATTTTATGGTCTTTGGCCAACTGAATTGTTTGCATTTAGTTTACCTATCTGTTACCTTTGATACTGCTGATATCTCAGATAAATATTTGCTTTTTTTTTAAGACTTGTTCTTTACTTACATAGAAACATCTTTACACCTCATCCACCTCAATCTAAACGACAACTCTCCATCAACACAGAGCTGCAAAAGAAACTTGCAACGTGTTAAAAGTTGCTGTACCTCCCACAGCGTTCTTTCAACAGGACGTAAACCTACTTAAATTAAAACTGAGTTTTGCATCTTTACCAGAGAATTTAAATATACTTGGCTGGACTGTAGGCTACATATTATACATATTAATATAAGATTGCTACAGATGTTGAAATATAACAATACTAGTCAATCCTGTCTTCTGCATTTGGTCACAGGTTCTGATGAGTGTGTACTTCACCTGAGGTTAGGACGTAGCCTCTGCAGGCCATGTGAATACATCCCTAAGATTAGAATCTTACATCAGATTAAAAAAAAAAAGGGTATAGACATAACAATATTTAAATGCAGCTCAGTTATGAAAGAATTAACCACGTGATTTTGTGGCGTTAACTCTCTGCACATTCCCATACAATAGGTGGCAGCCTCCACTTTGTTTTACAATCCTCTTATAAACAAGGAAGACCCCCGGAACCAATCAGAGTTGTATCGTTGTCCTACGCCGGTCCGTTGAAATCGTCGGACACCATATAACCTGAGGGCAAAGTTGTTCAATTTGCATGATGTTGTAGCTCAAATTAGTAATTTAAAAAAAAAAAAAAAATTAACGATTATGTGGGTCGCTCGGCGAGTTCTGTCGTCTGTCGTTCAGAGAAGTAAGTATTTGTTATAAAACTATCAAGTCTTAAATTCGTTGTTTTCTGGATTAGCAAGTAGCGTTGCTAGCTGGTAATGATAGTGTTATCTTAAGATTTTAAAGGTTACATTTATATTTCTATACTTTTATCTGTTAAGACCATTATCTTTGTTGTTGTTTTTTTTCCCCCCACCTTTGGACTTGACACATTTGTTTGGACAATAGTAACTTCACACCGTTTTTGTTTTACAGCTCAGTATGCGTGTCGGTGCGGTTTATTCCGCCGCCCTCAGCACGGCTCCCTCCCCGAGCTGGAGCCGCGGTTCCTCCAGTGCACGTGTTGCTGGAGGAGCCGGGTTCCCGTGGCGGGCTCCGAGACCCTGAGCGCCACCCTGTCCTCCACCTCTGAGCCCTGCGAGGAGGGGGAGGAGGAGGACCTGAGCAGATCCCTGGATGCCTGCTACACCTACGAGCAACGAGACTCCATCCTGCAGCTCCTCAACAACGCCACGCCGTCGGAGCTGGCCGGCGTGAAGCTGCTGAGAGGCCGCAAGTCGCTCAACATCGTGGAGTACAGGACTAAAAACGGACCTTTTAAAACTCTGGAGAGTGTGGTGAATGTGCCTCTGCTGAAGCACAAGAGTGCCGTCATAGTGTTCAACTCCATCCTCAACCCGGTGAAGAAAGAGAGGAAAGTGAGGATACAGCTGGCCAAGTTTATCAGGCCAGAGGTCGACAGGTCCTGGTTGGAGGTGAGTTTCTGATCCTGTGTGCGCGCGATCACGGTTCTCATGTTTGTCATTATGTCAGGAAAAAAAAAAGAAGTATTGTAGGGCAGAGTTTTAAACATATTTGTTGTTTTGGCTTCTTGTTTCTATTTGTCTGCATCCAACCTGCTTCAGGATGACGGGGGAAACCTCCCCAGCTGTCTTGCCTCCCCTTTATTCATTGACAGCTGGTTCAGACCTCTCTTTCCAATGACAGATTTAGTTTTGATCTCATTGCCTCTCTGCTGTCAAATAAAATGTTAAATATGAAACGCGAAAGCATGATAATGCACTTTGATCACCTGTAACAATTCTGTATTTGTTTATTCAGGAGGCCAGTTCCATCGTGTCAATAGTATGTGGGACTAATAAAATCGCCTGGGCACATGTGGACCGTGGAATGATAGTGTTGGACTGGCAAGAGCTCGAATGTCCTAATTTCTTGCGAGGAACATACATGGTCTCTGCTTATTTGAATGATGTGAGTATATTTAATAGACTCTTATGTTATTACTGACACTTCGATGGGTTCAATGACCAGTATTTTTTTTTTTTATAAAAATTTTGTTAGAATCTAAACTTCCTCTCTGCCAACAGGTCTCTTCAGTCGTGTCACTCCTCCCGTCAGCGGATTTCTACATTATAGAGAAATCCTCCATCTCAGTCCAGAATACAGCTCTGTTCCCCGTCATGGCCCACATGAGGACCGTGGAGGCCATGCTGTTCTCTCTGCTGGAGCCCAGAAACTCCCCACCAGAGGCCAACATTCCTCCCAGGTAGGAAAAGGCAGTACATACCAATAAATACTGTTGTCGACCTCAAACATGTACAAAAACACTGTTTTAGTAACATTTCAGACCAGATGTGGTCGTTTAATTTTTCTTGGCATTTAAAATCCTGAACACTTGAGCGGATGCACATGTGACGACTCGACACTAACTTTCCTTCGTTCCTTTGCAGGGTTCTGAATATGATGCGGACTGCTGTGGGACGCCACTTTGGACTGATGGTGGGCGAGTCTCGGACCAGCGGGGCGCAGGCGGTGCGGCAGCTGATGACCGAGTCAGTGACACAGAAACTTCCCAGGATAAACTTTCCTCAAGAGATGCTCGTCAAATATAGGAATTCCTTCCAAATGGGCAGCAGGAGAGGAGGGGAGGAACTCTGCGATGCTATGCTTCAGGCTGTAGCTTTTTACGAGCTGCTCAGTGAATCTTCCTCATAGCCGCCACCAGGATCAGTCTCATGTCCTGACTGCACTACATCCACTAAAAGAAACCTCCTGAGTGGCATTCTGAGCCGTTTAGAACTTTCAGGAACAGATTTGTTGGGAACAATTGACGCCTTTAAAGAATCGGATATTCTGACTGTTCCCTAAAACACTCAAATACTGTTTTTCAGGCCCTGAAGACGAGGGCTGCTGCTACGGTGTTTTGTATTTCTCCTATAGACCTTGACAGGTGCACAACGTAACGGCTGTATGCCATTTTCCTGCTGTCTGAAAGTTTTCACTCTTTTTCTTGCCTGTCACAATTATTACATAACTGATCGTAATTATTTGAGCATAATTGTCAGAATAGTTTCTATTCATCTGTATAACAACTGATCAAACTGTCCATTTATATTTCCACGTCATTTTCCACCAAGTGAGGTTGACTGGTGTTGTTATCATGACTTCATTTCATCTCACCCATTTTTCTACTGTGACTTAAAGGCACATGATTGGAGAATTAACCATTTCTTTATCTCGAGGTGCTTAACAGTTTATATTCAACTGACTGCTTTTTGATGAGCAAGTATTGACATAAACATTGTGGATTTAGTTTTTAAAGCCAAACACCACAGCCAATAAATGGCTCATCTTCATAAGCTGTTTGAATGTTTAGACTTTGGTTAGGCTTAAACTACAACTGTGACTTTTAAAAAAAGAAAACCAAATTAAATCCTTATTTCTATGACAATTAATTGTCAACTAAAATGAGAAGTATTATGCTGACCTCACCAATTACACAGGTCATCACAAAGTACTTTACAAATTCTTTAAAACGGCTTAAATGTAATTTACAAAAATAGAATGTTGTTTTTTTTTAATTCACTTTTCATGGTTGCACTTACATTTAAATAACACATTTCATCTAGGCTCTATCAAATTAATCTGATAGTATTCAGGTAAAACAAATACTGACAGGAGGAAGGAGGTAGTGAGGATCAACACTCTTTCCAGACTTTTCTCCAAGTGAAATCTTCTGACAGGAGCTGCATGGTTGACTTTGAGAGTCCCAGGTGTTTGCTGTTGAGGTAGTTCACAACCCTAATATGGGAGATAAATCATTTAAATTTTAACTACAAATAATGATGTTTAAATAGTCAAATTGAGGTTAAATGTTTAATAACACTTCAATAATTGGAAATAATTATTTAATCCAGCAGTGATCTAAATAACAATAGCTGGCCTGGATCTACACAGTGTACAAAGTAATGAGTAAAGTAGGGGTATGATTGAAGATACAACTGTCATCTGGCTCACTCCCACAGTCTTCATTTATTAAATACAATTAAAAATGTATTTTGCAAATTTATAAGACATTTTAGCCTGTCAGGTCTGAATTTATATCACTGTTGTGTGTGGCCTACCGGACCGGCTCCTCTTTGAGTTGCCGAGCTCTGTGAGAGCGACAGATAGAGCGGAGGACCGGCATGTAGTCGACACCGACGGCCTCTCTGTTCCCCAGCAGGCTGAAGGATCTACTGTTGAGAACCATCCTGCTGAGCTTGAACCTCCTCTGGGCGTCACTGCAGGGTCACAAACGAGAGGTGAAAAACAATGTCATCGGCAGAGTGTCCTTTTCCAGTAAAATAAGAAAAAGCCATTAAGGTTGGATGTAAAATACCGTCTTATTTTATTAACAATAAGCTCACAAATGCATTGATCTCTGAAACTCTTTGGCAGGTCAAATGTAGTTTTAAAACTGTTTTATTTCTTAAACATTTGTAAATAATGTTACACTGAACTAGTTATGTTTGAAATAGACGGACTCAAAATCTGGCTCCCACGTGGTGTGAGTGCACTTGATGTAAGTTGTTAACAATACTTTCACTTTAACTCAATAATACAGTAAAGAGGAAATGAACATGATGGAAACTTTGACATTGAAATGCCTAAAGAAACGTATGACTGGAAGACTGAAGTGAAAACACTGAAATGTCAGAGTGAACCATTTGAATCAGTATTCAACAGTTGAGATGGAGAACAGACTCACTTTGGTGCACACAAAGGTCGAAAACTAAAGCTGAGACTCTGTCTGTTAGAAGAGGAAGTTAACGCCAGGCTGTCGACCAGCTTCCCCCATTGTTTGTCCTCCAGTGTCTGTCTGTGTTTTTGGGCTTCAGTCCACGCCCCCGTCACTCTCCACGAGCACCTGTGACACCCTAAACCTTCAGCAGCAGCCTGAATATACAGCAGTCCCTCCTGGCTCCAATTCCGGTCCTCCTCCTCCTCGCTCTTCTCGTCCAACAAACCGTCTTTGAACTCTGCTCCCGTCCAGACAAACGTCTCAGAGCCTGGACCGAGCCGTCCTGCAGCTGGCAGTGTGGCATCGAGGTAAGACATGAGGTCAAAGAAATCCGTCAGGGCGTCTAAACAGTCTGACACCACTTTGGCTGCATTTTGTTCAGTCTTGTCACTCAAACTAAAGACTCTTGAAGGATTTACATTAAATGATGATGTTTTTTGAGGTTTAGGGGTCAAAGTGGAGGATGATGTTTTGTCAAACACTGCTGTGACATATTTCCTTCTGCTAAGCCGTGAGATTCTTCTGACAGATTTGTTGCTGGTCTCTGACAAACTTGGACTGATATTGCTCTCCCGCTGCTGGATTTTAAAGACACTACCTGAAGGTGCCGGCTCACTCTGCAGCCCAGAATACATCACCTCGGCCCTTAAGGACAGAAGAAGCTCCAGGTTGGAGTAAAGAAGAGGCACACCTCTTCTCCAGCTCTCAGCCAACAGCTTCAGGAGCTCGTTCATGTCTGTTTCAGACCAGCGCTGAAACTAAAGAGTCCAAAACAGAAGTTATTGCCCGGTGAGGTGTATTTTTCTTTACAGAAAAGCTTCTGAGCATTATGTAAAGACACAAATACATACCCGGAGAAGGTTCAGCAGGTGGTTTGGTGTTACAGGGTGGAGACCCAGCATGTCGGCAGAACAGCCAGCCTCACGTGGAGGAAGCTGTGAGTCTAAACTGTTTCCTTCTTCAGTAGCATTTGAGTCTAGAGTAGGAAATCAAGAAAACTCCTGCAAATCTGTACTGGCATTAAAAAAGTTTCATTTCGGAGTAGAGTCAGAGTTAGAGAAACTTACACTGTACACAGAAAGGTTCCTTATGGAAGCACCCACTCTGGGATGCTTGTCTTCCACCAGTGGTGACCCACAGCTGCAGCTGCAGGAGGCAGCGTCTGATGTCACCACAGGTGAGTCTGATGAGGCTGCTGACGTCATCCGGATCCAGCCGCACTCTCTCAGCCAGACACACCAGCTGCAGGTAACTACAGACATTTGCCTTTGGATAGATGGAGTAAGTTTATGACTTACTGGATCTTTTTTTTTTTCTCACATTTTCTTTATCAATTCTGCTTCAATGACACACTGGGCAGTCAGTGGAGTTTTTTTTGGCACAAACATACCAAAAAAAAGTGTCGCTACCTCCAGACACATGCAGTGGAGCGGTAAAGGGATGTAAAAGTAACTGACTTACTGCGGACGGCGTTTTGAAAGTGATTTCCTCCAGGCTGCAGTCAAATCTCTCCTTGAATGAGGGATCTAAGGAAAACATTTGTTTTGCATCACAGCTCATCTTCAAACAATTCAAAACTACACAGTGTGTGTTTGTTTACCATTTGTGGTCAGAATGACTGGTCTTTTAGTGGTCGCCATGAAAGCCTTGATGGCCGCAAGGAAGCCGACATCATCATCAAATATGACATCAACCTGGAGGAGCAGAGGGTTGCAGATAAATCAGACCGAACATGGCTGATGTGCAGCCCCATATTATCATATTATATTATCACAAGTTACATGTCTGACAGCGTGGGGTTGCCGAAAGGTTTACCTCTTCAAACAAAATAAGTGATGTGGCTGTCTTTTTGTTTTGTGGCTTTGGTTGGTCAGAGCCTGGTGATGAGTCGCCCGATTTCTTGCTGTCAGGTTTTTTAGATGTCGACAATCCACCAAAGTGTAAGTCATCTACTTTGGCCTTCATCTTAAAGTAGTGTGCCAAAGTGACTGTGGCTGGTTTAGCTTTTACTTTACGACCGGAGCAGCCGAGGTGCCTGGCTGCTCTCCTTTTTGAGGTAGAAGTGCAATTTTTAGAAAGCGTTGTTGCTCCTGTTAGAAGAAAAGGATATAAATATCTGTAAAATATGTTCAAATGACACTGAGGCCTCTATTTTTGTCTACAGATATAAAAGCTTAACGCTGACACCATAAGGTTTTTAAAAGATCACAGTCATCCGTGTCCTACCAGGTGAGGTCTGAGATTTCATTGTGCAGCTGTTGGTGTTGTAGTTGCTGAAGTACGCTGGTTTCAGCGGGTCGTTCCCTGACGTCTCCACTAGGTGGGACTGGGTAACCTCCTTCAGCTGGGACAGAACATAGCGGCCACTGCGCTGTGAGGAGCAATTCACCTCAAATACCTTTCGTTGAAAAGGAAAAGAAAAATGAAAACAAGGACCTCTCTCATTTAAGTGGGATGTCCAGATGAATCCTGACGTGAAACACACATACCATCCAACTAACTCTACTATTACTCACACGAACATGTGACATGTCTGCAGTAAACTCCCAGGCAGAGGTCTGTGCTCTCACAGTACCCTTGCAGTTCACCTTAATTATTTTGAATGATCCATCTGCGAATACCTGAGTGAACGAGTTTTATAATATCGTCGTTATATCTGTCGACTTTTCAATGTCAATTTGTGATTCAAGTGTGACAATCAGTGAAATACAGCTCAGGTCTGAAAGATAACACTATCAATAATAAACTGGGACTTTTAGAAATACAACATATACACATTTCTGACATGTCCAAATTTGAATACATAAAAGATAATTAAAGTTGTCAGTCTTTTCCAGCATTGATTCAAAAAAAACTGGATCTATCTGAGAATTCCCACCTTGAAGCCGAGCTCCTGAGCGCAGGCATACACTGAGGCGGTCTTGCCCACACCTGAAGGTCCTGTAATCAGCAAGGTATTACACAGTGGCTCCTCTCCACCATCCTCTGACCCAGCTTCACCCTGGAAGTCTCCACAGTCCCATGAGTCTGCACAGAAGGACAGTTGTTACTTTTCCAACCAAAAATTACACACATGGAAACCTCTGACAAATCCTGGGTCATTTAAAAAAAACAACAGTCATGTAGATATTTCAAAAAGGCAGGCCTGTGGCAAATTTATAGTCATCTTTAAATAAATGTCGGACTCTGAGCAAAAAGACTGATGTGATTTTCATACCATTACTGTTTTCTTCTTGTTTCCTTTCCTCCATGTTCATCCTCTCATTACACAAAGCTCTGAGTTTCCATTTCGTCAACCAGCTGAAAAATGAAATAGAAAAATCAAAGTTATGCTCCTCACACTGATTTTAGGTCTAATATAGTGAGACTGTCAGCTACTATAGCCAAGTATACAAAATTCACCTGTGCAGTTTATTGACTGAGGCAGAGTTACCAATGACTTCACTTGAACGCTGAGGGCTGTACTTGTCTGTCCAGAGCACGTCCTCAAAACAAGTAACTGGAAAAAAAGAAAGGAAAAACATTTCCTGTTATTAAAGGACAAAACATGCAACAAGTATAAAGAACTAAAAAGCACGTGACAAACCTTGACAACCGTTCTGAAGAGTGCCAGAGTTTTTGAGTAATGGAGCGTTTGATTCTGTGGGTTGTGTCCATCCAGAGTTCAACTCGCAGTTGTTCACTGGACCCGCCTGCCCCCCGCTTTGCAGCTTTAGTCTGTGAGTGCGACTCAGCTTGCTGCTCCTGGGCTGTTGCTGGACAGGGCGGGCAGTACTTTCCTGGACATCCTTGTCTGACAGGTGACAGTGACCCATACCAGCAGCACCCTCCGCAGACCTCAGACGCTTGGGAACCCCCTCTGAGATTTCATTTCCCCTTTTCCTCTTCTCATTTAGTGAGGAGCTTTGATATGAGAAGTGATCTGCTTTGGAAAGAAAATAAAGGCATAAGTGGTCATGAAGAAAATGATACCCTCAAGCCCACTTTATACCTGCAAGGATTACGGAACAGACCGAGTCGGCACTGGGCCCCTGATCCAGAGCCTCGGTTTGAGGTGACTGTTAAGTTAGTCAAAGAATCACAAAGATAAAATACAAAATACAAGAGACTCAATATGGCTCAAAACAACAACAATGACATTCAAAATAACTCAAAACAACTACAAACCACTGCAAAGAGACTCAAAATGACCAGAGACGCACAACAACCGCAACAAGAGTGTCTCCTTCAGTGTTGGTGTCATGCCTTTTAAAAGTCTGTGCTCAGGTGTCACTTTGACTCATAATCCATCCATGGCTTTATAGTTAAATAAAAAGAATAAATGCACAGTGGAACTGCTAAAAGACAGTGTCTCACTCACCTGTGGGTCCACACTCCTGCAGCCCTTCATTTGCTTTCTTCTGCAGAGTGCTGAACAATGTTTGGACCGGAACGGCTGGATTACAGGTTTGGATTTCTTCCAAGCAGCTGTACAAACCACAGGGTGACAGCTGTCTTCTCCGGGTGGACAGAACAGACCTGTCTCGCACTGTCAGGTCAGATACTGTAGGTGAACTTCTCACCAGTTGCAGATCATCTTTCTCAGGAGGGAGCACTGGTTTCTGTTTCGTCTCCACGGGCTGACCCTGCTCCCCATCGCTCCTCTCCTTATTATTTCTGTGCTGCGTTGTTCTTAAGAAAATCGGTGCAATTTTAACGCCTTTTGGGTACAAGGTCTTCTTCTCCTCCTGCAGGACTGCAGCTTCTCTTTTGGAAAAGTCCACCGTACAATTTGAGCCATATTTGACTTGAGCAGCCAGCGACGTTTCATCCCCAGAGCAGCTGGACTCTGATAAAACGATCACCCCGGGGATCTGCACTTGGTGTTTGCCTAGACTCGTTGTGTCCTTGTAGTTTTTGCCGCGTTTGAGTTTGTTTCGCATCGTAAAAGACTTGCAAACTCAAAAATCCTTAGTTAGCATCTTGGATTTGGCGCTTTGTTGTCACGGATGACGCAGCGGCGACGTCATTTTGTGCGTCGTTAACTTTAGGCAAAAATATGAGTTTTCTTTTACACGGACCTGGCTAGCTAAACAAGTACTTCAATTCAACAAAGGTATAAAAATAAACACCATAAAGAAATACAGTGAACTCCCAAACGACATTTACTTTTGGAGTTGAATTAATCTGTCTATCTGAAGTGACGTGTTAAAAAAGCGCGAGGTTTTGGGGCAGCCAAAGATCGCGTGTATATTGGGTGCGTTCAACATCAACTGCGTCTGACTTGATGGACGTCGAGAGCCCCCAGTGGTTGCAGGGGAAGGGTGTATATATATATATATATATATATATATGCTTCAGAGCAGTTATCGCTCCTAATTTATGGATCTGCTCCTTCGGTGGCCAAGGTTTTACATCCAAAGAGAAAACTGTAAAAAAAAGAAAGAAAAAAGAATTATATTAAACATACTTAGATTTAATTTGATGTGTCCAACACTGATGTAAACTGTGTCCGGTCTGTAAATTTGTCCTGTCAGCTCATCAGTCTGAAATATTGACACTATAGGCTTAAAATACAAACCCCAGAGCTGCTCTGCAGGTTTTTCTGCTTACTTATTGGTCTATTCAACTAAACTAAACAACTACATTTCCCCACTGTGGGATTAATAAAGTCCAAGTCTAAGTATAAATCTAAATCTATTCTATCCGGCTATCTGATTGGTTTATTAGATTCTGCTTTCTTATCATTATACTTTAAAATTTCTTACCCATTATACTTTAGGTGCCGTGCCTAAACTGACAACAACGGCTGATCTCGCGGTATTTGCCTTTCATTTCCATTTAAGCTTATTTCCATGAAAATATATAGCTCCAAATAACAACATCAGTCATGTCAGGACTCTGAACACAGTGAGATCCTTACAACAGAAACTTACAATGACATAGGTCATCTTATCTGCCTGTCATGAAACATTTAATCATCAATAAGCAACATCCCAACACATACAAATCCATCCAGCTGTGTCTCAGCAGCAGCTTGTTCATATAAATCTGTGGAAAACTTTCACAGCTGCTCTGTGGTTTCTATTTGAAGCATGTAACTGTAAACCTCAATATTTCAAACTGATGAGCTGACACGTTTATTCAACCGAATATGTTGCTCTCTAAAATTTACAGACCAGACACAGTTTACATCAGTGTTGGACACATATGTAATGAAAGTATGTTCAATAGCAACAACCTCTTTTTGTAAAAGATGTAATACTACAGTGTTACTGTGTTGGTGCGTATTGGTGAAACTTTAAACCTATCAGGACAGAGTTGGTCAACACAGAGCAGGTTCAGCCGGAGGAGAGCAGCTGCAGCGCCTGACTCAGAAAACTGCAGTCCCCACGCTCACGCAAGGCTTTAATACGGTGTGATATCGCGACGTTTTGCAGTGCCGGCTGAAGTCGAACAAAATGTCTAACCATCATGCAATGAGGAGCTCAGTCCAGCATGCATCACGTTCAGTCAGCGCTGCGCACCGCCGCAATAAGTCAAATGCACCCATTGACAAAACACAGAGGGTTTCATGCAAGTCAGCTATACAACCAAACGATTAAGATGACATAATCGTTAGAACTACACATCTCGCAAGCCTAAATACCGTGTCGAGATCTTAATAAAGTAAATCAACCCTAAAAGTAACAGAAAACATGTTCTTTAAAACTTGTTGAAATCGTACCTGGAGCAGGAGTAGAGTTAAAGATCTTTATTCACCTGCTTCTGTGTATTTTGGCCATGTGTTGGTCAGGGCTGAGAAGAGAAGGTCATATATTACAGGTTAAATTGCTTCATGGGTGTAAAAGCACACTTCTCATGTGTTCATAGACATTCAACCAGGTAGTCCAACCCGTCAACCAGGGGTCCCTGTCAGTGAAGGGAGGCCCCATCCGAGCAGAATCAGAGAATCAGCCTGAATAAGCTTTCCTTCAGGCATATGTCAAAGAGGAACCAGGAACCCCACAATAAAAGAGAAGTCAGAGTGAAATTAAGTGATCAATACCTTTACAGTATCAGACTTACCCGTGTGAGTGATCAACCTCAGTGTGCGCCTAAAAACCAGAACTGAAAAAAGACAACCAGGACTCTACTGACTGCACCCAGGCTCAAAATGAAGGGAGCAGCAGAGGTATCTGTTTTAAAGGACTGACAATACCGGTCCAATTTTATTAGTACCTTGGAGGTCCTCCACCAATAGTCACCTGAGGAGTAAAAATGCTGACAATAAAAACAATACTGATATTAAAGGAAGAAAAAAAATGTTTAAAATTGACAGTCGAGTAAATGCTGAAGACTACGGAGTCACACTTATATCAACTCTTACCAGTAAGAAAACTGATGGGAGACAAACTGGAGATAATTTCTAGACCTTTCGGGGAAATAAGAGACTCGAGAGTCATCATCAGCCAGGTTTTTTTTTTTTTTTTTAAGTAAATAAAAGGTACCTGAGAAAGAAGCAGTATGATGTAGAGTATTTCTTTCCTTTAGAAGGAAGGAAACATTGGAAGTTTATGAGACCTGTACTTTGAAAATGTATATAGTGAACCCTTCCCTTGGTAGAAGCAAAAATCCAGTTAGCCCCTAATTCATATTCGGTTAAACCTCACGAAAACATAAATTTTAAACACAAATTGATCTGAGCTTCATAATAGAAACCTTATTAGGACGTATTATAGGCCATTGCGATGATGCACAATGATGTACATTTCAATACACAAGACATACTCAGACATTTAGTAATGATAGCTGAAGTCCAAAATTGCTAAAACATTACAGCCATGAATAAGGACAAATGTATTTTATTTTCTTAAATATAAAAATCCCCTTAGCCAGAGTGTATAGTTCACAATTTGTAACAGGGTGTTTTGACAATAATGGTGAATATGTCTCCCTTTTCTAGACGAATACAGAAACCCTCCATGAATAGTGGAGGGAGGGAAAACAAATTGTTAATTTGGTTGTCCACAAGGGAAGTGTGATGAAATAATGACTTATGACCAACTTATGTGCACACTACAAAATACAACTACAGTTTTTTTCCTTTAAAAAAGAAAAAAAACTTGTTATGGAATGAACAAAAGAAAATATACTAAAAAAATATACAGAACTAAGAGACTGATGAAAATATCCCCCTTTGGCATAAACTGCATCTAAAAGAACAGACAAATGATTTGGACCTGAAAACTCAATCATCCAAAAATCAGCATATTGCTTTGAGAGAAGAACTGCCATCTGTTAATGACTAGTCAGAACGGGGCACAGCTAAACATCTGTTGTGATTACATGTATACACGTTTCTTTCAGCTACTCATAATCCATGGTTGGTTTTTTTTTTAAAGAAAAAAAAGAAAAAAAAGAAAGAAAGAAAAACATGTTAAACATTGTGTTTCTGACATTTTCAAACTGTGAAGTGAGAAGAAACAGCAGGTGGCGGCATCAGAAAACATTTTTAATCTTTGATGCCATGCACAGTACATGCCATGGGGAGTAATGTGCTGCTGGTTGTTTGGAAAAATATTCAGAAAAGTTGATTTTCCCTGGCTTTCCTTGAGCTGTTGTCAATGCAGGCCAAAAGGCTTAGGGGTGATGAAGGAGGGAGGTTTAGCCTGCACCTTAAATCTGAATTTGTTCTGTTGTCCAGGATCCAGAGCTTACAGTATAACACTACTGTCATGATAACCTGCCGGCACAATCCACTGTCCTTTCTGGGCTCCCAACACAAGATTTACATAACTGTATGGCCCCTTCAAAATAAATGTCATTCACAACAGTGGAATCCAACCTATCAAAGTTTCTCCACCGATGACAGCAGAAAAGTTGCACTTAAAATTTGGCGCAGTGTGATTTTCTTCTTTTAAATGACAATTTCAAAAGGTAAGTTTTCTAAATACAAACACCAAGTGCTAAAATAATCAGCTAAAAGGATAAGTTTTAACAAGGTTATTGTGTGTGTACAAATAATCAAAAGTGACAATGATACCACCGTTACAGAGACTGTAGTCTCGATACAGTTGCCTATTACAAGGACATACAGCCGTGCCACTTCAGAAGATAAACAGTTTGCTCACTCTCTCACATACTTCAGTGGCTCCTACAAAATGCATATTAAGTAGGTTCAACTTACATCAGAAAGTCCTTGAATTCCTGGTTTGTGTAGATGAGGGTGATTCACTTTTATATTGTTCATATTTGGTTCAGTTCTCAAGTTCCAAAAACTTGTTTTACCTTGTGTACTGGTCTGTGTCCGGTCAGATCCTCTGCTGACCAGTTCTCCCGCCTATCTAAGCACCAAAGGGTCGGTAATGTTCATTGAAGAAGAAAAAAAAAATTAAAGATAAAACGACAATCGTTGTTCTCTCCGTCAAGCCTTACATCAGTCTGTTAGCGCACTTTTTGTCCTCTTGCCCTGTTTTCCCCCACCGGAGGTGACGGCAGTGCCGTTGCAGGCTCCTGCTGATACCAGAGTCTGGTCCTGCTGCTCCTCCACCATGTCCGGCAACTCCTCCTGGATCTGTCGCAGTCGGGCCATCGCACGGTCGATGGTGACTGTGCTCACCAGGTTGAAGTCGTGCATGCTGACGAGATGCAGGAGGAAGTTGCGGCAGAGGTTGCGGCGAATGATGTGAGCAGCACGGTTCTCCACGAAGAGCATGATGGCCTGATTCATCTGGTTGTCTGCTATAAAGCTGCAGCGAAGACAAACCACAGAAAATCTTTGATTCTAATGTTTCTATTGATATAACTACAGTGTAGTTGAACTACTGTATATTTGACTAAAGCTGTGATACTTATACAGTAAAAAGATCATTTCTAAGTGCTCTGAATTATTTTATTTTTTTTAATCTATAATGGTCTCCTGTCTGAACACTTAAATATTTGATGATGTATATCATACATACATACATATATATATATACACATACATATATCAGATTTATTAAACATACCCATATCTCATGACATGCAGGTTCCACAGCTTCATCACTTCCTTCTCTCCCTCGTTAACGTCTGTGAACTCATCCAGTTGCTGTAACGAAAAGAATTTACAAATCATTACTGTTTATATGCAATATGAACACACTATTATATCAGCTGACAATAGGAGTATAAGAACAGAGTATAAGGTTAATCAGGTTTTGCCCCATTGCCATTATGGCATCTTCCTTGAGCGAAAACTGATATAAAGTTACGGCCTTGAGAGCATGAACGGCTTTGATTGTGTTCAAATTCCTGTTAGTTCGACAGTGAAACTACCAGAGATTTTGTTCTGCTGCAAGTTACGTTAGCAGCTTCAGGAAATCTATACTGAAGTGATAATAATGTTGTGTATGGGTGTCAGAGCAAGCCGAGGCAGTACTCAGAGTTGGCACTAGTTTCTGCTCTAGTGAGCACTTTTAAATTATTTATGGGGAACAAGACCGACCCAAATAATTTCACTGTTGTTGCCATGGTAATCTGACACCAAAATCTTTTTACCATTGCTTCATTTATATGCTTTTACTGTCCTCTCAAAATTTTCTCTGGGCCACTCGCAAACACAATCAATTTAAATCTATTTCAAGCATTGTGAATTGATGATTGTGCCAGTGGTGTAGCCCCATGTTTTCTTTGATTTATTTCATTATTGGGATATTTGCTACTTGCATCAGTGAACAAATGTAAAATTGTTTTGAGCGCTAAAGAAGTTACCCATCTGAATCTGTGATAATTGTCAATAACCAACCACACAATATGTTTCAAACATCATAAGTCATAATGTGCTTACAGCCAAACTCAAGAATGTGCCAAGCAGTCCAACATTAGATGAAGTGTACACTGAACTGCGAGGTTAATTGGATTATTTAACCAATTTACATTTCCGTAAATTGACATTAATTTCTTCAACAGTGATTGCAGACACTAAACGACTCCATGAGTAATGGCTTCTCACCGTGGCAGTCTTCTCTCTGAGCCACTCTGGGTCTCGCTCGTCCTCGCTGTCTACATCCATCTCCTGGGGCCGCAGGGGCATGCAGCTGTCACTGTGGAAGTAGAGGCGGTTGTGTCCGCTGACGTACGTCCTCTGCTGCTCCAACTCTCCATCTTCAGACTCCAGGAACTCGGACAGACTCGGTTTGGTCCTCTTGGGCCTGGTGATAGCCGGAGATAAGACAAATCCTGCATATAAACTTTGTCGGCGGGAAATTCAAATATTCATATTCTCATTTGTTAGATTTTACATCAGTTCTGTTTGTATACAAAAAAAACTCTAAGCAATAAAATAACACCCTCTGGTTCAATATGCTATATACCATAATATCACTTAGGTGCAGCACACCAATCCTGTTTTCACAGCACCTAATTATTTTAGGGCAGGGGCAGCATTTTTAAAGAAATATTGGGATGATAATATTCCAAAAGTTTTTAGTCAAATATCTATAAATAATAAGAATAATAACATTTAAGAGATCATCACATGTTGGACTTCGATACTTATATTTACCACATTTCTTTCGAATTTCCACACCAATATAAAGAAGAGAGCTACTTAAGGTCACCTTCAGGCCGACTGCCTAAAACTGTTCTTTTTAACCTCACTGCTCATCAACAGTTCATTAAAGTTAATTCAGCTGATTACCCACTCATTATGAGGCAAGAGTGCATGAGAAGCTGATTAAAGTGTTCACCTTAAAATGGGTTAATTGTTTGACTTTGAACTTGAACACCGCTCTTGAACAGAGGCGCCATGTTTACCTGCAAACAAGTATGTGAGTAACAGCGGTCCTCTTGACTGGGCCGTTGCGGCTGAAAGCGAAGCCTGGCTGGCTGTGGATGTCCTGAGGGTTGCCAACGTATGAGCCATCGTAGCACTCGTTGATGGACACGTCTATCCTTGCTCCTTTGGGGTGAGGCTGCAAATAAAAAGATTATTAGAAGACACAGGAAACAACCTTCAGCAACAAGAGAGCCTGGTACTTGTTCTGCTCAACGGAAACGTCAAGGCTAGAAGCGTGATTTATGGAAAAAGTAAACCACAGCATACTTTGAATTTAAGTCCTACTCCAGACACAGAAAAGAAAATGGTTTTTTTTTTACTGCCAAGTGCTGTACAAGTGAATCTCTTCTATGGAAAGTAATTAAGGTTTGTCCACAAAGTCACATTTGTGGCGAGGCACTTCTTTTGGGGAAAAAAACAACAACTTGGCAGCGCAGCAACACTGCGACCAGGGTCTGCCCCTGACTGCGTATGTGTGTGACAGCTCTGATCTGAAACGCATTGCGCAATGGAACAACATGAGATTGACCCCTTTCTCCTGTCAATAGAGCTACAGTATACTATTGGGGCAGCAACCAAAACGATGAGCAGAATAGCATTATAGTGTATATTTGAATAATATTTACAACCACTTCAGCCATGGATAAAAATATTAATAATAATTACACAAAACATAACCTCCATATGGAAATTTAGACTGTCCCTCCACCTCACAAAAGAAGAAGAAATGATGAGCAGCTGAATATGTGTTTCTCCAGAGGCCTTTGATCACAAGAGTCAACAATGATAACTAAACATTTATTGTTGTGTTTACATTTTATATGTCACCGGCAATAGAAAAAAAGAAAAGAAACATTGGTGATTGTATGCATCACATGGCTGCGGTCAGGTAGTCATCATCACAGTCATATTTGCAACGCTCCCAAGCAGGCCGCAGAACTACAAGCACTTTCTTCCTTAGAAATATGAGCTCAAAATTGTTTCGCCACAGCAGCCAATCTGTGAATAAAGACTTCACAGTTGACTTCTAAATTAGACCTCTGATTTATTCCTTCAGCAAATTGGCTGACAAGCAGGACGTGGTAATAATTTTACACTTCATAACATGATAAATAATCCTCTAGCACCTGAGGGGTCCAAACAACAATAACTTAACTATAACCTATTTTTTTCTGAAAACTGCGATGCACTTGTCCCCTTTCACCTCACGTAGTGTCCTAGCCTCACGTCTCTTCCACCACACCTCCCTTCAACTTTCCCAAAGCCTCACATTTGATAAACATCCTGTTAAATATTTCAAGCTGTATCTAAACTTAGCATGGACATTTCAGAGTGACATTTACACCCATTTACTACTGCTGGTGAGATGAGCTCATCTGCCACTGCTACTGACTTGTTGCATTTGTTTTTAGGGATCTGAATTCTCACATCAACAGGCATTATCAAACTGCCCCTTCGTCTTGCTTATGTACCTCAAATAAAAAGTTAGTGGGTGCACACTCAGCATCAGAAACAGTGCTCTGTAGGCGTTCTGCATCATGTATGAAAATCTTTTTAACTGAGGCATGGATATTTTTAACATCTGCAATGCACAGTCACTTCCAGTTCAAGCATTTGACTGTGCCTTCCACAGAAAACCACACACGATTAACAAATCAACCTCCACATAGCTAGGCCTGCCTCCGTAACCGTGTCGCAAGCATAACTTCCAAACTGCTTATAAAGTTCGGATTAAGTTTTGTTGCTCAAATCCTATTGGAGTCAAACTTTGTCCAGAGCAGGTATTGACTTTTCCTCAACAAAAGCTGCACAGTGTAAAGAGCACCACCTGAGGTACACTGAGTTGTGGTGATCAGGATGTGGCTTTACACGCACATAACCAGAGCTGCCACACAATATCTCCAGTTGTATTATATTTGCAGATTTTAAAACTGCACGAAATCCAGTGGTGTCTTATAAACTCATGAATAGCTCAACCACACACACACAGACACTCAGTTCTTTACCACATAGTTAAAGATGAAGCGGGAGTGGGAGAGTTTGAGGTGTTTAAGCAGGCTGTAGAGTTTGCTGCAGTTCAGAGTACACCAGGGACAGTGAAGATCATCTCTCGCCTCCGTCTGCTGCCGCGTGTTATTGTTATACAGGAACTGAGAAAGAACAGACTACAGAATTACTAAAAGGTTAACCAGAGAAGATCAACCCACAGCAGATGTAATAATGACTCTAGCAGTACTGCATAATGTCAGGAGTTACTGTCAGCTGTTGGTAATCCATCCCTAAAGACAGAGAGCCCAACAGTCAAAACAGTTCATCATTAAAGCTGTGAATATGAACTTTTTACTACATCACAGTCCTGGTGAACAATTACAAAATAATTATATCCAAAACACAAACCACGAAGACATTTGGCTTTCCAGCAACCTCACCAAAAGATTGTATTTCTTACTGATGTGTGGTGTACCTGATAAAATATGCGTAGCTTCTGTCGCGGCTCACATGGGACCTGCTCTTTCCTCGTCTGAATGTCTGTGCTCACTGACTCTTTCACTGCTGACAGGAACAGACGGAGAAATTAATTCTTGCAGAATCACCAAATAACAAAATCTGTGAATTTCATACAGTCAACGTGGATTTTTAAATTGCATAATTTTCCCATCACATCAAGAAATGAAATATCAGCAAACACGACTGTTGATGAAGCCGCTTTCACACATGAAATATGTAACATTATTGTCGTTTCATCTGCCTGTTGGCATTAAAACATCCTGTGGGTCTCTGGTACAGAAATGTTCCATAAAGGCTTGGTTCAAACATGACAGGACAATCACAGATACAGCAGCAATGTTCGTGCAGTTGAGCATTTGGTAACAACGCAAAAAACCTTTTTCCTTCTCCCCCGACAACAGTAGCAGCACAGCTGAAAAATTAAAGGCGCTTCTGGGCTGAAATAATTGTTTCATAGTTCATGCAATGCAGGCACAAAAGAAGGGGAACTTTCTTCAACAGTTCTTTTAAACTGAGTATGCCTTTGGTTTGTAAAATGCTGTTTTGGAGGACATGTTTATTTTAGTTCCTACTTCAGGGTTCTCCCAGCACAAGAGAAGTTAGAGGGATTAAAGTGTGTGTGGTGATTGGTCAAGAGCAAATACTGTCATTGATCGAATACATGAGCTAATTCAACACTGGCAACCACCATTTTAAAAACCTGTGTAAAAAGTTAGCAGTGTAAACAACATTTCCTAAAAAAGCAGCCTTAAAAAAAAGGGAACAGCATGGAAACAAATGGAGCATTGTTGCTGTATGTGGTGCAGAAGTGATGTTGCCACACCCGCAGCCGGCTGAAATCACTTATTGGGCGTGCAAATGCAAACAAGAAAAATATTTCCATGAAAGTATGTAGGTCTCCCAGTGGGAATTTCCTTTTTGGGAGTCCTCAGAACTCTTTGGTCTGAAAGCGCCTTTTAAGTTGGCTTGCAATAAAATGAAAGAAGACGAGTCCACTTCCCACTTAGATTACTGATATATGAGATTTAATATTTATGGTTTAAATTGTACATTCTGAACACAGTTTAAAATGATGAGATCTTTGGTAATGATTCTTGTAATTTCCATTTGCTCATATCCAGTATGTACAATTATACTGGATATTCATTCATACTATCTGAAATAAACCCACTGCGTAGGATTGCAATTGAGACTTTTACAGAAAAAGTGTTTTAGTCAAACATGATGGTGAATTATAACAGATGCCTGAACTCTTATGATTTAAGTGAATGTCTGAACGGGACTAATGAATAACACAGTGCCTTTTGCCAGATTAAGTTACAGACAGACCATCCCACATAATGTCATGGGGTGAAAAATCCAAACCCCATGACACACTCAGAGAATCTGTTCAGGAAATTCATCTTTGTTTATTTTTCACTCTGAACACAATACTTTTAAATGAATCAGAAGGTGTGTCGCCTTCCCATCCTTCCTCATCTGTGGATGTTTTCTGCCTCCTACTCTTAAATGTGATAAGATGAATAGATAATCCAGGATATAATAAAGGAATTTGTAAAAATATCATGGTCCCACACAACAACATTGATAGAAATTGTCCACATCAAAGACTCCACCTAATATAAAGTTCAAGTGACCCTTTTTTGTTTGTGTACTTACTCATTAGGGCAGTTCGGTGGTTGCTGGTCCTGGTCTCCATGGGACTGGAGCTGTCTGAGTTGCGAGTAGCAAGAGGTTTGGCCACAGGGGCAGTGGACTTCCCGCTGGCATCACCTGTCCAACGCAGCGTGAACTGCAATGTGGGTCCCTGAGAAAATGTCTCAAATGGTGGCAGTCTCTGTGGGACAGTCACAAAGAGTGATGTGAGGGCATGAAGAGCATAACAGGCTTAAGTCAAAGTAAAGTAAAAAAACAAACAAACTGGGTATTGAATTTACAAGTGCTCATGAGTCAAATGAGGTAAGACAGTCCTTGCAGACATATTTTTACAGCCAGACCTACCTTCCCATCAAGAATTGTTTCCCACGTGGCTCGCTTCTTGCTCACAGGACTGTCCTCCATCCCCTGCATCGACACCTCGTACTCCCCATCCAGCAGCTGCAGTCTCCTGTAGAGGACAGATCAAAGCCCATATTTGAGTGGGATAGCCAAAAGGAACAGAAAAAATATTTCACAACTACAAATTCACAAAACCTTACCTATTCTTATCAAAGACAGTCATCTGTGCAACATAGGTCTCTGTGGTCTCTCCCTCCTCTCTGTGGGAGGAACTTCTCTTCTTTCGACTCGGAGTATCTGTTACATCTTTATACCAAAAAATGCAAACGCAAAAGAAAAGTGAGAACGTTCATATTTAACCTAAAAACATTTCTGTTACAGCTAACATTATTGTTTAGATTATGTGAAAGGCTGGAGCAATTCATATACTAATATATTACTAAATCATTTATCCAGATACAAACTGCACTTAGTCAAAAACAGAAAAAAATAAAGGGTTTTAATATGGACTTCCTACCAATGTTCTCATTGGCCTCTCCATTGACCAGCCCATTGGTATCCCTTCTCCCTGTGCGTGACACCCTGAACAGGAGTGAGTAGGACTTCACCATGTGGCTGTTGCTGGGCTCAAACTCGTTGCTGGAGACCAATAAGGAAGGGTAGGAGCCAGGCTTGGTTTGGTTACTGTCAGGATTCAAAGGCACCTGCTTTTTACCTGTAGGCACTTGCTTTATCGGGCAACTGACATCCTGAAAAAACAATTCAACAAACACAATCACGGGTAAATAAAAGCAGATTCAATTAGCTTTTGCCAAAGTGAGTGGCTCAGTAATGATATACGTTACCTTGCGTTTTTTATGGCAGACTTTGACGAGTAGCACCTCTAAGGACACAGAATTTTGTTCATTTTCTGAATTCTGAGATGGCTTTTCTGTATGACAACAAGGAGAGTTTATGTCAATCATTCTGCCAGTTTAATACATAAAATGATCTCTTATTATCATTCATTGTTATCCATATGTAAAAGTTACATCAAAGCTGTCCACTACTAGCATGCAAGTGTTTTTTTTAGGCAGAGCACTTGATCCAAAACAAACTTCTACCATGTTAGTAGTTGATGGCTGTAGTTGTGTGGTATCACGTCAACACAACACAGTCAGGGGATTACTGTCAGCACAACAAATCCATTACTCAGCCAATTATCACAGTACCTGTGCTTGCTGCCGTGTACAAAACACAAGCACTTGGTGAGACTGAAGTCTGCTTACCATCCTTATGGAAGAACCCAGTGAAGGTTAACTGTAGATGTGAAGACAAGCTAAAGAGCCAAAAGAAAACAAATGTACAGGTGAAACAGTGATAAAATCCTCCATCTGTTAGTGCAAATGGTCAACTAGACAAAGTTGCACCAACAAATAAATGTATTAATAAAGGCACAATTAATTGTGTCCATCTGGTTTCTTTAGTATTTTATTCGTTTAAACTCTCAAACAGTAAAAAGGTGAAGCTCTCGTAGAGCTTCGTTACCTTGGAGAATCCTGCTCTCCCTTCATCTTCTCCACTCGCTGCAACATGTCATCCACTTTGAATGTTTTCCTGGAAGGAAGGATTAAAAGTCAGATGTTTACAATGGATTTATGGAAACTTTTATCTTTTAAAATTCTGCAGCAACATCTGTTTGTGCAACACAAGGTATCCTGTTCATATATCATAACTGTAAATACATTGTCAGACTCCATACCTTTTGGCATTTGTTCGACCATTTCTGTGAGACATGAAGGTGAGTGTCCTGTGCAAAAATATGGGCTAAAAAGGAAGAACAATGAAGTTGTCACTAATTTTAAGCGAGAAGTCTCAGGCAGTTAAATACAAATAAAAACATGTAAAGTACTTTGCTTACTGCAATCAAGTTCCTTGTGCGGAGAAATCTGTATATCTGAGTTGGCTCTAGAAAAGAAAGAAGTCTTATTTTAGAGATGATCAAAATCTCATGTTATCTCAATGACTTTGCAAAATTAACCCAAGAGGCCACAAAAATCCAAAACATGAGCTAAAATAAGAGAGTTTTCACACTTCAGCCCCCAAAATGAACTCAGAGCATCAGCAGAGTCAGCTGAGACCACCTCAGGAATGTGGTCTCAGGTCGGTTTATCCTGTGAACACCAAGTGCACATGAAGAGCTTCAGGTTCACTTTGTTTTTTGTAATTGTATTCCAGACTTCTAGGCTTGCCAAAGACGGATCATATGTTATTGCACAGGACTCAATTAAAGCTGAAGTAAACCAGAAAGCGAAGTGAGACCTCTTTCAAATGAACTTACAATGTGAACGGAAAAGTCCCTTTTCTGTTGGTCCACTTTACAAGGATTGTAAGTGAAAACACCCTAAATATCGGGCTGTTCTGAGTTTTACTGAGGGCAGATGTCCTGCAGTATGACAAAGGCCATTCAATTTGTGTTTCACCATGTATCCCTATTATTGTTAACTTGTGCCAGAAGGAGGGGTGTTGACAACTGGTGGCTGATAAGGCAAAACATCCACCCATCAAATGTCCATTTAATATTCACATGTTCTTAATTAGATCCAGCCTAATAATGGCTGCCCGAGTATAGTCATCACAATACAGGGCGTTCAGTTATAACAAACAATATCTGGGCTCCCTCCGGTTAAACTAAAAGGCCTGCCAGTCAAAACCAGATTTTGAAAACAAAATAAGTCACAGTAATGTTGAGCTGGAGGTTAAATGCTTATTGGAAGCACAAAAACAGCTCATCGTGTTCCCAAAACATAAAAGTTGGATTACAAAAGTAACGAGCGGTGAAATCTCACTTTCAAAGGCCTGCAGGAAGAGCTCATGGTCGGCCTGGATCTGCTCCATCTTCGGCTTCTTTACAGAGCTCATCATCGCTGATGAGGCAGGGTACACAGCGCCGTTAGCTTTGCAACTCGCCCCACTCATAATATGACCTGAGTTCTGCGAGAGACAGCAGCACATGTTAAAAAAACAAAAACAACAAAAAAACAACAACACAAATTACGACTGAACAAGTGGTGGCAAGACAACAAGTTAGCTTAGCAAGTGGGCGAACACTCGCGTTAGCCTTCGAGCTAGTTAGCTCAGCTAAACTCCCAATGCTAACATGTTAGCTACCTCTGGGATTTCAGCTTCGTATTCGTTCGCTCAGACAAACCGGTGTTACAACAGAACCTCGAAATCGGCGTGAGGCAAATATCGAGCCTAATTAAAGGCAAACCCACCCTGGCTGATGGCATTAATCGGTTGGCCTCGCTGCCTCTAGCAGAAGCCCGGCAGACTCAGCAGCAGAAGCCCATGAAGAGGCGTCGAGACGCTGGCTAGTTAGCTGGCGGCGCTAGCAACATGGTGCGCTTTGAAAACAAGCCTCGGTCCGCCCGGAGTTCCCTCGCATTCACCTCTTCAGAATATCGTTTAATAACAGGGGTGGTTTTGAGCATTTGGGATCAGACTATTGACGGCCTATCTGTAATTTATTGTCGATGTGGTTTCCTCCAATTTGTACTGAACAACAGAGCAGCAGGCGGCTGTGAGCCAATGGGAGACGAGTTGAGATAATGCCGCGCTGTGATTGGCTGAGAGCCTCCGGAGATGACACACAACCCGCTCTCGCTTTCTACGATTTTGCGGGAAATCGAGTTTATCGGCATTCATAAGGATTCATATCAAGACAATCCCCCGTCCCCACTCACGAGACTCACAGATTACAGTAGATGCACGGTATGGATACCCTCCATTTGTCTGTACGTTATCTCAGCAATTCATGTAATAGATATGAAACAACAAATTGAACTTCGTATTCTGCAATAAATCAATACAAACCGCAGTTAGGAGTTGACCATTTATGAGTGACGTCATTATTTTTTTACGACTATTATCCCTTTTGAAAAGTACGCTTCAAATAGCTATTGCGACCTTATTTCATGGTATGAAAGCTGCAGGCTGTTACTGAAAACAGCGGGATGCAACAAGTACATTTACTCGAGGAGTATTCTCAGTGTGGTATTAGTACTTTTACTTAATTAAAGGAACTCGATACTCATTTCACCACTGATGACTCAATCCAATCCAAATACTTCTATGTGGTTATCGTGTTCAAAAAGTCATTTAAATACTGTAAAACATTCATATTCACCAGATTTGCATCGTTTTATATAAATGCATTCTTTTTCAAATTAAAGTTGATAAAATTGCAATTTGTAGCCTGATGTACGATGTAAATAGCCTACAACGTACGTGTGGATGTAAGCTATCTAATTGATGAACATATTAACAAGACGGCACAGGAAGTAATATGTCATTAGGTGCTTAAAATATAATTCAGCAGCACTTAGCAATAACTATGGATTTTAAAACTGGGTTTCATTTCCATGAATTAAGCAATACGTAATTAAAATGTTGAAAAACTCTATTCTGTGATGCACTTTAGAAATAGTATGACAGTTTACATGAAACCAAAATTACTGTACAATTAAAAAATAAACAAAACAATTTGATCTGTGGGTCGGTAACATTTCCAAATAAATGCTCTTAATTGTACGAGGCAGTGTACTGGTTGTTTTCCATCACTAGTTTCAACTTTGAAGTATTTTATTTTGTATCATATTACTATGTGCGACATTTGTAATTCAATGTAATTTGCCGAGTTTATAACACGGTTTGTAACGAGCCTATGTTTGTAACTAGTGAATGAGCCAATCACGATCACACATGTTCTTGTTTCCTGTCGGACCCATTTGCTAAAGGAACCGGAAATACCGTGAATCACAACTTCCCCACATGTGTAGGGTGGAGAGGGAGATTCGGCTCGTCGTTTACAGTCTGGTGGTCTTTCAGTGTAGTAATATTAATAAAATATACATCACCAAATAACAGTTGAACCGGAACCCGTAAAGGTCGCATCGACAAGATGGCGGAGATCGTTCAACAGCGGATAGAGGACAGGATCCCTGAGCTGGAGCAGCTGGAGAGAGTCGGACTGTTCACCAAGAAAGAAGTCAAGTAAGGCAACATGCGAGGGTTTCCACTCACCGTCCTTCAACAAGACAGCAAATCAGGGAACGAGTGAGCCCTGTTTGACAAGATATGTTCTCAGAGAAAGTCTCCCACCTGAGAAATGTTTTGTTGTTGGGATTATCTGGCAGACAGGTGTAAAGCTGTGGACATTAATATGGAGAAAATGACAACAATCTGATAACAACATCTATTCTATTTATTATCATCCCGATTACCCCGCAACTACAGGTGACATTTTGGGGATCTAAAGAAAACTATATGCCAAAATAAACATCACACACTATGCAGTGTTTAAAAAAAACAAAAACAAAAAACTTTTCAGTTCAGTTCAGATTTGTGCATTTACACGTTTCTCTGTAAGCTGTACAGCAGAAGGACATGGAAGATCATCTAAGAACAAATCCTGGAGCTGCTCTTCATTATGAGACACCCATGATGATTAGAGATGCGCAATGTTGGATTTCTTAAATATACGTTATACCAATATTTTCCAACTCTTTTGGCCGATTGCTGATACGCAAATATTCTCTTTTTTCTTCATGACACGGTAGTTCTGAACATATTAGTATTCATACAGTTCACTCGTGCTCTATTCCATAGAATGTGTTTTGTAAAGTTTTTTGATTATTGATTATCATCCTTATTTTTCACTATTTTAGATCCATAATCAAGAGAGCAACGGCCCTAGAGTACAAGCTCCACAGGTTGATCGTAAACAAGGAAGACTTCATTGCATACATTCAGGTAGAGGGGCATAACTACTCAATATATTTACCTTGCATTTAAATGAAATGAGATCTTGAACGATGTTCAAACCACTTACTCCAACATCTTGTTTATTTACAGTATGAAATCAACGTGTTAGAGCTGATCAAGAAGAGGAGAGCAGTAAGTAGCCTGTAGTAAAACTGTAAAAAAGGACACTGAATCCCTTTATCTCATGTTCACACTTACTTTGCATTGGAATCAAGTGGTGGGAGAAAAAGGTTTGTTTTAGTTAACTGAATGTCATTTGACCTTTCATTTCCAGCACATTCATTACCAGTTCAAAAGAGAGGAGATCGAGTTTCCCATCATCCACAGAATAAACAGCATCTTCAGAAGATCCACAAACAAGTGGAAGGTACTGTAAACACAACATTTATAAACCTGTTGTGTAACTGGGTTTAATGCACATACATTCAGCTACATCTATCCACCAAGGTCATGTTCAGATTGTCAGTCAAAATCTGATATAGGTCCATTTAAGATTTTAATCCTCTCATCTGAACAGCCAATAATGACCCAAAATCGGATTATTTCTTTTTACAAATATGTTTTAAACCACGTTCGTATGTCAAATTAGTTTATGTCTGACTGCTTAGATCAGATTTCAGGTGTTTTTTTTATGTCTGTGACTTTTGATGCCACGGAAAAATCCTGTGTACATCACATGTGCAGGAAACATGTTGGTGGCGGAGGGAGACAGTCACAGCTGGTCTGTCTGGCCTTCACTCCTCTGCTGGACAGAGATACAGATGGTGACAGCTACATGGAATAAAACCGGAGCAGGCAAACGTCCTCCGTCTCTGATGCGGTTTCATAATTTTTCATGAAACCTGCGGCTACACGTTGCCACGTGGTATAAATAAGCAAGCCCATTTCGTTACCCTCCACTTTGGTCTGTTTATATCAAGGACTGGTGCGATGTCATTACTGTAGTAACCAATGAGGATAAGACTGAAAATGAGCATCGCAGCCCAGACACCCAGATCAGATGTGATCAATGATCAGTATGATGTGAACAGTCAGAAAGATCAAATTCTGATCGGATGTAAAAAGTCTGATTGTGACTGACAGTCTAATTATAGCTTAAGCAAACTGTGTCAATGGGCAACTTGACACAACTTTAGTAAAACTTATTTTATTTAAATTGGCATCATATTTATGAAATATGTCAAAGCACCATAACTGGAAAGTAAGTGAAAGGTGAGGCCAATAAATAAAGTGATGATGTAACTTTCAATGCTCCCCTCATTGTTGAATATTTGCACTGTGTTCATAATGAGTACAAATTCACTCAATGAATGGAAGGATAAAGGAGTAACTATTCAGATGTTTTCTTTTCCCACAGGACGATGTGCAGCTGTGGCTCTCACATGTAGCTTTCTGTAAGAAATGGGTACGTAAAGATCTCATCATCTGCCTTATAAAAGTGAGTGTCTGCTTATTCTGATAATGAACTTTGTTCACTCATCAGGCCACCAAAGGCCAGATCAGCAAAGTCTTCTCCGCCATGCTCGCCATCCACCCTGACAAACCAGGTACAGAAGATGAAGCTTAATAAACTGACTTCATGTCTTCTGCTGCTGTTCAGTGAATTGAAATGTGCATTCAAATAATTTAAAAAGCCAGGAATATCAGATTTTAAATGTCATTTTAAAGAGAAACAACAATTAATAGTAACTTATATCTGTTACTCTCTTAAGCCCTGTGGATCATGGCTGCTAAGAGTGAGCTAGAGGATAGAAATTCTTCTGAGAGTGCCAGACACCTGTTTCTGAGGGCGCTACGTTTCCACCCAAACAGCAAGAAAATCTACCAGGAGGTAAAAGATGCAAAATATTTGTTTCCTATCCAAAGTGTCAGTCGCTTGAATTTTTTAAAAAGCCTTTTTTTTTTTTTTTCCCCACTGTGGTGCTTCAATTAGGCAGAAATCACAGCTTTAATTCAGTGATAAGGTAGCGGTTGTTGAAAGTGTGATGATTATGAGGGTGACTGTTTCCCCAAACAACTGTGTATCAGTACTTCCGCATGGAGCTGCTGCATTGTGAGAAACTGAGGAAGCAGAAAGAACAGCTGGAGAAGGCTAAGATGGACCTGGTGAGTGTGAAGCAAACTGAACACAAACAGTGCTCACATGCATGCACAGAGGCTGTCAGTTTGTATTCAGTGTCTTAATACCTGCTCTTCACACCTTCCAGGGGGAATATGAGTTTTCTCCCGAGATCCTGAGTGGTAAACTGGCTGAGGTTGTGTACAGAGATGCTGCAGGAAAAATCAAAGGTAAGCTTTTTAAAATGTAAATCTGGGTTTTATTCAAAGGCAACTGGACTTAAAGTTTCTATATTTCTGTCTAGAGGGGGAGTTCCAGGTTTTAACTTCTTGTGGGGTCGTTGAGAGTCGTTTTGGTCTCATGTGGGACCCACACGGCCTTCCTTTGGATTGTTTAGGTCACAATAGTCATAGTGTGGATGGGTTTCGGGTCACTGGCTCACCTGGCCATCATGTGAGTCGTCAGGGTCCTGGTGTGAATGATTGAATCTCAGGACTGCATTGTAAGGCAAGGCAAGTTTATTTGTACAGCACAGTTCAATGTGGCAAGGCAATTCAAAGTGCTTCACATAAAACCATTAAAAGCATCAAAACATAAGGCAAAATAAAAGGACATTTAACAACAATTAAGAACAATGATTAAAACATTTAAAAACAGTCATTCAAATATTTAAAAACAGTGATTAGAACATTAAGCAAGCTAAAAATAGAAATCATCACTTGTTCAGGCAAACTCCATCTGCCTTAAAAAGATGTCTGTGCTCCCAGATAAGCTAGAAATTGTTGATAAAATGCACTGAATGGACAGTACATGCAGTTGAACTGTGTTCAGTGCAAACAGCCTGCTGACTCTTTCATCTCCTCCTCTGACCGGTGGAAGAGGAACACTGATAAACACCTGAGCATTGACAGAGCTGACTGTGTTTAACAGATCAATAAAGTTTCACTTCAGAACTTCAGACTGTTGTAAGTGGCTGATAAATGGTGTCTCAGACCATCTCCTCTGTTCACTGATGGTCTTTCCCGTTTGACATAGATGTCTTCCTTCACTGCCGTTTCAAACCATTAGTCTTTGGTCAATATGTCTACATTTCTCTCCTTTAATGAGTGTCCTTGTCCTTCAGATGGAGATGGACTGCTGAGTCCTGTCCTGAGGGAGTTGTCTCTTCTATGTTGTACCATGCACTCGTGAAGCTGTTGTTTTGTTTTGTTTTTGTTACTTTTAGGGAGCCTATTGTAACATCTGGTCAGGGACTACAGATAAAAGTTAGCCCTTTTGGCTAACTGGCATATTTACAGCAGCATTCATTAATATGTATTTTCTCTGTCAAATAAACAAATAAATACAAATACCTGTGTCCCACGACCTTTCTGTCCCACAGAAGCAGAGTTCGTCATCTCACTTCTAAACATCGCAGCCATCTTTGACTTCACCAAAGAACTCCAGGACTTCATCCTGCAAGAGTAAGGCACACTTTTAATGAGTTTATTTTTTAACTCTTTCTCACACACACACACACACACACACACTCTAAATTCTTGAACTCAAACAGCGCTTCATCTTTTAAACAATATCTTGCTTTTTTCCCCTCCCTGTGTTTCCAGCTTGCAGACTAGCTACACAGAGGACAGTTTGACGTGGGACTTCATGGCAAAAAGGGAGTTGGAGGCTCCGGGGGCCGGTGAGGAGCTCCAGACTGCCAAAGGCCGGGCCTCAGATACCAACCGCAGAGAGGAGCGCTGCTGCCAGGTCTACGAGGAGGGGGTCAAGAACCTCAACACTGGTGGGAGCTCACTTACACACAATGAACACACACACACATTATGATTTTGGCTACTTTAAAATCAATTTGTTGAGACTCGTTCTTTGAGTTTGCTCGTTATCCAGTCACATATTTCTTTGCATTGATAGTCAGAGAAAGAGAATTTGCTTCATAGGAAAAACTTACTTTATTGAAATATGCCCAACTCAAAGACTACTTACCAGCTTTCAACTACATGATCTTCATCAGCGAATTGAGTTTACTTAACGAGTTGGTAAAACATTAGAGAAAAGCTATTATCAAGGTCAAGAATATACTTCTGCTTCAATGGACTAGTTTTCATCACATTGTACATGCACCTATTTTTCCAAACAAGAATGAAGCACTATTTAATTACATTTATTTTGCACACACACCGTCAGCCTCATTTCCCTTGTTGAATTCATAGAATGTCTAGTTTTGCAGACTTTTTTTTTTTATTGTAAAAAGTTCTAAAATGTCACAAGTGTTTGGGTGCCCCCCTGTGTTACTTCATGGCATGCATGCTCATTGCAGACTTGATGTGTCAGTATAAGAAACCACTGCTGTGTTAATGTGCTTTTCCCTCTAGAGCCAATGTGGACCTGCTACGTGGCCTTCTGTTTGGAAAGGCAGAAGAGGAAGACCAACGTCCAAGAGCTGAAAGAAAACGTAAGTAAATCATTTTGGGATTAACCACTTTCCTTCTTACTCTGTTACCGTGGTAGCTTGTTTGGTCTGGAGCCTAAAAACTAAACTCGTACACTTAAAAATGTCTTCTGCGTTTTTAATTAGAGTTGAAGAGTAAATTCTGTGATGTGTTTGTGTCACAGAGGCAGCAGAGGCTACTGGGAGTGCTGCAGCGTGCCCATGACTCCTCACTGCTGAAGGAGAATTATTATAAGAACTGGGTAAGATAACGTCTCCATTAGATGTGGAAGTGGCTCTTGAGCCTGTCTTGTAAAATGTGTTTACACAGAGCATGTTTTGTTTAGGCTGTGTGAGGATCATGCCAGTCAGAGTCTGATTGTAAACAACAAACATCTTTAAAACCTTGTCAGTCTTCTCTGCTTGGCGGTGCAGATCACAAGGAGCAACAGTGCAGCTGTACTGTGTTCAAAACCCAATATATGATTGGTCAAAGGAGGACAATATTAATATCTGAAGTGGACATCAAATTGTTAGTCAAAGTTGGATGTTCGAGCATTAAAACTGTATTTGGTGACCCATCAGATTCTGTTAACGTGACATATTGTTACACTACCCATCTCACTCCTCATACCTAAACCCACTGAGGAACTGAGGGTCACAGAATCTGTTTTGGGTGCCACGCCCGTTGCACGTAAATTGTTGTGCGATATGAATATGTCCTATTGCTTTGTACTATTTACTTTTTAATTTACAAAAAAGAAGTCCATCAAATAATACAAACACCTTCTTTGACAGGCTCTTGGTGCCAAAACTACATTAGAAAAACAACAACACTCGGAGTCGGTTGTGGGACTATTTACAGTCAATCAAAAATATTTAGCACTTTTTTTCAGCAATGATTCGAACTTGATTCTGCACTTTGTATGTCTTAGATCTTGTTGCACTCTGCAAATATTAATTTATGAATTCCTAGATTCTGTATTTTTTTTAAACTATAATGGGGCTAAAATGATTTAAAAAGAAGATTGAAACTTTCTTGAATTATAATTTTTTTTGGGGGGGATTTAGAAAGAAAGTGATATTTAAAAAAGAGCAACGATACCTTGTGTTGTATGGTCGTATGGAAACAACCAACATGATGTTCTCCATGTGACCAGCTGCAGATGCTGCTCTCATCGGGCGATGCTGAGGGAGCAGCCAGTGTTGCTATGACAGCCACGCAGCGCTACAGCCAATCGGTGTTGGTGTGGAGTCTGAGTCTGCAGACGCTAATGCAGCTGGGAAGTGGAGACATAGGGAGGGTTTTCCAGGACGCTCTCACATACGTTAATCCCAAGGTACACACACACACTTCACTTCACTTCACTTCACTTCACTTGTTCGCAGTTACATCAAGTTCGATAGTATTCTCCGCTCTCACCGAACGCATGCACTAACACGCTGAACACACTGGAGCTGTTACAGTACCGGTATAATTGTTGTCCTTGGAGAGCGTAGACAAATGTACGCACACACACACACACACATCTGCCACCAGCACTGCTGTATAAATGGGCCATCTACTTGGCCCAATTAGTCTATTCCATCATGTTAATTTCCTCAAATGGCTTTCTCTGCCTATATATGAGGGAATGTGAAGACAGGTTTAAAACTCTGAGATTAATCATTTGTGTATTTATTAGTTAACTAATGTCAGAGTCACATGTTTTGGGTTTTCTTGGTCATCATCAAATCATCCTATTAATGAAACAAATTCCGTGCCAAACAATTTTTCTTTTTACTAATTTGTTGATGCACTAATTCTCTCTCATTGTTGCTCAGTATATCCCAGCATAATGCTGCGTAGCTTTAAATACACATGCCTTGACTCAGGCGCAGGGCTTTGAAGCAGTGAACAGAATATCTGGTTAGTGTTGTGGTGGGGGTTTCACAAGACTGGTCTTGAGAAGTAGCTGTGTAAAGGGGATTACTACACATTGCTCATTATGCAAGTCTTTTCTCTCAAGAAAAACACTCTCTTTCAGTGTTGGGAAATGGTATAAACTCCCGGGGTTTGTGCCTGCTATTTCGAACAATCTTGTGTTTCCATATTGGGCGACACAGAAGCGTAAGTGCATTAATGGGGAAAATGTGGACATACTCTTAATGTTGCTTAATGTTGTATACTCATGCAGTCTAAAATACTTTGAATTGACCTGCAGGAAAATGTCTAATTGAGAGCAAAGACTGGGGACCCAGATGCTGCCTTAAGATAGCAAAGGATTAGTCATTTTTTAAATCTATGAGTAATGGGAAAACAGAAAGACTCATTTTGTCCCTGCATGGGTTTGATTTAAGTTTGGCAGGCTCAAAGTGAGTGAGTTTAAGAATCTTGTGTTCTTGTTCTACAGTGAGGGTTGGATGAAGCGGTAGATTGATAAGCAGATCAGTGCAGCATTAGCAGTAAAGCAGGCGCTGTACTGAATCATTTTGGTGAAGAGGGAGCTGAGCCAGACACAAGAGCTTTCCATTTAACAGTCGATCTACAATGTAATGTTATGACCCTCACCTATGGTCATAATCTTTGGGTAGTGATTAAAAGAACGAGACGGTGGACGAAAGCAGTTCAAATTAGTTTTCTCTGCAGTGTGGCCAGTTTTAGCCGTAGAGATAAGGTCAGTAGGTCTTTTATCAAGTAGTGCTGCTGCTCCTTCGTGTCGAAAGGAGCCATATGTCTCGCTTCAGACATCTGATTCGTATGCTTCCTGGGCGTCTTTCATCGGAGACATCCAACTGGTAGGAGACCGCGAGGTAAACCAATCTCATCTATCCTGGCAATGCCTCAGGAACCTCCAGGAGGAACTACACAATGTTGTTTGGGAGAGAGACATCTGAGTAAACTTGCTCAGCCTGCTGCCACCGTGACTCAACCTCGGATAAGTGGCAGAAAATTGATAAACTTCTTTATATCTTGTAGGTAATTGATAATTGAGTGAAACAGGCTGAACACTACTGAAGCAAACATCCAATGCAGTGCGCACATGCTCATGGTTGTCTAGATGGGCGATGGGTTATTCAGCTAACATCTGTATCTCTTGACAGGAGAGTCTACCACTGTGGCAGCTGCAGGTCCAGTGGAGCGTGGCCAACCAGAGTCCTGAGGAAACAGAAGCCATCTTCAAGGTGCCCAACTCAATCCAACAGTTAGTCTGAAACACAGTATGCTGTCATTAAAGCCATTTACACATTCTGTATCAGTGGCAGGGACACATTTTCTTGTCAACATGTGACGTTGTTGTGAATTTGTTAGTTTCCACTTATGCTGATGATTTTAAGAAAAGTGCAACAAAAAATTATACGATAAAAAAAAAAACGAAATCAGGAGCAGTGTTTGCAGTTCTTGATAAGACTTTCAAATAAATGGTAAATCCTTCCAGATGAAGCAGGGAAGATGAGTTGTCTTTTATGTGTGAATAGTGATTTTGCTTTTGAAATGAGAATGGCTTGCAGACAGTTTGTTCTCTTGTTTGTTCCCAGAGAGGTCTGCTGTCTGCAGTAGCAGCTGTTGCCATGGAGATGAAAGAGAACTACCTCAATTGGTCCTACTCCACCGGAGGCTACAAGAAAGCTCGGAAAACCTTTACGAGGTAACAACAAATAACTTTGTTATTCGTGTTGTCCTTACTTTAAATGAAACACACAAAAGCAATACACAAATTAAAAATACACTCACAAGATCTTAAGCAAATTGTGATGAAACTATTGTGATTAACTTTACTTTTTTTTTTTGTCTCGCCTGTAGCTTGCAGGAAAACCGCCCGTTGTCCAAGGCCTTTTTCATGAGAATTATTCAAATTGAGAAGGAACAAGTACGTATACCAACTACGGCATTTCAGAAGTGAAATATGTTCAAATAAACTCACCTCAGGGTGAAACCTTTCAGGTAGAAAACATATTACAATGAAAATAGTTGGAACTCTTCACAAAACTCACAATCTGCTGTTTGACGTGCCACTGAATATCTGGTTTAGTTTCCATCGCGGGTAAAGACAGTGAACTTTGATAATATTTGTATTGCTGATGAGAAAGATCCTGAATGAGAGAGCAATGTTATTTGTTCTTCCAGGAGACTCCAAAGATGAACAATCTGAGAGACTACTATGAGAGGGTGCTGCAGGAGTTTGGCACCTCAGATGACGGTGAGTGAAGGTTAAATGACTGTATAACTATATCCTGTTATACAGGTATGGTGGACAACATTTTAGGTTTCCATCTTGACAAAACAATGGCACCAAAAGAAACTGAACAACTAACCTTCAGATGATATAAATACTTGTCAGTCTCAAACACTTTAACAGTTATTTGATCAGATAATGAAATGGAAATGAATGCATGGAGAATCAGAAATGTGGCTGGATCTCACCACAAACTACTAGTCTGGTTTCTAGATCAGAGGAAAAATGTATGATACGGGTAGATGAAGAGCCCTAGTTAAGCGTCACTATTTAATCAGAACAGCCATTCATTTTAGCTTGAATGATTTTTTAAATTTTTTTTATTTCTGAAGATCTGTGGCTGCAGTACATCCAGGAGGAGCTGGGACCCCGTGGCCAGCCAGAGAACTGTGGCAAGATCCACTGGAGAGCCATGAAGTTTCTGGAAGGCGAGAGTGTGGAGAGATTCATTTCTAAATACACTATGCTTCAGACTGGACACTTATGAGTGATCCCTTAAAGTCCAAGGAGTGTAGAACAGTTCAGATAACAGCAGTGTTTCATGTTTGTCAGCTGAAGAAGCAGCAGCACATGTTTTGGTGTTCTTCGTGGTCCAGCGGAAGACTTGAGTCATGACTGCTCATGGATTGTTGCATTGCCATGAATTGTAAACCCAGTGTTGCAGTTACTGAAGTTTTCTGGTTATCAGAACTGAGCCTGATGATTCCTCTTATATTCTTCCAGCCATGTTATAAGAGATATTCTTAGATTTGATTGAGAGGTTGTTGTTTTTTCCAGCAATGTGATTTACAACCTGTATTTACACTCAGTTTTCATGTACAAAAGTTCAAGCTGTGTTTGATAACTGATGTTGGGAATATTTGATAATGTAAGGAGATCCAACTTGATTAAATTTCACATTTATTTGGCTTTTGGAGAAGACAAACTTTGATGCTGTTATAATGATATGAAAACAGTCTTCCATTCTTCAGTGGTTATGCTCCCTCTGACACAGTTACATAACATATGCACAGAGATAAACACACACCTGTTTTTTTTAAACCCATGACTCGTATGACAGTAGTTCCCACTGACCAACCACATCTTTAAATGGTTCTCTTGGTAGGTTAGCAAAGTAATTTCTAAGTTATTAAGTCAAACACATTCATTAGCCTCTAAATCTTCACACCACACACTGAACCAGTGTTTGCAGTCAGTAGCAAGTATCACTTAAATCTTCCACTATCATGATACAAAACATCACCTTTAAGAAACAAACCATAAATATAAAGCAGCATTAGCACTATGTGATATCTCATCTATGAAATGTTTCAATGGCCAGCTTAAAAAACAACAACTGCCAATCAACATCGAAATATATTTACAGTTTGTAAGGACACTTCAAATTGTTGCATTTTATACAGCAGTGGAACCTACATTAATGTAAGTTATGAGGTAAAAGATGTTAATGGCAAAAAACATCTAAAGGGATCCTGATGTTCCACTTTAAAGTCTTAATAGTACAGATAACACACATGTAGACCTAGACAATTGTATCTTGTGGGTTCATACACACAGAATGTCATTTGACCCTCAAAACCAAATGAAAAATGTTTACAGTCAGACGGTGTAAAGGTGTATTCAGATTAATCGTCTCTTCTATTCATTGACGAACACATTCATAAGAGAACTATGTGGCCAGACTCCTCCTCTATTTAGGACCCCTAACACACACATTTACACTCTTCAGTCATCTGTCTAACAGACACTATCTTCAGTAGTTAGCATCTTCTGATATCTCAGTCGGGCTTTGAGAGAAATTAGTGCAATCATAAAAAAAAAAAAAAACATAAAAACATAACGTCAATTAAGGCAGAATTTGCAGTTGTTATGACAAACTATTTTAAACACAGACCGCTTTTGAAAATAAGACAAGCTTTTTGACAAAATTTTCTCTGTAAATGGGAGTGACTGCGGCTGTAGTGTTGTGGTCTCAGATCCGAAACATTGAGCTACTCGGACTGTAAAAAAAAAAAATAACAATAATAATTGGCCTGCTGATACATTGGGTGTGTTTGTATCAGATAACTAACCTGAGAAAAATTTCAAATGTGTTGAGGATATATTTTCGTCAACAGCTTAAGTCTGCAAAACCTGCAATGAGCTGCTGAATCACAACATTCATGGTCTGAATAATTAAGAATTATTAAGAATACATTTGGGGAAACAATTAATCTTTTTGGCACACAAGCATTAAAATGAATCAAATTATAAAATTAAAGTGTAATAATATTGAATATTGCCACAGTAACTGTCTTCATCAGTATAAAACTCTATGCTGGCCTTTAAAACCAGTTAGCCCTGCATTACTGAAAGAAGATGAGGACCTCAGACAGGTTTAAGGATAAAAGGTGGCGCTGCAATGATGTTAAAACCAGTGTTAACCAGAGTTATATAATTAAATGACAAAATAAATGTTATTGTGATCCATTACAGTTACTGAGGAAAAATTGAATGTAATTAAATTATCATTGGTGGTTGTAAAGGGCTTCCATTTAAACATAAAAAGCTTATATTGAGAATAATATATTCATTCTGTTGCTTTGGATCTTTTCACCTTCTGTCTTCGTCTATACGGGCTCCATTCATTTGGCAGTATGCTCACATTTTGAGGCTTGTTTTTGATTGGTTCTCTTGCTTGAATTTGCACCACCTCTCGACTGCCAGTCACATTATTGTGCATTGCTCTGAGCGACTACACCATCACAGTTGGCCATGTCGTCGGATTAGACGAAAAGATATTTAAAAACTCATTTAGTAACCAGTGTCAAAAACTGAACAGCGCCCAGCCCAGTTGATGGTTCTACCATCCCTCAGCATGGAGTCGACATGAATCGAGAACCGGTTTGAGGTTACGAGAAAACATTTTCTTTGCTGCAGTCAGTTGTAACCGACATACGTGTGATGTGTTTGGGTGGTTGTGCTTTCAATTAAAACAATCCAATTATTAATAATTCAAGTTATATTGAAGATATTTGAATAAAAGTCTGACAGTAATAAGTGTTGCGCTCCGTTGGGAGGTTTACACGGCCTCATTTAAATAGATTTTTTTTTTAGCTTTTGTGTTTGCTTGCCCAGTTTAAAACATTTGTTCGAAAAGTTATCAAAACCTAATAAAATGTAATAAACTGCACTACTTTGATGAAGTGATAAAGATAGTTACATTACTCATAAGATTTTTAACAGGGTAGCCAATAATATTTTACATTTGAAAAGTAACTTTCCCAACACTCATTTATACAGTTTTTGTGTGTGTGTTTGTGTGTCACATAATGCTTCACCTTCCCACCACCTTGTTGGAATAAAGACAGTGTGCCCATGTATGTGTTCGGTCCCACCCTCATAAAACCCCTCCATGAAGAGCACACCAGCATCCACAGCATTTCACAGCCTATGTAATGGCACCGGTGTCATAATTTCCCCTTTGTCTGTCTTTGCTTTACCACGCTGGACTCCAGTGATTCTGGTTGCGCCACCTCCCTCACGTCCACCACTTCACCCGCCTTCAGAGCTTCTTGAAGAGGATGTAGGTGAAGAGTACCAAGACGCCAGCGGACAGCAGCCCAATCACACACTGGTGGATGCTGATGACGTTCTCCAGGGCAAGGATGCGCTCCTCCATGGCGTTGGTGTGGATGTAGTCATAGATGGAGGCCCCGATGCTCCACACTGCCCACACAGCATCCACCACCGCCTTCATGGTGGGAGAGACCATTGAGAGGGCTGCCTGCAGCCGGACACCCGCTGCATCCGCTGCTTAACGGGCTCACTGCACTGCAGGAACAGAGAGGAGGGTGACACGTGGTGCAGTGAGGAGAAGGCAATGTGTGGGCCTCAAAACCAGCAACCACACTTTCATCTGTACAACCATGAGCAAACAATCTGGTCCAAAGGAGCTCCACGCAAACTATAAAACTGTCGGCGAGGAGAGTTAAACTTGAAAACTGACTTAAAAAATAGTCAGTTGCCAAAATAGTTGTTTGTCTGCCAATAGACAAATTAATTATTTGACTAATCTCACCTCTGGGCTACTGTACTGTAGTACAATTTTTAAGTACTTGTACTTTACTTAAGTATTTCCCTTTGATGCTACTTTATACTTCCCTTCCACTGCATTACAGAGGAAATATTGTACTTTCTACTCCACCATATTATCTGACAGCTTTAGTTACTTTTAAGATTAGGATTTGACACAATGGATAGTAGAATTTTTTTTTTCTCAAATACAGCATATTTTGAAAGATTAAATCATTTCATTTCATCATTCCAACCTGTTTGGCTACAAACAGCAGTGTCATCTGAGTCACATTTCAGATTTCTGAGTTGTTAACAGCTCCACCAAATACAGATTTTTCCCTCTACACTTCTCACATGGTTTCACTTCGGTAAATGTTCAAATTATTCAATATATCACCAAAAATCTAAGACTGGAGGATAAAACTGAAAAAAGATTAGTGGATCAGAACATTGTTTTTTCTTCTTTCCTCTCCCAGTAATCATCAGACCACCCCTCAGATGTATCTGCTATCCCTGGAATGAAAATTGGATCTAAAGTAGTTCAAACTACCTCCACCTGCAGCAGCTACAACACTAACATGCAGCTGATGACTGGGTAGCAACAATCTAATGATTTCACATATAATAATATATCAGCTACAGGGAGCAAACCAATACTTTTACTTTAGTAAAACTTATACTATATTATTCATGCAGGACATTTACTTGTAATGGAGTGTTTCTATGTTGCTGTTTCGGTACTTTTACTGAAGGAAAGGTTGTGAATACTTCTTCCACCACTGATTCTTCCACTGTACAACATTTCACAGGTAAATACTGTACATTTAAATGCACTACATTTATCTGACAGCTGCTTATTCTGCAGATTAAGAGTTTACTAACGAAACATTTTTATTCAGTTTATAAAACATTATGTATTATAGTATGCATGTAGTATTAACTCCACCTGGCCCATTAAAATGATGCTCACATATTGATGATTCAGTAACCCATTAGTGTAAAAGATTTAATAATATGACACCCTGATTGCTACTTTTTTGAGTACTATACTTTACACTATATTCATAAATTACAGTACATTACGCTGATGGTATTTCCATAATTATACTTTAATTTTAATACATCTACAACTTGCAATAGCTCCCGTTTGTTAAGTGTTAAGCTTTAGCTGTGACATGTCCTCATGTCCTCCCTTTTCCTTGCAGGGTCTTGACATTCCTCTCTCCTCCGATGCACACTCACTCCCTCAACACATGCTGACGTCATTTCAGTATTCATGAACTTGGTCCACTCCTGAACTGGTTTTAAAGATCTGGCATTTTGTCTGTCAAGTTTAGAAACCTTCAAACCCACAGGTGTGAATGTAACATGTTGTAGTTTGAGGGAAATAAGTAGCAAGATGGGGATTGTGGTGCGCACAGAGATCCAACCGCTCTGGCAGCTTTATGACGAAGACATTTATGAATGGAGTCCAAACTCACCGACAGGTGTCAGAGGTTAACGTGATGATGAGGATTATGATGAACATCCGTCCTGCTGTTGCTGTATTAGTGAATTGTCTTTGTGAGAAGCCGGGCTCTTGTCAGAAAACAAGTCGGACATTGCTATTCAGTATAAAGTCCGCTTCAATGATAAAACATCGCTTCCGGTAAAAAACCTTCAAAATAAAGTATTTGCCTACTTACATCAATTACAACATATCTCAGTAACAGAAAGTGTTAACGCAAATCGGAATGTGAATGGGAAAAGGGAAATGACACCAGGATACACCACGCAGAAACTTCTGCAGCTGGGTGGTTTCAGGGCCTGAAGCGTCAGAACAAACTTTTATTTAGATATGAAAATCCCGCAATTTCCGGCAATTCTGCAGGCTTTGGTCTGCAAGGTGGCCGCTGACTGATGCCACATGAGAGCGTCACCACCGGCACAAAAGTGGAGCATGACCTCGAGAATAAAATAGAATTGAATGGAATGCAAAATACCAGAATAGAATAGGACAAAACAGACAAATATCAGAATACAAAAGTTAAAACGTTCAACACAATATCAGATAAAACCAAATTAAAACAGTAACAATAAATACTAGAGCAGGATAGGATGCAAAATATCAGAATATAGTGCATTTTCTTTAAAAATCAGAGAAAAAAGTAAATATCAGGAATAATCGATAACAACTGAATGCAAAATACAAAAATAAAATAGAAAAGAATACACACACAAAATCCCAAAAGGCAGAAAGAACAGATTATAAATCAAAGAAAAAATATAAAGATTATAAGATAACAGAACAGAACATGAGTTGAGTTAACTGTAGGGACCCTGCTGACTTTGTAGAAAATAGATTTTTAAAGCCATAAATTAAATTTGTCTGCAGGAATCCAGCTGTCATGTAATTACCACCTGATGTGCAGCGGCACGTGATCACAGTCAGTGATCTGAATAAAACAATGAAGGTTGTATTTGCACGTAATGAAGTGTTATGGCGCGTTGCTACCGCCAGGGGTCGCAGCACACTAACATGTTGCTGGTCAGGGAGAGGTGTGATGAACCTAGGATGTACAGTATATAGCCTCCCGCACAGCATCGATAAAAGAAGGGAACACCTTGAGAGCCGCAGACGAGCCGCCGGAGACGCAGCTGAGCGTGGCACGGGCCTGTGTGGCGCATGTGGACGGGCGAGCCAACACACCGCAGGAATGTGTGTGCAGTTAGAGGCAAACACATGCTCGGACATTACTCTATGTAGTGCTCTTGGTCGTTTTCAAGTCCGCTTTCAGCATAATTGTAAATATGGGACCACTTTGCTGCTGCGCCCCCGACGGAAACCTATAATTGGAGACGAGCCACTGACGCGCTGAAAATAACCAGGTTAGCACTTAGTACCGGTCCATTTTGGGGAGGGCCCAACACGAGGGCGCAGCACCATATATCAGCTCCTTCCAGCTGTTTGGGAATATCCTGCTCATAATACCGAGGCTGCAGCCTGGCAGTAGAAGCAGGCGTTTTCTCCCCGTCTCCCTATTCCCTCTTTCCATACTGGATATTGGGTGACTGGCTGGGTGCGCACGGGGGATTTCACGGGTGGGAAACGCAGAAGCTTTTTTTTTTTTTTTTTTTTTTTTTTTTTTAAGGGAGGGAAGGAGGGCGGGAGGTGGGAGACTGGCACAAGGCGACACTGTTGCGTCTGCATGCTTTTTTTTTTTTTCCTCCTTGGACAGACGGGGAAAGATGGGCCAGTGGGACTGTCCGACTTATCCCTAAAGACAATTCGTCCCCCCCATCCCACCCTTACCCCCAATAAGGATAATCTTGCTCAATCTGGGATGCGTGCAACACCAAGTGATCATATATTACTTGGGCGGCGGTGGTGCTGTGGATGAACGGTGAAGTTGAACTTCGCCTGCAAACGCGGTCTCCTCCAGGCAGCCAGACAGCCAACCAGACAGTCGGCGCCTATTTACGTGAAGTCTCCATATGGCGGCGGGATGCTGACACCTGCCCGGTACGCAGGTAACAACCATCCGGCAGCACTTCTTCAAACACTGATAGGCAGCCGATTAATGTGGTATGTATGACTCGGCGCCGATGAAACCTTTGGTATTCCCCCATCACCTGCTCTGAAAGTGACATCGTGCAGTCAGGAGGTATTTTAGGTAAACCTTTGGAGTTTCCTCCTCGTGCTGATCCCGGTGGTAGGACTGATGAGGAGATGATGATGATGATGATGATGATGTGTGTTAGAGGCTGGGTCTTTGCGGGCAAGGTGAGTCCTCAATTTATTCAACTGGCCTACAAAGTCCCAGTTTCTGGCTCATGTGACCCCCAGTCATTGAAACTACACTTCTACTACGTATTTGTCTTTTAAAGACAGTAAATAGGGGGCTGAGTAGAAGAAATTAAATTTAAAAAATACAGATGGGCTTTGACAACATTTTTTAAAGAATAAAGTGTCACCGTAACCCTGGAAAATGTCAGTAAAGACACCATTTCATAGAGCTGTTAGAGGGTAACGTGATCTATAATCATGTTGGGGGAATCATATGGCAAAACCAGTGAGATTAAACACAGTACAGTGTTAGGTCACCTTAAAGTCACTAATAAATACCATCATAGACTCAATGTAAAATTACACAAATGCTACAATTCATTTTTAAATGTTTATGTCTGCGCCTCAGACAGTAAACTACAGTCAGGTAAATACGCAGCTGCAGCAGGTGGTCAAGCAAAAGAAAAAAAAAGAAAGTATGTAAAATAAACTATTTAATAGCTCAAAGGGTGAATGTCACTGCTTAATAATTGGCTAAAAAGGTTTGACTTTTTTCTCAGATGGACTGCTGGACACTTCTTGATAAATTGTTTTCAAAACAAATTAAAATTTCCAGCCTTTTTTCTTTTCTTTTTTTCCTTAATCAAAAAATAGGCTAAATTAAAAAAGGAAGAGAAAAAAGTTCAACTCCCAGAGAGAATCGGTTATTTTTGTTGGATTCATCTCTCTTCAAAGACCACACGAGATGAATTCAGCATTTTAGTGTCACTGGTACGGCAACTGAATCTAGATGAAAATGTAACAATTACTGTTGAGCCTAAAAGCTCAAGCTCTACATTCACGTACTTCAATTAATATAAAAGGAGGTAGAGTTGTTCAAAATCACAAAGTGCCAGACTCTATTATGTTGAACAAGCGTGTCAAGCGAGGAAGAAGTTGTTTTGGAGGCCTGCTTCTATATCTGTCCTGACCCTAGCATACCGTACATACCCCACTAATGAATTTAGCATCCTGACACTAGATGCTTTATGTAATTAATAGAGCGGAGGGCCGTGGTGGCATCTCCATGCTGCAAGTGACACATAGGTAAGACATTCGCTGAAGCATGGGATTTTTATTTCAAAAACACAAGTCCTCCAGGATTATTAAAGCACTCGTAAAACGGTCCTGAAAATGAAACAAATTCCTCTGGCATTACAATTAGGGGGGAAGTCGTCCCACTGCGTAGGTTTTATTTATTAAACTGTTAATACTCGATTGGTAGGCTGTGTATAGCAGATCAGAGGCAGGTCATTTGTTTTTTGCCTACTGTTACATGTTGCGTCTATAATAAGTGGCTGCGGACTGAAGTCACAGGAAAGTTGACACTTTGTTAAAGCTCTTGAATTCTAATTAAATTCCTTATGAGTGTAGGTGATACGCTATTTACTAATGCAACATGTAGGAAATAGTTCACACTCTTAAATTCCCTGTTATCAGATGGTAATAAGACATATTTAAAATCTAATACAGAGATTACATTAAATGATTCAAGGCCACCTCATGTTGGTGGAGATGCACTCAGCTACCATCACCGATTCCCTCCAACGTAGCCCACTAAAACACGATGACACATCACAGAAAGCAGATAAAAACCAATCCAGCCAAGAGCTCTCCATATATGCTGCAGGAGAACACAAGCCAGCGCGAGTATGAGAGCTGAGGGCCTAGTAAGGGAGGCTCGGTGGAATGAGCCTGGTTTGAATAAGCAGCATGGCTACGGAGCTCTGGGATAGTCACCAAGTGTGCTGATTAAAATTGTGATATTAAACAGTGCTGGCTGCTACTGCCTGCCAAGCCTCTCTCAGTGGCATTTCACATTGTTTAAAAGGCCCAATCGGACTCATCTTACCACTTGCTGCACAGTGTTGCTTACATCTTTTCTTTTTTTTTTGCTTTCCACCACGGCTGTCTCACATTTGTTTGCAGGGTTGTAGTTTTACTTTAAATAGACCTTTCCTACAATTCCCAGGTTACTCTCTGCTCTGGGTCACTGGGTTCACTTAGTTCTCAAAACTGAACATAACAATCGGTGCATGTGTATGTTATTGCAGGCATCATATAGAAAACTGGGCTGACTGTAAAAGCCTCACATTGTGTTTACCTTTTCTGTGAAAGCTGAACTTCTAATGAACACACGGAGGGCTCTTTCTCGGAAATTTTGCTCTGAACTCATTCAACCCCCTTTAAAACGTCACTGCAAATCCCAATAAAAGTCTGCCATTATAAATATACAATTCATAAATACTGGAAAGCAGGCCAGCTTTTTATGAAATATATGACCCAGCCCCGTTAAAAAGGTCAAACTTCGGATTTTGTGGTCACTCCAGGTTGTTGCATTTCTTCAGCCGTGACTGAACAGACACCAAATCACATTTGAGGAGCCAGCAAACGTTGTAGTTTGATCTCAAAAGTTCGGAATGAGACAGGAAGATTAAACTAGGGAGGGAGAGAGGGAGAGAAAGAAAAAGGCAGCAAGAAAAGTGAGGGACTTTTAGGGGCAGCTGTGTTTTATTAACCCAGTCATAATGCCCCTAAAAATCCTTATTGCTCTTGCAATGGTCAACAAATCTCCTGTAGCAACATGTAGAGGAACAGCACGTAAGGATCCATGTCAACTACTTGTCGCACTGCACAAATCAGTCAGGGTGTATGAATGGGGGTTACAGAGGTTATATTCAGAGATTTTAACCTCAGTTCAACCAAGCATAGAAGTCACAGTGCTGGTTGAACTGCAGAGCACATGAAAGGGAGGATATGGTCTCAGAGGAGCTGCTGAAATCAAACAGCAACCTTCGTCAAAAGTTTCACAACATGGTTCCGGATGGAGATAAGCACGAAGTTGGAAATGTTAACACCACTATCTGGAGTCTGCGCAGGCAGAATGAAAAGCATCTCTTCACTAACAATACCAATACGCTGTCATTATATTTCTGCTCAAGTTTTCATAGTTTTAATATGCAGACATAGAAGCCGATGCTCCGTGTCCTTCTGTGTTTTGACATTGCAATGGAGTACCAGGGGACAGACTGAAAGACAGACGCAGACAGGCAGGTAGTCTGACAAAAAAGACAAGCTGGCAAGTAGTGAAGCCCAAAACAATGTCAGAGTATGAAGATATACAGTACAGGCTGGGAGAAATACAGGCAGACAGATGGGAGCATAAAGACGGGTAAACAATAAAACATCTTGACAAGGCAGCAGCCATACAGAGAGACGTAGAAAATGGCAACCAGAACGATAGAAGGAGAGACATGGAGGCAAGCAGGCCGTGGAGGACTGGGATCCAGGACTGGGATCCAGGCCTGGGTGTGGTGTGGTGGGCTGTCATGGCTGGAGAGCGGGCGGTGTGGAGCTCTCAATGTTGGTGAATGAGTCATCGAAGGGAGGCTATTTTGTTGAGTTTCCCTGTGGGACGCGTCGCTGAAGGAAGGAAGGAAGAATCCTCTTCACATCGAGGGAAAGAGAGAAGGAGAGAGACAGACAAGGGGTGAAGGAGTGAGGGAAAGTGTGGACGATGACTCAGGACCACGAACCACATGGTGATGGAGAGAGGAGGGAGGAATTACTCATCAGAGCATGTGGAATCTCATACGGCTATCACAGGACTGACAGTGTGCTTCCCCCATGGCCGCTGCTCAGCCGCCATCAGTCCCTGAGGCACCAGTTAAACAGCAGTCAGCCTTTGTTTTTACCAGCCGAGAACGGAGTGAAGGTGGGGAACGGGGTGAGCCGGGGGTCAAATTCTCAAGCGATGGGGTTTTTCTTAAATTCTTTCATCAAAGCTTCCAGTTTGGGTAACTTGGGCCGTCATGAAGCACAAATGATTATAAATTAATTCTTTACAAAAGCTGAATCCAATCCAGTTATGATGAGTCACACCAATTTTCCCCGAACACATCCGCTCTCCTGTGTGAGTGATGAATGTATGCTGAAAATACTACATCACAATCTGACTAGGCCATTTGAATTTCTACCGTGGCTGTAATAGCCTTCCTGATCGGCATGGCTCAGCTTCATACTGCAAGTGTCAGGATGTAAGAAAATATGCCCACGCGCAGCACTTACATTTCACCTGACAAATTAGAGTAGCTTCAGTAGTTTCTAGAAACACCTGAGTGTGGAAGGCCAGACTGTTTCAGGTCGTGGTTCAAATCCACAATGAGAGGTATTATCAAGGGTAAATACTGAGCTATTTTCAAGCAGGAGTTTTACCTCAGTCACTGTCTGCTTTACTGCAAGTCGGTGCAGGCCTCTGTGCTCCTGCTCCAAATTAGACAACGCTGTCATTATATTTAATCAAAGAAACTTTTCAAAAGGAGAAGAACTGAAAATGGCTTCATGAATATGTATCTGCAGTACACCGTGAACACAGGGTGACATTTTAAGTTCAGTTTCTTCTTTCTTCTTTATAGCCCAGCTTACAAAACAGCTCTTTCATGGCTGCGTAAATCCATCTTTACAGTGATAAATGTGCCACCCCGCCGAGCCTGTGGATGACAAAGTTGTACAGAGTGATGACGGGACGGAGTATAAATATAGGTGAAAGGGCTACTGGCGTGACATGTGTCTTGTCTTCTCTTTGTCTGCTTGAGACTCAGCAGCTGAATCAGTAGCAATTCTTGGACGGGAGTGGTGGTGAATTAAGCGTTAATAGATAGCTCCATGATAGAGGAGGAAGGAGTCAGCAGAAAGTCAGTGGGACTGTGAACAAATGCACTGAAGTCTATTTTATGTGCGGGACCTCCACATCTGTCGCCCAAATACATTTGGTGTGCAGCAACTTCAATTTATAAATTTGCATCAAAAAAGAGATGTGAGCCAACCATTGTGGCATGACTCAACAGGTGAAATGGGTGTGCCCTTGACACTAGCTCCGACCCGACACGGACACTGATCTTCCTCCAACAGAAGTTGCCATTAGGGCGTGGGCTGACAGCACTCCAACACTAGAAGAACCACTCAAATCCAAAGCAAACACTGCAGACAAAAGTCAGACAGCATGAAAAACTGGAGCAGAACCCTGCTTGTGTGCATCCCTCCAGCACCCCTCTTTAAAAAGGAGGCTGAACCCTCCTGACCTGCTTTTAGCCAATCAGCCTTTGACACAGGGCTCTGGTAAGACTGGAGGTAATATAGAGAAGTGTTATGAGCTGTCAAGTGACTATTATTGTCATTTCTCGATTAACGGGTGAATTTCTTTTCACAAAACCTAAGGGTTCTTTAAAATGTCTTGCAGTTTTTGGGCAACAGTCCAAAACCCGATGATGGTCAGTTTAATATCATGCAAGACAAATAAAAGCATCAAATTATGACATTTGAGATGTTGATCTTTTATGTCCATCTACCGGTTAATTCACTGACTTATCATTGCAGGTCTACACTAATTAATAGTTAGTTCTTATCTAGAGAATATGAATTACACTCACTAATTGCTAAACATAACTGACATCACTAACAGGGATAAAAGACAGCATATGAGTTTACAGCCTTTAATAAGGATGTAAACTGGGTAGATTTTAAATTACATTTCTTTAAAAAATAACCTCAAATTAAACACGCTCTGCCTCTAACTACCAAATGACCAAATAACTTAGGCTACCGTTTACATAACCAAATATATCCAAGAGTTATCCAAACAAGACAAAAATACTTTTTCAGTTGGAACCAAACTGAAGACGCCTTTTTTGACGAGAGGTGAAACGTCTTAAAGAAACTCAAAAAAAGTCCAGTTGTATTTAAAAAACACTTAGAATGATCATGATCTTAATGACTATCTTCACAGAAAATCTGATATATCCTACTAATTTTAAATCTATGAATATTACTGATTTTGAGACACATCTATGACTGCATATATAAAACGAAGTAATACCTACACAGATGCAGAATTGGCAGTTACGTGTAATATATTGTTTGACCGTCAGAAACTAACTTTTGGAGGTTACACAACAGTGACATCCTGTTTACACAGCTGATTGCTTTTGATTAGACGGAGTGCAGACGTTTCCTAGCGACCGATTTACACATTATTAGTAAATAAAAATCAGAACGTAGTAAGGACTTTATACAAACAATTTACGAATGGCTGGTAGGACTGAGTCCAAACCCTGTCACAAACTGTTTGATCATCAATAAATAAGCTGTAGAAACAAACAAACACGAGAAACAAATGCCAGTTGCTGCTTTTGAAAAAAAAAAAAAATATCTGGAAACGTTATGCTGCAGTGGTAAATGCATAAATCAATACAGCTGTGCTGCACGCTGCAGGCCTATCAGGCTGTAGGTGGACTGAAAGGTCAAAAGAAACCGTTCATGTGACTTCCAGTCTTCAGCTATAGGAAGAGGAGGCTGTGTCTGTGTCTGTCACACGCGTATCAAAATGAGATCTTTAGTGGGTCGGCACTGTGCGCACAAAGGTGACACACTTATGCACACAGCCAGACACATTAACTCTCGACCTCTCCTTTACTCACTGTTTGCTTTTTTATATAGGAGGTCAAACTGCTCGCAGGTACTGAGCTTTTCTCCACCAGGCTGTCTTCAGCTCAGTCAGCAGCAGTGCCTCGTCTGTTTATCTTTGTGAGTATGTTTGGATATACATAAGCAGAGTGCCATGCAATACAGCGCTAATGTTTGTGTTGTGAGAAACTATTTGCTATAGTATGAGGAGGAATGCAGCTCTCACAGTTGAGAGGAGCTCGGCTGCCTGAGCTGAGCTTCAGATCAGCCTAAATATTTTGAGAAGTCATTCCTCCTTTTTTTTTTTCTCCTCTCTCTCTCTCTCTCTCTCTCTCTGTCTGTCTGTCTTACCCACCATCGACGGGGGCACGTCGGTTTCCAGTTGTTTTCTGGCTATTTGTGGTGAATGATGCATATTGGCAGACCTCATCGGCGCTTTCTCTTTGCATTGCAAAATCTATTGGAGGCTGAACTGGGCTCAGCGCTTGTGTGCCCCAGTGTTGGGTAACAATGAGCTCCGCAGGGCGATTGGCAGATGTCTGTTTTGGTGCTGCAGATACAGTCATGCCATTGTGTGGAGTCAGCAAGTAAAATGTGTGTGCTCTCGTGTGTATGTGTATAAGGGGTGAGGAAAAGCGGGTGTTTGTTTTGGCAGAAAGATCATTTGCCAAAGAAGTAGTTACACAGCCAAAACTCATCAAACCAACCTGCGGCAGTGAGTGTTTCATCTGTCCAACCTCTTCAGTTGTCTAAATGGAAAGGTGGGCCGTTTTCCTCCCCGCACCCACCTCTTCACAGCTCTTTTGTGCTAAGAGGGCTTAATGGTGAGCTGTGGTAGGCATATTTCAGCGTGGTGTTGGGTTAAAATGAAAACAGACAGCAGTGGTAGTAAGCTGCCGTTTCCTCAGACTTTTCTCTGTTGCATTTGTTGTTAACAAGAGGATGAAGTAAACATTTTCAGCTAATCAGGGGCATGACAGAGCCTCATGGTGCCTCTGATCTTTTCCTCTACTCGCTGTGGCTCACTTGAAGTCCCATTGTCTGGCTTAAGCCAAGATCCTCCAGTCCAGAGGGCCTCAGTGCCAAGCTTGGCTCTGAGGATACTGCAAAAAGGGAAAACCCATCTTCCCCAAAACCTTCTTCCATTACAGAAAAGAGGTTTTCCGCTTATATCAAAACTGTCAATGGAAGTCATTCAAGCCACTTGGAAAACATCAATTGCTCTCTTTTTCGTTCTTTATGTTGGCAATATCAGTCAGTCATACGGACACAGCACGATCCTTCCATAGTTGGTTTTCAGAAGAAAGGGAGAGTGTGTGTGTGTGCATGTATTTTTTATATCCATTATCCTCCATGGCATTGTATGCAACTATTATTGATCTTCAGAGCATGTGCAGCTGACTTGGCTGTGAAATATCAGCATCTGCATTGTTTTTATTACTGTAACCTTTGCAACTGATGTGGACATGAATACATTGCCTGTATGTGTATGTGTGTTTGTGTAGAGTACATCAAGTGTTAAATGAAGAGCTGTTTCATGTTGGCACCAGAGTAATGGGAGCCACAATGTGACAGGCAGGCCCAAGGCGACCCAGAAATGTGCCTTCTTGGAACTTCCCTCTCATTCCTTGGCTATAAAAGCAGCGGTACAGTGCCCGCCTGACTCCAAAACCAACAGTTTTGGAAATATCTGTTACATTTGCATCCCAAATATTCAGATTTGCCTTCATGACACTCTTATTTGGGTTGACAGCATTATATTTCTCTTCCTTTTATGCCTCTCGTGTTTTCTTGTCATACTTGCCTGTTTTTGTGTTGACTCGTCTCCTCGGCATACAGGATGGGTTATTTAGGGCAGTGTGGATGCGTAACTGCAAACAATATGTACGCCATACATGCAGCAACAGTACTGTAAACATTTTTTTTTTTTTTTTACGGCATGTTGTCATGTTTCTACAATAGCCCAGAATCGACAAACCAAACACTAGCTCTCGAGAGGGCCTTTTAAAAAAAAAACCAGCTTTTTTATGCAAGTTTCACGGCCATCATAGATTCTCTTTTACCAAGGAGAGAGTGAGTTGAGGGGGTTGGGCAGCCTCCAAATAGTCCACTAAGCGTTAGTCAACAAGAAAATTAGTTTTCATTAGTCGTTAAGTCGCAGGAAGAAAAAAAACCCTCTCAATTGCACGTTGTGTGAGACGTTATAAATAACTTACAGAAAAGTTTGCTACCGGCCGAGCCTTCCCCCATAGAAAGGTGGCCTTGTGCGAAACTGGTAACGTAGGTCCAGTAGGTCCTTGCTGTAAGAAGCCAGCGAATCTCTGTTGTGAGTGTTAAAAGTAACGTAAGCAGCACGTAGTTGCAGCCACGGTAAAGTACAAGTCGACAGAATTTATTTAGTTACTGTAAACTGCCATAAAGCCCAAGTTTCAGTTTAACAATTATCAAAATGTTCTACACTGTGTTCGCTGCCCCAAAAAAGGCAACACAGGCCCAGTTAAGGCAAGTTACCAAACAAATGCACACATTGAAGGGTGCAGGACCTCTTATGTCCTGCTATCAACAATATGTTAGTGACGTATAGACACAGACGCTGTTCGGTTAAGAGACAATATACTGTGTGTAAATTAATGAGCTAAATGTTCAGTCTCTTTGTTGGTTGTTCCGACACTTTCAGATTCATTACCGCTCTTTTGCTGTTAGAATTGTTGTTAAAAAATAGCCTGTTTTGCTTGTGCACATTTAAAAGTTATATTTTCAAAACTCTTCATTAGGACTTTGTATTTCCCCCATAGTGAGCATTAACAATGTTAGTCATAATATTTGTTATCAGCCGTGGAACTCAAACCATTAATTGTTGTCCAAGAAAAGTGTATATTTAAATAAGTGAATCAATATCATGAACATGCTTTGTGCTATTGGCTTAAATAAACAACTGTCAGTTGACTAAGAGAATCTACGAGAGGTGTTCAGTTGCTTTCAATGTGCAACCTCATCATTAGAAGCCACTCCAATCCTGCAGACTAATTGCTTTATTGCCAGGTGTTAAATGGGAAGATCAGCATACAACCACAAGCTACCAAATAACTGTTTCAAATTTACAAAACACACCTAAAAAGTGTACAAACTAACAGACTTTATCGTGTTCATTCAGATTCCTACAAACACAAAAGTGTCCAAACCTAAATTTGTGGTTTCACTGGTCTGATCAGTTTCTTGGCTGGGACTTAAATTTGTGCAATCTTGTTGTCATCATGAGATTTCTAGAAAACCAACACCCTGCCAAGTCCAACACAAGACCTCTTTAATCCCACATGTTCTCTTCACACTTTTTTGGATAGATTAAATGATGAAGATATAATGTGTTAATTACTGAAGTTTTTTTTTTTTTTTTTAACTTTTGGACAGTCATACGAGCTGTCTCCTAGTTTCCAGTCTTTATGCTAGGTTGCGTTAACCATTAGGGCGTGGGCTGACAGGGCTCCGGCACCAGAGGAACCACTCAAATCTAGAGCAAACACTGCAGACAAAAGCAAGAGGGCAAGAAAAACTGGAGCAGATGTTTCTTGAGTGAATCCATCCAGCACCCTTCTTAAAAAATGAGAATGAACTCTGCTGACCTGCTTTTAGCCAATCAGCCCGTGACATCAGCCTCTGGTATGGCCAGAGTAAATAAAGAGGAATTTAATCAGCTCTCACATATCTGTGATGGTCATTTTCCCCCTCTAGGTTATACTTCGTAATAATGAATGAGATACTTGTGTTGCTATCCACTGCCTTCAAATGTGCATGTTATGGGGAGACTTATTCATCCTTAAATTATAGCTGCAGTTCACAACTATTTTAATGATATTTATTTTTTGCCCTCAATTATTAGTTAACAATTTTGTCTATAACATGGCAAACAATTGTGAAAACAACTGTGGCTCACAGCCCAAAGTGATTTCTTTAAATGTTATTTCAAAGCAACAGTCTACTATAATGTAATACAATAAAGCATAAAACCCTGATGTTTTTGAATAGCTGGTACAAGTAGGATGTTCCACTTACAAAATGACTGAATATCATTGATCAACGATCATTCCATTATCAAAATAGTTACTGATTAGATTTCTGTCAATCGTATGACCGATCAATGAGCTAAAGTTTGCAGCTCTACACTAAATCAAAACAGGTTGCACCACAGCTGTTGGCTTCAGTCACATATTTAACCGCACAAACAAGAGTGGTATCAATCTTCTCCTCTGACTCCTGGCAAGAACCAAGTGTAGTTCCCAAAATGTTGAGGTATTTCTTTGAGAGCTCATCATGCTGAAAACAAAACAGTTCATTCAAACAAGGCAGTTGTCTTAATGTTTGCTCCCAGTGGTCTCACTCAAGGGTGTAGAGGAAAGGCTGCCGTTATAAAGAGGGGGATGGCACAGACAATCCTACAAATACTGATAACTGCATGCATTTTTTATTAGTCTCTCCTCAAAGTTATTCACGCCATTGCAGTACACACACACACACACACACACACACACACACACACGCGAAAACACACTGAAGTAGTCTCCTCCTCCTCCTCCTCCTCCACCTACTACTACTACTACTACCACTAGGGCTTGAGAGACAAGTTCAGCCCCATCAATTCCAAATTTACATAAGGTGGGTATTCTTGTGTAGCTCAGTTAAAGCTATCCGTTTTAATCATGCATAGAACTAAGCCCAAAATACGACAGAACTGTGTGTCTTCTGAAATATTGATACCCTCCTGCCTCCCAATCTAGTCTCACATTCTTTTAGTTTACTCACGTCTGGTGACATTTCCAACCCTCTGTGCACTTAATTGTTAAATTGCCTCTGGCTGTATTAAGCAAAGACGTCTCAAAGCAACATCAGCTGAGGAGATGCAGAGGCTGAAGTAAATGCAACATTCCTCCCTCTCCCAGCAGAGCAATAGCAACAGTTCGAGTTATTTGATAAGTCAGCTGGTAAAAAGGCACATGTACATGTGCAGTACATAACAGAATAAACACTCCCCTTTTCCCAGAGGTGTAAGGGAGGAAGGGTGGGGGGTCAGAAGGTGACGGAGTTTGTAAGATAAACTTGGCTTAACTTTGTCAGTGCACCAAATCCCCTCATCAGTCCCTGTCCTGCCATCATCCCCTCCCCAACCATCTGTTTAACCTGCTCCAGAACAGTGTGCAAAGCTAACATAGCCAGTATTTTAGAAAGTTATTTTATTATTCAAAATGTAATCAGCTTGAATGAGCACACTTTTATGCCATATGCAGTCCCTCCAGGAGTAATTGACACAAATTCAAATATTCCTCACATTATTTACGCTAGTTTGTATTTTTGTCTGAAGAGCACTTGCAGATTTTTCCAGTGACAACATTTTCTCAAATAAAATGATTTCAGAACTTCCACTATACAGCTCAAATAAAATTGAACTTGAAACTTTAGCTTAATTGCAGATATGTTAATGAATGAGAGAATTGTGGTCTCTGAATTAGGCCACCGATGCTGTGCATCAACCTCAAAAACCTCTGCCAAATAAATGCCAAACAAACCATTTATACCTCAAACCTAAACATAACCATCAGAGCTTGCTGGTAGGTGCACTTTGTATGCCGGATGTTCCTCAGTGATAATACTATACTAGAAGCTTAAACCTTACTGTGTCCAGCTTGTGGCTGTCAGCAATTTTTGCTTACAGAGAGATTTGTGATAAAGCTTTGGGAAGATATTTTGCTGGCAAAATAGTAACACATTAGAAAGAGAACTGTTTCGCAAAGCTGGAGCTATGATCTCAGACCATCGTGTCAGAATACAAAACAGACTGTTGCACATGGATCTGTGGCTCAGTAAAACATAGTAATACCCAACCCAACAGAAACAGACCTGTGACTCAAGCAGTGTCCATTGCAGAATTGCTGATATAGTTAATTTTGACATTTTCTGCACTGTGCCAAAAAAGTTCTCAACCAAAACAGCAACTCGTTAAAGTTGTAGAAATGTTTTTTCTCTCTGTCTCATGTTGCGGGGGATTAGGTCGGCAAACACAAAATTTGCAGTTTGGCTGCAAAACTAGGGGCCAACGATATTTTATTCTGACTGGGTTACATACACAAGACTAATTTGTGCAGACTCTTGTCAAGGTACTGTAACACTGCTGCAGATAGTAATATCTTTGGTGTCATTTTAGGAGTCACTTCAACGTCAACCTGATCCACTACTGGTCAAAGCCAGTGGGGGTTGTATGAGAAATTTTTGGCAATTTGAGTCTTTTTAGTGGTTTACCACCACGTTAACAGTACGGGTGGGTCATGATTTTTTTGAATAGTCATTATAACCTGAAAAAAAAAAAATCAAATCATTTATAAAAAAAAAAAACATTGTATCACCAGACAAAGTAAGTTTGATGTTGGACGTGCGTAGCAAACACCGGCCTTCATTTCAAACATGGTTCCTTTTAGCTTTGCCCAAAGCAAAGGATTTTGAAGCTTGATGGCCTTTGTTAGACGCAAGTTTCTGCTGTGAATGGGTCTGTATGTGTCTTTGTGACATAAATCTGTTTACAAAGTTACATTGTGGGGACCTACGTCCTTTATGGGGACAAAGGCAATTCTCCATTATGTAAATCATTAAAATATTAAAGTGTGAAGACTCAGTTATTGTCTGGTAAGGTTTAGGTTAAGCTAGGGTTAATGCTAGGTTACAAGAGTAGTAGCTATGGCTACGTATAAGTCTTTAAGAAATGAATGTAAGTCAATGTAATGTTCTCTGGAGTGATGTGTGTTTTTGTGTGTGTGTGTGTGTGTGTGGGGGGGGGGGTTTAAATAATAGTTCAATAGTTTTTTTGCATTAGTTACAAGTTGTGTTCTTTGTGGGATCGAGCAGGTTCAGGCTCCGACAGACGTCAGTCATCAAGATAATTCACTAATCACAGCCTAGTTTTCCTGAAAATTGACTGTATTAGCGAGACTCTTCTCTAATCTTACCTCTCTCCTGTCACTTTTTACCCGCTTGGCAACTGGAACACAAAAAGCTTTGAAGTGGGTGTAACCAGGAAGACATGCATGCCTAATGAGCAAGAGTGAAAAGGACTTAATTCTTGTTAAAGCAACGTAGCTCTGCTTACTGAACCACAGTGCAGTACCTTAATTAAGTTGTCTATTAACACAAAGAGGGCAACAGTGGTATTTGCACTTATGTCAGCCAGATCATATCTGTTTAACTTAACAGTCCGTCTATGAAAACATCTCCAAAACATCTGCAACCAAACATCGATTTCACCTTCTGAACTGACTTGTCAAACAGATAAACATCGCACTGTGACTTGCCAAAACGATATAATAAGTCCATAGTAAATACTGACAGTCATTTCTACTCAGAGATATGTGCAGTGCCAGAAAGGAACAAAGAAAAAGAAGAACGACATGATCTTCTATTTCAGATTTACAGCCGTGGGGTCACCAGTGGAAGTGGAGCTGGAGCAGAGTGGTGCAGAACTCTCCTCCTCCCTCCTGGCCTCCTTCGCCTGTTCCCATCCATTTTTTTTTTTGCTCTCTGTTACTGTATATGGGTCACGCTGTGATTGTGTGTACATGCAGGTGAATATGCTCCCTTTTCCGCTGAGCACATGGAAAGAAGTACTCAAACCGCTACACCTTTAAATGAAAGTAACAACACAGTGGAACAATGCTGCATTTAAAGCAAAGGTCATGTTTAAAGGTTTAAACTGACGCAGTGTTACATCAGAATGTATATTTGTGTTTTAACAGAGAACCCATTCTGAAGACTGATTGTCCCTCAGAAATCAAAATAATCTATTCATGATCTGGTATGTGGATTTTCTAGTGGTGCAACAGTGTATGGCTACTTTAACTCATGCAGTGCTTCATGTTACATTTGCTAATTTGTTTTCAATCAATTTATAATACCACAAACTACAGACCTGAAAGTGGCATAAGTAAAATTCATACACTTTTTTAGCTATCTCACAATCTGCAATCTGTGTGCATGTATAAGCCAATGCATGAATACTGTGTGAATAACTGTGTGTGTTACTTCCCACTGGTTTACCTGTGCCCCCCCATGAGAACTGACCACACACCACATCTCAGACCAAGCAGGAAGGCAGGATGTTTTTGATGAAGCAGTGGGCTTAATTTAGGCTCAGGCATTCTCAGTATCTGTCACCTAACTCCCAACGATCTCAACACACAGTGCAGGAGGTGTTTGTGTGCGTGTGCGTTAGCTCATGTTTATCCAGGGAGGCGAGTTATAAATTGAAATGCACACCCACATTTGGCCTTACAAAAAGACTACAATACCTCCCAAATGTAAAGACAAAGACATGCTCATCCTCCTTAAAACTTGGTAAATGATAATCATAATAATTGCAGCTCTACAATACACTCTTGTGATATAGTTTCTCTTTGATATGCTTTCATTACAAATTATTAATACTGGCTATTAAAAAATAATCCCATTAACCCTGCCAAATGCCCAAAATCTTGATTTCTTCTTCTGAAGGAACTGGCTTAGTTTTAGCTCCTACTTGGCTACAAAATAACCAAACAGGCGTAGGCATTGCCAACAAACCAGCAACAGCAAAAGGCGAAAGCCAACAACCTCTGCCAAAGACTTCAGCTTGCTCCCAGTGTTCTTCTCTTACTGATACACGCAGAAATGTTCTGCCTACTTCTTTGAATTACAGAATTTCTTTGCCTGTATGGAATTTTTTTTTGATTCATTATATTTCCGAATGACCACACTGCTGGGAAGCAGCTACACACTATTTAAAGTAAATGCATTAACCTCCATTATCTAGCTCTCGTTTGTTTGATGAGCACATCAATAAGACACAATAAAAGTTATCAGATTTTTGAAAACCCTGTAAGAGCATCTTGTGACGTTCTGACCTTGAGCCCGTTGTCATTCTAATGCTGCATTAAATGAACGTGCGCTGACTTGTCAAACAACTGCACAGGGTGCTGAGAGGAGAGACGTGCGGTCGTCATGCATCCATAACGAATGGAAAGAAAGGAAGACCACACAGCGGCATGGTCAGATCAGGTTGTCAGAGACCATATTTAAAATCTGGGTCAGAGTCCAGGCCGTAACCTCGCTCTCACTATTGCTCCACACTCTCTCCTCTTCACCCCACTTGACCTTCTTCATCGCGTCCTGTTATCCTATCTTTGTCTTTTTTTTCTCTTTACAGCTTTATGTCCACACCACTTTTCAAATCCAGGTCTCTATTTATTTCATTCACTCCCTCAGCCTTTTTGCTTGTCTTCCTTTCTCTTTGCATGCAGCCTGAGCCATCGACAGAGGCAGCAGTTTTGCATTCTGCCTGTGTTGAGTTTCATGGGCAGCGTCCGAAGTTTACAGTCACATTAGTTTTGTTCTAAAATGCATAAAATAAAGTTGGAAATTGCATTTAAAAATGTAGTCATGTCAAGTTAAAATGTATGAACTGTTGAGAATACATTGGCTGTCTTTTAACTATTTCTCTTCTCCCAAGAGGAATGAAGAAAAGTCAAGGCGAGCGTAAAAAACAGCTATGACTCATATGGATCTCATATAGCGTTACAATAAGCTTATTCACTTCTGCTTTATTACAAGATGACAAAAAGAAGAAAACATGTGTAGCTGTTGTCCTTGCACAGGACTTAAATATCTACTATTATAGATAACAATCACCTGGGCTTGTTCTGGTTCTTGTAACTGTGTAATTGTAGTACGTGTACAATGAATGCAGACTTTTGAGATGCCACCGGGCACAGCTGGTGTTAGTCAGGGAACATTTCCATGTATAGGTCAACAGCTTGTTAAAAGACAATGCCTTGTTTTCTTTTCTGTACATGTGTAAATTATGCAGGATTAAATTTACACATTCACGATGTCTTCTTGCCTACAGTACATCTTCAATTGAGCTGGGCTTTCTGTTAACTATTGTTTTCAGACTTTGTTAACATATTGATCCTCGTATTAAATATAGCAACAACATTGACATTTAATTCCTGGCCAATTTAAAAAAAAATATTTTTTACAGTCTTCCTGTGCTTTTAGAAAATCTGAGAAAAAGAGCCAGAGATATAAAAGGTGCCCCATCACTGCCTATTCTCTAAAGCAGACTTGGCAGGCCTGCAGCAGCTCATCATGGCAAAATGGCAAACACTGCACAAATCAACTGGCATCCGTGCTTCTTTTCAGCTCAGTGGCTCTGGAGCTATTGTGGAGCTAACATGGCTGCCAACAATAAGACATGATGACATTGTCCTGTTTTCAAGCTGGATGCCCTCCCAGTAAGGAGTTCTGGTGAATATCTCTTAAGTGTGACATAGAGACGGGCCCGCAACCACCAGCGAAGCCGAGCTGAGCTGCGGAGCCGCTTTAGAGTCCTGCTGAGACCGGCCAGGCCCACAGCCTCCCTGCCAGGGGCTCGGCTCGCAGTCAGAGTGAGTTACAACCCATGCTCCTGACACACGCGCACAAATTCAGAAACTTGCATCCAGTATGTAGGCATGCAGGCCCACGCACAGGTGTAACAAATATTGTGGTATACAGTATGTGTACAACAATTAACCAATACGTAAAAAAAAATAATAATACTAAGTAAGTAAGTGAGCATCCAGGCACATGCAAATGTTTGCACACCCTCAAATACTTATCCTTATTGATTACCCACTGGCAGCAAGTGGAGCTCCATTGGACCAGTTACTTAAGTCCACAAACCTTTTCATTCTTATTTTTGGGTTGCAACGGCAGTGACCTCTTGAACACACACATACCCCCACACTCAAAGATATGCTCTATGCAAACAAAACAAACGTGCCCCACGCTTGCACACATGCAGTAAAGAGAGCGTGTCCTCCAGCAGGAGCTCTATCTGTCAGGGGTAGGTTGAGATCAAGGCCCGGCAGCTGCTGGATCAGCTGGATTGATCTGTCTGGGTACACATGAAGGGTGGAAGTGAGCATGTTTGTGATTAAGGGCTTAACGGAAGGTGTGTTGGAGTGAGTGAGTAAATGACATACAGGGAGGGGGATTCAGTGTGTGACTGTTATATGTTGCACAGAAGACAGCGATGTGTATCAGCGCCATAGATATGTACAGTATGTTCGAGCAAATTAATCTTCTTCATCAGGGCTCAGACAGGATTCTGTTATGTTCATATATTGAGATGGCATATATAATCTGAGTTTGCTGAAGGGGGTTGATTCAGTGCCAATGTTCCATATTTTACTATATAAAAAAAAAAGTGCCAATACATGTAGTCCAATGATTTGTGTATTCTTAAAGATGAAAAGTCTGAAGATAAATGTATTGCATGTGTGTCAAATCACTAATGTTTATATTATATAGTTACATGTTTACATGGTTTCCTATGAGTTTTAAGAAATTCCATGATGTCACGCCCTTACAAATGAATTTATTTAAAGAAATCCATTAGTGATGGCATCGAGGGATATTTTTCTGAACTCGCATGAAGTATGAGGAAAACACTTTTTGTGACTGCATGCATAAAGTCACTTTTTAGGACTACCAATCCTCTTTATTGAGGATTCTACTGTATTCACAGGGCATCACTGTATGAGGAAATCACAAAGACCATGACTCAAATGTTTGGTTGCTCTTTAGGGATCTTTTTACATTTACCGGCAGTTTTATTCCTGCAATGACAGCAAGAACTTTCACTGCCAACATTTTTTCAACCAATTAAAAAAAAGAATGCATGCGACTACTGTTGTATAGTTGTGTGGTTTAATTGTGTAAGTAAAAGCTTTTTAGGTTTGAGGAAGACTGCAGTCAAAATAAACTATATGATTGTGGTATTGTTAAGTTGGAGGAACTAAAACACCTGCAAGAAGGAACTGTTTATGCTACCATATATGCAAAAAAAAAGGTAGATAGACCATTTTGTGGGTCTATGAGGAAGCTGCACAAAGTCTGAAAAACTACTTCAAGTGAGTCTGAAGACTACAAGTTTGAAAATGACAAGAATCTGGGGTTAGAGTTAGAGATAAGTGAGCTTACCAGACCTCTACAATATAGCGCACTCCCTATGAAGCTAGCAGCTACATCAGCCACTACTAGCATAACATACCTGAGTCTCTGGCCAAACTGACAGAGGGTTAAGTTGCATTGTGGGTAATGAAGGCGGCAGATTTTGACATAAAGGTGGCCCATGTTTAAAATAAAAAAGACTGTCTGCTTCTGCTGCACTAACACGGAAACAACAAAAATCTGCTTTGTGTTATGGAAGTGCAATGTAAAAATCAGTGGACGTGTTGAAAAATATTTGTATGAGGAGGCTGTGAATGAATTATGTCACGTTTAGGGGCCTAATCTCAAACTGAACACTACAAATATTCACCCAAAAGGTCCATCAAGATGAAAACTTAAGACAACAAACCCAGACAGAGTGACAGGTCACTCTTACTTCTGCCATTGTGAACTACCAGAAACCAAAACAGAAAAACACAATAAACACATCAGACAGGCAAAAAGTGTACAGACGAATCATTCACAGCCAATAAGATGCCCGGTGTTGTTGATGTTGTTTATACTGAACAAATCAAAGGGAATTTGCTTTCAGATTCGGTTGTAGCTACCTGAATGACCTCAGGCAGCGGCTTTAATTACAGAACTTAGTTGCCAGTCCCATGTTTCATTACAGCTGAACTGTATCTGAACATAACCACGTTTACCGCTCACACGAGCGCTGACAAATGGTGGTTTGCTGTCTGTACGAATGTGTCTCGCCGCAGTAATATATTGTGTGTAGTGTGCATGAGTAGCTATAGCGTTTGTGTCTACATTAATCCCAGGAATGTTGAGGTGGTCCAGAGTTGAATAGGATGAGGCGTGGGTGTAGAGGAAGAGTCCCCTGGAGCAGAGTTAAAATCTTAAAGTACTAAAAAGCATTGACCCAGACCCAAGACGCCCACTCACAGGGACACAACCCTGCACATGCTTTCATACTTTTCACGCGCTCGGACATACACGAACACAAGAAATACATGGAAAAATATGACCTTAAACAACAGACATGCACAAAATGTACCCAGTATTCTTAGCTCAAACACACACACACACACACACACACACACACACAGAGAAACACATCCTTGTTGTCTTGTATTGCTCGTCATGCAATGAGGAGCACATGACTTAAATCGAGTGTGTTGCGTGACCTCTTATCGGACAAAAGCGTCCCACAGAGAGGTGATGGGGGAGACTGTGCCTCCCCGCCTGTCTTGCCTGTCGGCAGTCATGAGGTCTCCATCCCGTTTGCCACGCTGTGTCTCGTGGTTCAAAGTCTATAAAATGTTTGAGCTAAAAAATCCCCCGCTTTTACAACATTTGCAGTGGTGGCGTGTTGCCAATAAATCAGCTGCTTTGCCTGCGGAGAGCAACGTTAACCATTGGGGATGGGCAGGCGGTGCGTGCGTGTGCAGAAGATTCATGTTTTTCAAGAATGAAGGCTTTTTTGTCATGTTCTATAAACATCTCACCTGAAGAGCGTGATGCCTCTCAGTGAGAGAATGGTGTGTTTGTATTTCACACACTGACCATGACACCTCGACAGTCATTCAGAGCCAAATGCAAATATTTCAATGACAACTTATGTCCTGTTTTATGTCATTAACTGTTGTCTTTTCAGTGTCTTATCATTTAACTGTCACAATAGTGATAATATCTGTGTGTTAGAGCAATAAACTGTGCCTCATATCTTAACAGGGATTATTTCTTGACACAAGACGATCTCATTCACCAAAGTTACTCCTCACCACGTCAGACTTCACTGCAACTGTTTTTGGAGCACAGTAGAATAATGTTAAAATGGCTGATAAAGAAAAGTATTTCACAACCAGAAAACGGTATCTGTTCAAGGTTAGAGACAGAGAGGGAGATGAGGATTATAACATTTACTACCGAACAGCTCCACTTTGATTTGACTGAAAGGCGAAACAGCCTTTAAAAGTGTGACCAAAATGGTCAAATCAAATTGAACAGAAATGGGTGGGTATATAGTATGTGCTTGTGTTTGTGTGTTTCCATGTAATCTTATCACAAGGTAGCGTCATTGAGAGGCAGTGCCCCAAGCCAGCATGGCCAGAGTCCACCAAGGGCACTTTAAATTAGAGTAATGTTCACTAACACAAGGTTACAGGGTTCATTCACAGCAGAGATATGAAAAGGCCCAATTGTCTGCTGCAGTGCTGATGGCTGCATGAAAATGAAGCGAAGGAGCTCTGAATCGCAGGCCTATATGTGACCATGGCTAATCGTGGAGTGAATCAAGGAACCAAAGGATGAATTGAGGGATGTGACAGCAGACGCAAAGACGGATCTATTTAAGTAATGTCTGCCTTAAGGAAAAAATGACTTTATGAATGTAGAGTACGTGGTGTTAAAACAGAGAAGTAAAATAACGTTTGTCACATGTTTTATTCCTGGATTATGTATACTAATTATGGGCAATGTGTTGAATAAAGATCCTGTCAAAATAAGATCAACGTTGTTCTTGTCTGTGTGGAGAAAACTGTTTCTGTTTGTTGGACCTTTCAATTTAACATGATGGAAAATGTCTCAGTTGCCTCCTATTAAGATACACACACGCACTAACAATGTGTAGGTCCATCTCTCAATATGTTTTTACTTGAGGCTCTCAGCCCTAATCTTTAAAAGGAGCTCACAAATACATGCAATTTCCTCAGTCAGCTGGACACTAGTTTTTCCACAAACAGGAGAAAATAGCATAGTTGCTAAGTAAGGGAAGGGAAGGTCGATTCATGTATATAGCATCTTATCCTGCACCAGGCAACCGAAAGAGCTTAAAAGAAATATAATTAAACAAGACAAAGAGTTACAACTAGAAAAAAAACAATGAGAGGTTTAAAGTCTACAAAGAACACCTAAAAACCATAAAACATTGAAAACCATAGAAACTTTGGAAAATACAATAAAAAAAAACAAAAGACAATTATTTAAAAACAATTGTTAAAAGTTAAGTCCTCAGTTTCGACTGAAAAAACACTGAAAAATGCTGAAGCAAATGAGCTGAAGCAACTGTAAAGAGATGAGTCGATGAGTTTAGAATTAAAAATGAGGGACTACTTTCAACTGAGGAATATTACATGTTTGGTACTCTGGTAAGTATTTATAGCAGCAAGAGCTTGTATATAGGATCAACTAAAAATAAACTACAATGCTCAAACAGCAAACTATTGTCAACCTTCCAGATGCAAAAAGGACTCCTGGTGGGTCATGTGTCCGCTCACCTCTGTGAATTGTACTTGGTTGAGGTGCATGACAACAGGGCACACTGGGATAAAATGTTTGTGCCCTGTTCCTAATAAATACAGTAAGACAGCGAGCACGTTTGATTCATTTGCTGGAGTGTCTGTCACATGCAGCTTTAGGGTTTCCGTTTACACTGAATAGTCACAAAATATTGTCATTTCATTTTTATTCCAAACATCTGCTGTGGTTGAGAATGTTGAACAACGCGAGAATCGTTTACAGTACGACACGCAAGCATATTTGAGGTAGAAGCAGGAAGCTTATCCAGTTCTTGAAAAGAGAAAGCACGTTATCGGGCTTCAACCGCGATGTAAAATGGGTCTGTTAGGTCTCCATTCTTTATGCAAAGTCACAGCAAGAGAGACAGTCCCCTGAAAATGATCTAACTAACCTTGTGTAGCTCAGCTTTTCTGATGACATGACTGACACGCACACACACACGCACGCACGCATGCACGCACGCACACACACACACACACACACACACACACACACACACACACACACACACACACACACACACAGAGGAATAATGAGTCAAACATTCCATGCATATAAAATACACTGCTCTCTCTCAAATGTTTGATAAGCTGTGGTATGTTGCTGCTGTTTGCCAGTCAAACCCTTTCACTTAGCAAAAAAAAAAAATAACGGTACTGTTTCTCTGAGAAAGAGAAATGACACAAATACTGCAACTTGACATGTTTTAAAATAGGCCGTCTTTAATTGTAGCACTTTTCAGTACCTTATCTGGTATGCGCTGATATCACTGTTAGTCATGTCTGAAGAATCTGTGGCACTGAGTGTTTGTGTGAGTTTTGTTCCCCATGCACAGTTTGGCAAACCACAAAATTCCTTCAAATCCCCCCCACTACCATATTATTAACTGCTCCGAACAAAGCATTTTGTAAACTGCTTGTCACATGAAGTTTGAAATGAATTCAGAGTTGATGGACACAAGGAGGGACATGCCAGGGAAGATTAACGTACTGATGTTTCAGCATTTGAATAAATGCTGCCTATTTATTATTCTTACGTCTTACTTACTTCTTATATTCTTTAAAGCAGCAATCCTCTTTTACTTATTATTAAACCTTTTTATGAAACTTCTCATCTCACCCAATGAATTCAAAGAACACAAGGAAAGAAAATTATCTTTTATCCGCAAACTATCTGACTCATCCTATTTTTTATTTAACTGTGGGAGGCCCATGACATGCCCCACCCAAAGAACTGCCCTTTCATGAAGCCTATGAGCCCAACCCTGGAGCTGCATCCCCAGGCCTACCCGTAATTCCTATGTGCCTGACCCATTGAGCTGCATCAGGAGGCCCCGGTCGTACAGCCTGCAATCCACACCCTGGAGCTGCACTGAAGGAACTGTTCACACAGTCCAGCGGGAACAGTCCAGGATTTGCAAACATGCAGACACGCCTTATCTGCACTGAATTTTCTGCCAGATACCGAGCAGATACACAAACACGTGCAGATAAAACATTAATTGCATAAAGCCAAGATGAACTCACAACTACGAACTTTTAAGACAGCTCCTCCTATCAAAAACACCCAGTGCTAACAATAACTAAATGCAGCTACAGGGCTAAAATGTCTGCAGCAACTTGTGTGTTTATCATCGGTAAATACACACAGCTGTTAGTGTCCAGTGTAGCTAGTGAACAATGCTGGCAGCTACACACCTCCAGCACAAGGGACACATTAAGAGAAATAGTAGGAAGAACTGGCCCACACTCTACAGACCGATCCCTTGTGTGTGTGCATGTGAGTGTTTAATGTAAAATGTCCTCATCCTCAGAGTAAGATGAAAATCTTGTTGCAATTCACACAAAGTCTAGATGTACAGAATGGAAGAAGAACTAATATCAGAAGATAACAAGATCCATTTAAAGCCAATTAATTAAATATGCTTATTTATATAACTTTTCTTCTACATGAATCAACAGTTTGACAGCAGAAATTGTCACATTATTAAATTCTGCTTAAGGTTAATGTAGAGTATTGTACTCTCAGAATTAGGCCACTTTACAGCAACTGTAAAGCTTATCAAGCCACTTAGAATATGTGCCTTGGGTTTCCACTTGCTAAGTTCATTTCAAAGTGACAAGCAGGATGGCTTACGCCTTCAACCATTACACAGTTTCTTACTTGGATTAGTCAGGTCCCACAGAGGGAGATGATGTTTCAGATGCAAATGGAGAGGGATGGCATGCTCGCTTGCTGACATGTTCCATTGCTCAACCTGTTGATCAGGCTCCTTCCTAAAGGGCCTGACTTGCTTATTTCACTATCGTCTGTTTCTGTTCAAAATGGCACCACACACAGGTGGTTTGTCTGCCAACTGCCTGTGGCTGAATGGATACATTTATCAAACAAATTCTATAAGATGGGGATGCTGGAGGTATTTGACATGTACAAACTACATGAGCAAGTTGTTGTAAATCAGTTCGCAGACTGACATCGAGGTGAGAAGGGATTTGATCTGAAGCAACAAAAACATCATATTTTTGCCCTTAAAAAAACAAGATGTCGATAATGATTTGGGTGAAAGGCTGAACTTACAACAAGCAGTTGTCAGAGACTGAACTTCACCTCCTGTCTCAATTTTGCAAGAGAAAGATATCTTGAGTTTCAACAGCAATCCCTATGGCCTAAGGGGACACATGACCTCAACATGGCGCTTAGTCACTGGTATGGTTGGCTGTGAACGCAGACACATGGACATGTTTGCACACACACACACTTACATAGGAGGACCTCCCTCTTAGCAAACCCTCTTTTTTCCAGTGGCCGTCGTGAGTAGCAGACGGTTTTGCCATCCCTCTCCCAAAATAGCCACCCGTTAGCACAGCCAGGTCAGATGGTTTTGAAACATCCATGGCAAACGGTGCTGGAGTGGAGGGGAGCAACGAGTGCGTGACCACCTCTTGGTGGGGTGGTCGTGGGTGGGCCTCAAGTGGAGGTTTCTTTCACACTTGGATGACAATGAGTGCTCGGGAACAAAGGAGGGGTGTCTCGGAAAAACTGGTTATGTGAGTGCGTTCACAAGCAGCAGGTGGTGAGCGCTTGATTTACGATATTTTCATTTATGAATATGAATAAAGAGAATAAAGTCATGATTTAACATTCGGGTTAGCCTCCGTTTCTGTAGCTTCTGTGACCCGATGCAATGTCTCGTCAAACATTTCTGTTCTTCATCTCTGAGAAAAAAAAAAAGAAGAGAACCTAACTCATCGGCAACAACTCCAGCGCTAGCTACTGGAAACGGAAACCTTTGTGATTTTAACTGAGTTATTACTTAGAGAGCTTGGGTAGCGCAGGTAGTTAATCATTGTCATTGTAACTTGGTTTTGTCCATCTGGACAAAATTTACAAAGGCTCTTCTGTTGTCTGAAAACAGCTGCGCCATTCAGTCTCCTCTGCTATCATCGACATGTCTGAGCTAATCGCAGCCCCTTGACTTGTCAGTTTTTTCCAGGCGGTGTAACCTGGGGCTCATGGACAATCGTGTCCCTTAAAAGGTCACATATAGTTATAACCTTTGTAAGTATTTCAGGTTTCGTCGGCACTGGCATTATACACGTTATGGTGAGCAGTGGTAATTGTGCATTTACGATTTCACCGTGGACTTAAGCAGAGTGCGCACATAAAATGTTGTATCAAACTCTAGAAATTGGCACCAGAGACCCTGAAAATCCTTCAGAAAATGTAGGGCAATGAAGCAATGAGTGAGGCGAAGGGTTATTCGTTGAATTTGCATTTCAAGAAGGGGCAAAAACGTCACCGTCCATGACCGGAAAAGGAGTTTCAGGTCAGGAGCAACCAGGTGTGTTTTCTTTAACATTTGCGGGATTGTGCACAGAGAATCCGTCCCTCAGAGTCAGACTGTCAACACCGAGTTCTCCTGTGATGTTCTGAGGTTTCTGAGGGAAAACGTTTCCAAACCCCCCTGAACTGTGATGCAATGAAACTCTGGTGCTCCAGAATGACAACGTGCAAGTTTCTTGCTCTCAACAACACAATCGTTGATCCCCGCCAACCCTATTCACAGAATCTGGCTCCCCGAGACTTCTTTCTGTTCACCAAAAATTAGACACAAATTTGATGTGCGTTCGGCTCAAGTTTCAGGCCCATGTTCTGCATACCAGTGGTCATAGAAACGTGTGTAAGTCAGGATTTGATTTTGATCAAACAATATAACTTGGAATTCTTATATATTACTAAGGTTCCAGTTTCCCCTTGCTCCATGCACGTCACTGTGTGGCAAACTGTTCAAACGTAACAGTAGCAGTCTCAGAGCTTTTTGATCCACTGTCGTACTGTAGAGAAAGGCTCTGTTCCAAGGCTTTATTTTTAGTTTTTAGTGAAGCTACAACTGTCAGTGGGATTTTGAATAAGTCTTTCTAACTTGTGGAACAGAACTCTGAATTTTGGGTCTTACTTCGGCTGAATATAGTTAAAGTATGTACAAATGATGGACTGTGTGCAGGATTGGGGGATTTTTCCAGAGTAAGAGCTCTTGATTGGACACACCTGACAAAAAGTATTTCTGGTGTACAAAAACTTTGCAACAAATGGATATTAGCAAAAAAAATATGAGGGACAAATGTGGGGTAAATTGCTAACAGTATCCTGGGACGCTATCTGTTAAACCGACAACACATGCAAACAAACACAAGCAAACAGTGGTTTCTAAGCGACTAAGAAATCAGTCTTTTTGAATTTATTTGTTTTTTCACAGAGTAATCAGAACCATGACAAAAGTGATTGTGAACATCAACCTTATAAAATTTTGCTGACAAATTTTCAGGCAGTAGTGAGCAATCCCATGGACCATCTGCTTTGAGTGATGTCAGATCAAAGTTACTCTCAGCCATGCTAGCACACTCAATCTGTGGAGGAGTTGGCTAAGAGTTAAAATGATCCAGAGCCAGGCAAACCAGAAGATAGATCCGCTCTCTCATTCTCTCTCTCTCTCTCTCTCTCTCTCTCTCTCTCTCTCTGTGTGTGTGTGTGTGTGTGTGTGTGTGTCTTGTTCACAGGCAGGGATTTGGTGTATTGATTCATCAGAGAAGTAGGCCGAAGCTTGACATGGCAACTGAACATGCAGTCTCCTAATGACTTAACCACATCAACTCTCTCTCCTCTGTGCTGTTAACCCTCCCTTCATCTTTCCCTTCAGGCACCAACCGTGGCTAGAACATGGTGAGTCACGTTGGAACAAAAAGCCCCATTCAAGACACACACACACACACACAAACTCCTGATCAACTTGAGCCAGCCTTCCTTTTAATAAAAACTCCTTCTTTGCCTCAGTAACCTCCCCTCCTTCCCCCTCAATCCCCAGGCAGAACTGGATCGCCATTGCCGCAGTGGGACCAGATCAAGCCAATCCAATTGCCGAGCACAGATCAAGTCACCAAGATGGTGCGGCTGCCAGAAACCACCGGGAGACAAACCTCCCAAAATCTTCCCACCACATCACACGGCTTGCTGCCTGAGCGCACGAGTGAGAGAGGCAGGAAAAAGAAAGCAGGTTTAAAAGATAAAAACCATACGAGCAAACCAAATCTATTTTGAAGTACTATGACTTCCTTCCTCAAACAAGGCCTCAGTTGACTGTTCTTGTCCCACATGACACACCATCGTGATCACTCACTGGCCTTCACAAGCCTACGCTCTGGTCAAGGGTGAATTATTCATTATATTTTCACAACGTTGAGAAATATTCAGTAAAGTAACTGCAACTGACCACACTTAGCCAAAAAGGGCCAGTCAGTTGAGTTCTATTGAATTTGTTTTAATTCTGTTATATCTGTTATATCCTCTTCTTGTAAATAAACTAATATGTGGGTGTGTTTTTAATTTTTTTTATTTTATTGTATTATCCTAAACTAAACTGAGTTCAATCAACTGAAAATTATACAAACTCAGTAGGAAAAACTAAGGTTTTGCACATAATGTTAATGATCAGTGATGAAAAAAAGGGTCAAAGCCTTTATTTAAGTCAACATTTTTACGAAAATATAATTAATAATAGAAGTACTACCTGCTGAATATACTTTGAGTCAAATGGCGAAGTATTTATTTTCCAAAATGGCCTACTTCACATAGTTATATCATTATTATATAAAAGGATAAGTACACTATTTTTCAAGTCTTACTTAAAAGTCTTAAAATAGGTGAACAATGAAACTAGTTTTGCTTGCTGTAATCATTCATTCCTTTCATCCTGGTTATGGCAAGATCCCTTCCTATGTGTAATGGGGAAAAAAAAAATCCAAAGACATTGATTTGTGTATTCCAAAGTGGTTATGAAGCTAATATTAGGACTCAGTCATCTAAGGTAGGGGTGGGCACTATGACCCAAAAGAACAAGATATTTCAGGGCATTTCAGTGATAATATTCTTGACGATATGACAAACTACTGAAAAAGTATTTTATTATTAATTTCAAGAATATAAAATTTCAACAAAATGTGTTATAGTTTATATGTGAACATTAAGGTAACAGTTTGCTTTCAAATATTCAGTGAAAAAAAAAAAAAAAAAAAAAAATCTCAGTTCTTTAGTTTATAAATAATTTCAGAGTGAAATTCATACTGTTACACTCCACAACAATATGATGCCATCACACCAACAAGATGCAACATTACTCTCATCACGGCAAAATATTTTTACTTTTGAAAATCATGTTAAAAATGATAGCGATATTACTGTGAAAAATAAAATATGCCACACCCCTGGTTTGAGGTAGACACACTAAGTATGTATCTTCTAAAATTGTGTTTCCAGTCTAAATTATAGACAAGTTTGTACAAAAAATGTTATGTTGGAAGATGTCCACATAAAGTTTTGAATAAATAATTGCACATAATATAGACTGTGGATTTCGTCCTACATCACTTACACTGAACTCTTTTAATGGCCTGTGTGAACGGGAGGAGTGATTACAATAAAACAAATGCTTAAATGTTAATATGGGTACATCAAATTGGAAAAAGTGTTTTAATGTTGTAGCTGGTTGAGGTGAACAGCTAGAGTCAAATAAACAACATATTATATATAATATAATATAACTATATATATATATCCATCTGAAATGAAGAAAACGCCAAGGATCTCCTATGTACTCACTTGGTTATCATGACAACTTCTGTAGGCACTTTGCCATTATTGACACTAACAGTCCACATAGGAGGAATCTCCCTGCCCACAGAGTCTCAGTCACACACTAGTGTTTGTGCCATATTTAGACTGTAATAATAAGCTCATAAAGAGGCAGTTCACTGTCAGCTTAATGGTATTTTGATCTCATGATCATCAGTAGCTTTCTTGACCTTTTCAGTTCAAAGATCTCTGAACAAGCGGTCTTCTTTTTTGAGCAGAACGCCTGGCAGATGAGAGTTTGTTCATGATGTTTCATTAACTCTACTTTTGAGTAGAACAGAAAATGTATCTTTTTCTGCTTTATTTTAAACTAACAGTCTGTTCCAATAAGCGACAGCCCAGAACCAAATGAAATGAGGCATGGACTCAAGGTAAGTAAGGGGCCTCTCAAATAAATAAGTTCTATTTTATCTAACAGTTGAGCTAATTTGCCTACAAAAGCTTCTTCCTGTGCATGATTGTTCTCTCAAGGCAAAGGGCTCAAGTTCATAGTCAAAAAGAAAGTAGATCATTCAGCACATTTGCTTTGATATTGTGAGTGCGAGGGTCAGAGGTTTTTTCTGGGGGAAACTGTGTACCTGTGAGATATTGGCCAATTACTCAAACACACAGACCTTTCATCACTGACATCCATTCTAGCAGGGTAACCATGTTCTCTGTCTATATGCTGCCTAGAAAACCTATGTACCCTTATAAATATATATATATATATATATATATATATATATATATATATAGACCAAAGGCTTCACATAAGAGCATTTCAGTTTGAAGTTTAAATATGCTGCAGATCACATTCTCATTACATGCACTACTGATACAGTTGTGATTCAGAGTTATTCCAGATATTTAACTCGGCTCAACGAACTGTAGCAGCACAGCCAAAATATGTTTACATTGGCGTGTAGTCCCAGTCTCAGTGTATGCACAGCCACACAATCATGATCTAAGTTATAAAGTTATGGAAATGAATAGCATGACTGTACATTTTGCCTCATGATGTTTCTTCCCTGGGGCGACTAACCTCAACTGTTTTCATGTATTTCTTTAAAATTCAATTTAGATCTTAGTCTGTAAAGTCTCTGCTTAATGCTGTCGTTGGACCACAAATGTATGTGGCAGTGGTTGTGTTTTCTTACTTAACATAGTCCAGATGTTACTTTAAAGTTTTTGTGTCAAGTAAGATAGTATTTAGGCGCAGCGGTGCTTTGAGCTAAAACTGGAGCATGCAAATATGCTCATCATGAGAAGGCCAAGAAGCTTATGTTCAACAGGTGTTCACCATGTTCATCATTTTCCGTTTAATGTCTCAGCATGCAAACATTTGCTTATTAGAACTGAACAAAGTAGGGCTGAGGCTAATGGGAATGTCATTTGTTTCCCAAGAATTTGGTCATCCAATAACCAAACCAGTCGACACATCTTAATTCTGATTTAGTGACTGCTCTAAATGAAAAGTTAAGGGAGCAGCAAGGTTGTTGAAACTCAAGCAAAACCACAAATATGAACCTGATGGTGGTGCTGGAAGAAAAGCCAATTGCTATCCATTAAATTGTTCTTGAGATATTTCCATTTAGACCAAAGTGGTCGACTGACCAACAGGCAGATTGACTGATATACCAACGTTGACATCTCTAAAGCCACGTCACGACACGGCTAAAAAGACAACATAGCAAGTTGTAAAAGAGGCCCACAGTTATCACCACTGGAGCACACATCCTCCTGCAGTCTAAATGCAGGTGTGTTCTGCTCTAACAAAGCCAGCAATCAACACACCCCTCGGGAGACTGTGTGGCTGACAGTTCATATTTTCAACATGTTTTTTCCTTGTGAAATCAGACAGATTTTTCAGACCTTTGTGTTTGCTTTTCTGCAGCATGAATTGCATCATGTGGAGTAATGTAATCTCAATGATGAAATCTTCTCTGTTAGCATGTAAAATGACATCTACAGGCAACAGTGGATTTCATCCTTACATAACAGGAAGGCAATAGTAATAATAGTAATAATTTTCTCAGAATATTTGAGAGGCATGTTTTAATCTTCCCCTAACTCTCAACTGGGTCCTGACCCAGATTTTGAAAAAATGCCCGAAGGGGATTGAGTAGACCTACAGCACACTGTACGGTGAGAGTAACACTGGCAGGGTAGGGTGTGGTGAGAACAGCAGCCATGACGGAGGGCACTAATAAGAAATAGGAGAGCTTAGAAAATGAGGATGACTCAGTGTCATCGCTTAGACTGTATCTCACCATAAACTGAGGGGGTGACAACCTGTCTCTCCACGCCCACTCTCCATCCCTTTCCACCCATCCCCAGACAGTCAGACAGGCAGAGGAGACCAGAGGGTGGTAGACTTTACCATACCCTAATACAGAATAAACCGACACCCGCACAGTATGAGTCACAAAGGAATTTCCCTGGCACATTTTTTTTTTTTTTAACCAAGACAGTCTTTCTTACTTTCAACTTCCTGTTGGAGATGTGTGGCATCAAGTAATCTAGGTCATGTGCACCAGGGCCTACAAGTTTCAGCTTCGCTACAGACACACCTTAAAACATTAGCAATCGTCTAAATATGTACAAGTCTGTTCTCACTTGTGTTTGTATGATAATGGAGTGTTTTAGTCAAGCAATTATGACCGTTAAAATACTTTTATGTCTATAATAATGACTTTACGATTCTTTGTTATTACCCAATTAAATATTTCAATGCCACTTACATTTTTTCCCAGACTTGACATTTGCTAACCTGAAGGAGTCCAGATGGAACCAACATGTGGACCGACAAGACAACGTGTGTGTGTGTGTGTGTGTGTGTGTGTGTGTGTGTGTGTGTGTGTGTGTGTGTGTGTGTGTGTGTGTGTGTGTGTATGTATGTCTGATAGATAGACAAGACAAATGAACTGATGAAAGTTGAGGGAAATAGTAAAACACCTGCAGCTGGAGTGTTTGATATTTTTCTGTGTTTTTATGGCTTTTTATACTAATATATGAAGGTCTCAGAATAAAAGTGTGTTCTTGAGTAAATCAGAGAGGAAGACGGAGCCTGAAAAGTATCGCAACACACATGAACATATGGTACAGTTGTGTGTAAAGCATACACTCCGGAGTGCCAAGTAAATAGATAAAGAGGCAAGTATATTGTCTTTGTCACGTACACACATTGAATCAGCACCTAATCTGGAGGGTCTTGCTCTGTCCTTTACAGTGGGCACTTTCCTTTAACAGATTTATCCCCTGAGTTGCACAAGCCATACGATTGTGTGTGTGTGTGTGTGTGTGTGTGTGTGTGTGTGTGTGTGTGTGTGCCTTACATGACAGAGTAACCAGCTGAGCTTCTGTGATAGTGTCTCTGTAGGTGTCTGTGTGTATCAAAGGGCCTGTGGGCTCAAGCTATTAGGATCAGTATAGCGGTGATAGATGTGATCTGATACTTTAGAGTGGAGAAGAGCAGATGCTCTTCCAGAAAAGAAACTGCACGGGGCCAACATACAAACCCTGAGGGACCCCTCTACAATGCTAGCTTTAGAGCAGCTATTGCAGTTGGCCAAAAATATTAGAGCCAACAGTTTAATCTAATACACCATAAAGCACTGCCAAGAAAATCGAATGTGTTATTATCAACACATTTAACTGTCTGTGTGCAGCGGGTTCTAATATTATGCTTTGGGAGTTTTGTCCGAATTTTGTTATTCATAAAGTTTAATATATCAGGCCCTTCTGAGAGGCCGGGGGAATGTGATAAGTTGATATTTCTGACAGAAACTATCAGGGGCATTTGGTTATGTTGCATTCAAAGGTGGGTAATAAATAAAAGAAGAAAATGAATAAAAAGGAGAGCAGATAAACAGTGACAAAGACTGCAAAATCACACAACACAATCAGTGTCTTCTTAAAGACAAATACTGTTTGGTGAATTTCTAGAAAAGCACCAGTTTAAAAAAAGTGCAAAAATTTATAATTTGAACAAGTAAGGAAGATGAGGGGGGGGAAAAAAGAGTGTAGGTCTATGACAAATATTAACTGAGGTGAGTTAAGACCTCATGTTTGCTGCTAAAAGTGACTACAAAAGCACACTATTTAAGGAAATCAAGAAAAAAAAAACATACACTGCCAGGTTTACTATATATATCTTCACACCATTTCAGAGCTCCTTCGCCAGGGAAAGACACATTTGGAAGGATGACTGGACAGAAATACCAAAGCTACCATTTTAATGCTGTGGAGCTGCAGATTAGCCATGGTGACACATAAAACCTGAGTGAAGAAGCCAAGTGGCCAGACAAGAAACAACATGAATGAGAAGTCATCTGGAAAACTGTTTGTATTTCAAAATACAAAATAATTTTTATCCCCAGGATGATATTTCTATACAATGAGTGAAAAAGTTACCATCCCTGTACTGAAGTAAATTTAGATATATTTTTTTCATTAATAATTGATCATATTCAATTCAAAAGTAAATATTAAAACTTTCCAAAAGTAAAACCCAATTGACCTATCTGTCAAGATGTTTTTTCAGCTTAAATAAAATTATAACGAATAACGAAACTAAGAATAAATTTCAAAAAGTCGAATTATTTGATTTCCATTGTTCATTTTGTTTCTTATATTATTTGCAGATTATTAACAGATTTAATAAATGCCCCTAAATTCACTGTTAAATCCAGCTCCTCTCTAAAACCTTGGGGAAAATGATTTCCACAATTTCTATGATATTAAATACGCAAGATCTTTTTTAGGCACAACAACACAAAAGAGACGAGTCAGTGTTTGCATGTTTTTACATATTTTTGAATGTTGAACTGATGATTTAAAACAGTCACTCAAGTTAACCTGTTATAGCAGAAATACATGAAATTGTATTAGTTACATAAATAAGTATAAAGGTGTTTGTATAACAGGGAATCACATGTGCAATGCCTTGTGTGATATATTGGCCATGACTTGTATAAAGGGAATAATTGACTGTCAGTTATGATTAAGCCGGGAAAGAAAATTACAAATTGTACCTGTGATAAAAAAAAAATAATATTAAACAGTGTGAAGCTTATTTTATTGTGAAAATTTTATATTTGAATTTACCAAAGAAAAGAAAATGATCAAAAGACCGAAACCAACCTGTATTAAGTTGTTCCAGACCGACTTCATTTTAATATTAATACTTAGGTAGATTTTCTATTTCAAAAGCAAAAACTAATATACATCATTTGACAGCAGAAAAATATCCTTTTAAAATTATGTACAGCAAACTGGTTTGTTTGATTTATCAGTTTCTACAATTTAAAAGGCTTCTAAACTGTTTATACTTCAGCAAGTTGACAATGAAATGAAATGACAAACTTTGTCTTATTTAGTTTCTGCATCCCTATCACTTTATTAAAAAACATTAGTCGTACAAAATATTTCTTTCTTTTAATTACCTTCTTGTATGTGTCGAATATTTTTTTTTTAACTTATAATAACTGGGGATACCAACATAAACAAACAAAATATAAAATTAAGTGTGAAGAAAAATAAGAGCAATTTTTGTAGAAGGAAAGCAATGCTAGAGTGAAGTTTTTCAACAAACTATCCATTTTACTACTACTATCCCCAGTCGTTCATAATTTAGATAAAATAACTTTCAATGATGGTTTTTTTTTTTCCAGAAAAGGAAAGAAAAATGGATAGTTTAAAACACAGACATTACTGTATCAGAAAGGCACTACATTTACATCCATTAGATTGAAAACTCACAGCGTAAATCAGCCTTGTTCTGAGTTAAACCATATCAGCCTTTTTTTTTTCCAAGAACTCGTACCAGTGAAAAATGCTGCAATTTCTGTAACTGCGCTTGGTAGCAACCGGCTGCCCTGAGCCGGTTCCAGCACAACAGCACAGCATATAAACATGTACAGATAAGTTAGGAAACACGAATCCATTTGGTATATATTCAACCGATCCTTCTCTTTTATTGTATTTATTGAACCCAGAACATCTGAAAAAGCTTAAGGCCTTAACCCAGCCAAATTCTTATAAAAGGAGTCTTCTGTCAATTTCACCCCGTTTTCATCAAACTTCGGTTTGGCAATGGGAGATGAGCCAAGCACATTTCTCTGAGTCATCTTAGAGGGAGGAGGAGGAGGAAGGGGGGAGGAGAAGAAGAAGGGATAGAGGAGGAGGAGAAGCAGGAGGTGGCAATCCGGAGTTTCCCTCTTGCTCTTGCAGGCGAAGGCCTACACCGAGCAGCAACAAGCTGAGAAAGCCACGCTCTATTGTTTCAGGCCTGCTGGCAAAGTGAGCCTTCCTGAAACTCAGCAAACAGCGATCACACACAAACAAACGGGAGACATGCCAAAACACTTCTCACCGAGAGACCTGCCAAAATGGTAGAAAGCTGTTGTGTGGGAAGTTTAGAAGGACTTTCGTAGAAATTGTTGTTTTCTTTGCCTGGCCGTGTGACAAAAATACTCTCAGTGCAACCTTAAAAAAAGGAGGAGAAAGAGTGGTATACAATCTTTTCTAAGAACAAAATCTTCAAAGCTTTTCCAGTGTGAGATTTTAACTGTGGTTCCTCAGTGTAGCAGTGATAGGTATGTGACAACCTACAATCATCAATCATCTGGAATACATAAGTTTTATGTAAGCAAATGATACCTAAAGACCTTGTGATTATGACACTTGTCTTTCTAAAAACAGCTTAATAATGCTGCTGAAATGTATAATTTAAGTGCTGTAAATGCTGGCAGCGTATCAGCTGTTTATGTACAGCTACCAGGGGTTGGGTTACACGTGGAAAAAGGTGGGGCCCTGCAGCAGTAGGTGCTACTTGTATGAGGAAACAGACAATGCTATCACATGATTGATGATGGTTTCTAAGAAACAACTAAAAATCACTCCCCTTCTAGGAATGATCACAGTGTATTTAGAATAGTTTTCTACATGAGAGGTTATATAGATTGTAGCAGCATATTATTAACTGGACATCTTGAAAGGCAGCTCAACCATCGGATAACTTGACATCGCCACACCAGCTGATAGGGTATGTGACTATTTATGAAGCTCAAAATGAGGTCTAACATCAGATTAGGATGTAAGAGGGGGCTGTTTGTCGTGTAAAAGGTAAAAGGTGGAAGAAATTACAATTAAATGACACGGCAGGAGAAAGGGAACAGCTCTGAAGTACAACCCTTCTTTTCTCATCTCTGTTCAAGCAGTCTGCAGGTTCTCATGTCCCGCTGGACCTTTCAGGCAGCTCCACTGTTTGTTTTCCACTCCAACGTGGGGACAGATTTGGAAAAGGGTGACAGCGGAGTCTATTTTCTCCACCTGGAAGCTTGGAACGGAGAGGGAGGGAAACTCAAGACTGGTTTTACTCGCTTCCTGGAAACGGTAAAGCAAGCAGGAGGCCCCACTGTCAGGGAAAAGGGTAGAGAGGCTGTGTGACAGAGAGAGACTGAAGCCTCGGACCAACAGATAAAGAATACTGTATGTGTGAATGCATGAGTGGGCGTGTTTATTTGCTTGCCTGCCTCTGTGTGTGCGCGCGTGTGCGTGCATGCGTGCGTGTGTGCGTGTGCGTGCGTGTGCATGCGTTTGTGTGTATGCGAAAGAGAAAATGACAGAATGGTAAAGAGCACGTGCTTCAGCCAGGGGATTTGCTGATGCCCACGGAGATCTGTTTACAGTGAGTGCCCCTGATGACCCCCCAGAGGATACAGGACTCAGTGCCAACATGCACACATACACACACACCCATGCGGACATACACATCATCCCAGCCACAAATTTCAGGAGACATAGATACAGAGTGTCTAAGGGCACCTGTTAGAAACATCCGGCAGGCTCGATTCCAGGCAAAGCGTGTATACCTATCGTGACACTGCAAACACAGCCTGCGGGTAGGTGCTCGTGGATGTGCGATAGAGGAGAAAAAGAGAAAGAAATGTTGCTCAAATCGAGCAGACAACAGAGCCCTGCGGAGCGATTTGCCACTGAATTGTACTGGGAAGTTGTGTATGAAGGGATAAAACAAGTAAAACAGACTCGCACCGCAATGAAGACCAATGAGGAGAGTGAGTGTGGGAGTTTAAAGGCTGATTCTAAGGCCTGAAGGAAGAGAGTCTGGAGAAAAGGTGAGAAGGATTTGAGAGAAGAGACATACACGGGCAAAAGGTTGAAGCACAAGGGCAGAGAAATAAGGAATCAAATGTCAAACGAGGCAAGAGTCAGAGAAGGGGGCAGAAAAAAAACTCAAAGTGAAAACAAAAAAAGGACCTTGAACAAAGGCTGCTTTGTTTCTGGAAAAATGTTGGGAGATACATTTATTTGCTTTATTGCCAAAACATAGATGAAAAGTTTAATACCACCTATGACTTTAAGCTACATATATAACTACAGCCAGGAGATGTTGGCATACTTAAAGTTAAAGATTGTCTGAAGATTAAAAAAAAAACAACCTACCAAACAGCACCAATAAAGCTCACTCTATCTAGTCTGATTGTCACAGTGAGGTTCCAGAGCAACTAGGGGAATTTCCCAAGCCTTGTATTACTAGACCCAAATTTACTACATGAATTATCCCTGTAAAATTATAATACACCCGCCAGTCCCATACAGGGCAGCATGTCTTTGTGACACCTGTTGTCGCCTTGATGCATGACAAAATGAGATAGGACATGTGATGGAGGTCATGGGACAAACTTCGCTCAATGTAGCTCATGAAAAGTAGGAAACCTGTAAAGCTGCAGGTACAAGGTTCGAGTCCCCGAGAAGATAACATGGATGTGTTGTTAATGTGTCGTGTTTTTTGTTTTGCGTGTCGTTTTCCACGAACTCTAACCACATGCTTTTTTTCCCCTAACCCTAGTCTTGTTTGTTTCCACGTTTTTTTTTTTTTTTACCTAAAGCACAGAGTTTTTGACGTCTCTCTCGAGGGAAAGCCGTGATACTGACGCTGCCCTTCAGTGGACATTTGGGCGTATTGCTGTTGTTGTTGTTGTTGCATCCGACTTGGTGTAGACCTCGAGTTAATTTTCAAACTATTGAAGCAGTCTTTAACCAATCGGCATTGACCACCATACATTGTATGTTGTGCGCCAAACACTCCGCCACTGTTGGAACTACTTTTTGAAAGATATGCTTGACTTCAGCATCATCGCACTTAGTCACTCCTACTGGTTGCTGATTGGTCCGCTGTTCAGAGTGGCTGAGTGAACCTTAATGCGAACAGGATTACCAGACTGTTATATCAGCAAAGACAGAAAGCTGTGAGGAAGAGGCGAGCAGAGCCAAGCTACAATTTCACTGAACTCAAGTCAAGAAATAGTTTAGCACATGATCAGACCTTCAGACACAGCCAGACTAGCTGTTCCTTGCTGTTTTCAGTCTTTCAGCTCTGTTTCTTCATATGTAGCCTACAGGTGTGAAAGTAATGTCGATCCTCTTACCCCCGACACAGAAGCCAATAAGCTTATTTCCCAAACTCATCTTTTAAATCCTCAAATTCCTCCAAAAGTTCCTCCCCGCCCTACAAAAATCAGCCCTGCTGTGCTTTTAATATTTGCACATGATGGCCAGGTTTGAAGCCCGTCTGTTACATTTCAGCAGTAGAGCCCCCTGACACACATGGTTGTGAATGCCTGCTGACTCACTAACCTGCTCGTCTGTCACAGTGATCAAGTTTGATCAATGCTGCACGGCAACCGTAGCTACGCTAATGTACAATAATGGTGGTCTGTACAAAATCTGGAAGTGGCTGAGATGAAACCGGGTGGCCAGACAAAGAAAGAGTCACATTAATTTAACACAAACTCTAAATCACAGGGCGTAGCGTCGATGCTACATAATGAACACGGTCAAGGTCCAGTGTGTTTATGTGGTGTGTGGACACGCCACAGTACACTAAACTCCATGTGGGAATGTGTAGAAGTAGAGAGAATTTAGCTGTGCCCTATTAAGTGTGTGTTAAAGTATATGGCACTCCAGTGTGTAAATATGTATGTGCATGTGAATAGAGAAAAGAGAAGGACAGCGAGCGATGGAGAAAGAAATAGAGAGGGGAGGGGAAAAGTGGGACAGACGGCAGCGATACGAGATCTTAGCTCCCTCCTCTCCTCTCCTGCTCTTTCCTCGCCTCATTCTCCTCTGTCTTGTGCCACCAAGGGGAAGCGAAGGAGGTCACCCACGCCTACGAGCACTCAATCAACCTGCCGGCGACCTTGCTTGTCCTGGATACAGTGCCCGCTCCCCCTGTTTGTCTGTCTGCTACGCTGCCATCTCTCTGCAGCTGGTGCCAGGTTACACCGCCATAAGCACAGAGGTGCCGGTTCGCGAGATGCAGGCTTTTCTGCTCACGCTGTGCCAACCTTCAGTGGCAGACAGCTCTGTTTTACATCAGGGTTTCGTTTTAAGAGAGATCTTTGACAGGGGTCGTGACGAAACATACCCAGGTTAATTGGTATGTGGGAGATTTCCTCTTCCTCTTTGAACTGCCAGAAACGATTTATTGATTGTGAGGGAATTGTTTTTGATTAACTGGATTTTTGCCAAAGTGAAATTGTGTGAAAGATCGAAAGCCAGTCTGTAAGCAACTTCTGACTAAATAAACGTGTATGTTAAGCATCATTTGAGGACATTACACATCCATTTACATTATTTACATACACATAATTCACATCATTTACAAACCAATGCGACAAGTCAACAGCAATTCTCTGTAACCAAGCAGGGATTTACATGACTGAAACAACATAACAATCAAAGTTAAGGCTTTATTAGTGATTAATCTGTCACTTATCTTCCTAATTAATCTATTCCAATCCGTTGGTCCATGAAATGTATGTATGAAAATAACTAACAATTTTTCCAAAAGCCAAGGATGACATGTTTAATATCCTGTTCTTGCTCACCCAGCATTAAAAGTAGACTGTGGAAACAAGCAAACAAGAAGTACTTTGATAATTTTTCTATAATCAAAATAGCATTTATTGTTAATTGATTCTGCACAGTAGATAAAGGTTAAGGATGGCTCATTCTGAGAACCAGGAAAATATTACAAAGTCAGACTTGCATTGCAAAACAATTACATTACACTGTAATAAAGTAGAAAACAGCTGAACTCTGCCACCAGCTTCTGTAAGGGTGCAAATGAACACACAGAGCTGCAGATATTTCTATCAGCTGTGACAGTCAGGTCACATTCTTTTGTTATGTGCTGTCAGACGGGCCTTCCCCTTCGGAAAGTTAGTTATGACTGTGGATGCAGCTGCAAAGATGGCTCCGATGACCACGGCGACAAAAGGCATGGAAAGACAACACGTGTGCTGAAACACAACGAGGGAGGAAGAAGGGTGGCAAAAAGGTTGCGTTTTTCTGAATGGGTGGCAGAGGAGTTGAAGAACCTTGGAGTTGATCGTGTATTATCTGTTTAGCTTTCATAATGCGCGCGTGTGCGTGTGTGTGTGCGCGCGCGCGTGTGTGTGTGTGTGTGTGTGTGTGTGTGTGTGTGTGTGTGTGTGTGTGTGTGTGCGCGTGTGCGTGTGTGTGTGTGTGTGAGTGAGTGAGAGGGAGAGGAGAGAGAGAAAGAGAGAGAGAGAGGGCGAGGCAGACAGACAGGAAAGTGAATGTAATTCATCTTTAAAAGGGCAGATTGCTGGGTGATGTATGGTGTGCAGAGTCTGCATGTGTGTGTTTGTGTATTGTAGAAATGGGTGTGGGGGGGGGGGGGTGTAAGCTCGCTAGCTACAACTCCTCTGAGCGCTCCACAGAGCAATGAGAATGAGGATTCTGGGTTCTGCCCTGCTGATCAAACACAGTGATACAAACTCCCCCTCGTGCTCGCTTCCTTTCCAGCTCTTTCCTGCAAGCACACACCCGCACACACCCACACCCGCACACACCCGCACACACCCACACCCGCACACACCCATACAATTAACAGCTCAGCAAATAGCATATTGGCTTATGCTATGAATAATCACTCTACACTGAATGAAAAACAAAGGGAGTTGAGTTAAAATATGAGTTGGACATTTTAACAAAGAATAGCAACGGTATTCGTACACGCACACTTCTGCTGAATCCACTGCACACTCAGTTGCCAGTCAAGTTGGTACTCCTTGCCAAAAGGAATTTCTGTTATGTAGCCAGACCGACATAAATGGGGTTGGCACAAAATATGACCTGCAGGTAGGGCTGGGCAAAATATAAGTATTTATGATACGAGACTACATGTTGTCTCAGGTTTTGGATATTGTAACAATTGTTGTCTCCTCTTAGTTTTAAAAGTTGCATTATAGAGAAATGATGTAATTTTCTGAAATTATCAGACTGTTCTAGCTCTGCCATTATTAGCCTTTACATTATTGGCGAGTATGTTTAAAAAAATGCCATTGTGTAAATATTTTGTGAAAGCATTATTTGTCATCCAAACAATATTTGATCAATGTCACCATCGAGCTATTTGGTCAAAAATATAATGATATTGAATTTTGTCCATATTGTCGAGCACTGACTGTAAGTGTCACGCAATTAAATTAAAGATCACTACAAACTAAAGCCTCAAAAATAACCGTACTGTTGATTACATTTTTGATAAATCAATGAATTGTCTACCAGGGGATTTTGCTGGACATAGGTCCACCACATCACCTGTGTGACACCGTTTAGTTTTGTCCTCTGCACTCACTCACTCACTGCCTCATACCCTACCGGAAACATTTCAGAAGCGTTTTTTTCAGAAAGTGTTATTTCGGCCCAGTTTTGTAAACTTCCTTGATTTGGTCATTTTTTCTTTGATTTTTGTGTTTCTTGCGTGGGTAAGTAGGATATGTTGTTATATGCCGTTTGGTTTTTATTGTTGTTACTTTCTATTTTGTTGCGCAGTAACCTACAAAGTTAATACAGTTGGACGCGGTTTGATGTCCGCTTCTGTCAAAAAAAAATAATTAAATATGCGCGCAATACTAACAAAGCGTCAAGCTGCCTCTTGGAAGCTGCTGACATGGAGATCAGCTCTGGTGGATGTGTTTGAGCAGGATCATGATACAGACGGTTCCGGTGGAAAATAGCCTCATTATAATTTATTTTGAAAAATGTCAATCACGATTTCCAATTCAAACTGCATTTTTTTGTTTAACAGTCAAAATCACAAAGCAATTTAATTTACATTGAACTGGGGAAATCAGTGATTACTCGCATGTGAAAAGCAGAATGCACACATTGTTTGGCACTTTTTCTTCATAAATAACTTTAAATAAGAAATGATTATCGAAATAGTGGAAAATACATTTCTGACGATAGATTAAATTAATTACTGACACAAATTAATTCAACTCTACACAGGATTCATAACTTATTAAAATAAACTTGAATGTGCAGCTTTATTTCATGCCCACTGAGGTTTTAAATATTCATTTCAGAGCATTTGGCCGCAGCATTATGTAGAAAGGAAGGCCCAGGGTGCAAGATGAGATTAACTAGAGCCAAAGTTTTGTATTATACATATGAGTAGTATTTCTGACTACAGCACTTTACACTAGATGGGCTCATCTGTAATTCAGAGGCAGGTCTCATCGCAATGACTGCGTGCGGAGACCCAGCAGTGGGACGCGAGACAACTGCCTGTGTGGGTGTGCATGTGTACGAGAAGGTGTGAGAGAGACAGAGTGAGCGGACGTGTGTTTTTGTGCATGTAAAGTCCCTGTAGAGTCACAGTTCTGCTCCTCAGACTAACAGTACGTCTGCGTGTTAATTCAATAAAGGAACGGCCGCCGAGTGCAAGACTCTTAATAAGCAATGTGCCTCGTCTCTTTTGTCTCCTCTCCTCTCCTCTCCTCGTTTCCTTCTGCTACTCTTAAAAGCATGTCTGTATCCATGTGTTCTTTCCTCCCCTGCCTCTCTCTCTCTGCACCCTCTCTAACAGTATGTGCTCCCTCCCTATTCATCCCCTCCTTCTTTTTTCTCCATTTATCTCTCCTTTCATCCGTCACATAGCCGCCTCCTCCTCACCCCTCCCTCCATGTCTCTGTTCTTGTATGCGAGTGGTGGGTCTGTGGGGTTGCTTGTTATCCCGCACCTATCCAGACATCCCTCAGCTGGAAAGCCAGACAGTCAGCTGGGTGGACAGACGGAAAAAAGACGACCAGAGAGGAGGGAAGAGTGACAGCCGGGCGGCTACTGCAGCAAGACTGACAAGGCAAAAAAAATAAATTTTAAAAATAAACTGGACGTCAGACATCCAGAGATGCAGCAGAGACAGCCAGGAGAGTACTCTGACAAGACAGAGAGGCTGTCAGTAAGAGACTACCACACGGGTAGTAAGATAGATAAAGGCAGGTGTGTAGGGCGCAGACAGGTAGGCAGAGTAGCCAGAGGAGCAGGTCGTCACAGGCCGGTGAGCAGCAGCCAGCCGAGCTACGAGCCCAGCATCCCAACAGGCCATGAGGGTCAGGAGCTGCATGGCTGACAAACACTGCCGCTGTCTGGGCCTGGCACGGTACTGCAGGCGTTAACTGATGCCACGCATGGTCACAGATAACCCTTTAATTACTGCGTGTTCAGATATTTCTTTTGAAAACCTGTCCAGTCAATGGCAAAAGTCCAAAATGTAGGAAATTTGGATTTACAGCTTTAGCTTCCAAACTGTCTGATAGGAGACTTCATACTGCACGTTTAATCAACTATTTAGATTAAATGTCTGTATACTACATGTACCCTTTTGTTTTTAACCAAAAATGAAGTGTGGCCACTGTGTCAGACAAAACAAGCTATTTTAAATGATTTAACTTTCTTAGAGGTGAAGAGTAAAGGATAGTTTTTGATACTTATATTTAGAAACTGCAGTTAATTTAAAAATAAATCTTTCAATGTTGCAGAGGAGAACATGACAAGAACATAAACAAATCAATAGCCAGCAGAACTGTCCTTGGACAAACCTAATCTACTTTGTAAATGAACTGTAACGAAAATGAATTCTTACATATTCCTCTCTTAAGGATAAAAGTTTGCGGCAATGTGATATTTTCCGATGCTGCCATTAGTAGAGTGGCTGTGGTTCAGATGGTTGTCCACTAATTGTAAGATTGCCGGTTCAATCCCCAATTTTTTGCCTCGTTTCATGATATTCGAGACAGTTGTGATAAACTGGACCTTAACCTTGTAATATGCTGTTATGCTTCAATTTAGGAAAAATGTCTGCTAAAATTTCCTCAACTGCACCATGATCAAAGCCCTCATGCTACAAGAAGGAATGTCCAACAATAGCATTACAATGACATTGAGGAAATGGATTTACCAGAACCAGGCTTGTAGCACTTGTGCAGTGCTCCAGTTTCACCATATGGTGAAGATTTGACTCCAGGCAAAACGCCTCCTGATTCCAATCACTCTGACTCAGCAAAATTTGTTTCACTTCCCCTGCTCACCAGATGTGACAAAAGCTCTTTTCAGAACAACCTATCTAAAAACACTAATACGCTGAGACTTAATGACAGCTCCCAAGCTCGAAAACATAAAAGTTGATAATCCGTATCAGCGTTAAAGGTCTGGAGATGATTTAGCATGTAACAAGCTAACCCAGTAGGGAGGACTTCATGCAGCATTGCAGCACTTATTTATTTCATCACAAAATGAAGAAACAGTGTGCTTGGTCATTAGGCTATTGAAAGCTTTACAGTGACTACTGCCAGCTATTTCCACAGGCTATGTGCATGTTTTCCTCCATGGTCTGTCACCCAGATCTCTACACTCTGGCTGTCTTCCTACTGGGTCAAGTCACAATGACAGGAAACCATGAACCTTCTTCTTCGGGAGCGATAAAAGTTTCCTTTTCGAAACTCAAAGAGAAACTCAGGAAAACTGAACGTGTTCACATCCTCACAGCCTGAAACAAACCATTAAATACAATCCTCCGTTTCCACAAAGTTGAGAGAATTTAAAATTGCCAAGAAGTCATTAAAGTCAATACTGCCAAAATTCTGCAAAAAAAAACAAAACCTAAATTAAATAACACTGGCATGAATCAAGACTAAGTGAGGCTAATTTTCCAAAGAGCCCCATAGTTTCCATCTTTTACCAATTTTAATGAGTGGACTGCAGATAATTGTTGTAATTCACCGGAATCTCTGCACCCTAAAACAGCCAATTTATTGATGTTTTTGTACTGGTTAGCTCTGGCTGAGCTCTAGCTCACCACAGGCATCCTCCTCTACTTGCCAACACGTTGTTACAAGATCAGTGCGGAGAAGGCACGGAAAATGACCGGACACGCAGAGGAGAGATGAAAAAGCTATGACTGGAGGTGAATCATAGAGGAGACACAGCGCATTAGCTGCTTTTCTCAACTGGCTGTACAATTTATCACTCACCACGGGAGGTCACGTAAAGGAGGGGGAAGTGGGGACGCCATCCCTTTGATACAGTACATAGCTTTTTAGACGGAGGGCTGTGAGGAACGGAGACATTTCTCTGGCGGTCATTTCCTCCTTTGGAACTGAACCCTGCATCAATATGGAGGTTTAGATCAGGAGGACAGCTGCATGACCTAAACAAAAACATTATTCTCATATTGTATATAGTATAAAATACGGTACATACAGTAAAGGGTTATAGTTTGGTCATTTTGTTAGTTAAGGCTGACTTTGCCTTTTCAGCGAGATTAAGATGTTATTTCTTGTATGTATTATGTAATCTGATGTAAAAACGAGAAAAAAAATAAATAAAAAAAAATTCCCTCTCAAATATGTATGGATTTCCTGGTCATGGGGCATTTTGCTCACTATAAAATGAAATGAAATTAAAGACAAGCCTTAGAATCAATTATTAACCCTGAGGGTTTATCATTCAAATGATAAATTATCACATAAATAATGAATCAAAGTATTTTGCTTTCACAAAGTATTTTTAAATCAGTCAATCACTTTGTGAATCTTACTATATTTTTAGAACATTAATATTATGGGACACCCGAATCTGACACTCTTTTTTTAATTTAAGATTCCTTAATTTAAAATGATCTATATTTGGCCAAATATACTGAAATTTTTTTTTTTTTTTTGTCAAGAAATCTTGTGAACGGGAGAAAAGGATTCAGTAATTTCCTGAAACAGCTGGGCATTGTAGTTTTTAGCAAATGGTACAAACAAACAAGAGTAAGTTGGAGACAATTTTAAACGGTGGATAAATATATGTTTGATGCTCTTGTGGGCATTTTCCGCAGCAGGCCATCATTTGCAGGATTTACTCAGAACAAATTATAGTGGCTGCATTCATGTAAATGAATGAATATTTCAGAGCAAAACGATAGAATGTGTTTTGGCAAATGAGATTGGCATTGTACACTATAATGTTTTTGCATTTATCTGCTGAGAGAAATTTATTTTTTTCAGTGCTCAGTCACGTGAGCAGGATTTCAAGCCCGAGTTCCACAAACACTGAGAAGGGGCTTTCAGTGATGCAGTTTTTATGGTTATGGTTTAAAAAGAAAAATAATTGCATTTTCATATATCCTAGATGTTTCTAATAGAGGGGACAGGCATACAGTATATGTATCATGTATGGAAAACCGAATTATATACAAGATGTTATACAAAGCAGAGTATTTTCTCTCTTCAAACATGTGTTCAGCGGACCTTCAGTAGACTATACTTGTTAGTATGATCAGACCACAAGACTTATGTTTGTATGGGGTTATCAGTGTTGGACCCGAGTGAGAATACCGGTGATTTTCTGTGATAAAGGTCTATCCACCACCGCAGCATGTGTTTACGTTGGTTAACTGCAGGAGTTTGAGCTGACCACAATCCTCCTTCCTGTCTCCTGCTGGGTCTCTTCATGTGCCAGGCTAACAAATCATTATGTTGCCAGATCAATAAGGATGATGAATGCTAAATGAATGGTCAGACTGGAACCAGAGGAAATAAGTGGCGATGATTCACATCTGAGAGATGTGGCCCTAAAGATCTGGAGTTGATTTCCCAGATCTCAGCATCTCAATTTTACTACAATCCATTTGACTACTAATGCAACAACGTAACGTAGGTGCGTCAGTGAACCAACGATATAAATGAGAAAATATTAATGTTATTTGAGTCCATTTAAACGTGAACTCCAAGCAGGAAGCTGAACTTGAGCCACGCTACAGTGTGGATGTAGGAGGGCGAGCGGGGCCGCTCAGCACAGACCTCCAGTCTATCTGTCCAAACACAGGATGTGGTGGAAGGATCCATTGGGACACCTAGAGGCATTAATCACACACTGAGATTACAACATGTAAGAGACATGTCATTTCTTAACATTGTAAGTGTGACACCAACCCCCCAAAATGGTAATGCAAGACTATTCCAGCTACATCAGCATGCAAAGGGAAACCCCTTCAATGCTACAGCAGATATACTTTTTTATGATTGTGGTTGATGAAGATTTATGCATGTGAAGCCACCTCTCAGAGCTACGTTAGTACCCGTGATAATGAATAACAGATGGGCTTTGTGCACAGTCTGATGGCGTTTAGGAGGACTTTGAATGAGTAAACTTAGCTTTAGTGAATAACAGTTACTTCTACACAAAACAGGACACATGGACGTGAAAAAAATGACAGTTAAATATGGTCTTTTTTAGTTTTGTTTCTGAGACAGAGTTATTCGCAGTCACAAATATTTAATAAACTTTCTAGGATCAAATAAACAGCATCTGTGAATTCTGCATTCGAGTGGATTTTCACCGTAGCGGATGCCAAGTTTTCTAAGAATGATCACAGCTCGGGTAAATCAGCAGTGACGTTGAGTATGGGTCAGCTTACTGCAAAACTCATGCTTCAAACAGACAGAGAGCAATAGAGATTAACATCAACAGTCAGACAATCATCCATGCATCCAGTTTCTATATAATTCTGTTCAGGGGTGGATATGCTCGAGGCTATCCCAGCATGCATTGGTCGGGCGGCGGGGTGCATCTTCAACAGGTTGTCACTCTACACAAAGAAAGACGTCTACATTCGCTTTCGGGTACACACAGTATTTTCAATTGATGTAACCTGCGTGTCTTCAAACTTCAAGGGCCAACAAGAGCACGTGGAGAGCTCCCACCCAGACACACAAGGCACATAAAAAAAAGTCCACCTTCCTGCAGAGACATGAACACACTAACCAGTGAGAGACTGTTTCCCCCTGACAGATTCATTCCTGTGGCAGTTTCGAAAACATCATGTCATATTTCCTTTATGTGTGACACTCTAGTCCAAACTGTCTGAACACTTCTGGGAGACTTACAAAATTCTCAGTGAGTATTCAGCCCCCGTCTGCAAACATTTATCTACAAATGTCTGCAAAAACCAGAATAGTACAACAGTATCCTTCTTATTCCATGTCATCACCACTCCTTCAGTCACGTTTGTCCCCAACATCAACAATGGAATTCACACAGAAGGCTGAGGAACATCAAAAGCCACTTCAGCTCTTTGATAGTGACGGATCTGATGTTGCAATCTTTCTACTTTCATGCTTAGAAAAAAAAGAAGAGCTGCTTAAAATTCAACTGCAAACTCTCATCAGAGTGCCACAGTTATAGATTTCAATAGATTATGGTCTTGGCCTACTACTGACATGGTGTCTGCGAAGTTTATTGATTTAGTATTATCAGATAATGTCATTGAACTCAGTAACTTTCCAGCAACCCCACCATTGCAATCGGAATCAAACCAATGGGAGAAACAGTGTTGAGCAGTGTGCAAGTAAGTGCTTGTGTTTCCCAAGTCCTTGGGAATGAACCCATTGAACTCCCTAAGGTGTGTGGAAATACCTCAAAGAAGACCAAATCTTACACCAACTCCACCATCTAGTGTCCAAAAGCAGTCATTGCCTCTAAAATTAACTTTAAGGGGCAACAAATTGGCAGATTTACACCAAGGGAGCAAATTCATTGGTTTATGTGGTTAAACCGCAGCAAATTCATCTCGAGATGGAAACATGCGAGGTAGAACATTTGATTTATTGTGGTTGAAAAAATTATGGCATAAACAAGCAGATGCTGTTGCTACGTAATCAAATCATAATCACTTGGTTAAGTCTGCAGTTCCATGAGTGTCAAATTAAAATAGCTGCTTCAGGCACTTGTGAACATGTGCAAATTTATAAGCAATAAAATTAATTGGCTCAAAAGAGCAACTTATGACAACAGCACTCCCCTTTCAGGCATTCTAAAACTTAAAACATGTTAAAACGATCATTTAAACTCTTTAAATACCAGAAAAATTAAGAAAATATGAATTGAAAATGAAACAGGAAATGCATTACCATTTTCAGTTCAGCACTACAAGCAGCAGTGCAACTGCTAAGTTTGGTAGTTAACTAAAACCATTCTTTAAGATTAGAAAAGGCTAACAAATGATGTTGTTGCTGAATAAAACAAAAAATTAAATCTGAATCTAAAATGAAAAATAAAACCTACAATAAATAAACAACCTGGCTGCAACCTGCAGTAGACTCCCCCTATATTCTTTAACCTGTGATGGCATTTAACCTATTTGATTTTGAAACTTTGAATTGATGCTAACCTAGAGTAAGTTTTAAATTGAATTCAAATACTTCTACTAAACTTAACTGACGAAACAAATATTTAAAGCATAGGCATCCTCCAGGATCCCCAAATAGGTGAAAATCGGGAACCAGTAAAAGCTAGATATATATGATTTCTGATATCACCTACTTCCCTAACGCATGCATACGTCACGTATACATCTGGCTTACTCGTTAGTGTCTGCAAACTGGTCTGGCTCGGTGGGGTAGCTGTAGCGGCACCAGTGGATGGGGCGTGGGTGGTGTACGGCTGGGCTGTAGCCGGCTGTCACCGGCTGGTCCGCCGCGTCCGTTTGCTGAAGTGTCAAATCACGCAGAGCAAAATGGAGCAAATCGTCTGGACCTGGAGGAGGCACAGAGAACCAGAGAAACAGCTGCCATGGTCTGACCTGAATCCTTAAAATAGCGCCGAGACCAAACATCAGCTTGAATTAAAACAGGGTCCCGAAAAGTCGAAATTGTCCGTTACGATGTTATCTGCTTTTCAAGCCCAAATCTAAGGAACAATCCTGTAGGTTCAACTGGGCTCCAGAGGACAGTGGCAGACACAAAGCAAGGAGCTAAAGTGCAGTACAGAAAACCACCTTTATCACGTATAAATAACATGTTTTATGTAATCTGATTTCGTACATTCTTACAGTTGACCCAACATGACTGCAGTGGTAACTCAGGATGCATTATAACAGCACGCTATCCATATCAGCCAATAAAGGCTTTAAAATGAAATATTGTCATTGTCCCAAAATGACAATACAACAGTCATATTAATTATGCCGAAATGCTCTATGCCACGTCCCCCGGTGCGAAGGTGTGCATGCAGTGCGACATAATCACATCTCTTGCAGTATGGAGTTTTTGTTTTTCCAGTGTCCAAGACAGATAGCAAGTTACTTTGTATTCGAGTGTCTTGGGGAAAGAATCATGAAAACCTGTTCATTTTTGAAATGCATTGTATTTTACTTCTGCATTTGCCACTGGCCTATCAAAGTTAGAGGTAGGCATAATCATAACTGCACTACAGGACAGACTTGATGCTCTCTCCAATAAGGTGGAAAAAATATTTGAATATATCAGCAATTGGACAGAAGAGTTGGAAAATATTGGTATATTTGAAATCCATAAAAAATTTAAAAAAAAAAAAAATCCAATATTGTACACCCCTAGTGGTAACAATACTACAGTAATTATATTTTTACTGCAAGATAAATTGATGCTCAGATATGTAACCACAAAAATATGCAGATAAACTTACTAATGTGTATTTCAGTATTTGGTGACAGCATACAGTGTCAATACAGCGCTGTGGAGAGAGAGCAACTGTCATTTGAAAATGTTTTTGTCTTTACCATAAGGTTTGATTCCAAAACACATCTTTTCCCATTCAGTGAGTTTGAGTTCTTGGATCTCATTTTCCCAGTCTTCCTCCTGTTGCGGTTGTGCAGAGTTTTCCTGATGGGCGACGTCAGTGTTTCTGTGAAAAGGGCTCAAGTTAACTACACTGTTCCAGAGGGATTGTTTAATGACTGGAGAAGTGAGCAAACATAAAACTCAATTACTGCCAATGTGGCTGTTTGTAGCAGTGGGAGCTATCAGAGTAGTAGTTAAACATGTTGGGGGAAATTCTTACGCTGTGATGCTGTGAATTAGATGAAAACATTAGTATCCCATTCTAAAACATTTTCATTAAATATAATGCTACAGCCCGGTTAGCTTTAGGCTAAAACTGAAGGCAAGTGGAACAGCTGGCACCACCACTGGCCAAAGGTAACAAAAAATTCCTATTTATGCTTTTAAAGCGCACTCATTAACACCGTATTTCTTCTTTCTTCTTTAAACACGGTAACCTGATTGTGTGAACAATAATTTGTACTTTTACATGGGCTTTTGAGCTGTTTCCCGTCGTTAAATCTGAGTTAACTGGCAGCAGGTCTTATATTTAACAAGCAGATATGAGAGTGATATCAAACTTCTCTAAATTTTTTGCGAGAAAGGCTATACTAGTCTTAAAACAGTAGTTTGCTCAAAATAAAAAGCAAAGCATTCAATGTTCTACCCTCTCAATTGAATCTCCACTCAACAGTGACACAAGTATTATATGTAGAAGTATTTCTTCCTATGCACAGCATACCACCTTAAACAGGAAAAACTTCAGTCACCGGACTGGAGGAAGGAATTATGAATGACTGTGTACTTTGGCATGAACGATTTATTGAAAGCAGGTTATAGATGGGTTGCGCACCTCTGCTTGTGTCTGAATCTTTTCCATCTTCTTCTTTGGTCCTTCCCCGATGCTGATGAGCTCAGATCTGGTACCTTTTGGTCTAAGTTACGGGGGGGAGCAACAGTTTCTCTCCTGGTGGCCCCATTGATTGAGATACCAGCTGGAACGACTGTAGCAGCCGCTGAGCCATCAGCAACATCTGAAATCGTGCTTCCTTCTTTCCTGAGCGTCTTTGGAGGTGCTACTTTTTTCCTTCTGCCTCTGTACTCGTGGTTAATATAACCATTAACCATGCATGGCAGTTTGGGACCGGATAGCGTGCCAGCTGGTGTTTTCCTTGTGGTTTTACTGACAGCAGCTGAGGAGCCTTTGTGAACAACTGCTCCATTAACCAAACCTGTGCCTGGGAGGCAACCGTTGACCAGCTCATTTGCTTGACAGGTGCGCCGACACGTTCCCTCTCTTCCACCTTCAAAGTTCATATCATGCTGAGGCATCGCGTCACCTGTAATGTACAGTTGAAGGGGTTGATGTCAGTGCACACAGGAAGCAAAACATCTGGAAAAACATCACAGACTTATTAAGATAGAACACAATATTCCACTGATCGCAAAACAGAGTATACTAATTTTTATTTAATAAGAAGTGTTGTATATTTTCATGAAAATATATATAAATCCCATGTTTTCTAATCCAGGATTAGAAAATCAATCTTTCTTTAGTTCTGTTTTTCAAAGCAACAGTGGACTGAATCACCCTGATCCGGATATACATTTTTCAAGATCACCAGTGCTCTAAATAGGACAAATGATCACGATGTAGGCTGCACGTAAAGAACAACAGGTAGGATCGTGCATAGGTTTACTTGAAGTGCTTTAACTTGAAGAAACAGAAAACAGAATAAAACCACAGAAACATCTCCTTTCAATGCTCATCTCACCCACAACAAATAAGTAAAATAAAACAAATATCCTAAACATTACCCACAAATGTTTGTGGATATTTTGAACATGTGTTTTATAAACCAAAAGAAGGATAAATGGCAAATAGTTTACAAAATTGAGACTTTTCAGAGTTCTTCTTTCTTTGTAGAGACAACAGCTTTTGGAAGCTCTGCTTTTAGGAGTTGGATTTGGTTTGTTGTAGTTATTGTGTACATGTTATTGAAGACCCACACTAGTGCCTTCTCTGAATGAAGGACTGGCTGGAGGTGCAATGAAGGAGGAAAATGTTAGAAACTACTTTTTATTGGTTCATCTCAAATGATTGTGTCATTGTAATCAATTTAAACTACACATGGGCTACTGACTGCACTAAACTGTCAGAAAAAAATGATCTTAGGATTTTACAGCCGAAACCTTTGGCGTCAATAACATATCAGAAACCGACATGCTTATATACTGAAGAACACCGAGGACTTTACTGAAATAAAACTTTCAAATGGAAAATGGGTATCAGAGGTAGTCATACTTCCCATCCTGTTCAGTAAATTAGATTTTTAGTGAGTGTAATCTTGGCCAATGTTTAAAAGTTGGTAAACTTAGCTCTGGTTCCAACATTTAGTCTGGGACCATTTACTTTTATTGTGTTTTAACATCTTTGAATTGATGAATCGAATAAATTGAACTCAAAATATTTGTACTGGCATGTAATTTAGCTAAATCTAACCCTGAAGTCGGGCACAGTTACTGCAGTAATCTCACTGAACCTTTTTTTTTTTTTTTTCTAAAAGTAAAGACTTTACTTCCACTCATCTTTCCAGTCTTATTTCACAATTGGTTGCTCTTGCTGTGCTAGCTTCGGTTTGGTGCACTTTGGTGCAAGGTGTTCCTTTTATAAGCAAGCAAATACACCCAATTGGTGTTTAGCTACCTACCCATGCTGAACGACAAGTCATTACTTTGGCTCTGTGCCTGCACACTGTTACACACTTCCTCTAGCCAGCTTAGCTAACGATAGCGTTTTTTTGATTGACAGCTATCAGTCACGTTGGCACCCAACAGCTGATGTGCTTAAACAGGGGAAAAAAAAAAAAAATGCAGCACGCGGCTAAGGCAAACACCAATGCGTCTTTCTAATTAAAACCTATTTCATTAACGAGCTGCTCCTTCTGTCAGAAGGACGTCTTACCTTTTGCCGCCAGCAGCACAAAACGACCGAAGAGGAAGCAGGACGATCGTCCGACAGGAGGCGCCGCGTCACACGTGTTTTGTTGTTTTAGGTGGTTTGAATCCACTTCAAATGTCTTTGGTAAGAATGCCCCAACACAAACCTGCCGTGTATTTTGAGTATCAGACATTAACCCCATGTGTACTTTTGAGAGGTGATTCCGTTTTGTTTGTTCCCTTGCAGATGACGATAGTTCGGTGGGGAAAAAAAACCAAAAAAACAAAACAGTTTAGGATCCAACAGCGACCTCTGGTGGCAAAACATCAACTTCTCTGTTGTGTACTATAAATTTATTTTGTGCCTTCATCATATTTTCCAGAGGCCAGGCTGTAATGTAGCCTAATTGCCATTACAATCTTTTTTTATTTTTAAAGGCCTTGCTTAACCATAGAGGAGTCATAAATCTTGCCTATGAATGCTCTAAAATTGGTCATAATCACTAATCACGTCGGGCTCGCCCTGACTTGCTGGCCCCACCCGGCCCCGCCCTCATATACCTTGCCCAGGCGATGTTGAGTTTAAAGTTTTACATTTTGGCGGGTAGAACCACTAACAAGTTATCAGTGCAGCCACTTCACCAATAAGTTCTCAACTAAAAGGATTCAAGTCTGCTTTGACATTTGGAGCCTCCACGACCAACTCTGACAATCTTTCTCGGCGCTGAAAAGCGTCTTCAGCGAGAGTCCAGAGGAACTGTTGCCCCTTAAAGATCGCCAGATGATGACGCAAGTGGAAATAACATTTGCTGAGGAGATTTAATTCTGCAGTGCCAGTTGACCAGCTTTATTAGGCACAACCAGCAACAGAGAAGGTGAGTGGACTATTTTCATTTATATAAGCCGACTGTGTCTGCTATTGATTCAATATTTAGTTTTCAATGCACGCTTTTCCGTTCCAACAATACTAAGGATAACATATAACCTTATTAAAAATGCACATTAAAGTGCTGTGAAGTGCGCCAGTGTGTATGCCACACTTCACAGCACTTTGCAGTTTCCATGGTGATTTTGTTTGCCCTTTGCAAAAATCCAATGGCCGTCCAATTTTTTTTTCCATCACGAGTTCTTTGCGCACAAAATAAAACTTAATTCAGACTTTTTCAATCAGTTATGCAACCAGCTTAAAATTGGTTATTTTCAGGCCAGCTCAAATGTTTTTTTATTTAGAGTAGACTACCACACAAATTGGCAGCAACAACAGCTGCAAACAGCATAAGTGGTTAAATGCTTTAGAAATTATGGCCCATTACAACTGTGGACAATTAAATGAAAGTCAACATGATAGAAATGTCATGAAGCGACATCACTGCCAAAGCCATTTTATTGCCATTTAAAGAGACTACATCCCACTAGATAGCCCTAAGAATGAAAAATGTAAGAGCTACAAGACATCCATTTGTGACGGGTTTTTTTTACAGCTCAATGTAATGTACTTTTTTTTTTTTTTTTTTTTTAAACTAGAATGGCACAAGCAGCAATAGAGTGAAAAGATTTGTGAAGCAAAACAAGACACAAATCAGCAGGTATTGGTAATAAGTTAATATTGCTAATAATGCTCACCGTTTAAGTTAGGAAGACAGTTTAAAGCTAATTGAAAATCAGTGGACTCACAGTTCTAACAAAATTAACAGAAAAATGCAACAAAACATCGCCCACAAAATAAAAAAATAAAATAAATCATTACATTGACAAAATATAACCTGGCTTGCGTACCATAAAACGCATTGTGCTAAACTGCTAGCAAGGACATTGAAGCAACACCAAGTTCTTTCTTGATAAAACTGTATAAAATAGTTTTCTTAGTATCAATCTGAAAAAGAGGGGTGAGTGGCACATGAATACAAATTATCACTATATAATTACAACATTTACAAGTCCAGAAAATATGTCAGACATAGACTGTACCTTCAAAAAACGGTGTAAATCTGTAGCAACATTGTCTTGAAAAATGTCCTCAAAAGGCACAGACAGAAGAAAATGGGAACCATGCAAAATAAAACAAAATGTTTTTTTTGTGCAAGGAAGCAAAACTCAAGTTTAGAATAATCACACAGTACAGCAGATCGTAATTGTTTCCGCTATCAAAACGATGCCCTCTTATTACAGTACTGAATACGCTAACATGTGTTACAACATGTCTGAACCAATTTGAGATTTATAGTCAAAAACGCCCTTTTGGCCACACAGAAAGGGAAATAACGAGTTGTACATTCATGATATTTACAGTATAAGAGAGTTTCAGAGAGCCGTCGGGCCTTTAACTACAATCCGCAACTTGCAGGTGTCCATGAGATTGCTAATCCTGTCTTTTTAGTACCAAAAAAGTGACGTCCAGTTTCTGAGTCGCAAACCCTCTGACCACAGAAAGATGACTCGTGTTACGACGGCCACACATCCTGCACATTCATCTCATTACATTTCTGTGCAACTTCATTTGGGTCTATTGCTAGCAATAGTGAATCTTTTCAAGCTAAAGCTTTGCCAGCAAATAGCAGCCACGGCAGTTAGTTTCAAGACACTCCTTGGTTGCAGCTTCTGTGCCGTAAAGTGACACTCTACTCCTCATCTGTACCAACTAAGGGCCACTTCTCAGTGAAAGATATTCACTATTGGACTGATTGACACTGCAAGTGCTGTTGCAAGGTTTCCTGGAAGACATGTTCTCAATATGATTAAAAAAAAAAAAAATTCACCTTAAATGCACCTTCATCGACTTAACAAAAAGCCTCCTTTGCCAGCATACGTGATCCAACATGTAACATCCCTAATTCTTCAGAGTAGACTCCCTTGCTGAATTAATTTTCAGGTAATTATAATCGAAGCATTTTTCTTTCACCTTCTCTGACTACCTACTCTTCTTTTCTCAATCTTCTTTTAAAACGTGCTCGTCCACACATGTCATCACATGCATTCAGGGGGCACCTGCATTATAGGAGAGAAGAGACTGGCAGGTCACAGGTTAGGCAACAGTGGACTGATCTGCCTTCATGTCTGTCTCACAGTTTTAAAGTCTGCTTGCCAACTTGTTCGCTGTATTTTCCCCCAAACAATTCTCTCTTCACCGTACCAAACTGCTTGTCTGTGAATAACACAGCTAATATTACACCAGGATACAGTATTATAAGTTAGTTATATTGTTCCAGTTTTTAGGCCCAAGTCCATTATGTCCAGTGTTCTACATCAGACGGCCGAGTCAATCTTCAGCACAGGATATGTCTGCGAAGAAGTCTCCGGTTTTGTCACGAGATCAAAGTTGTGACAGAAACTACAGCTCACAGCATAGAAGGAGAATAAAAACAGGATAGGTTGAGTTGAACAGTCACAGTAGTATATCCATCAGTCAGTGAACAATCACTGGCTGAAAAAAAACAACTCCCTTTAGTTCAGTGCAGAATCTCCTTCTACTTCGACTGCAAGAGAAGTCCTTCTCACCATGAACAGCAGGGGGCGATGTAAGTCTATTTATATCAGACCAGCTGTGGTTCTCTGCTTTCTGTCTGTTAAGGTTCCAGACTCGGGTTGCGGGTTCTGATAAAACAACTGGAATGATCCTCCTTAACCCGAGATCAGGAACAGTTCTCATTCCAGTTGAGTTACTGCTAGTTCTTGATCTCCAGAATGGAGGGGTTGTGGTCCAGGATGGACAGGATGATTTTGTCCATGTACTGTCTCAGGCGTAAGTTGATTTCCTCCTGCTCCTTCAGGGCTTCCATTAACTGTGAAGAAATAAGTATGACAGACATGTTCTTTTCTATTTATCAGTAAAGTACGCTGTTATCCATTGTAGAGTTTTACTATGACAGAGGTTCTCAGTTTCACTCTGGGACGTACAGTATTGTTAGAATATTCTATTCTTTGCTTTGCCTACATACAGATTCTTTTCGCAAGAATCAAGGACATAAACTGTATGATGCTGCTTGGGGTTGAAACTAACACTTATTTTCTCTATTGATTAATTATTTGGTCAATAAATTGAAATAAATTGGTAAAAGAAAAACGTTGATCCAACTTCTTGTTTTGATCGATCAAGAATCCAAAACGAGAAACAAAACAAAAAAATCATTTTTCGAATCAAGATTTAACAAATCTGCACTTAAAAGAGGGTGAAGCGGGAAAAGGTTTGGCTATTTATGCTGAAAAAAATTCCTTACAGGTTCAGTGTGTAGGATTTAGGGAGCTCTATTGACATACATAGAATATAATTCTCATAATCATGTTTTCATAAATGTACCATCACCTGAAACTCAAAATTGCTGTTTTGTTAGCTTAGAATGAGTTTGTCTTATCTACATGGGGACACGTTTCCACAGCAGCACAGAAGAACCAAACGCTGGCTCTAGTGAGGGCCTCTCATGTTTCACAGCCATCGTAGACATTCATACAACGCTTAACAATGTTTGCAATCCGCAACCTCACAACTTGATGACACTAAATCCTACACTGCTTTAAATCATCAATTATCAAAACGGATGCTAATTATTGATGTGGCAATCGATTAATCTTTTTTAAGCTGGGATCATCTATTTCTGTGGGAGTAGTTTGCAGTTACGTATGAGATATAGCCAATAGCCATGTTGACTACCTGCACATTATGCAGATCTAGAATAATGCAACATCTCCTGTCATGCTGTGAACTGCCCTAGAAATCCAGTTTTGCTCCAACATGCTGTAGCATGACAATCCATTCAGCAAGCTCAGTGGTTTGCAGTATAGTCATCACAACACAGTCACAGAAGTGTTCGTGTTCTTCGTCTGTATGTCATCTTGATTTTACCTGGTCTCTGGAGGCGTTATCGATCTCAGCAGCTAGAGATTGGGCCTTGGTCTGTGTGGCAAACAGGGTCTTTGCTTCATATAAGCTGAGGCTGAGGATCTGACCATTCAGCTCCTCATTCTGCTCCTTCAGCTTCTGGTTCTCCTGAAATACAGGGTCGGGGTGGGAGGTACAGGACAAAGAGACAGAAAAAGGAGATAAGTATTTGGACTGTAAAGTGTATTATGAGTGGCGATTCTTAAAAAAAAAAAGAAAAAAAAAAAGTTGGCCACTACTCAAGCCTCACTCAACCCACATGACATAACACTGCGCGTTGCACCTCATCCAGCAGAAAACACAGCAATGCACATCTATTTTGGCAACACCTACAGGACATAACATGGGTTATGCGTGTTACAGAACAAACTGTTCCCCTGCTTTGTCTGGTGTGTTATGAAAGCTCCATGATTAAGTTGCTTTTAACTGCTGACAAAAGGTCAGTTTTCTTTTCCCTTGTTACATCGTTTACCATTAGTAAGGGAATTGCAGCGCCGACCTCAATTCTACTCGGGCAAGTTCACACTACTCCATTGTGATTAGTGGTTAATTGGGAGGTCAAAGGTCACAGAAGCAATTTTACCATCAGACCGGGACGGAGCCGAGCCCCAGACAACACCAGATGCTGGAATTCAGGGGGGAGAAAGTCCTGGGACACAAATCGCTGGACACACACATACAGACATTTACAGAGGTGCACAGGCAAGCATAAGAGAGTGAGGTCATCCTGATCATGGATGACTCAGGGTAGTGTCTCCCAAATTAAGAGTTGCTACCTGCACAAAACTTTATTATTTAACCGACCAAGCACAATTGAAGACATACATACAAAAGACATACATACAAAAGAAGCAACTGCAGATTGACGGCAGTATAAAACTATTTTTATAACTTCAGTTCTTGCTTGCCTTGTTGTGTGTTGGTGTTCATTATGACCCAAGAGCCCAACGCACAACAGAAATTTGAACAATAAAGAGTTTTATTGAAAATGAGGGAAAAGTACACAATAAAAGACGGGGATCCTGACATGCCTGCGTTCAGTGAGAAGTTTGGCCCGAGGCTACAAGAGGACATGGTCCTTATCATCTTAAGTCACTGATAAGATATGCACGTTGTACGAATCAGCAATTCTGACTGACTGACTCTGTTTCATCAAAACGTTATCTCAAAGTTTTGAGTGTTATTTCTACTTCTGCTTTTTATATTGCCTTTGTTTTGGCTTAGTGACTTCGTTTCTTCAGAAACAGGCTTCTATAAAACTACTTTAGCCCGTCTAGTCAGAATGGACATCCGAAAAACTCTTTCATCTACTCTTTTATCTCAAATGTTTACTTTGCACCAGGTCTGTCCACTTTGCAGGACTGCATACAGTCACAGTTAGTAGGAGTACTTGCGTTACAGATCAGGGAATATAAAGAACACGTACTCTGCAGCTGCTATTCTAATAAAAGGCGATAAAGCTTCGTTGATCTCCACTCTCTTCAATGTTGAAATATCAGCACATTATGTTGAGGGCAGCACTGCTTTAAGAAGAGATTTTAAATGCTATGAGACATAGGAAGTGGCTGTCATTGTTACTGTAGCCCTCAGCCCCACTCACAATGTATAATATGTTCTGCCTAAATACAATCTGTTTCAATGTGTGTCCCAGGTGCGTCTGGTGTCTGCAGCCATGAAAATGCCAAATCCTTCCATGATTTATGGAATGAGAACAATAATGGCAGCACATAAACCAATTTATTGTGTGTAGGTGTGTGCAGGTATTGTGTGTAGGTGTGTGCAGGTATGTCCTCTCAGGAGCTTCAGAATTGGTCAAAATATAAAAAGTGTATTGTAATGTTTTGCTGTGCTGCACATTTTATGGAAAACATGGCTAAAACTATAAAGTTGTAATTTCATAATTGTATAAAAAAAAGAAAACATCATACATACTGAAAGGATCAGATGAATTCACAATCTTTTTTTAGAATAATTACAAATTCAAAGAGGGATCGTCAGAGACATGCTGCAGAGTGCATTAAGTAGTGAAAATACATATGATTGATACAATGATTTGTAAAAACAACCAAAACATTTATCGAATTAAGATACTTTAAAAATCAAGGACAGGGAAACAATTTCTTCCACGTATGAAGTAACTAAAAAACTAGTTGTCAGCTAGGATACTTCTGCTCCTGCTGCTTTAATGTTCCTCTCCTGGAATCAATTAAACCCCTAAAAAATAAGATTACAAGTTTTTAAAAGGATCCCCTTATGCCTTAAAGTGCTTTTGATGTAACTCTACACTTTTGCCGTATTCAGTATGTGTGGATCTATGAATTAGCAAGTAGCAGCTGGAACTATTTCCACCCACCTCCCTCCGCTGCTCCCGTGCAGCTCGAGTTGTAGCTCCATGACATGTGAAGCCCCACTGTTGAATATTATTGCTTTGTGACATATGAAGCAATGGTTTTCTGAAAGGGTCGGACTTTCACTGCAGTTCCAAAGTGCAAACGCTCAGCCATGGTGTCGACTGCTTTTTTCACTCATTATATGTGATTTAGCATGTAAAAATGGTAAAAACATGATTTCCATTGGAGATGGTCTTTAATCAAATAATCCATGATGAGAAATGGAATAGTGATATCATTATTCCATTTATCTACATGTTATGTTGCTTTCCGTCTGTGAGACCTTAATTCTCACTGATATGCATCTAACACCTTGCTGTGCTTCCAAACATACATTTAAAAAGGCTTTATCTTTTAATAAGAACAGAAATCCTCTATCACTGTGATTTGCCTTCGACAAAGTTACAACCATATTCAGATGTTTTTGAAAATCCTTACATTTCTTATGTACAGCGACCATTCTGGAGACTAGCAATTAAATAAACATTAATGGTATTTTAAATTTTTTTTTTTTTTTTTTTTTTTACAAAATGTGCCATGTTGCTTCCCATTCTCTAAAATCAACATTATTAAATGATCTCAGCATCTTAAAGCCCATTCATCAGCTACAATACTTCCTGGGCTGACCATGCACACAGCGATTTGAACAGCGCTCTTCATCAGTACCTGCTTCAGCCTCTTGACCTCATGCTCCAGCTCCACCTCTCTGGTCCTGCTGCTGAAGTCTGCAAGCCCAGAGGACGAGCTGCGACTCCGGCCAGGCTTCTCTGCCTCCAGCTTGAAGAGTTGCAAGTGCTCCAGCTCTCGACGCAGGTCCTCTATCAGCTACACACCAGACAAAGGAGAGATGAACCGTGTTATATAATGCCGAGGCAGCATTTTGGAGGTGTAAGTGCATGAGCTGATATAACTGCAGTGAGAGAGAGAAATTGCAGAGAGGGAGTGAGTGGTTGAGCAAACAATCCACTTTGCAGTGTGTCTGATTACATAAAACAATCCCTCCCACCTCCTGCATGGCTTCCTTCTCTTTATGGAATTGGAGCCTATTCTGTCGCAGTTTGTCCATCATCTTTCTGTAGAGGTCCATCTCATCCTTCAGCCGCAGACTGGTATCCTCCAGCTTGTCTGTCATCCTTTGCTTCTCCTGAGGATGCATGAACATATACACACAGTTAAAGTTTAAAGTTTCTTCTTTTATGTTTGTAGTATCGAGTGTTTTCCAGAGCGTACTTAGAGTATCAACAAATAGAGTTATAGACTATAGTCGTATTATGGACTATTCTTATTTTTCTGTGACACGTTGGTTGTACATTCCTTTTATACAAGCTAAAGTATGGTTTGGTCCAATTTCCACAGGTCTCAATGCAGAGATATGCTTAAACAGCATAAGGCTGTCTCTTAAAACTTTGTCTGTAAATAAATCACAGGTGCCTCACTGACTTTGTCTGTGCGCACACAAGTAATAGACTAATAAGAAAACGGCCATTTTTGAAAGTCGCAGTAGGACTGTTGACAAGTGTACATGTTAGAAAGAGACAGCGAGCTGCTTCAGTTAAGAGCATCAACTAGATGTCTTAAATGCAAAACTATGGACAGATAAAGAAATGACTAACAAGATAAACAAGAGAAAATATGAAAAGAAAAGTAAATATGACTTACTTCATCGAGTTTCTCCGTCTGTGACTTGAGTCGACACATGTTAAAAGTCATATCAGTGTTCTCGTCCTCCAGCTGCTTAACTCTAAAAACACAAAATCCAGTGTTTTGGTGTAGAGATGAGTGTGTCTTCTAGTCAGCTAAGGCATTGTTTTGGGCAAACAACCACAGAATATGCTGAAGCTTCACAGGTAGTTGACGAACCTCAGGGGGAATCTCTGAGCTCTGTTTAGCATACAGTTTATACAGTTTCCTATTCTGCATTTTCTCATAACATGCAGTCGCATCAACATCCATATATGAAGGGGATACGGACAAAGAAACCCTTATCTTAACTGTATCTTATCATCAGACTACAGATGAATGAATTCATGCATTTGTATAGAAACGGATAACATAAGAAATAGAGAAATAAAGCGTGTGTGTCTCTCACCGGTTGGTCAGCAGCTCTATCTGTGTGCTCTTGTCTCTCTCCATCTTGCTGTAGGCTTCTCTGTGTCGTCTCAGCCCCTCCTGCACATGTTGTTCTGCTCGGGTTTCTTGGTCTTTTAGCTGCTCCTCAAGCTCATGAACCCTGAGAGAGCGAACATTTTATACAGATTATTACACAGATATTACTTTGAAATACAAAATTACTGCTATAATCTACTGCATTACGTCTGGAACATTAGATGTTATGGGGAGAAACATGTATTTACCTTTCAGCGATAGGAAGTTACACTAAATTATTATAAAATGTGCTACTTTTAGTCATTCATTTGTAGTACTGAGTCTTGTGTATCTCTGAAAGCCAGTTTTCTGACTCTACCTGTGGAATAGTTGCGTGTTCTCCTGCTTCAGTTTGGACTTGAGATCACTGTTCATCAGAATCTCACTCTCGAGTTCTGCCACCTTCTTCTCAAGAAAACTAACCTGATAGAAACAGAGACAGCTTATTCAAATGTGAATTTACAATATAAACATAATTAAACTGCACAATTATATTTGAAGATTTAAAATGACATATGCTTAAAATGCTGGCCACTATGAAAAATGTGAAATTTTCAACAAAACAAAATATATCATACTAGATCAAAACTACAGTGAGAGTATAGTTTTATATAATTTATAGAGAGAATCTGAAAGCAGATTCATACTAATGTTTATACAATGGCACTAAACAACTTGTTCTATACTTCCTAAAAGTGCTGTGTAATGTTCCCTTAAATTTGAAGATCTAAGAGGAATCCTGACATGTTCATCATATACAGTAAATTTGCATATTCAACTTAAGCTGCACATCCAACAGGAACATCGCTTCACCCTTTTTAGTGCCAAAGTATGAGCACAGGGCATGCTGAAGGTGAGCTATATTTACTCTTTCACTTGTTTTCACCCGTCACAGAAAAAGCAAGAGGTGGTATCATTACAGCCAATGAGCAATGGATATAGTGCTAAAAAAAAAGCTTAGTTGAATAGAGGTCTCTTAACAGAGATGAGCACATGGACAAACAAACTGCACACACAAAAGACAAGAAACATATTTATACCTTCTCATTGATGTCGATGTCACAGGAGTCAATGCTGTCTCGGAAAAGGTCCTCTGTACTGCCGTTACTGCTGCTCAAGTTGCTGTTGTGGAGCAGCTGCCTGCTCAATCACACAGAAACACAAACTTAGTGACTCTGCTGGGAAAAGATCCAGGTAAGACCAGTTCAGACTGTCTCTACATAAATATAGATAGACTGTATGTGTGTGAGAGCGTGAAAGAAAGTGTGTGTCCTTCAGTGATGCTGCTGCTGCTGCTGCTGCTGCTATGAGGTTGCATAGATGATATAAGACTATAAGGACAGTGCCAGGTGGAGAGGCTGGTGCAAACAGAATTAAAATTAGCACACACACTTTGTCATGGCAGCCTCGCACAGACACCCACGCAGATGTGTGTGTGGCCAACGATGACATTCATTCCATAATGTGACTTTAGCTGCCCTCTTTTACACTAATGGAATGACTTGAGAACAGAAAGCTTCTGCTCCGTCAATGAGATGAGCAATACAGAGAGGAGAGGAGAAGAGGTGAGGGAGGAGAGAAGACAGAAATAAGAAAGAATAGAAAAACTGATAGAGAGAGCAATAAAATGAAAGAAGTAATCAAACTAGACAAAGATGACAGTAGCGAGAACAGAGCAGCAAGAGCCAAACCTTATATTGAATACATAGATCAGGGCTGACAGGCCATTTTCACTCTGTCACCATAACTCAGTTTCTGTGGCTGGAAATAGGACAACAACCTAGATAGAAAAAAACATCTCACCCAGTACAGACCAACAGGCTTGTGCGATACATGACTGCTGCTGAAAAAACTAATGTGCAAACTACGGCCTGACTCTCTTATCGGTTGGACGATTTTTTTTTTTTTTAGCCTACCACAGACATCTTTATTTATAGAATATAATGTAGAAAAAGATACTTGGGGTATGTAAAAAATTGTTCTATATGCGTGTCTTTTTAAAATGTATAGTTCCTTGAACCATTGAAGTGGTCTTCTTGTTTGAATCAACATGTATAGCTGTGTAATGTCCTGGCTGGTAGCACAGTTGAAATGCTTTATGCCGTTGTTTTTGTAATGTTAATATTTTTTGGTCATTCTTTTTTCATATTTCAGTCTGCTCAGCACTGCAGCTCTGTAGAAATGCTATGCCACCAAAAAGGTTGATTACTTTTCAAACTTTGTCCCAGAAATAACAGCTGTGTCGTTTTTCATACAGGAAGGCTCCATCCTGCTCTTGTAGCTGGATTGTTCTTTTTAGATCAAATAAGTTCAGGTTGAGACACTCATTTCACTGTTAAATGTTTTTGTCGTGGAATCAAAATTGCTATCAAGACTCGTACATTTGATCTGGTATTGGTATCGACTACCAAAAGTTTGGTAATCAACCCTGTGTCAAACCTTAAATCTAAAGGGCCTCTTTTCTTTTTGGGGCCCTCAGTTGTGTAATGGCAGAGGAGATCAAAGAAACTAAAAGACTGTCTTCTTATTTCACTGTTTAATGATTGGACTGTTCGTCTCTATCTGAATATCTAGTCAGTAATTAACTAGAGCAGTGGTAGGACAGCTGAGTGATAAGGAAGCATGACGCGTAATCTCGTTCTCTGTGTGTGCGTGTTCCTATATCAATAAATAGAACAAACACGTGCTTCGCAGGTTGTTTAATGCATAAACACAAAGAGTCACCTTTCCTGTAGACCTACACAGACATTTGAACACACAGGCACAACAGTGAATGGCCTACCTTCCAAAAGCAGTACTGGAGATTTTCCGGTTGGGGCTAAAAAGGAAAAAAAAAAAAAGTATTTATTTTATTTTTCAGTGAATCTTCATGGTTATGTCTAGACTCAGAGCTAAACAATACAGAGAAAGTAACTACTGACAGAAAATTGCAATTTTGCCTATTCAGAGTGACAGATAGTATTTGGAAAAAGAGAGAGAAAGAAACTCTGAAGGACATGTCACTGTTAATACAATTTCCGTCCTGGTTTGATGAAAAGGTTTTTGTTTTTCTGTCAGCTCAGCAACCGTCTCAGGGTGACAAAAGCCCAAAGCCTCATTCCATATGATGCATCTGTCTTTGCTGGGTTTCACATTGGATTAACAAAAATGAGCAAACATACTGTGGGGTTACACAGGCGACTATTGATGTTGATATAAAACCTACGTCATCATCAGTGCCTGGCACAAAACAGACAGGCTTGAGGGAAATTATTAAAAATGATTATATCAGAATGGAGTGCAATGGGCCAAATATGGCAAATTCTTATAAAAGCTTTCTATTCTTTGCAAAGCCAAAAATGATTACTGTTGCACGCATGTGGAAGCTTTGTGTGTATTTTGGACAATGTCGTTGCAATCCATCCATGTTAGGTCCTATTGATTACGGGGATTATAATCAATCATGTATTTTGTTTTCACGACCTAATAATGTAAGAATCATCACGACTCTAAGGCAGTCATTCTGCTTCAACAACAGCTTTTCGACAGTTTTCTACATCACGATGCTAAATAAAGAAGTATTATACACGGTGCCGACAGTGATTGTGGAAAAAAACTAATAATTAAATAGTACTTTTCAGGGACAGAGTGGCAGAATATCGAGAGGCTTCACAAAAAAAAGAACTAACAAGAGTGTCTACAAGGATGATCCTCCAGGAAGATCCTTCTTTTTACAGAGTGTATAATCCTGACAAAACGATTCCCCTCAAGCTAATGTTTCAGTTAACCTCAAGCCGTCTTTGAATAGGTCTTAGAGGCCAAAGTGCACAGCGGAGATTCTGCCAGCAGAAGTTATTTTTTAAGCACTCAACATTTGGCTTATCTTTTGTCTACGTCTAAGTTGCATAGGTTTATTATTGAACAACATTTATATGCAAAATGCCACAAGAAAGCTTTTGTTTCATTCTTTCATTTGCCGGTACTCAGACAAACAGAAATAAAAAGTTCATATTCTTAACACTGGATTAATTTTTTTGGACCCTCAAAACCCACACAAACAGACTTATTTCACAATAAGAATTTGATGGAAAGACTTGATGAGCTACGTGATCATTCAAGTTAGCATAGGGCTAAGATGGACGTTTAGCAGGTTCGGCTGGCGCAAGTGTCTGGTGCGCATGCCCTGCCCATAGAGCATGCCCAGTACGTATTTATCTGACCAGCGTAGTAATGTCTCACCAGACACCAGGCTTAAAAACTCTCTATACTGTTAAATACAGAGAGATTTACTGTACTTGACGTTGACAGATTTAATCAGTATTATGTGAACTCGTTCCACACTCTAGGTTTAAGTACTCCTAAAAAAATCTTAAAATCCCTTAGTTTTTGAATCGATCTCCAAGGGCCTCATCTTTTCAGGTATGTTCGCAATTAATATTTATCTGATGACAAAAATGATTCCCTGCATCCCATTCAGTCTGTATCCACTTCCTAAGAGCTCACTCCATTCAAAGTAATGTCTCCAATCAATATATTTTCATTTACATCTCACTCGGTTATTCTTGCTCCTTTGTCTCTCAAAGTCCTTCCTTTTGCCCATCTCTACTTAATTATTAATAATGGGAAAGTAGGTCTAATTAGAAGAGCCAGGGTGAATTTTAGAGCCATTTCTCTACATGGAGAAATCTTGAGTCACTCGAGGCCAAGTAACTACAACAGAAAGTAACACCATATTTCACCAAGAATACAAAGTTAAATGTTGTCAAACAATTTTGTGTCTTCGTGTGTGTGTGTGTGTGTGTGTGTGTGTGTGTGTGTGTGTGTGTGTGTGTGTGTGTGTGTACTTGTGTTTTCAGGTGGACTGTACAGCTATTTATGGTCACCACAGATTATTATGTTTCCAATAATAGCTTATCTTATTACAATGGCTGATGAGGTACTAACAGGAGTGACAGCCTTATGTAACAATCAGTGTTTGCATGTGAATAATGATGTGTTTGTTAATGCATGAAAAAGGAGAGTGAACACTTTTAATGCCTCTGTAGCTGTATTACATCATTTTTAATAAATTATGTCAAAAAAATTTTAAAAAAAGAGCCCTCAAAGCAAACAATGACTCCTGAGTCAGTCTAACGGGTACAATGTAAGTGGAGCAATACACTTCAAATCCTGTACCTGTATCCTGTCCATTATAATAACTGACAGCATCTGTTTCTGTTCAACTAAAAACAGCATGGTGGATGCTTCCCGTCATCGTTAATTTGTCTTTAAAAGTACCTTGGTTGGGTCTAAAAATAACCTGCCAGGATGATTAACTCTTTCATCAACTTATTACAGAATTGGTCACACTACCGGTTTTCATTTAGAGGCAACTCAGTTATGAAACTGGGCAACATGTGGCTGTTACAGTATATTTCACCATGTGGAGTCAAATGAATTAAAGTGGCAGTCAGCAATTACATGCTGGTGATTTGATTGGATTGGATTTAACTGACAGTCAAAATAGTGGGTGTTCAGTAGGAAGGGTTTGAAGGCAGGAAGAACATTCTTGGCTCACAAGGTTATTTCTTATTGAACTTTTACTGCCTGTAAATCTAGTGCTGTGTGTGCGTGCGTGCGTGCGTGCGTGCGTGCGTGTGTGCGTGTGTGTGTGTGTGTGTGTGTGTGCGTGTGTGCATGCGTGTGTGTGTGTGCGCGCTCCTACCTGTTTGTTTTGAGGTTTTTGAGGCGGGCCTCCAGGTCATTTAGCAGGTTGACCTTTTTGCTGCACTGAGAACAGTAGACATCCATCAGTTCACCAGTGTAGTGGTGACGCACCTTACGAGGAGTCTGGCCTGCACTGTAAACACACACAGAAACACAATTAAATCTCCAGAAAATGATCTGGCTATATGCCTAATCTCAGCAATAAAAACTGAAAGAGAATGGGCATTTAGATGGACTTGAGTAACCACCCACTTCCAGATTACACCCCTGCCCCCTCATAGTATGGATATAGATACAGAGAATTTAGTTGTTTTAACAGATAGAGATACAGATAATGGTGTACTCGCTCGTCCCTAGTATCCACTTAAGTTAACTCTTATGGAGTCATTTAAATGTTAATTTCTCAGTTTTGTTCTGAAGTTACATTTGTGACCTGCCGTGTAACTTTGATCTCTCAGTCGCACCGGGACAGACACTCATTTTACAACTCTTGCCCCAATTTTGTGGTCCAGCCAAAAATATTGTATTTATGTTATTTATCTAATTTATGAGCACCCGTTTCTTTCTAGCTCAGTGTGAGAGTATCTGCTGTGTTTTGCAGGTGCGTTGCAGGTTGCAGTTTCTGTCTTCTGATCTGTACTCGGTCCGCCGTCAATATCCCTGGCCCACCCATGTACGTTTATGTGTGGGAAGCACTGCAAACCTTCAGTGATCTACTCAGAAACGGGTAACAACCTACTGGTAGCTCGCGTGCTACGTGTTGGAGTGTGTTGGGGAGGTGCCTAAATCAGGACAGCAAAACACTGACACAATCACCAAATCTGTTGTCAAAATAAAAAAAAAAGACATGATCACTTTCAAGATTTGACACAAAGATGCACTCCCTGATGTTGTTGTAGTCCCCAGTAACTTTCTGAAATACCATTATTTTCTCCCAGAGAAAGTCAACACAGTTCATAGCTCCTCAAAACATTGCTCTGAGCACAACAATCAGAATTGTTAATTTTTTTTTTGGTTTGGTGGCACTATCTCAAAACGAGCAAGTGTGCTTTTAACCCACTTTGTACTGCAGTTATTTAAACTTCATCCCCATACCGAGTTGACTAAGACTTCTTGTAAATCGGGCCTCATTTTGAATTTAAATCTCTTTGCCAACTCCATTTGCTGAGTTTTGTCTGCTTGGTATGCGTGAAAGGAGCATGGAGCTGTATTGCCATTCTATCAGCTAGGAGATTTAATCCCATTAAACACATGCCTTTGATGAATATTAATGTGGCCTTCAGGGTAAGAACTCCTAAACCCTTCTATAGTCAAGACTTAGAATAATATCAGGTCAGGTAATGGTTCTGGAGCTTACAGAGCAGAGACTAAAGTCCATTGCATTTTAAGTTAAAGTTACAGAAACTGGTCACTGTTTTACATTTTGCTCCATCATGACTTAACCTTTGACAAACAACAAAAAGGCCTACACTCAAGTCAAATGTATAGTTACTTGCAATTTGTAGAACAGTGGTTCCCAAACCAAAAGTAAAATTATTTAGATTTTGAAAGGATTTGACAAAGTTTTAAAGTTCTTTGGAGGAGGTAGAGGTGAGCATGTCTTTTAACATTTGACTTTTATTGTGGTAATTTTACAAACGGAGCAGACTCCTCCACCACATAGACTGTCCACAACACCGTTAATATAAAAACAGTCAATTGTCAATAAAAATGACAATGAGAAGCCACCGCAGTAGCAGATCAATAACATTGTCAGGGGCTGAAAAAGAAAGCACGGCTTCACATGATTCACGTCTCATGATCAATTAACTGCTATTGAGGAAAACCCTTTAATCTAATCTAATCTAATCTAATCTAATCTAATCAATTTCATACATGACTATCACTGGGTCAATGAGGCAACTACAGCTAATTTTTCAAGTACCTTCGCCAACACAGTGTTGATGCTCAACACCGATACCAAAATTGTACTTTTATTGTAGCAGTCATTGGTAACCCACTCAGCATTTAAACCTAGACAACAGTGTTTCACCATGTTTCACCATGTTTCACCATGTTTCACTCCTTAGCTCTCTCTTACCTCGAGGGCACAGATGAGCCAAGGTCGGAGCAGCCGTTGATACGAGCCTCGTCGTCCGGACAGGGGCTGCTGGGAGTGTAGTCTGGTTCCTCCCCTTCTCCGTAGTCCTCAAACTGTTCCTCGTTCAGGGAAGCCGAGGACCGTGTTGATAGGTCAGAGGTCACAGAGATACTTGTTTGACCACACCTGAGGAAGAAGAGAGAGAGGTTGGTGTTATACAATCTTCATTTTTGGGAGTTGAATTATAACAAAAGCAGTTCATGTGTAATTGTAGAAATACAGAATTAGTTTCAGATGTTTGTCAGAAATTAATGATGAGACTTTCAAATTCATGTCTACATGTCAAACTTTTGTTTGAGTCTAACAGATATATTTTCCCCCAAATGTCACCTGTGGGCTGGATCACAAAAAGTAACGGAGAGAGAAGACAGATGGAAGTGACTGCAGGACTTTGGCCTTTATTTGAAAGTAATGTTTTCTTCTTTTTTTTTGTCTGGATTTTGGAGAATCTAATGAAGGAAAACCTGTGAGGACTTTCAAACTGAATAACAACCACCAGGAGCAAAGATTATTTAAAAGACAAGACAGTAGAATGAAGGTCCCCCACATGTATGCAGCATGGGAACTACATCTGAATGTGGACTCTAGTGAGACAGTGAAACAGAGAGCAGAAGTATCAACAGTGCTTACTTCTCGCCTGCGAAAAAGAGATCCCCCAGTGCGTCTTCTTTGTCCCCCAATCTGGTGAGTCCGTCTGAGGTGTCTGACCCTTGGGTGCTTTCCACAGCACTGTCTCTGTCCGATTCCTTCTCCCTGCCCTCGTCTGCCACCTCCTCAGGCTCCTCCACCTCTCCAGGGAACAGCTGGCACTCGGGGACGGGGTCAGGATAGGCCCGCGTGCACATGATGACCGGACAAACCTGCTCCTCCTCACCACCCTGGAGAATAATCAGACGGAGGGTCAACATAGACAGGTGGACAGAGTCAAATCTTTATATACACAGAAACATTTCAGAGCTTGAACCGATCCGTTATAGTAACTATCAGGACGTTCCCAGGAGTCTTCTCAGTGAAAACCTTGTAACCAATGACAGCATCAGTTAAGATAGTTATTTTCCATTGCAGACAAATGTCCATAAATTCACCAAATTTAAAAAAGACATTCCTTATAAATAGAGATTTTGCCTTTTAATCCACTTCTAGATATTTTCTTATAATCTAAAGTAATCCAGTTATAGTTGTCCGTACATCATGATTACAGAGCAAATATAAACTGCTGGTAGCCAATGCAACATGACTCTTTGTGGTGCAGATTTGCCTAAATGTAAAGAAATACAGAGTACATGTGGTTTATATAGTGATAAACTATTTACCAGGTATAGCCTAACTAAAGAGAAACTGTAGCAATAAAGGTAAATAATTCACAATATTTGATTCACTATGTATTAGTGCATACCTTATCCTCCAAATATTTTCCTCTATAACAATACAGGGCATGCTAAGATACGTATTGACTATGGCAATACGCCTGTAAATCAAAAGAATCTAAAACAAAAAAAAATATAGCCAAGGGTTGTAACCTTTTACATCTTTATATTTGGAGAATTTTTGGATAGCTAAAATAGATCTGAATATCTTGCAAATTTATATTTTTTTGGACAATTGAGGTTCTCTGAAATTCATCTTCCCTTCCCTTGTTTTTAGTTTCAGAGGCGCTGTTCACAAATGCAATCAATCAGCAAATGTTGTGGGTAACAGTTGGGGTATATTGGTAATTCTGTTTTAGGGTGGATTTCCCACTTAGTAAATTCCTTCACTGTGGGAATGGCCACTGAGTCCATTCAGGGGAGTCTGAAGGGCTAGAAGGGTGAAAGGGTGATGGGGCAGAGGTCATGGGTCCCACTCTATCTTGTTTCACTCTTCAAAAAACAGCTCAAATCTGGTCTAACGCCACAGAGAACAAAACCTTAACTCAGCATGACCAAACAGCTGAAACAGACAGGAGTGGGATGAGGAAGGGGGCGGAAGAGTGGGATGAGAAAGGGGGCGGGGGAGTGGGATGAGAAAGGGGGCGGGGGAGTGGGATGAGGAAGGGGCGGGGGAGCAGGTGATGTGGCAGACAGAGACGAGACAGAGCTGGGGGATGGATATGATGGATAATAGTGAGTAAAGGAAACAAAAAAAGTGGCGTGTAAGTAAGCATGGAAGACGAGAATAAAGCTAACAAGTGAAAAGAAAGAATGAGGCAAAATATAACAAAGCCAAGAATGAATGAGCAGTACAGTGTGTATGAAGATGAGAAAAGACAAGAGTGTGGCCGGTTCGAAGAAAAGAGATGCAAGATATTTCAATTACTACTGAATGAGTGTCAATATTTCCCTCTGAGATGTAGAGGAGTGGAAGTATAAAGTAGCACCAAGTGAAAATACTCAAATAAAAGTACAAATACCTCTAATTTAACTTAAGTACAAATCTTAAGTAAATGCACTTAGTTACTTTACAACACCGTCTATCACATACCTGATCAAGCACACACACACACACACACACACACACACACACACACACACACACACACACACACCAAAGTTATGTAGAAGTATATTGAAAAGTATCCATTCAACACAGAAACTAAGGCTGTGTACTGGTACAAAGAGTCTGCATGGGGTCCGAGGCTGAGTGACAATAAATCAAAGGATAAATGTCTCTTTGGCATTCCTTCTCCCTGCAGCAGAAAAAGACACGCTGTGTGTGCAGGGGAAATGGGCAGGGGAACGTGAAATGTGAAAAAGGATTGACAAATCGCTGTAACAACATTAGGCACCAAGACTGACATTAACCGGAAAACTTGACCTCATCGGCAAAGCACTTAAATATTCAGTAATCACAAATTATCTTAACAGTAACACCTTTTTCATGAAGCACATTTTTCCGAGGCTTTATTGTGACAATATATATATATAATATAGCACATCATATTTAAAAAGCTTCCTTTTCCTCTGTTAAGGTGAACAATGCTTCAGCAGCCTTTGACTTACTCTAGAAACATCAATAATGAACACTGAGCAATATGAAGCACACGTGCCATCATTTAGGTTGTCATTTAAAGCTACGCTAAACGCTAAAGATACAGCCGCTGTTGCAGGCAAAGATTCTGCTGGACAGTAACATCTTACAGTGTGTGTGTGTGTGTGTGTGTGTGTGTGTGTGTGTGTGTGTGTGTGTGTGTGTGTGTGTGTGTGTGTGTGTTTTCCACCAGAAGAACTTTGTGTTCCACAAGTCACTTTGAGCTACTCTGATGAGGACGGTGAAGGAAAAAGGTGATGACGAAGAGAGTAGTTGTGCATGTGAATGTTTGTGTTTACAGTATATTTCTCTCATGTACCAGCCTGCTGCAGAGCTGCCTGGGGCTTTAACTGCCAAAACATGAGCCTACGGAGTGTTTTGAGTTACTTGAGTCCCTGGAGCACAAACACAGCTGGCCTGCCAAACAGCATCCAAATTGCCATTGGCTCTGAACGGAGGACTCCAAGTTCTGTTACACTTTTAACTGCAGCAGCGCAGCCTGAAGCCTGGTGAGCCTTCACACCCCCTTTGACCAAAGGAGGGTTTTGATCACCATTAAATGTTTGGCTGGGCCAAATCAGATGACTTGTCAAATCAAATACCCACAAATTAATCCTCAACCTAAAAATCCAACATTTCCAACCCCCTGAATATCATGTAATGCATATTATGCCATTAAGCAATAGTTCATACCAAATATCAAGACATTAAAAAAATCCTGGATTGCCTTTTTCAAAAACTGTAAACCACTTGCAGCTTCATGGCATTACTCTGCGCAGCATGTATGCCATTGAACATAGCTCTTCTGATTTTACTTTAAACCAAATAGGAAAAATGTTTTCTGATCTCTCCGCGAGTCTGTTGCTGCAGGGTCTGACCTAGTTAAAATACAGACATCCTATCGTTCCTCTCCTGCTCTTCTTCCAACTCTACCAAGTCAGACCAACATCGGAAAAAGACAGAGACATGAAGACAAAAGAAAAATCAGTCTCCTCTCTGAGATGCTTATTCATTACTCAGGGTGCTGTGTGTTTGTGGCCAATTCAAGTCAAAGTGAATATATGTGACTTTATGTGTGTGAAAGCTAAAGCTAGTTGTGTGTGTGTGTGTGTGTGTGTGTGTGTGTGTGTGTGTGTGTGTGTGTGTGTGTGTGTGGGTGTGTGGGTGTGTGTGTGTGTGTGTGTGTGTGTGTGTGTGTGTGTGTGTGTGGTACCGCTCAGTCAAACCCTGTCCAGGTACCACGCAGTCTTGAAAAATGAGCTTTTAAACATTCTCAAACATTGCTGACTGACCCGTATGTGGTGAATTTATTATGTCATTTCTGACATGTCATGTGCAGCTGCATAAGCACGTCTATTTGTAAATGTTCTCAGAGAAATAGATGTCAGCCACCCTTAGCGTATACACAATGGCTGTTAGCTCAGATTTTGTTGTACAGTTGTGCAGCATGAATAGTTATGTATGAGACATCGTAAGAGGAGAGGTGAATGCACAGCCAGACACTCAAGAGGATGTGTAAAAACATGTATTATTTACTTCCACTGCAGCTGTGATAGAAATATAAGTAGAGAAAAAAGATGAAGGGACAGAAAATAAAAAGCAGAGGACACTTGGTAATTCTGCCTTGGTAGCTGAAGAGAGAGATATCTACTTGTCAAGTCAAGAGAAATAAAATGAAAGAAGAGACTGAGGCAAATACTAAAGCAGAGAAAAGGCCAAAGACAAATTAAGTAAAGTATCATCCGTGCAACACCTTCAGCATACTTAAACCAAAGTAACCAGGAAATAATGACAGCCATTAACTTTGAATTGAGTTTGGCAATGACATTCTTCAGCTGTGGTTAGATTTAACATTATGTAATATTAATGACGACTCCAATCACACCATGTTGACACAATCCCAAACTCGAAACTCTTGAGCCATGTACATTTTATGCTAAAGTTGTTGAGCAACACTGTGGAGGATTACAGTATAGAAAACAGTGACTTGCAAATGATGTTATTGCACTACAATTAGTTGCCAGGGAGGCAAACCGTAAACAGTATTTGTGTGTGTGTAACAGAGAAAACTGGAATAAGACAGGGGAGAGAGGCATACGTGCACTCAGAGATACATATATCACAAAGTCTGCCTGCCCACATTCACAGGCTATTTGAACTCCTCGGTTGTGACCTGAAGTCAAATCGTTAATATCCAAATGCAAAATTCAAGTTCCTTTTGGACATAAATAGCATAGGAAAACAAGTCAAAATGACTCATTATTTATAGGAAACTAAATGGAGCTGCCTTAAGAGCTCAACAAAGAAAACTATAACAAAAGAAAGGAGACCAAACATAAACTAGTATTACTGCTTCACTGTTGTATGCTTCCAGCATCCAGCCAAGTTTCAGGTTACATTCATATCTGTCTAGACTAAATATAACATATGTGGAGAAGACTTTGAAGATATCCCAATGTGTGTTCAATAAAGTTGATTGACAGTAGACAACACTTCAAATATGGATGTTGCTGCAAAGAAGCTACGAACTCTATAACGTAGATGCTTCACACACATCTTCACTATGACAGCACATAGGATCTCCGAGATTGAGCTGTACATCTGCTCAACAGCTACATTTGTCTGAAAAAGTTCAAGAAAATGTACAAGTTCATTGTGTTTCTTTCTCCTCATTGTCTTCACTCAGGCCAAGTATCACAAGGAATCTCACTCCTGCTTTTAATGGCTATCTGTCCTTACACACACTGCCAATATAACCCTTGTTGACAATAAAAGCATGCACACCCACAAAACACGCGTGTAGAGTGACATGAACTAATTACTGACGGCTGTTTAATTTGACATGGGTGTTCAACAAAGACACAAACTCTTTATTGTGTTGAACAACATTATTGCAGTCGTCATTAAAAAGATAGACTTGATCCACTTCTCACTCCAATTCAGTCCATGCTGAGTGCTGAAGGTCAATACCATTTTAGTGCTGAACAAATCATTAATCTGCCCTTCTGGCACAGTGGAGATTTATGTGGATGGCCATGCATTTCAAGGCTCTATTGATCTTAATGTAAAAAGAGGAAGAAAATGGCTTTAAACCTGCCAGAACATGACTGGACAAGAGTGGTACAACTTGAATACTTTATATTCTCAGCTGCAAATTCTGCTACAGTGAAACTCCCATGTTTGTTTTGTTCATTATAAACTTTTTTTTAAACTTATTTTCAACCTTGCACTATTTCAAATAAATAAGAAGAGGTCAAAACCTTGTATATGACTGGACTGTGTAGAGGGCGATTAATTTGAAATAGTTACAGGAAGTCATGGCATTGGTGACCTCAGCTTTGTGCTCATATGAACTCTGGACAACAGCCAGACATGATTTCCGCGATGATCTGCTGCCCTTTTGAATATTAAGCACCCAACAGGAGATTGTCCGTGTCAGACACGTTCTCACTGACTGGAAATAGGCTGGTGTTATATTGGATCAGCAGGAGGGATGCACTGCCTATGATTGGCTGTTACGTTATGGGAGGGTTAAGGTTGGGGTTAGTGATAAAGTTAGGACCCATTGACTAAGAGGAACAACCAATCACAGCAGTGTAGAATTGACAGCATGCATCCCTCCGGCTGATCCAATCTAGCACCAACCCTGGAAATACTCTGTTTTGTCCAGGCAAGGGGTGGCACCTGAGTAGAGCGTATCAGAGGCATGATAGAAACATCCTCAACATAACCACTTACTCACTGTGAAATTTCCGAATAATAACCTGCTTTACTCACCCAGGGGCTCAATCTGACATTACACAGATTTTACATCAAGTATAGCTGGCTGGGAAAAGTCCTATTATTGTCTGGTCAAAATAATTCGGACATTTGAGTTCTCACATCCAGCTCCCTCACGTAATGTCTAATGATAAGTTCAGGCTAGCAGTGCATGTGTAGGTTGGAGCTTTCTGCATTCATTCAGCCAACCAATGGTGACTTCCTTCGTTGGAAACTTTGTCACTCACTTCCCAACCATCCACTTCATTACAAAAGAAAGACTGCAGCACATAATTCTATGAATATTAATAAAAGATAGAGCCAAGCTGATTTGTATTCAATGTTTCTTGAATCAAAAAAAAATTCTTCACTCCTTACATTAAAACAGATACAGCAGTTTTTGAAGGATTTAAGTGATCTGAAATCTCTTCTGAGGACCGCCCTTACAAAATATTTAAGGAATATTTTAGTGATGTCATAAGAGCAAAGCTAGATTAAAGGACTTGCCTGGCTTATAGGGCTTTAAAAGGTGTCTGGTCCTGTTGCATATTTGTTGTATAACTAGTTGGACGGTAACCAGCTTTTTGTTGTCCAACAAAACAAAAACATGTTGTTGTGTAAATAGAAGACTCAACAAAGATAGAGCACTACAGCACCGTGAGGCAGGATTGGTTGAGCAGATACGCGAACTGGCACGGACCAGATCGATCCACACTAATGAATCTTAGACTTGGAATGAGTCAGCAGAAATGGCGATGAGCCGAAGAGTGAAAGACAAATTGAAAGGAAGAAGGGTTGAAGAAGAAGACATGAGGGCAGCAGAGACAGACAGACGGAGAGCAGCAGAATCTTCCTGCTTGTGTTTGTCAGACTGAGCAACAGCGATAAGAGGCGTTTCACTGCAGAGGCTTTTTCTACATCTCTCTCCGTCTCTTTGTTCATTTCATCCTCTCTTACTCTCTATTCTTTTGAGCTCTAAGCTCCTCAGCTGCTGCCACCACAAAATATGCACCTCAAAAGTGAATGCTTTAACTTGTGCTTTGATATTCAGCATTTTTTTTTTTTACTCTGCCACCACTGAGGGCTTTGGTTACCTCCAGTCTCACATCCTGTCACGTAGCAAAAAGAGGCTCTGAGACTATCTGCGCTATTCTAATTCACAAATATAAGCACAAAAGCTGAAAAGGCTTGTCAGTTAAGTGAATGATTACTAACTGGAGTCATTTTTCAGCAAAAATGCCATTTATTTACAGTTTCCAGCTTCCCGCTGGAAATTTACAGCTTTTCTTTGTTTCTCAACACAATATGAAATCTCTTTTTTCAACTTTTGTTTGAAGATATTTCTTTGGCATCTAGAAAACAATAACTGATACTTTCATAGCCATTACATTTAGCTGAGTTAATAATGAAGGGATTCACCTTTATTGAAAATAAGAGTTTGGTACAACTCTCATCCTTATTCTAAACCGTCGTCATTTGTTGAGCAATAATCATATTCAACCTTTGTTTTCGATACCTCTTTTGCCAGACAGTTTGCCAGTACAGCATGAACAGCCACGACTCCTGTTTATGGGCATGTATCTGCCTGTCTGTATTTTTCAGCTGTTATGATAAGCAACACTCCTACACACTCACACGTTACACAAAAGGGAAGTAATGACTCATATTTCACTACCATTTTGTTAAATCAACACTGTGAGAAACTTAGGTTTCAGCAAATGAGACACACACACACACACACACACACACACACACACACACACACCCCCACACACACACCCAACTGAAACACTGTACAAAAAAACACCAGACTCCCCATTGAGAACTTTTTAAATCCTCACCTCTCTCCCTGCACATTCATCTGTCAGTCAACACTGCAAATGAAAAATTAACACTGAGGCTTTTAAAGCTGCTTCACACACTCTCCACTCTGAACATGTTTTAATCACGAATACATACACATTTGTTTCAAGGGGACCAGGTAGCTGCTTGGATTACCAGGAATGCTGCACTGGACAAAGGGCAATGTAGGGAGGGAGTGTCGAGGCACACTGGAGACTTTGTGGAGGTATTTTCAATGAAACCCAGCTCGCATACACAGCAAACCCCAACAGGGGAAATAGAGTGTGTCTGTGTTAATTGGTGTATCGATTGAAATAGCACAAAATAATTTACACTCAGATTAGGTTTTCCCAATTAAAACCGGGTACAGGTGACAGTTAAAGTTAGCGGTTAAGAAAAGGGTGCCGTCAAAGAGGATCTTCACAGGTGTTTCAATCATGTTCAATTATGTGTGGGTGTGTATAAAAAGTAGGTCCATTAAACAAGGAGAACTTGGAATATATCCCTTGATTATATGTGATTGAAGCACCCTAGTACATTGTGTTGGTAGTGCATGTTGTGTGCATGTGTCATAAAAGTCCAAATGCAGGTCAAATAGTATAGCTGTAATATTGAAGTAAAGTATAATTGAAAGAAGCTGTCACCAACTAGGGGTGTGTGTGTGTGTGTGTGTGTGTGTGTGTGTGTGTGTGTGTGTGTGTGTTTTAGTCAGTTTTGTCTTGAGGTGTCAACCACCTGTTCTGAATCCCAGCATCAATAAAAAGTATTGCGCTGCTTGTGAAGATCAACCACACATACTATACGATTAAGCCATGAAAATGTTTTCAACAATGTGCAGACTTTATCTTAAAATAATGTGTGGACACTCACTATCTTAAACTTAATTTTTAGGAATGAATGGCTCGCCATGACAATATTTTATTGCCATTGTCTTTTTTAATGATGGGACTGTGTATCATATAGCTAGGAGTATTTCTTGACCCCAATAACTAGCCTCTTACCCATTGTGAGACAGCAGGAGGTCAGAAAGTCAAGCTGCCACGCGAGGAGAGGGGGAATTGCTACAGGGAGAAGTACAAAAACTGTTTTTAGATGTGGGAAGCCCAGAAATAGGACATCGACAAGAGTGTCGGGGGAGGGGGGGGGGCTAATGGGAACCAGTGCCTAGCGTTTAGTGGTGTGGTGATGTACTAACAAAATAATAGACATGCCTGCTTTTATGTATACCGCTGATGGCCTATAAGAATTTGACAGTTAGAACACATTATATATTACTTCACATCGAATGCCCGTCACAATTTCCAGAGGTAGCTTTTTTTTTTAAGTGTCTTATTTTATCTGACCGGCAGTCCAAAATCCAGACATATTAATTTTACAATAGTATAAAAGGTAGAATTAGATGTATTTTAGAAGCTGGACCAGAGGATGTTTGGCATTTTTCCCTGATGATGAATTTAAACATTTAATCTTTTACCAAATATTCTGACTGTCAATGAACTGCTTTAGTTTTACAGTCCACTGACTCAGTACTTAGATGGTTCATGTTTCCCTTGAATTATCATCATCATCACTGGTCTTATTACACATAGCATAAAGAGAAGTTATATTTCTCTTTAAGCCCTGACTCATAGCTGCACAAATACTAAACAACTCTAAATTTAAAAAAGCAGCTCATCCTTCTTGAACAAAGTGAATTGTAAACAACTGTTTGTCAGCCCACTTGCTGCCGTTGGTTGAATGGGACCACTTCAGTGTTTTGTTTGGCAGAACCTCAGCAGGTGGTCCAGCCAACAATCTATTGTCAGCTGTTGCATGTGAACTATGAGATTCACATTTTGTATTCTGTGCCTTTAAAAGCTCATTTTAAACATGTCTAATGTGAAAACAATGGGAACCAAGAGAGCTACTGCAGCTGTTAGGGATACATTTAAATGTAATATTTGTTTTTAAGACCCAAGTGCATTACCTCAGTGGCTGGGAGGATATGAGCGTGTCTGCATTAAGGTGCTTCTTTGTTTTGTCTAGAATTTATTGTTTCTTTTCTCTCAGTATGTTAGAAAAGTATGAACAAAAAAGTGAGAAAGGAGTGACTGTTTTAACTGCTGCAGATTAACCTCTATTCATACACTACAGCTAAGCACTGCATGTTAATCTAGTTATTCTAGTCCTGGTGAACACGCTGTGCACTGACACAAACACTCAGCTGAATGACAATCTTTTTTAAAAGCACAAAATCAAATTACTTTAAAAATCAACCATGTTAAACTGTATGTCAATAAGCAAAATTATCTTGGTGGAAAAGTCTTCCAGGAATGTTTTGGTTGCGGGACAATCACCTGTGAATTTCGTGCTCGGCTGGAGGAGTAAATCTTGTTATGTAATGTGCAGTCACAGACCAGGAGTATTGAAACTGACTAGTGTGTCTGACTTCACATGTTGTTTTTGACAATACAAATAAGACTCACCTTACCCTTCTACCTTTGGAGCCATTATTGAACATTAAAAGGAACAGAAGTTACAGCAATTATCAGATGTATTATAAACAGCACATGACTTATAACCAACACTTATATTTTCAGTGGCAGACGCCTTTTTACTGCACACTCCTCCAGACGATCTGAAATACATCTAAACTTTTTAAACGTTTTAAAAAATACCGACGGGTTCAAAATAACATTTCTGTGCTGAACAAATCACAGGATTTAAAATATCAAACAACGTCCATCAAAAATCTTTAAACATAAAATGTATTCTACAGTATGTGTATTATGAGCCACTGTGTAACCACAATGTTGGGAGACTTTTTTGATGAACTATGGCCAGAATATAGAGACATGAATCACTTGAATTTTACTGGTGATGTATAAATACTAGGAAATTATAAAATAATATTTTAAATCCACATGCTGCATTTAGGTATCCAGGCACTAAGTCCCTGAGTCACAATGTGTCTTATGTGTGGTGCCACTTCCCACATTCATGCTATTCCTCTGTGCTCTTTCTTTTTCCGGTCACTCTATACCTGGACTATGCTATCTATATATGTCCTGTTCCCTTCACATTTCTCACAGTCCCTCTCTCTGTCTCCCTGTCTCTGTCATTCTCTCTCCTTCCAGCTTCCTGGTTTCCAATTAATCCCATTACCGTCAGAGAAATGCTGAACCGCAACATAGCCAACAGAAAGAAAATGATGGGATGGGACACTTTAAAGCAGACAGGGGTGGAAGAAAAAAAAGAGAGAGTGGACGCAAGAGACAGGGCAGTGTAGAGGGATGACCACAGACACCAACAGCTGAGCAGGACAGACAGGCAGGATCAACTACATGCAACACACGCATTCAAACACAAATCAGGGGACAATGGACTACCACTGACCTGCCCCCCCCTCCTCCCACCCACACTCCCCCTTTTTAACTAGCCTGTCTTCCCCCTGCATAGAAACTATCTATGCTTTCTTCATGTTTAGCCTTTCCTTTCGCTAAAACCTCACGTCCCTCTGTTGACCCCTTTCTGTGTTTTGTTCTCGTTCTGCCAACTATCCTTTATCACATTTCAGCAGGCTGGGTGCAGTCTGGTCTCTTACCCCGTTAACTAGTGAGGGGAGTCCATGGTCAGCAGCTCTTTCCACCAGCCAAACCCTCATCCACTGAAGTCATCCACTTGCCCCGTTCACCAGAGCTTAGTCCGTTGTCTCGGCTCCCTCTCTCTTACACACACACACACACACACACGCACACACACGCGCGCGCACACACACACACACACACACAACACACAGGTGTTCCCTTCAAAGAGAGGAGGGGGGGAGTAAGCGTCGGAATAGTCCAAAGGGTGAGCCCCTGGTAGTGGTATCGTCCAAAGAGAGGCAGAGGAGCGGAGCAGGATGTATCGTTCACTTTAAAACACTGCACCGGCTGCCTGGCTTTCCCTGACTGCAACTGTCTCTCTCTCTCTCTCTCTCTCACACACACACACACACACACACACACACACACACACACACACACACACACAAACACAAGACTGCACCTCCTAACACCCCTCACACACTTTCCCCTCTGGCTCACTGGCTCGCCGACTGACTGGCATTCACGCAGTGAGAGCTCTGATCAGGCAACAGTTGTTAGATTCACGGCCCCTCCTCCCCTTGTAGGCTGTTGCTTAGCAACTGGCTTCTGTGGGCGGGGCTTGTGAGAGTTCTCACATTGCTGCACACTCCGCTCTCAGCTGCCGCCTACTCAGGCTATATTTGCATATGAAGCCCTGCCTGTCTGCCTCTGCTGAAGAGGAGGCCGGTGCATGTGTGGGCTGTAAAGAGGGGGAGGAAGGTGACTTTTGTCACTAAAACTGAAACAGTCTGTCTTCAGTGATGTAGCAGATTCCAAAAGATAGGTCAAAGAGAAAAGATGCACTGGTTAGTCACAATGGGAAATATAGAAAAGCATGAATCATGAAGCATTATAGAGAAGGAGATGGCAAGGGAGAAGTTGAAGTAGAGGTATTTGTTAACTTGGTTAAGTTAAAACATGTATAAATATCACTTGTATCTGTAATAGTAAAAAGAGGAAAAGACAGCAGTTTGGCTGCATGATTGAAAAGCTTAGAGTTGAAACAATTACTTGATTAATTGTTAAAAAGGAATTCACAACTCTTTAATTCTGTCATTTAATCAACAACAAAAAAGCTTCTCCAGTGTGAATAGTTGCTGGTTAGTCTTCTGTGTTAACTCAATACTGGTTGAATGGTGACTTACATGTTTGCAGTTATTTTATTAGATCATATGATTTAAAGCTGACTGAGCTCACATCTCTTTTGAAATCCTTTCAAAAATGCATGGTGGTCAATCTACACATAAAGCTGTTTTTCTTGATTCCTGAAAAGTTGGTTGTTGGCTTTAATTAATCAGTAACACCAATATCACTAGAAGGGCACACAGACAGTATAACCTCTGCCAAGGCCAACAGTCCACTCCTGTTTGATATGCAAAAACTGTGGCAACATTACAATTTTACCAGTTTCAGTTATGTGTTTTAAGTAATGTTACGTTTAAAGTGACGTTTCATTGTAATTTTACTCATTTTGGCGCTAACGTAACAAATTACTTTCTTAAATAATGCAGTTATATAAAGAGTAAGAGACAACTACAGACTATAGCAGACAAATGCTGTCTATTACCCCAAGTTCTTGCTTGCCTTTGTCCAGACAAGCTCCAAAAACTAATCGGTTGTTCCTTGCCCCACGCAACACCATTAACAACGTTTCTTGAAAATTGGGATACTTGTTTTCCTGTAGTATTGCTGCCAAACAAACAAACAAACAACTGCATCAAAAACACAACTTCCTTGGCCGAGGTGATAACATGTACATATCGTTTTTCATTTGATTTTCAGAACTGATGAAGGGAAATTCCAAATACCCATTACATCAAACAAAGAAACTATTTGTTTCTGCTTTGCCTACATTTTTAAATAGTTTCACAGAACTGTGGGTAATTTATTCTTCAAATAGTCAACAGAGTTTGTATGTAAATGCAGGGAAATATTCTAAGTGGACTCCCCTCAACATTAGTCTTGTTTTCATTTTAAACTCTTATCTCAGCTCCAGAGGGAATTTCAATTATTCTTTCAGGTTCCACTCCTACTTTATACTCCTCTCTTATATCTTTTAAATTGTTCCTGTTGGAGCCGGATACTGCCACAGACTCTCTTATCAGAGTCAAGGATACAGAAAGGAGTTGAAGTCAGCACTGAAGGGCTTCTAATTAGAGTTTTACAAGTGGGATTGTCCTGTTGGCTGCTCTTGTTTGGTGGTGTATGTCCTAAATTTGAGCAATCTTGCATTCAGAATCAACTTGTTTTAAAGACGGTTGGTATCGTTAGAGAAAAGTGTGGCCGGACTTTATTGTATAGTTTCTAATATTATATGATCATAATATCAAACTTCTTTACACCCCACATCGATCACAACATGACTACAGGATCATGTGGTTATTACCAAGATATGTCAGCAGACAGTGTGCTGTACACTTACTGCAGGCTTAACTTAGATAGATCATGTTCATGTGAAGCTATTCTTTTTCATGAAAGGAAGTTGATCTGGTTTTAGTTATGCTGCATTATTTTGCTCAAATCAACAACCCAAATGATGATCCGCTTTCTTTTAATATTGTTTTCTGAGAACTTCCCTTGGCTGGTATTTTGCTATTGTCCTACTTACATTTGAAGGACCAGTTCCCCATGCTGTGAAAACATAAATCAAACACTCTACTACCTCCACAATAAATCCCCTCAGGTCTCTGTGCTACTTGAAACAAAATCAGACAGATGATAGCTTCTGTGTCTCTTTTTAATGCTGCATTTGTGCCTTTGTTTTCACACAAACATCAGTTTACACCATGTTGTCAATAGCGTGATGATGAAGCCGCTTACTTTCTGCGTATCTGCTTCTGTTTGTGTGGTGTTAGCTTAGGTTTCACCACTTCATGTTTTGTCCCAGGACCTAGACTTAGCGGCCCTTGGCAAGAGCTGATGGCAGCCGAGCCAAAACTTCATCCTGCTAAAATTACAAGGAAATGTCAGTGAACCTATTACCTTCTCACTATCGCTCCACATCTCCCCCCGCCTGTTGACATATTTTCAGCATTTCAGTGTGAATTTCATGAGTCATATTTTGCCTCTCTCTCTGTCAGAGAACCATATCTGCCTGAGTCCTGATGCTTGATGTAACTAGTTTTATGCTAATGGCATGATGAGGGAAAAAAAGGGAGAGGTGGTGAGAAAGATGAAGAGGAGGAAAGAGATATGATCCAATCTGAGAGCTGAATAAAACCTAATTATGTGGAAAGGAATGCACCCTTCCTACAGCCTCCTTTCTCTCTCTCTTGCTCTCTAGCTCTGTTTCTCCTTCAGTTCTCAAAGATGTTGGCAGTGGCTCGGCCAATGGCCTGTGGCTATTTGTTTATATGCAATTTGTCGGAGGGTTGGCCCCTTTTCCCCCTTTTCCCCTTTTCAAAGAAGCCATTTACAATTCTATTCATGTCTACCTGCCTCATTCAAATGGCAACACAGTTATGGACCAAAGGTTTGGCTTTTACTTCATCCTTTCACAAAGTGTTAACAGTTATTTTAATGCTATTTAGAGAGGGGAAGAGAGAGGACAACATTTTTACATCAGCTTCTGCAGCCGTGTATAATGGAGTGAAGGGAGGTGCAGTTGAGGAGTCTGCATTGTACTCCTCATAGATGAATGAACACCAGACTAAAGCGAACACAAACAGACCATCACACACACATACCCCTAAGTGCATTCTCACATAAGGTAGTAATAAAACATTAAAAAAAAAACACACACACAAACCTAACAAATGTGTATGTTGCAGAGTTCAGCTGAAACAGGTCTGTGGGGATTCTCAACCAGCTGCTGAGGTTCGCAATGCAGCAAGACGAATGACAGAAACATAGAGGGTGGGGGTAGAGACAGATAGAGCGAGTGAGGTAGAGTCTCCACAGAGTCAGAGAGGAAATGGAGAGCAGAAAAAGCTCACAAGAAGTAAAGGAGGCAGGGATAGTCTTTAGGGGGGCAGTAGGCTGGTAGGCTGCTTATTTCAGCCGAGTGTGGTGAATGCAAATAACTCTGTTGCTACTTCTAGAAACACAGAGCTTTGAATGAATGAGAAACAAAACACACAGATTAATGTGCACAGCTGCATACTGTGAGATTGAAATTTAGTCCACAGGTGAAAAACAACAGACCATTTTGCCCAACAGTGTCCTTTAATAGCTTCGTCACAACAGCCTTGGGTATTCAACACTATATACTGCACTTGATTCTCCAGTCTACTGATTTCCTTTAGAGCTGCTGCTCCTGATAATGTCCATAACCCCAGTCTGAATCATCACATGGATGATGAAGTTACTGGACTGTGCCGCATTCACATTTTGGATTTTTAATAGTATATCATTTCTACCATAATTGATCACGACACATTGTTTGAAATTCTACTCTTTAAATATGATAATTATCCTCTATCATTATGCAGGATTGGGGTTTTGAGGAGTATATTATATAGAGGCTGAGATTTGACAACATGCAACCACTTACATGCGCCTTTTTGAGATTCACTTTGATGAAAATGCTGGCAGTGAAGTCGGTGTGAAGAAAGAGTCAGACAGAGCGTGAGTGAGCGGCGTAGAGAGGAATTAAAAGCGCGGAAATCTGCTGCATCATTTCTTTTGTTATCTTGGCCTGATAGAAAAGTGAGACCATGAGTAACTGAGTCTTAGTCCATGGGCAGTGAAAAATGTAGGATATGAATTCGACAGTAAAAAGAAGAGCAAGAGACTGACAGTGGAGAAATACATCTATGTAATTTGACATTTCCATTTGGATTCACTACATTGCTACACAGCATCAGGAGGCAACACACGGAGAGTCTACGCATGCAGAGACACAAGCAAATAACAACAGAGATATGAAAGCACGCTGACTCGCACACAATCCTAAAAGAGTGCACATACATAAAATGTGCCCCAGAGCTGAAAAAAAAATGTGTTGATGATTGATAACGTCATTTGTTTAAGTCATATATTAAAAATAGGAAAATTACATCACAGAGGTCTCTGGGAAGCGGCAATGGACACACTTTAATGTTTAAAAAACTTAATCCAGAAAAGAATGATCAATAATGAAGAAATCCTGCAGTCTTAATGTGTAAAATAATGAGTATACTGTATACCCACATGAGGGATGCAGCAGAGAGATTGTTCATACAGGTATAGCTTCTTATCAGGAAAACCATAAATTTGTACTAACAGAGTACAAACAGCGGTTTAGTATCAGCTTCCTAAAACCTTTTCTTGCACTTAATCAATGCAACACTATACACCACTGCGTGTACAGTGTGACAGACAAAAGTAGTAAAAGGAGTAGCACAGAAAAGAATAGCCCAGCATTGCATAGGCTCATGCAATTCAATCTCCTGCTACAGCAGTAAGGGTTGGTAGCCAAAGGTTTTGCCTTTGAAATATGAACAACTAGGTTTTCACAAAATGAATCTGAAACACAAGTTGAAACACAGATCCAGTGCCACTGAGAATATTCTTTTTTAAATCCTGCAGATCAAATATGTAAAAAATGGGCCATTTCCTACAGCATGACATGTTTATCTATTGGTCATTATATGGCTGCAATGAGTGAAAGCAGGCTAGTGAGCTATGGATGTCTGCAGGGAAAACTAACACGGTTATGGAGGTATTGATTTCCATTCACATGGTGAGAATTCATCTGTTTATGTAAGGGTACGCTCTACTTTGACAGGGTAATGAATGACAGTGTCAAGTGCAAAGTGAGACTCAGACAGATTGCAATTTAGCACAGAAAACAAACGGTTAATTTCAGCAAAATCTAATTTACATCCAGAACAAAAATATATTAAAGTTTAGGAAGTGAATAGTTTACAATTGTGGACAGATGGATTGGACACTCATGGGCCTGTGTGAATATACACACACAATTATTTTGAAAGTATTGCAGCAGCACATATTTTCATATTTTGCCAATTCACATTTGCCGGTAAATAGACATGAAGCTTTGTGACCAAGCAGAGCATCGGGCCCTGTTAGAAATACGCAATTCAGAAATTCAAAGATCTCCATTTTGTTATCTTTGGCGGTACCTATGGTGATAAGAGGTAAATGTAATAAAAGCTTTTGGACTTAACTTGCCAGAGATCCAAACCGTGTCACCTGCCAGATTTAATTACATTTTTCTTTGGATTTACACTTGCTGCACTTGTGTCTGTCATCATCATCAGTCTTTTGTTTGTTTGTCCATCATAACCTTTTATTCACAAAGCTAGCAGAGACTGGAAGAAATTGTACAGCTCTTCTCCTCCTCCTCCTCAATGCACCGCTTCACACACAAGTGATTTGAAGAGCCAGGCTGTTGTAGTTTCTCTTGGGAATGTCGCCACAAACACCCAGCTCATTCAGTTTGTAATACTGCAAGGGCTTTCATCAGTTGGCCACAGGCTCAGTCACCATTGTGTTACCTCATTCTGCCAGAGATAGTGACTTTTCAGCCATTTATGTAAATTCAAATCTTTGGGATTATTGCTTTAAAAAAAACTTTTTAGTTTTTTGTTAAAAAATTATTTTAGTCAAATATGGCTGTTAAGTAACAAATAGGGGCACACCTGTAGCAAACTACCTGCAAAGTTTTCTTTTCTTCCCTCTTTTAAAAAAAAATTTATATGGCGTTTTAAACTTCAAATTCATGTTTATAACAGCTGTTGGGTAACAACAGAACCCAATAACCAAACTGGCATGCGGGTACAGATAATGAATGGATGGATGAATATTTCCATATATCCATTATGTGCAAAATAATACAGGTTATAAGACACATTCCTAAAAGCTGGCGTTTCATCCCTCGGGGCCAATTTCTTGATCAAATCGTAGTAAGATAAGGCAAAATGGAGCTATTGTTGGATGTTTAAAATGTATGAAATATTAGCCAGTGCAATGCTGTGGAGAGCTGAAGTTAATTAGCTTGCAGAGAATAATGTGTAATAATATGTAATGAAGTCTGTTGTCAGGCATGTTCTCTCTATTAAGATAAAACGATCATTGGTAAAAAAAAAAAAAAAAGAAAAAAAAGAGACGTAACTAACACGGAGACTGTTCTCTGTCAGTCTGCTGAGCAGGCTCGACTAACAGGTAACTGACAATAGATCAAAGCCTGATGATCAATACACGGCCTGTCCATCCATCTATCAAATCCCTACCAGACCACTGGGACAGCAGGTGACAGAGGAATCAATGAAGGAGGGAGGAAGATCAAACAGAGGATTTGTGTATGCGAGTTACAAACTAACTCAAAAGTTTGCAACAGCACTTTAAACATAACTTTAAAACCTCTGGTGTGTTTGCAGCTCAGACATCTTTCAGGGCTTCACAAAGATATTCAGGGTTTAATAGAGGCCTTCACTTCCTCTATCAAAAGGTCAAAAGGGTAGGGAGGGTGCAAACCCAGTGGAACAATGCAGCCAAACAATGGGTGCTAATTAGCCTGACAGACAGGAGGGAAAACACTGAACCATGAATTATTTACCAAGGTCATGGAATAAAAGTGCACTTTACAAAGAAATGAACAAACACAAGAGATGCACATTTAGACGTAAACACAGTGGAAATAAAGAATTTGAATTTAACGAATGAAACAATAGAACCAATTGTTTTTTCAGAGCATCAACTCCTCACAGACATGTTTAGTTTTATTACCCACAATGGACACATTTTTTCGATGGTAACAATATTGCGAATCAACATGAAGACCACGATGACTTTCATTTCTTTGTGGTATTTACAGACACACCGACTCAAGCACAAGTGTGTACTGCAGTAACAAAAAGCTAAATACACAGCACTGGAACCGATTCTGAGCTTACCAGCTTAATGATCACAACCGGACATAACTGGTTTAACATGTGATGTACAGCAACACTGTTATATTAGCTATAAAGACAGTTTTCCTTTGTAGTATTATTTTACTTGCAGGTTTAAAGACACCCGCGGGTACCGACGCAGGAAATTGTCAATGGTAGCGATTTACACCGAGACGATTCTTTTCTTTCACTCACAGTTCTCGTTTACGTAGAAAAAAGATCTGAGCAAGCTGAGAGGCTTTTGAGCTTTTTATTGTGTCACCATTGTGACACGGTGGAGGACTCAATTTTATCAAAACATCTGTTGAAACAGTTTGTGGAAGCCTAAACTTCCTTTATGGCCACACTGTAATTCTGAGGTGGAGAAAAAGTGTGAAATTGCCTTGTAAACGTCTTCTTGTAAACACTCTTCACAGCTGGAACAACAATGTTAAGCCACTTCCATTGTGTGTAATGGTGTTACAAAATATAAAAACATGGTGATTTGTAACCCAGAGCAGAAAACAGGCAATAAAACAGTATCATGCTGGATCACGGATAATACATGGAGTCCTTTTTAAATTAATGTACCCTTTGTGTTAAACTGATATCCTAATTTAACTAATATTAATCTAACAAATATTTAACTGAAAACTAATATCTGACTTTTTTTTCTAATCTATCCTGTATTGTGTGATTGCAGTGATTAAATACCTAGATGAATAAAGTTTCATCTCTTTTTTTCAAAATAAGAGAAGATCTAACATCAATATTGTCTCATTGCTCATTTACATGTTATTCAATTTCATGTTTATAAATTTCCCACTCACTTCAAAACAATTAATGATTTATTTTGGCCTTCATCTTCCAGTCGGTTAACTCTCGTACTATGAGTCGCAGTGTATTTGTGGATACGAAAAAAGCAGAAACAGAGAGAAGGAAGCGATGATCCATAACTGAGTACTTGTGACAGCTTTTCTATTCAGTCCACGCATCACAGGATGATCAGCGACCTAATTAAGCAAACAAAAAGAGAGGGAAAAGAGAAAGGAAGAAGAAACAACAAAAAAGTGATGCAGGAGGAAAGAAAAAAATGTGTGGACCAACTGAAGGCCAGTGAGAAAAACTAAGTAGAAAATGGGGATCAAAGAAACAGAAAACTGCAATGAGAGGGGGGGAGTGAGAGGATCTAAAGAGCTAGTGGAGAAAATCAATGATTGGATCAGGCAAGCCCCAAATTATACATGAGCTGCAGAGTGAAAAGAAAGTAAACTTACAAAGTAGAAAGAGGGATGTAACAGGGCTCATGGAGAGGGGTGCAGCCTAGGCTGAATCAACATGGGAAACGCTGGCTCAGATTTGAAGGCAGAGAGGGAACTTGTTGCAAATAATTTAGTTTATGTGTTGAAAAAATAGGAGAAATACCTTTTTTTTTTTCTTTCTCTTTCCAAGGATCGTTCATACTCTGTGTGCTTCGACTACTTCAAGCTGTTTTGTTTTGTATAATCTAACGTGACATGATAACTTGCATCCCAAGTTCAAAGCATCGTTCGTCATAGAAAACTGATCTGAGGGGTAGCAGACAGCTTTCCTTTTTTGTCCTCTTTCAGTAAGCAATGTTTGTCACGAGGTTATTTTTGAACGACAAACTCTCAAGGCTCTTAAATGAATGATCCTATTATTAAATGTAAAATCTAATTTAAACATTTTAATGATTTAAACTATTAACCCAAATAGTTTTGTCAAAAGTGATTGCTGATTTAATTTATTTAGACTGAGCAATCAGATAATCAACAAAAAATGTCAACTATCATGTCGATAGTAAATCCTATCAAACAGCTGAAAATAGACAAAAGTAAAAACACAGAAGAAAAAACATACTCTGCAGGATACGTAAGTGAGACCAAATGATAACAAATGTATTCTGCTTGTCACACTGATTTAACTATTTGACACTTTCCTAATAATATAATAATAGTAATTATTATTATTATTACTTAATAATTACGATATTATTCAGACTCAGTCTGGCAAAATGCTGTCTATGCACAAAACACAGTCGAACTGTTGTGACTGATAGGGTTGTTGAGGGTCATTTATCGGTGAAATTCCTTCTTAATATACATATTTCATACATACATAGAACTTAATGCAATCGTTTTTTGTAACTTTAATGATGTATTTCTAGAGTTTTAAGGCAGTTGGATTGATACGTCAACAGATTCATGTTTACATTTGCAACAGCATACATAATCTGCATGTACGAGTTTGCTTCTGCATTCTGCTGAACAAAGTAACTCTCACCCTTCCTCCTTTATTCACAGACAATCAACAGCTGTGCAAGTTCACAAGTCTGTTCTGTCTTGCAGGCTGTGATGAAAGAGTCGATCCAACAGAAAGAGAAGTAGTTTGGTAATGAACAGCTAAAAGTGATGGCAAAGCT